>NC_081517.1:15920617-16618609 GCF_030273125.1 Centropristis striata
CTGCAGTTAGACAGGAGGAGAATTAGGTACAACAAATAGGCGAGACAGAAACTCTTGATTGTGTTGCCCTCCTACCTTGTTCATGCTTTTTTTTTTTTTTGCAGGAGAAACTTTGTCTTTATCAGGCAAACTTACAAATTCTGTCTTGTGCCCCTTCTATTGAAGTTATTTAGTTCTCTAAAGATCCAGGCTAATCCGACTAATTACTTACATTACTCTGTGTAAGACTCAATGGAGTAATATAACCCAACTCGGCGGAAACCTTCTACAGATGTCAATTTTGGGCTCTGTTTTCTACTGCCCCCAGGTGGTCAAAACATAATTAAGTAAGTCTTTCAAACCATATGACCACAAAGTTTATTAGATCTTCCCCTCTAAGATAACTCACAGGAGTGTTTCCTAAATCACTACCTCTACCAGACGAACAAAACTACATGGTTGGATGTAGGAAAAGATAGTTTGGTGTTATATAACTTCTGTCAGATGTAATGTGGTTACAAAAGTTACGTAGGTGGCGTAAAACATGACGTAGCTATGCAGTTAAATTACATGAAAGTCCTGTGTTTGCTTGACCCATCCTTACTGGACTTTGTTGTTCTTTACCTCACCTTTACCTCCTTTTTTGGGGGGAGGACAGTCTCTGTCCCAAAATTAAATGATACATCTATACATTTCAAGTCAGGACAGCACAGCACAGTCACTGCACACTTCAGTGATAATGCTTAATATCTTTCTGGCATGAAGCACAATCTAACTATTAACTATGAATGTTTTGTATACTTTAAGAAAACATATAAACATTGGTTTGTGTTACATTTCATAATATATTACGGTTCTATTTATTGTTGTGTATGGTTGATTGGTCACTGTTTTAAACATGTGGTTGTTGCTTTTTGAAACACGTGGTTAATGTTGTGAGGACAAACTACTTGGTGAGGTTCAAGCACCAAAACCCTCAAGAGTCACTCAGTCTCAGACTGTGAAGAGTTTTGGCAGATCTGAAAAAATGCTGTAAAATAAGAATGCTTTAAAAAAAAAAAAAAAAAAATAGAAATGTTAATTGTTTATCAATTAACAAAATGCAGAGTGAGTGAACAGAAGAAAAATTTAAATCAAATCAATATATGTTATGACTCTAGGCATTTTTTCACACCTGCCTAAGACTTTTGCACAGTACTGTATTTTTTACATTTACTTTGAATTTCAAATGTTACTAAGCTGCAACAATCCCAAAGTGTGCATTCCTCACTTGATAAATGACAGTGAATGCTATATGCACAGATCCAGATATGTATCTCCTCAGCTAAAGCAACAGCAGAGGATAAAATAATTCTTGTGGGATGCCAGGAAATGAATTAGACCCTTAAAGGAAGAATTTGACATCTCCTCTTAAGCTCAAAACCAGCCTCTTCACCCCCTATTCATATAAGTCTTGCTGCTATATGCAATATGCATCCCTCCTCCTTTTGTTTACACATTTTCCTCCTTACAAACACCATCTCCTGTTTTGTGTCGTTGATCATTTCATGTTGATGGAGTGTGTGCAGAAGGGCATGACACAAGGATTACATGCCTAAGCCGCGATCCTGGTTGAAATAATACATGGCGTCTATTTACGGAGGCGTCAGCAAACACGCTCACGGTTGTGTACCTGCATGGTGATCGTGATGGTGGAGATGGATCACAGAGGACCCTTTATCCAGCCTTTGTTTGCACGAGTATCTAGGCCACATGAGCTTCTTAGGAATATCCTGATGGTGTTATGTAGAAAAGATTAATGAACCAAATAAATGACATATGTCTGGTACATGATGCATGCTGCAAGCCCCTGTGGTGCCCATGAAAGTCAAGGTTAAGTGGCTGAAAGGCCGGACAGATTAAGTTTTAGGAAGGGAAGCACTGTGATGTGTGTTTCACCTGCAGTAGAGACTCTCTTTTCATGCTGAGAAGCTTTCCTCACAGGAGACCATATGTCAGTGTCAGCTCCACGCAGTGTGAGGGCTCTGTCTTGTGTCAGCACCTGGGAGGGCAGACGAGTCAGGTGCAGTGGCAAGTAATGAGTCATGAGGTCATGAGCTGAAATTTCAGTGTGAAGTTAACAAATCTAGTCTGCAAGAAGGGAATGGAAATTTAAAAAATCCTAATTTTTAAAGATGTATTTGCAAAATGTAAATACATTTGCATTGCTTGTGGTGGTTTGCATTAGCAGCAACTGAATACAGCTCTGATACGGCTGTGGGAGAGTAAATAGTCAGCAGTGACACTGAGATCAATGAGATAACATTAAATATGTTAATGCTGGATTACATGCATGCCTTGTCTTCTGTGAAACCCTTGAGGATGTGATGGCAGCTTGAAGCCATCTTGGAAATGCTGTTTTATTCTAACTCATGCTGTATGAGTAAATGGTCTGTGCTGATGATTTATGTGCTCACACTGTATGGTCCGATTGTCAAGCCATGGCCTTGATGCTCACACTGTATGTCTAAAATACATGTACACAAATACACAATAAAGGGGCGGCTGTGGCTCAGTTGGTAGAGCGGTCACCACCGATCCGAAGGTTGGTGGTTCGATTCCCGACCATGGCAGCCTACATGTCGAAGTATCTTTGGGCAAGATACTGAACCCCGAATTGCTCCCAATGCTGCTTTCATTGGTGTGTGAATGAATTCCCAATGGTGGCAGGTGGCACTGTTTAGGGTAGCCTCTGCCACCAGTATGAATGTGTGTGTGAATGGGTGAATGAGTGCAGTCTGTAGTTTAAAGAGCTTTGAACAAAACCCGTATATAAGTGCAGTCCATTTACCATTTAACATGTTGGCCCCTGCAGACTGTTGTGGCTATTGACAATTGTCAATTAAGATTTATTTTCAGGTAGAATTTGTTTTTACGAGCAGAGGTCTCTGGAATGCTTGGTCCGTTATCTTTGTGTATTTCACTTGTCCAGTTTGAAAGACGTGTTTTTCTGAAGACCCACAGGCTCCCTCAGAAACAGGTCAATCTGAATTGTGATTCCCTCTCTCTCTCTCTCTCTCTCTCTCTCTCTCTCTCTTACGCAAATGCATACGCGCACACACACACACACACACACACACACACACAAAAGAAGATTATCTGATTGTGCAGACTAAATTTACAAAACTCAACGATAGACAGTAGCACCTACAACTTAACAAGCTAATTAGCCTCTTCATGTCATTAGTCATCATGGAACTTTCAGAAGCTCTGTGTGCGACTTTGCAAGAGAAGTGAGAAAAAGGGCACTTACTTTGGGGAATCGACTCAAGGCCAACTTTGCTGAGTCTGACTTCGGCCAACCGTGAGAAAAAGGCCATCAGGGAGCAATTGAACAAGGCATGATTGGCCCTCGATCTCCCCTGGACACTGCCTAGAAAACAACACCTTATGAAGCTAAAATTTGGACCAACTTTAAAATGAGTCGTGCGACTCAAATCATACAATGTATGTGCAGCTTAACAATGAAAATGACTACAAAGAGAGCTAACTACTGAGTGTAATTACATCGATTGCTGAAAAAGTGTAGAACATAAAAAGTTTCAAATATGACATTCATGAAATATTCATGAACTTTAATCTTGAGTTCAGTTTTTGAACTGATTGCCAGCACCTTCTTTCTGTATTTGACAAAATTATAAAATTAACTCAAATAGGAGAGTGTTAGAAAAATAATTACTGGCTCACACATTTGTGAGGTGCTGAGTGTTAGATTCTGTTTGTTAATGATTTCTGAAACTTTATTCTCCCTCACTGTGTGAAGTGTCTGATAAATAAATACCCAGAAACAGAAACTATCACACTAAATAGTCCTGTGGAGAAGCAAAAATGTAATATGGGATGCTCAGTCTCGTCATTTTTCTAGACTGTAAATAACTTTTACAAGGCAGTCAGTGGCAGTCCTCTTCTACCGCCACAGGTTCGGTAGAAGAGGATGTGTGTGTGCACATAGTGGGGACCAGGGCTTTAACCAACAGAGTGAGGACATTTCTGGCATGTGAGGATATCCCGGCCAGTCGTCACTTCTTCAAAAGCCTGATTACATGGTTAGGACTTGGGTTTAAGCTTTAAAAGTGATAATTAGGTTTAGGTTTGGGTAAGTGTTGGGTTAGGCATTTAGTTGTGATGGTTATGGTTAGGGTAAGGGGCTAGGGAATGCATTATGTCAATGAGGGTACGTGTGTGCATTTAGTCAATGGGGGAAAAAAAAAAAACCTGAGTATAATGATAACCGCACTTTTCCTAGAAGAACTTTTCCGTTTTCTACACAATGCTGTTCTTGTTATTCCCAGCTATTACACACACACACACACACACACACACACACACAGATACACAGACACACACACAGACACACAGACACACAGACACACACACACACACACACACACACACACACACACACTCACACTGTGGTGAAAGTGACTGGCATCATTACTTATATACTGTTTATATTATGTTGTTTAAAGGTGGTAGAGGAAATAAATACAGTGACCTATTGTAAAGTCTTGGCTGCGCTCCCAGGACTGTCCGGGCAGGAGCAGAATGACTCAATGACTTCATGACAGGTAACTTTAGCCATTTAGTGTTGTCCACCATAGACTTGATGGGCTACCAAGAGACAGAAAAGAAAAATAATGATTATATAGATGCAGCTAATCCACAACTCCAGCTCCTCGTCTGCTGGCCTCTGACTGAGCTTCTGCACATAAAGCTGAGGATTCACTTCAGATACATCAGGTGTTATTTTTCAGTAATAAATATTTATTTAAATATATTTTCACATAAGTATTACTGGAGGATAAAACCCATTATTTTCTGGCACTGCAGTAACACTGATCTGTCTTCTGTTGCTGTGTATTTCAAATTATTGTTTTTACTTTTATAAGGATGCTGCAGAAAGTCAAAAATTCTAACAGAATACAAATGTGGCTAATTTTCACATTACAGCCTTGATAAAAGCTTCAAATTCTCCATCAATTACTGTTTTCCCAGCATCACAGTCTAGAAGTGCACGACTACACGCTTCCTTGGATAAAAAGGTGTTTTTAACTGGCCGCCCTACTGAGTCTCAGCAATGATCCTCGACAGCCCTAATCATCTATCCGACTTTCCTTCTCTTAACATTTTCTTCTCTGCTCCACTGCTTCTCATTTTAATATTGCTGTTTTCTGCTCTTCATAGTTTGTTCATTGTGGCCCGTGTCATCATCATGCTGTGTGCAGCAAATATTTACTGCATGTTAATTAAAAGACTCTCTAATGTGTATTTGTGTGTCCTTGTTTTTCTATTGTGTGAAGACCAATTTCAAACATTGTAGAGACCTTTTTGGAAAGTGGGGTCAGGTTGTCCAAGCGCCACTTCTTAGGGAAGGGTTAGGGTTAGGGAATAGGAAATGGATTTTAAAGAGAGTCCTTACAAGTGTGGAATAAGTATGCTGATACAAGTGTGTGTGTGTGTGTGTGTGTGTGTGTGTGTTATGTCTGAAACACATTTTGCACAAAAGTGTGTCTGCACGCACATACACACCAGCTGTGTGTTGATGTGCATTTGTGCACAATATATAGAAGGCTGAGGAGTTACATTTGAATTATAAAGAGTTATAAATATTTTATATGTTCAATTTCATTTTAAGTGTCATTGTGTGTGTGAATACTTATTCTTCCTACATAGTGAGGACCAATATATTTGTTTTACCAATCGAGTGAGGACATTTGTGGAAGTGAGGACATTTCAGCAGGTTATCACTTCTTCAGAGGGCTCTTTGAGGGTTAAGACTTGATTTTAAGGTTACAAATATGTTTAGGCTCAGGGTTTGGGTTAGGCATTTAGTTGTGATGGTTAGAATGACTGACTAGGGAATGCATTGTCTTAATGAAGGGTCCTCACAAAGATAGAAGTACAAGGATGTGTGTGTGTTCCATGCATTTTCAACAGTTTGACATTTTGGGCTTGGGAAAGGAAGATCACACTGTGCTCTGCTTGGGTGGCATCTGTTTCCTCCATCTCCTGGCAGAATGTCTGTGAGTGTGTTTGTATGAGGGTATATGTGTGTATTCCCAAAAAAACTCTTGAATATTGTCCTTCATTATTCACCTGCTGCACTGGAGTGCGTGAGAACCTAAAAACAATAATTGTCATCTACAGGTTAGTGGTTACTCATTTGTTAACAGCATCCATCCATTACCTGTAAAATTGTATTGGGTGAGAGGCATGGATAGGCAAAAGGTAGGCCAGTAAGGACATGTCTTTAAATTCAGACAGATAAACAAAAGTTAATAAAAATATGCTGAATTAACAATTCCCACATAGCCAACTGTAACTGGATTACTCTCATATGGATGAAAACTTACAAATGTGAACTCTAAGACAAATTCTGTGTCTTTTTAAATGAATTTTAAATCAATTGAATGACATTTATTCCGAGTGGACATCAGGCATAATAATATCGTTGGAAAATATGAGTCACACTGAATCTAAAAATATCATCGTGTATCATGTCAGTAATCTCAGATTTGACTGAGTTGTGACTCAGAGGAGTGTGATTATTGATGCAAACTGTACTAAGGGATTTTAAGGACCAGTGTGTAGGATTTAAGTGTTATGTAGCAGTGAGGCTGCTGATTGCAACAAACTGAATACCCCTTCCTTTCCAAGCATATATGAGAACCTACAGTTGCCTTTAGGTAACATAAAAACATGAAAGGCTCTCGATAGAGCGGGTGTTTGGTTTTTCTGTCTTGGGCTACTGTAGAAACATGGCGGTGCAACATGGCAGACTCTGTGGAAGAGGATCAGCTCCCTATGTAGAGATATAAGACTCATTCTAAGCTTACAAAAACACTACAATTCTTAGTTTCAGGTAATAATACCCTCTGGAAAACATATGCATTTGCCAACATTTGTCTATAGATCACACTAAATCCTACACACCCCTTTAAAGTGCTGTAACTGCCCCCATGAGCTTTGTATCACAGCCACTGCAGCCTCTTCAGTGTTGATAAGTGGGTCCAATAAGCAGCCAAACTACAATAACGATCTTCTAACTTACTAACTAACACCTGTCCCTTTCACCTCACTCAGTATCTTGCCTCTACACTCTGTTTTTTCAGTCCTTCCTGGGAAGCCATGCCTTGCAGGTTGAAAACCTCTGATTTATTGATACAGCATTAAATGGTAACACTACACTACAGATCATTCACACATTCACACACTGGTGGCTGAGGCTACCCCACAAGGTGCCGCCTGCTCATCAGTTAATAGCCATTCACACTCATTACCTATACAGATGGCACAAGAGCAGTTTGTTGCCCAAGGATACATTGGCATGTAAACTTCCAGGGCCAGGGATCAAACCACCGATGGGTCTACTAATCAGATTCAATACTAGATTTGGAGGTGACTAAATACTGAAGCACCCCAATCCTACTGGCACCACAGAGATCTTTATTTCTCAAGTTATCCAGTTAGTATTCCAAGTCTTTTTTTCTTTTTTTTGAGAATTGGTGGTTTTGGGCAGTGGATGTTTAGGGGGAGATAGCAGGTCAAGTGGTGGACACCATCTGAAATCTGTGAACCTGAATATTCAAATACAGTAGGCGGAAATAGCAAATTCGTACTACATGAAAAACTATTTGGGTTTTGCCTTGAATTGCATGTTATCAGCATAAGCCATGTATGTAAAGAGGAGACTTGTGGGAACCCAGAGACTATTTCCATTGAGATACCATGAAGTCTTTACTCAAGTACTGTCCTTAAATACAATCCTGAGGTACTTGTACTTTACTTGAGTATTTCCATTTTATGTAACTTTATACTTCTACTCCACTACATTTTGAGGCAAATACTGTACTTTTTACTCCACTACATTTAGCTGACAGCTTTAGTTACTAGTTACTTTTTGGGTCAAAATGTAATCGTACCTAATTTAAAACACCGCTTACATAAAAGCATCAATACCAATAATGGAATAATATATTTGGACTATGTAAAACAATATGAGTGGGTCCATTCTGCATAACAAATACTTTTTCTTTTGATACTCTAAGTACATTTTGATGCTGATATTTTTGTACTTTTACATGAGTTCATTTTGAATGCAGGACTTTTACTTGTAGTGGAGTGATTTCACGGTGTGGTATAAGTACTTTTACTTAAGTAAGAGATCTGAATACTTCTCCACATGACCGCTTAAAAAAATAGCCTAACTTTGCAAATTAATTCGACAACTATATCATGACATACTTGGTACCTATAGATCTCTTAGATCCACCAGTATCTCCAGTATATTCTTAAAATTGAGCCCGCTAAGGCCCTTCGGAATTAAACAAAAACTGAGATAAATGGACGTCGGTACACTACAAAATCAGTGAAATGGGGAAGGTGGCAGGGTAATTGTAATCTGACCTGATCTCATCTCAGCCAATCACAGTCCCTCAAGCAGCAGCCACTGACACCAGCCTCTTTCTTTATCTCAGCATACTGGAGTAATTACAAGTCAAGATCTCTACACCTCTCCATCAACCGTCATTATCTCTCTTTTTCAGGTTTTGGCGTGCAGGCATTACTGTGTGTTTACAGAAAACACTGCAAGTATTTAATTGGGCGGATGTAAAAGTCGCTCTAATCAGTCTGAAGACGAAGTGAACAAAGATGAGTGCTACCCTGTTACTACTTCCTCCTCCTCTTCCTCCCTCTCTCCCTCCTTCTACCTCAGTATTTAGATAACAAGATTACAATGACGCTGTGGGAGGCGCCTCTAACATTACTTTGCATCAGCTAAATAATTGCTTTGCCCCTGCCAGGTACGTTTATCATCCCAGACCCTCCCCACGCCCACTGACAGGGCTCTCGTTGCAGCAACAAAAGCTTTCACTGTCGATGAGAGAGAGGATTCACCACCACAGCAAGAAGATTCATCAAGTCTATTTTTACTAAAGCATACATGTGAGGCAGAGACAAGACAGTGTACATTATTATGCTTCCTTTTATAGAACAAAATGAATTGAGCTTTTAACTGTAGTGGGATCAGTGTGTGTCTGTGTGTGTGTGTGTGTGTGTGTGTGTGTGTGTGTGTGTGTGTGTGTGTGAGGGAAAGAAAGAAAGACAATATATTATTATACTCCCACTTTTAGAACAAAATGATTAACAATCTCACTGAATATATCCATTTTCTCTCGTATGTGATATGGGCACAGTGCTGGAGTGTGTGCACGCATGTGTGTAATTCCACTCATCTATACATTTCTGCAACATTGCGTTAATGGGATATTAATAGCAAGAGACAAGTACATCAAATCTGTAGAATGAAGAGAGAAATAAGGCATAAAGAAAACAAAGGAAATCTGAGATTGTGTCTGGAGTTTATTATGACACGAGGAGAAAATGGAAAAGTGGGAGAACAGAGAGGGACTAACTGAAATAAAAGACTCAGCTTAATGATGATTAGGTTTGACTTGCTAACATGACATCCACTGTGATCCACGAAAACCTTGTTGTCTCTTTTGTCTACTTAAACTGTCACTAGGACAAAACAAACACAACTTAACACCCTCTGAAGTTCACTTCAATGGCAGCTACCGCTGTGTTCATGAGAGCTGAGGGCAGCAGATCAACTGTGCTAAGATGCAGCTCTCTGTGGCGCCTTGGATAAAAAGTGTCCACCAGTGGTAAAATGTTAAAATATTAAATGTTATTGAAAATTAAACTGGCAAACGCCTGCCGTCGAGGCATCCACAAGGATTAGCAATTTTCACACTGAGAGGCATAGCATTTTTAAGAGGTTTATCTGAGTTATGTAATGTGGATGGAAAATTATTGCCCATCAACGTGACAGGGGGAGATAGTGAGAGTCTCTGCAAATATTTGCTCTCGGAGGGCTTTGGTCTGCGGCAATCTATGCGTTTTGAAATGAAGAGGAGAGCAGAATGTGAAGTGTGGGCCGCGGCTTAAACCCCACATGATATGTTGTAAATTGCATATATGGCGAAAGGGGAGGAGGGAGATTGGCGTGCAAGAGTGATATACTATACGTGTGTATGTGCGCCACACTCCTTGTGTGGGTGTGTTTGTGTGTCTTTTCATTGCTATTTTCACAAGGGAAGATTTTATTGTTGGCATACAGGGGAGAGGAAAATCCTAAGAGGACAGTTTGCCACCCTCACCTCTTAGACGAAGAAGTGTGACCACCCCTTTGCTGGTGATCATGTTCTTATTTTTTATTCATTTTTAATGTGAAATTTGAGAGGGTTGGTTGACTCAAATTACAAAGCCATATTTCAGCCATGCACTTCTGTTTTATTTGCCAATGATTTCAATATATCTCTGAGAATTCTGAAGTGAATGGAAAATAATTTGTGGTATTCCAAACATTAAAGACCTTGAAAAAGGCAAGAGGACACAGTGTCACCAGTGCAAGTGGACATTTTAATATTTTCAGTTCAAGTAGTCATTTGTAAAATCATCATACCTGGATTCTATCAATATGTGAGACAAACAATATGAAAATTGTTGTAAAGCGGCTTCTGGAATATTCAGCCTCATGTCTAATCTGCCCTCCACTTTCCTCTGTGACTTTACCGTCTTTGGAAACCATCTGGTCCAATTGCCTGCTCAGCCAGCTGCAGCTCATCAGCAATCAACTACAGCACATGCAACACACTACATATAGAGACCAGTGGAGCCATAAAGACTTCTGATTTGCCAAGTGGCTGTGGGGTTCCAGTTAGTTCTGCAACCTACCTGACAAAGTAATGGAGGAAACAGCTTTCTGAGGCAATTACCAACACTGAGGCAGTTGTGCGGAACAAAGGTAATTGTTTTGAAAGGTAGGACACAGTCAATGAGGCGACATCTGCTGGCCAACCTCTGGTATTTGTACAAAAAAATACATGTTGGACGTTAGCTAGTATGCAAAAGCATACATTTCCATTGGATGTATCTTTATCTCCATCAGACGCCTTACCTGCTGTCCATATTTTTGGGTTTTGTTGTGACTATAAAACTGACATTCACAGAAAGGTTTGGTCTTATTCTGAATCAGAGCATCTGCAGATTAATATCACACCAGATATGATGAATACAAGATGAATTAATCCCGACTGTCATCTTGACTGAAAGGGAGCTGAGAGGGACAAGTGGGTGATATTCAACTCTTTATTTTATTTGTGAGGAGAAGGGGAGACGCAGCTGGCTGAGATCTCAACCGTACTGAGTGCACTTTTCTAGTGCCTCAAGTGATTTAAAAGGTCTTTTCATCTAAAGAGGTAGAACTCTGAACAAAACCTGATATCTGCTTTGGTACACTGAGTTTCCACTGGAAACTTGAAATTTGGACTCAATTTGGACTTAAGCGGACACAATAGTTTTTAGTGCTAAACCTTAACCTCAGCCTACAGCATCTTTTAAAAATATAGGTCATGTGACACAAAGGGTTAAAGCCCTAGAGAGACTGAGATCATCGTACTTACTAGGATTTCTCACTTCCATCAGGCTCATGTGTGAAATTAATGTTGATGCATGTGGAGTAAATTCGAATGTATATATAATATATAGTTGGATGGCTCCATTGCCTGCTTTTTAAGTGTTTAGCAGCTGAGGCTTTCTGACTAAAGTGATGTCATGGACTCTTGCTCAGCATACGGCTGCCAGAGAAACATTTCATACAAAAAGTGTTTTTTTTCCCCTCTGTTTTCGAATGTCTGCTGCCTATTTCTATATTAATGTTTGCTCAAACCACTTGGTTTGTTAGGGTATAAATGTAGGTAATTTTAGCATTTTCCTTCTTCGGAGTTTCAATATCTTTTTTCTTCTGGACCACAATTTTTCTTCCGTTATACAAAAAGCCTACAGTTTCTTTCAATTTTATTGTGGGTACATCACTTTTTTCCCCAGTGTTCTATAATCTTTATTCAAGCTTTTGTGTTCAGTCATGGCTCAAGTGAGTGTGCAGAGAAAGCTGCATTCACCAGTTTTAGATTTTTCCCTGTCAAAAGTTATTTCTATGTTTTGATATTGCTCTTCACAATGTCACACGATTATCAAATCATTTCCTCATAGATGCAAGCTACTAAAAGCCAATTGGCTGTATTGTATGATAAGTAAAAAAATGAATACTGCTAATATTCCTACCTTGCTTGCCATAATTTTAAAACACTAGTGCAATGCAATATTATCACCACAATTGTCGAACATTCAAACAACCTCACACTTGATGCTGCGCTTTCTTGGATCCTGAGCTACACACCTGCCATGACAGAGCTGTGGCCCCTAGCAATGTTGAAGCATACATGTTATTCGCTAACAGCTAGCTATCTGGAAACAAAAGCCTTCATTCCAATGTTTGAAATGTTTGAGTTTACTACAATCTCAGATCTCTCCATCCTTATCTGTTCATAAATGTGAGTGACAGATAGTGAGCTGTACCCAGGCAGCAACATCCTGGTCCGAGCAGTGAAGCTAACCCCGGAAGTGCCTTCAGTCAGCAATCTTTCAAAAAATCCAACAGGGATCACTAACGGAGGTTGCAAAAGAACTCCGGTCCTATCTATCTCAATACAAAATGAGACTTCTCACTTGATTTATTACCTCAGAAAAAATTCTCATAACAATACTTTGGTCTCAACCGCTAGTTTCAAGTCTTCTCCAAGACAATATGATGTTAATGTGTGAATAATGGTCAATTTAGAAGAAAATAGATGATAAAGAAGCTTATGATTTGGGGCTTGGCTACCTTTGATTGACAGGTCACTAACGGTATACTAATGGTGAGCTGCCAATCAGAATAGAAGCACAACAATGCGTACACACGGCACTGTGTACATCTAAACAGCTGTGAACCTGTTTGTCTTGTTTTCGCCTCAGAACTTTGACCATTTCACCGTGTGTTTTCAGTTCATGAAATTTTATTTGAAAATCTTAAAAATGTTAAAAACGTTCGGTTGAGTTCGTTTTTTCTAAAAGAAACTCTAAGGAGATGCCTGTTCGATTTTTCCAGTAATTAACATACATTTTGTTTTACTGTGAACAGTTTATTTTTAGATGTAGAGCAAGATGGTGACAGCTGTAAGGCCAAACTTGATACTTCAAACACAAAACACAAAACAATGGGTGATGTCACTGTGACTACATCCATTATCCATATACAGTCTATGGCTGTACATTCAAATTTACCCAGTGGTGTAACAGTTAACGGGGTCCCCCATCAATATAAACACTGTGTACATCATTCACTACAAATAAATGTGTCGTGTAGATCTCTAGAGCTCACTCCTGAAGACTGCACTTCCTTGGGTTCTCAGTAATACATCTGCCAAGTGTGAAGTCGATCTGATGAATGGTTGTCAACAAAATCAAAGGACAGACACTCGTTCGATGTTAGTTATATTATTGCTGTAGTTAAACATTCAACAGAGGACAATCCAACCCTCCATTTTTCTACTTGCCAAGCAAAACTATGAAAAGGCGAGGGTGTTGAAGGGAGAAAACTGACAAAATCTGATTGGCTGTTGGCGGTTGCTGACAGTCACGATTTGACAAGTTGACATTCTTATTCCCTCTCTGAACATCATCTGAAACTCTGAGGTTGTCAGATCGATGAGTTCCACAATCTGACAGGTTTTTATTCTTGCACTGTGCAAAAAAAAAGAAAAAGAGATGTGACCAGAGTTCTACTGCTGTCCATCTACCTTTCCAGAGGAGGACTTTTATAAAAAGAATATTGAGCGGTACAATACTGAAACATAATTACAAGAAAACTAACAGACAGGTAATGGTTAAATGTCAAGGGACACTCAAGATGTCCCTCACATCAAAGAGTGCATGCAGACACAGCCTGAGGCTCGCTCGGTTGTAGGCGACTCAAACACTCCCAGCTTCACTGTTTCAGGTCACACATATACATCAGAACAAAATGTAATTTCAAGAACACACAATGGACATCTGACAATAACATATACGCAACCTTGGAGCAAACCAAGCCACTGAGGTGACCTGTTGTGTCTGAGTCAATAAGCTGATATCACACAGAAGTAGGGGGGTGGGGGGCAGTGAAGTCATGGTTCACTGATCTGATTGGCTCAGAGATGGAGGCTGTCCACCCTCATCCAACAATACCATGTTCACTGGTCTGAGGACAAATTACGGCTGATTGAGCTTGGACCTCTTCCCCTCTCGTTTTTTCATGCTTTCTCCATGGAGATGCCTTCCACAGTATTCACCAGCCTGGTTAAACCTCTCAGTAAAATCAATGCTCATTCACTGGGGTTGTGTACTGTCTCTTTGATCATAATAGGGTAATATATTTTAATGGGTTCTCCAAAAATACCCAAAATGAAACAGAATTTAGATAACGCAGCAGCAGCAGATGCAAGTTTATACACATTACAGCTTTATCTCCCCAGTCAAAAAATCCATATGTTATTATCAATACCTTCCTATTGTTGCTACACTCGTTAAGGTTTAGGAGCTGAAGTGTTCAGTCAAGGACTTGCTGTTGATCTGCTGAGGGCTCGAGAGCTCCGAGTTAATTCCCTCTCTCTCCCCTTTTTCCAATGCCGGCTCACACTCTTCACTCCTTTTCACCGCGGCCAGCAGATGCTTGCTGTTAATTAACAAGCTGATGTGCCAGATGTAGAGGTCGAGAGCTTGATGGCAATCACATCTGCCATCTCACTGGGTGCCAGATATAAAAAAAATAAGGTGGAGGGTTCTGTGTGCTGGACCTGAGGGGTTAGTGCATGCATCTGTGGGTCTGCTGTCCGAGGTCGGAGCAAAGCACTGCGGCCAATTAGCAGCTCAACGAGAGATAAATCTATTTTTTGCCCTCTTGGAATTCAATCTGTGATGTGTCACTCAATCTGCACAAAACGAGATGAAGGAGTGTGGGAATGAGAGTGAAGAAAAGCAATTGCAAATAACTACTCACATGGTCTGTCTCTGTGATAGAAGAGGCTTACGTTTCTCTCAAATCACACAGAAATTAGCTGTTGTTCCAGAGATTTTCCAAACCATAGACTGCATGGACCTCAATAAAATTGTCTTATTATGTGTTTTGTGTTTTTTCCAGCCTCTGGAAAAATTGGAAGCCAATAGTGCACCTATCACATCTCTTTATATAGCAATTAAAAAAAATAAAAATGAACACTTGAGCAGCGTGACAAAAAAAAACCCTGAAAATGACAGAAATCCTAACATTAAGGTGGAGGGACCCTGAGTGCCATGTAGCCAGGGGAAACCATAACAGATTACAATTAGATTTATGATCTGGCCAACGGAGACATATGTCACACAAATGTGTTAAGTGTTAATATAAGTATGTTAAACAGCAGATGGATTTTTACAGCATACTAGACACCTGAAGTGTAAATGAGGCCAAAGTTTAAACCACCTACTGATTGTGACAAATATTGCCTTCATCACCTGGATGATTAAGAAGTATATTACATGTTTCCCTGTTTGTGGGAGATATTTCAGTTAAGGAAGACCTTTCGCAAAGGTCACATATCGAACTGGCAGATAAAAAGCAACGGATATTTTTTTCTTGGGTACAACAACCTAAAAATGTTAATCAGATTTGTCTTTGAGGGATGTTTAAATCTCAGTTATTGCACTGTTCCACGGACAGCATAGAGATGCTACCTACAGTCTGTTTTACTGGGTACAGCAACTCTTGTCCTATAGTAATAAGCTAATCTTAAAGAAACAATGAGTAGGATTTGTCCGCTGATGATGCATCAGGTCATTTAAGGTGGATTAAAATTTAAGGTGGACTAGCCATTTTCATTGTAGTGACAAGCCGCTCTTATATTCGCATTATACAATGACATAAAGTTTGTCAAAATGAAATTAATTTATTTGAAATGGTCGTTCGATATGTTGGAGGAAAGATGAATCGTTTAGATGAATCGAATTGTTTGATAAAATAGTTGATAGCTTAGTTGGATAAATAGCCACCACTGGCACCACTGCACTAGAAGTACTTGCTGCCTTACTGCAGTTGGTAGAACACTGTCCAGAGTCAGCCGTGGCAGAACGCAGCCCCCGGGGAGGAGAGGCCGAAGACTGACAGCTGGAGTCAGAGGCAGAGTGAGGAGCAGAGGTCAAGGAGGTCTGGTGACGAGCAAGAAAGAGTGGAAGCTTTCCAAGAAAGGAGAAGGGCGGATTTATTTAAGCTACCCTAATATAGTATAACTGTAGTCATGCTATTGGTTTATCAAGAAAGATACAAAGACTCATAACAACATAAAGCTACTACTCAGTGGCGGTTCTAGACCAGTTTTACTGTGGGGGCCAAGGAGGGGCCAGTGTTTAATCAGGGGGCACATAAAAAAAAAGGCAAAGATGATATTCAAGCATTCAAAACCTTTATTTTAGCTTTTTTTTTTTTTTTTTTTTTTAAATCTCATTGAAGTATATTTGGAAGATACACATTTTTTTTTGCACAATTATTTATTGATTTATTCATTTATTTATATCACAATTAGACTATCATACAATGTACACATTCTGGGTTCCTTTTGTGTACAATGAGATATTGTTTGAACAAAAAATAGGTAAGAATTGTTCAGTCGTTCATCATTATAAATGTATCATTTTATTATTAATTTGACACAGGGGCCACAGCAGGGGCCAAGGGTTTCTTCACAGGGGCAGTGGCCCCTGTAGGCCCCTGTGTAGAACCGCCACTGCTACTTCTGTATGTTTTATAAAGGTGCTATATGATTAAAGTTAAAATTATAACAATTAGTATTATGTCTTTCAAGATATGGACTTGGAGGAGTGTAGAGACTTGACCAGGGAGCTATTTGCAAGGGAATCTGGCTTAATTTGTTTTTTGCACATATTGTGCCAATGCAGGCATGGTGCCCCACTGTCTGCTGACCTACCTGGACTACCATGGTGCACATGTAGAAACTGCAGGGACACGCCAGCAGACAGAGAGAATCTGTGCTGCAGCCAGGATCCTGCAAACTGCATTTCCAAGCTACCACTCGTCTCCCAGTACTGGCTTGAAGAAGACAGTTTGTGCACAGGTAGTACAGGGATGATGTCTTGGTACAACAGAGGGGGGGGAGGGGATCGTTGGTCCATCTGGGAACAATGCCCCAACCCCTGTGGTCAGTAAACAGGTTCTATGCCTGGCATGCAAATGCTACCAGGCTGACACATTGCGGGACAGTGCAATCTCAACTAGATGCACTTTGAAAATAATCTGCTTGTGTATATTTTTACCTTTACATATAGTATTTCATGTTTGAAAAAGACAGACTGTCATAAACAGTGTTTTCACTGTGCTTTTAGGCAGCTGTGGTGGAAGACGTACTTACTCATGTGCAGAGATTGTGCAGAGATCAGTACAAATCTGACCTCACTTAGGAGACAATCCATTGTTTCGATAAAGGCTTCTTTCTCCATTAGAACAGATTTCCTCAGATATTTTTGTTGATGACTGAGATTTTGTCCTGACAGTTAGGGTATAGGTGCACTACTGACTTTCCATTCTTCCAAAGGCTGGAAAAAAAGCACAACACACATAATGAGACATTTTATTGAGGTTTATGACCACCTATGACCACGATAAACAACTAGGTAACAACAGTTAGTATTCTCTTATCAATGGGAACAACACTGTCTCGGACACACTGAATTATCGCTGCTCTCTCGTCCATCTATAAGACTTTGATGAAATGCCTGAATTTCTGGTCCTGAACAATGTAGTATCTGCAATCATTTGCATGTTTATGTATTTGAATTGCATTTGCACCATGGCATAATGATAATAATTATGTTGAGAAAATAAATCACATTGTAGAAACAAACCTCAAAGAATAGAGGGCACAAAGTCTTCATCAGAGGAGACCTCACCACCGTTCAACTCCTCATTAACTGCTCTCTTGTCAGCGCTGAGTGTGGTATTATCTGCCCAAGAAATACATCACCATTACCCTTATATAAAAGATGCATAGGAGAAGGATTATATAACACTTAAAGCACGCGTTGCATACATTGTAGGAATTATTGCATTCAGAGTTGACTGGAACTATGACATATATAGTCAGACTTAGACTGTGTGCATAAGTTTGTTATATCGACCTTAATCCACATCTGCCTCCTGGATGGTCATGGCTGCTGGACTGAAGGGATGAAAAATTGGTCGTTAGTGAATGCAATAACTGCATGGGAATCGGAAAGGCTGCGAGTAAAAATATATATTTTTTTCCAGGAACAACACTGGTTCCACTTCTTCTGTGCTTGAACAAGGAACAGAGGGTGAAATTGATACCCAGCTGTCTGGAACAGTAAGAGATGTTGTAGTGTACTATATAATAACAGGAATTTAAGGTGAGGCTGCCATAATAAGGCAGAAGACCAAAGTATTAAGATGAAAAGTCTCCGTCTATTCTGGAATTGCCACGTCCTGTGTGAGAAGTCACAAGACGGAAATGTTCTTGAATGTAGTGTAGGTGTGAACAGTGAAAATCATTAACATTGACAGGACCAAGACCGTCCACACCCGAGTGCGATTGCGAGCTAAATGCCAGCAAATCCCTCCCCCACAGAAAGCAGGCCAGCTACGCATTGACCTTCTTCTCCATCCTTCGGTGCTCATTAGCAGGTAATAACCAATCCCAGATTCACTGTTTGGAACAGGAAATTTTGTCTGGCTATTTTTGCATCTTCCTCTTGGATGCATGCTTATGATACCAGGTCACCACAAGAGTCCAGTCCTCACATCCTACATGCTGTGGCTGGAGGCTTCATCCACAATGCCCAAGAGATGATGCCCAGAAATCTTACTGCAGGTTCTTTGCAGATACAGCCACCGCCACCACCACAGCGAGTCATAAGTGATGATTGAGAGGGATTCTATTTGTTTCAGTCAATAAATTCTTCTCATTGTGCCTTTAATTTTGCTTATTAATTCCTCTTGACATTGTAATAAAGTCTAATCAGAGGCCTAAACTGTCAGTCTTAAAGCATCAGTGTTACAGACTTACTGTCAACACCAGAGGGGAGAGAAATGGAAATGTGGTAATTCTGAATTTGACAGTTACCGATCAATATCTTCAGCTGACTATCACAGCAATCAGTTGAGCAAAGTTAATGTGTTCACAGTGGGAGTTCTTCCAACCACAGGACATCAAACATTGCACTTTTACAAGGACCTAAGAACCTAACCATTTAACTAAACTGCCATGAAAACGTCATATTTGATCTGAATTCAAGGGTATCTTGCAAAAGAGGATGATAAGAGATACAGATAAAGAGGCAAATAAATAAGAAGAAACCCAAGCCAGAATCCATATTTTTTCCTCCATCTAATCATGCATCTATAAGCTTTGTTGATTAGATGCAGTTAAATGCTTTTTCCCTCCAGCTGAAGAGCAAAAGGGCAGCCGAGCACTACAGCAACAGAGCACCAGCTCAATGAGGGCAAAGATGTTACATCATGCTTGTTGTGCAACAGTCTAATTAGCCAGCAAACCTGGAGGAACAAAAAAGGGAGTTAAAGTTAAGATTTATGATGGGTGTCCACGGGCCCAACCAACTGCAAAGTGCCTTTTTAGAAAGATAAGATTTTTGCCCCCATAAAGCTAATGTATTTGCAGTTATACAGTGTTTTTCAGAAAATCCACAAGTTAAAAAGAACACAGTATCCTTGTGGAATATTGTAAGCATGAAAAGCTTTAATGCTGGGTCGGCACTTTCAGTCCTCTGTACGCCTCTTTTGTCATTAAGAAAAGTAACATAAGCATTTCAAGTCTCTATTTTGATAAATAAATGAAACCTTCATTAGTCTCTCAAGGTCACAGTGCCCTCTTACAGAATAAATGATTGATAGTGACTCAAAAAGTATTTATCTACAACTGTACTTTATAATAATTCAGAAAGTTTAGCAGGTTTCATCTTATTTAATACACATACTTCCACAAAGGTTGATGTGCGCCATCTAGAGGCAAGGAAAGTAACAGCTGCTGCAATTGATCGTTCATGTATACCTGTTTACCTTAGTTACTGTTGTCAAACTATGTTTAGATCCTTACTATAGAAAAACACACTTTTACACAAGAAAGGCTTCAAGGGTGGGAACCAACCAGGCCCGTCACTAGGTCTAGGTTAACAAGGACGGGGGAACGCAATTTTCCGAACTGTGCCCTTCGTCATTTGTACCCATCGATGCGGCCATAGTTTTGGCCGGGCGTAAAGGTGAAAGTCAAAAAACGTATAAAAATTGACAAAGTCTGTGTTCAGAGGAAACCAGGATGGACGGATGGGGTCAAGTAGATTTATTGCCCAAAGTTCACCGTTTCCCGTGAACACAAGTTTATGTCAAGTCTATGCTCATTCCTGACATGTCTGAAACTGAATTAAGGGGTATTTGATGCATTGGTATCACACACCAAGGTCAGTGACAAAGCCTCAGTATCTGAAGAGTTAGGATGAGAATGCGTTGAGCGAGAAAGACACTAAGTTGCTGCTTCTTGGGTTTGACAGCAATGCTAAGGGGATAATTAGCTGGTTTGACTATCATGTCTGACATTGGAGAGACTACACTGTTTATTCCTGACACTTTTGTTGTTGTGTTTTTGCTTTTGACAGTCAACATGCCCAGTTTTAGTTCCATGCTACAACCGGAATAATGCTGTCTGTGGGAGGGCTTTACTGAACTGCAACGAGGGGGATATGGGCTGCAAGTGACACGGAAAAATTATGATTGCACTGTAAAGCTTGCAAAAATGCCTCCTCCCCCATATGCATACATAAGCACACACACAGCCATCCAATTTGTCCATGGAAGGAAAAGCGACAGGGACATCAAGATGTCATCATAGCATTCTATGGGAGTCATTATCATGTAAATAGGAGGAGAAACTAAACAGAAGACCAACCCGGTGACCCTCTTTCTCATTTAGCTCCTATGGGCTCCTGGCTCGACTCCCAAGACTGATGTTTTTGTCCTTTCTGTTGGAATGCATATATATATGTTATAGCACGAACAACCAACCAGCACACGCCCCCTCGCCCCCACCTTCATCCCTGTTATTCCCCTGTCAAGCCATTTAGCCTGGGAATTACAGTTTAGCTGGAATTACAAATTATGTGATAGGATTTACACCGTGATGCCCTCAAATCTCAATCACACTGATGTGTACAGGCAGGCATGCATAAGCACACACACACACACACACACACACACACACTCCACTAGAGAGCCTACAAAGTAATTTCAGTAATAACATGCTTCATTTTCAATCTGCACTTTCCTCTCTTCAGCCCCACCTGCATGCTTTCATGTACAGTCACACTGGCACTTAATGCATGCATATGATTTGTACTTGACAGCAAACTTTTGTATTAATGAAATTTATTAAATTAGGATTAACTTTTGCAAGCAGAAAAATCACAAGCAAATTCATTTTTGAAAATGGAAGTTCTTGTTTCCTTAAAAAAAAAACCAATACATTTTTGTTATTTCAGCATCATGTTGACGGATCTAAGTAGTAGATGACACCGATGTTAATGGTCCAAAATTAAGAAGTAACTTAAAAAATGTCGATAGCCACATTTCCATTACATGAATTAGTCCCACAAGTCACCCTACTCACTTATTATGCCCTCTCAGAGGGCGTGTCTCCACTTATAACAATTCCCTCACACCTTTTTGTTGATTACATAAACACCATGCATCTATTTCAATGCTACGTAATCATTTAGCGACTATTTTGATTGTGACGTCATGAAGCGACCGGGCTAACTCAAACGCGAAATCCTAAACAAAAACAAGAAAAAGTTGAAATGGAAGATCAGTTGGTTGCCGGTTTCCTGGTCGTTGTGTTTATGCTCATGTTTATGGCAATCTTTAGAAGGAAGCAAGCGCTGCCAGAGTGCGTAGAGTCCTACCCCGGGATTCCACCGGATGCGTTACGACTCCGAAAGGGGTCCGTCTGCAACGGCTCCGTATCTCCGCAGTCCGTCAACACACACCGGATCCGTCTGTGTCGGAGCTGTTCCGGACAGCGGAGTCCCGAGGACGCACGAGATCTTGCAAATTCACGCGTAATCAATTGATATAACTGGAAGAGAATCAACATCTCCTCATTAATGACTGGAGACAAATCCAGCGACTCCGTCTTAACGAGCGCTAACGAGAACTGAATTTATGCGGCGTGCTCCGTCGTCCGACAAAAATAGAAGCTCTGCGCAAGTGTTGCGAGGGCTGTCGGATGGCCATGCGTCGTCAGACTCATTACGCAGCGGATCTGCAGTCGGTGGAATCTCACACATTGATTATAATGGGTGTGTAACGGCTCTGACGACGGATCTGCAGCCGCTACGCATCCAGTGGAATCCAGGGGCTACTGACGTCAAGCCCGTGACAAAATCGACCAATCAGTGTAAAGGCAAATTCTGTTTCAAAAGACCCTGCCTCAGACCAGTACTAAAATCTCCCAGATAAATCTCCCATAGGGGAGGATTCTGGGCGTGTCCTCTTTTCCTAACCACACCCAATCAGACAAATGACCTGGTTAATGCGTGAAATGGAAACGGGGCTAATGTAACTTTTAGGGATGGGTTTATGCAACTATCAAAGAAGGCAGAGATGCCACCAACATGTTTGCCACTAGCCTGATAGCCTAACTTTCTTGTCAAAGCAGCCACATAGCCATAAACACAGCCTCTGATTGGTCGACGGACTCAACACAAAGGTAAGTTACCAGACTGTTGAGAAGTACGTCTGCCTGAAACACCCATCCTTTGTAACTTTCCATTTTCCACAAGTTGTGAATAGCACATCAGTGTGCCTCTGAAATACACTCCTGTGAACATGGTACACACATCCACTGAAGACACCAATAATTGCAGCATCTGGTGAAATTTCGTTCTCACACTTTGTGGTGTGACTGGAACCTTACAGATTTGAATGCATCTGCCCAGATATTGTTGGCATATAAGTGTTGACAAGCAGAGAAACAGATGCTCGAGGTGGAAATTATGAATTACTTGCTGATTCATTTCATTCAGTGCAGCTTGAGGTGCTGGTGTTAAGGGATTCACATTTACAGATGCACACTCACACACAATATCTATTCATGTCTAACTGCACTCTATAAACAAACAGAAGAGCAAAGCTGTAGGTTTGTGTGATGGTCCCGTGTGTGTATGATTGACTGTGCACATACAGTATGTCCATATGTGCATGAGTCACTGCATCTGTCTCTGCCAGCACTGATACAGAGGCCATCACTCTTCCATTGTCTTCCATTGGCTGCAGACACTGATGTGCCAAACTGCACACATGCTTGGCACCTCCACACAGCTCATCTTTAAGCGCTGCCTCCTATTGTGTCCTCCCGCTCTGCGCTGAATGTGGCGTCGGCGTGTGAGCTTTAACTTGAGCCTGAGCCGGAGATAGGGTAGGTATGGGTGGTAATTGCATGTCATGCTCTGCAGCCGCCTCCTTTTACTGCCCTCCACGGCCTCTTATAGCGCAGACAGAGAGGAAACACACGTGTAGCCATCCCTCTGATTAATTGGCTATCTACGTCCCGCCAGTTCACTCTCTGTGGCCTAATTACGTTTTTTAATGGGAATCTGAATTAAATTGAGAGAGCTCTTATCTTGTTATTGCACTGTAAATTCTATCAAGTGGTCACACATGGTTCATCAAGGATGTGTGTGTGTGTGTGTGTGTGTGTGTCAAGTCTGATTCCACCATGACTAAGACTACTCTTATTATTTAGGGCTGCAGAGAACGTGGATATTTTTAAAAGCAAAATCAAAACCTACTTTAGTCTAGCTTTTAACTTGGTTTTATGTAGCTATCTCTATATATTTTATTTAAATTTATTTTAATTTAATCTATATTTCCTTTTTATTTGTATCATATTTTATTGTTTTTAATCTGACTTTTAATAGAGCTTTATTGGCTATATATATTCATATATTTGTATTATTGTTGTCTTTAATTAGGTTTATGATGGTAATGATGATACGATTATTATTATCGTTGCTATTTTATAATTATTATCTATATTTTATTTTTTTAAATTATTTTTTATTGTTTTAGTGTGACTTTTAATAGCGCTTTATTGGGTATATCTTCATCTATTTTTAGTATAGTCTTATTTAGGTTTTATGATGGTAATGATAATAATAATTATTATCAATATCGTTACTATTTTATAATTATTATTATCTATATTTAATTAATTCTTAGTATCCATTTAATTTAATTTAATTTTTTTATTATCTTATTTTAATTTTATTCTTTATTATATTTTATTGTTTTAGACTGACTTTTTAATAGAGCTTTATTAGCTATATATTCATCTATTTTTAGTATAGTTTTTAATTAGGTTTATGATGGTAATGATCATAATAATTTCATCATCATTATTTATTTTTACTATCCATTTATTTCAATTAAAAAATTTATATTTTATATATATATATATTTTTTTATTATTTTGTGTGAAGCACTTTGTGTTACATGTTATTTGTATGAAAACTGCTGTACAAATAAAGTTTGATTGAATGCTATTATTTCTCCAAAGAAATCACAGCAGCGTGTATCACTCCTGACCCTGTTTCTACCCCTCAATTTGCCACTTTGATATACAAACTGAAGAGTTTGCAAACAAATTAAATTTCTGATTATATTCTTATTACTAAACTAAGTGTAGGACCGGCACATTTTTCTAAAGGGGGTAATTTTGCTGTTATCACATTATGTTCTAATCCACTGTTGGAGCTACAAAGTCACAGATGGTTGGCTCAGGGCTGGTTTTGAAAATTAGCTTGTGGGTTGGATTCTTTATTTTAAATTATTCTTCAGAGGAAAATATTTTCAAGAGGCATTCGAGACAATTAATTCTAATTATGCAGCCTGAGTCTTTTAGAAGTTAAGCTAATGTGCAGAAGTGACTGGCTTTACTCAAGTCAGCGAGGCGGAGTGAAGCCGGTGAGGAGTGACATTTCTATTTTGTCAGATCACTTGTTACTGAAGCTGTGTGGCATTTAACATTTAAGGTGAAAACAGCTGTTTGAACGTGTCCTTATTAAGTTCCCAATTAGGAGGCGCTGAAGCTCACTGCAGGTGGGCTCTCCTGAAGTGGCAGGTACAAAGGCTTTAATGTGTCGCTGCTGATGGAGACTTTCAGTGTATGCTGTGAAGGCTGGTCTCAGTGAACATGCACGTCAACGCGCAGCGGCGAGGAGCAGATGTGGAGCAACAGTGAGAACAAGATGAAGGTCTGAAGGCCTCGCAGATGCTCAACATCTGACAGCCTGCAACAGCTGGTGGCTGGTTTCTATGTCTCTCTGTCAGTGTCGCAGTTTGGGAGGAACTTTAAGAGGGATGACTCAATGAGTTATGGCAACATTTTATTTCTGAGTTAGACTCAAATATGGCTGAAAGAAAAGATCACCCCATGTTTTGATGAAATGTTTGTTTGGTCTGTCTAGGATGCTGATATGGATCACAAGAACCATATTAAACCATTTTAAAGATCAAAGGTAAGTTGTTCCAAATACTGCATCGAACTGCTTGAATGAAAATCATGAGGAATGACTGGATGGAAAAACGGCACACCGTAACCCAGCTGTAAGATGTAAATACAGACTATGCTGCCTTCCCCTGTGGCATGTAATAAGTCTGTTCATGTTGTGAAGTGTATTTTGTATGTGCTTATGTTGCTGAGGTTTTTTTTTTCATTGTCTTTTCCTCCTTTCCTCCCCTCACGTTGTGCTGTATTTCTTTTTCTTCATCTCTGTCTTCCTGTCCTGTACACCTCTGTCATATTGTATGTGTGTTTTATACGTTTTGGACGGGTTGATGGCAAATTTCGTTGTATTAGTACTTGTTACCCTGTGCAATGACAGGCTTCTGATTTTGATTCTGATAAATGGACTGCATTTGTATGGTGCTTTTCTATCAGTACTAACCATTCAAAGACTAGAAGCCATCATTCATCCATTGGGAGCAATTTTGGGTTCAGTATCTTTCCCAAGGATACTTTGATATATAGACTGGGCCAGGGATCAAACCACTGACCTTCTGATCAGTGGGCGACCGCTCTATCACCAGTCTGGCTCAGATTTGATATTCACACTCAAAATTTAGCAAAGTGGAACTTGTGTGCATGTGTGACCATATTCTACTACACGTTCTCCTTGAGCAGAAATGTCCGTCAGAAATACAATAGAAGAGCATCTGTTTTACCTGTTGACTTGTCTTAGTGTCAGAGAGCAACAGTATGACATGTTCTGTTTCCATTAACAGTTATGTATCACAGCTGTGCTACAGTGTGAGGAAATAGAGTTAGTAAACAATCAGTCTGATAGCAATTAAATGGAATTACACTGGATTACATGATGCATTGTTTCCTGAGAATCCCCTCCGATAATAAGGCAACTAGAATCCAGTGTGGGCATGGCGGACTCCGCCACTAAAGGTGTGTTTAGACAGTGAGTGGTCAATAGTGCAAGGTGCAACTCCAACACCATTAAAATCAGCTCCTGTATCATTCATGTTCAGGTTTCATAGTCTATAGTCACATGACATTGGTGTTTGTGCTGTCTAAATGCACCTTAAAAATGAAAACAGCCATATAGAGAGGTAATTACTGAATGTAAATACACTGAATGGCAACTGCTGAAAATTGAAATTCTTTCAGTTCAAAATTGTGTAGAAAAATCACTAAATACTTTTTACGACTATTATCGATAAATAAATAAGTAAATGTTCCATTGCAATAATGTTTAAATATTTCCAAAGCAAACCAGATTGACTATAAATATTCAATTTATACTATTTTCTTTTTTGTTTGTTTTTGCAGTGAAATTATAAAGAAATATTCTCTCCAGAAAGCAACATTATGGTATATTCTGTGTCTTTTGGAATAAATTGTGTCAACCTGTCTTGTTATTATTCAAATTATTGGCAAAAAAGTTTGTATTTATTTTGCATTACCAACAGCTAAACCCATCTTACAACAATCTATTTTAATACGTTCATCTATGAACTAAACCTCTTCCTCATTTAGCAGTGAATTGGCAGACAATCTCACTCTGATTCCTGGTCATATTCAATTGATTAGGCTCTCATTCCAGACTGAAAAATTACTTTGGACACCCATACATGTGAGCCGGCTGTTTGTTTACATGCTGCCTTTGATTGGAGTACAGATGTCTCAGGAGATTCCCTGATGTGTGTGTGAGGAAGAGTCTCAGGTGTAAGGTCTGCTTTATGCTAATTCTTAGCTGGACTAATTCTGAGCTGTAGCGTGGCTTGGCTTGGCACGGACGCAAGCAGTTCCATAAAGTGTGTGTGCGTGTGTGTGTGTGTGTGTGTGTGTGTGTATGCAGAAGCTTGCTCTCCATGCATAACAGGATTTGCTTTGCTGGCAGAATTTTTTAAGTGACTTTACCAGCACAGTCTTTCCATGTCCTACAAGCAGAGAAATGTTTGGCAGCCTGCCAGGAGAACTGGTTGAATGTGAATCCCCATCACCTTGTATCATGTGAAAAGCCCCACCTGTTGCTGTATCAGTACTGGCAGAAAACCGAATGTTTATTCCAAAATCAGCAATCAAAATGAAGCCCAAAGGCGAAAATGTACTTTTGCATTACATTTGCACTGTGATTATTCAGGGGAATGTATGTCACAAGGCGATTTCATTCACTTGTAAAAAACCCAAAAAATCAGAATCACAAGCTTCCTCTTAAATACTGTTCAAGGTTTTGTCAATGTTCCATCATTATCATGTATATTGTCAGCTTTTTTACTTGATGCTAATGACAGGCTTGTTGCAGCAGCCCACACCTGATGAGTTATTCTGATTGATGGAAGTTTAGTTATTTAAAATGAGCAAGAAAAGTGTCTGTAAAACAAAGTACAACTCTTACTTCAACATAAAAGTAGCACAAAAAAACCCAAATGCCCATTCCTCAGTACACTGGCACCAATTTCCATTTTCCATTGTATGCCAGTTGTGGCAAAAAAGGAAATGATGGACTGCTTTGGTGCACAAAAACTTGAGGACAGTGTTTTAAAAGGATGTTAATACTGGTCTTTCTGCTGGTCCACGATGGTCCAGATGAGATAGCCTATCTCAGCAACGATTGGATAGATTGCCCTGTGATTTAGCACAGAGACCTCGTGGTGAATCCTACTGACTTTTCATTAGTTTGGGCACAACTTTTTTCAGCGCTCCAATGACATGGTAAAGCCAAACCAATCTTTTTGACTATAGTAGTAATGTTACTAGGTAGGTTAATGTTACTTGTGGTGCTGTGTTATGTAGCTAGGTTAGCTGATGCTATGCTAGCTTTATGTGTATTGCAGAGCACACAGGGATCCAATGTGAAATGGTGGTGAAATGTAATTTTCTCAACTGAGGATCCATGTTTGCACACACACAAGCCCATGAAAACTCAACTATGCCAATGAATGCTGGAGTGCACTTATATATCGCTTTTATCCAAATTGCTTTACACTACACACTACGCTAATTCACCCGTTCACACACACATTGTTGGCCTGGTGGCCGAGGCTACCAGGGCACACTGGTGCCACCTGCCACCATTGGGAATTCATTCACACACCGATGAACACAGCATCGATGGGCTATTTGGGGTTCAGTATCTTGCCCAAGGATACCTCGACATGTAGGCTGCCATGGTCTGGGATCGAACAACCAACCTTCCGATCAATGGGAGACCACTCTACCACAGCAGCCCCTGGGTGAGTAGAGGTCTGCTCCACCTGCTAGCAGGTTCAGAAGGTCATTATCAGCCCAGTCAATGGCTGCTCGCCCTAAACAAAGTGGTTACATTTAGTTAAAAGTCTACAGTTTCCTCACGATTATGCTACAAAACCACTTCTCTGAGGTTAGGGCCAAAAACCTTCTCGTTCAGTCTTAGAAAAAATATCTAAAACTCACTTTTTGTGACAGGAAACACCAGTGTTTTTGAAAATGTGGTTTTAATTCTTTGTAATTTCAGCTCTGGTAATACTGTTGGATATATTCATGATGAAAATGTGAGAGCTGATTATTTACAGTGGGTGGCTTTTTGCTATGCCACTGCCTGGGTTTCAGACTGGTTTAATCTCCGGAAGCATTTTATGTTGATCGTATTTTGGTAATTTGATTCACCATAAATTTGCTTGAAAGGATCTTAAGTCGAGCCCTGCATTATTTTTCGATCGGGAGACCCTGAAGTTCAAACCATTGTTCTTACACGCTACATTTTCCCAAAATAATGTGTTTAATCATTAGTTAGCTGACAGACAGCAACACAACCTGGTTGCAGGAGGTAATCATTACAGAAGTATTCTTTTGTTTCTGTAGCTTTAGGCAAAATGTAATTAAACTGCATTGTAAGGCCTGTGCTGTGATGACGGGGGATTGAAGGCAACAGGGAACATACGCTATGCAAAGAAGATCGGAGGATGGGACCACAGCTCCTATTTGCTCCAGGGCTACCTACTGTTTTAATCCAGTCAGGCTTACAAATGTAAATGTGCTCTCATTCAGACCAATAGACAGAAACTATATAGGTGTGACAGCATCCTTTAGTACTCAGATGTGGTTTATAATAATCTCCATACGTATTCCTTGTTGGTGCCACATGTCTGCTGGAGGGTTTAAAAGAAATATTCCACTGCTTTGTTATCCAGAAGCAGGGAATGTGCAGAACATAGAGTTAGAATTAATTTCTATAGGGGTTTATGTGATAGCAGAGCTGTGTCAAATATATTTCGCTAATGACATTTCTTTCGGAGTTGGCAGCTCGGCACCGTAATGGCCCAGGCCTGGGTAAGATCAGAGAGGAAAATAAGAGATGAAAGGGAGCGAGTGGCATCAGAGGGGAGAGTGGAGGCGCTTAATGTGGATTTGAGTGTAACTGAGGATGGATGGAGGGGTTAAATAGGGAAAAATAAGAAGAAAAAAGTATAATATGCACATGGAAGTAACCGAGGAGGGAACACAGTAAGAAGATTTTCTTCTGTTAAAGTTCTCAGTCTGGTGCAGGTGTGACATACACACAGTATAATGACATAAAATTGATATATAATCACATGTGTGTCATTCACAGTGTTCTTAGCTCCTCCAGATTTGATTTTTTTCTTATTTTCTCATTTGACTTTTGTATATCCTTTAAATTATTAAAACCCATATTTACCGTAGATGATAGCGACACTCTCTTGTCTCATTGTATCTGTGAAGGACGGCAAGGTGGAAGTGGCGTTACAGGGTGAAAAAGCAAAGTGGGATGTGAAGATACGGACTATAAAGAACAACAAGGTCCACTTTGGGTGGGTGAAAGGTTTGTCAAGCTTTACGTCACCTATGTTACAATGTCACTCCAGCAGTTATGTCTATTTATTCCAAAAAAGTTTTACTTTCTTTTGTTATGCCTTACTATGTACTTTTATCCTAGCCTTAGGAAAGTAGTTTTATTTACTTGTTGTAATGGGAATCCTATTAGTTTTGTAGCTATTTGGTCTTTGTTATTCTGTGTTTCTTCATTCCTGCTCAGCCTGCATTCATGGTTTCTTAGGCCTCGTTCAGACTGTCAGCCAAAATCCGATTTTTAGCCCATCCAGATTGGAACTGGATGGCTCTTTTGAAGTCTTAACAGTCACAAATCACATGAAATCCGATTTTTGCAGACCAGATCGAAACCACCTTCGGGAGGTAGTTTCAAATCGCATTTGGACAGATGCGTCTCAGTCCGAACCACTCCAAACACTCAGATCGCTTTTGACTGTGCATACGTAGCGCGGGCAGCGCAGAGACGAGGTGTCCACCGGCAGCCGCGCCCGACTCATGCGGGCCTGACGGGGGCGTCCATCTGCACGGTTTCTCCCCTGGTGCCTCTGAGATGTTCTGCACCTCTACTGGACAGTGATGATGCCAATATACTGAGGTGACCTGCCTCCATCATGTTTGTTGTTGTTGCTGCTGTCGCAATTATATGACGTCTGACGCCGTTACGACGTCAGACCTTCTGACGCCGTTACTATGGCAACCTGTCAGATCAGTCGATAATGTGGCCCAGTCTGAACAGAGCAATATCCGATTTGGACACTTGTGTGGACAGTCAGCCCTAAAAATTTGATTTGAGTAGGAATCTGATTTGAATCAGATTCGCCTGCAGTCTGAACGCAGCCTTAGGAATGTGTATTTGAGGAACAAGACTTTGTGTCTCCTCTGACCACTTGAGTAAGATGAGACTGTATTGACAGGCTGACCATATAAGCTGACCACACTGGAGTAATATATTAAATCCATGTTGACAACTTTACTGTGTAAGCACAATTTCAAGCAACTTTCAGTGTACCAAAACATCTGGCACTGAGCCACAACTGTAAAAAAAAATTGCCTCAAAGTCCTTGTACTTGTAATTATTCTGCTGCATGAGAGATTAATCCGACGCTGTGGATAAATTAACCTTTAACCTGATGATAGTGCTTCATGAAAAGCTTAAAAGCAGTGTTGTTACAAGGTATCCAATGGAGTGGGACTTTTTACTGAAAAGCCCAAATGCCAGCTCAGTGGTGGTTCCAGTGGAAAAATCAGTAGATTGTCAAAGTCCATATAGGCTTCATTATGATGTGTACCAAGTTTCAAGGCAATCTGTCCAGTGGGTACTGAGATATTTCAGTATGGATTAAACAAGCCAACATTGCCTCATCCCTAGAGCCAAGGATACCACTCGCATGGCAAAAAACAAATGCATCATTGCTGAGGGTTATAAAACAAGCAGTGGTTGCCTTGTCAAATCTTTGCCACATAACAATCACATTGCTTTGGAGATAGGAAAGAAAATAAGCAATATTAACATCATGCATGCAGAACCAAAAAGAATGAATTCTGGTGTCTGAAATACCCTGGTAACGACTGGATCAAAGACTTATCAAATGAGTTATATTATGAAAGCCATGCTCACAGCCTCTGTTGTGATTAACTTTGCCTGGGTCAAAGCTTTTCTGTGTTTGAAATAAAATTATTTAGAACCTTCAGAAAAACCATCCTATTCCATTCATCTTACAGCGCCAGCATCCAGCAACCAAAACAAGCTGCAGGGGTTTCTTCAAATCCAACACAGTTTCCAAAGCAACCAGAGTTTTACAGGGGAGGGGAAAAAGATTAAATATGAAGCAGTAATAGCAGAGCCCAAATCAATTGTTTACAATGTACAAATATTTGTCGAGAAGATTATTTCCCAGGATCCCCCCTGACTAAGCAGAGCTGAAAAGACAGCAGAGACCATTTCTTATTGCGTGTGGACAGTGTGATACCGACTGAGGGATCTGTTTGCTGAGCTGAAACTAAATAACGCTGGAAGTAAAATACTCTTTCTATTCAGGAAAAGAGGAATTTTGTATCAAAGAATAAAATGCCAATGTGACTTATTAGAGGCAGTAACTCTGTAAACAAAGTCAGACTTTAAATGCATAGTAACTGAACTGCTATCGCTCCTTTGATCCAACCAAGAAAAGAAACCAGCAAATATTCAGAGTAGTAGAGCGTCATACTGTAGTCTCTTCTGAGGAAAAATAGCAAGAAAGTAGGCAAGAAGTCGATGCATTTGATCAAAGAGAAAGGAGGGAAATATGCCAAACAGCAGTGAGCTGGTGCTTTGCTCATGCAGTTAGTTTATCTGTGGATAAGAAAGACAAAGTGTGATAAAAGAAGCTGACAACAGCTGCTGCTCAATTAGCTGATTGAGCCACACAGATGCATCTCATACAATCTCTGATAGAGACCAATACTGAAACAGACAAACACAACATAGTGATAATATGTCTTTTTGGGAAGTGTAACTTTTCCATTTTAGTTGAACAAACCATTGTGGTATGGCACAATATATCCAATTTAATGAAGATTGTGTCCATGTTAATAGACAAAAAAACTCGTATTAATGACTCAAATAATTGATCAAAAGAAAATTAATCAGCAACTATTTTGATAATTGATAAATACATGAGTGATTCTTCAAGAAAAAAATATAACATATTTGCTGGTTTCAGTGACTCCACTGTGACGATTTACTGCTTTTGTCTATTTATTTCAGGTTTTTTTATTTGAAGAAATTTAGGATAATTTCAACACGTCATTTTACATAGTATGTGATAGCATCAAGATGGCTTCCTTCGTTGAGATTATTTGTCTCTTATTTGTGTGTCTACATTTGCTTGTAGTTCATCCATCTCTGTCAGACTTTTTAGCCATTCTGTTGTGTGACCATCAGTCAGTTGTAAGATTGACAGTGTTGCTTTTGCTTTCAAGCCATCTGAACTTGAAATTGTAGCCTTTACCTTGAACCTGTACCTACCTGCAAGCTTTTATGTCTTCACTTTGTCAATACATTTCTGAACTCTTCCTGTTTGCCAGAACTGTCAGCATTTGGGTCCTTCCTCTCCCACTTACAGATTATGTATTTAGGACATAGCCAAACTGTAGGCGTAAATATTACTGTCACAATAACCCATCACCATCATCATCTTCCCCTAAAAAAATGAAGACTCAGTCGTTGTTTTTTAAGATGTTAAAATCCCACCTCCTCAGTCAGCATTGTTTATTGGTTGTATACGCCTTCTGTGTAGCTTTTACTTTTTTTCAATTGCTTTTATCTTATTTCCTGACTTTAATTTTCTGTGTCTGCACCTTGAACCACGTTCTATAAATGAAGTTTATTTATACTTACTTAATAGAGATGTTCAATAAGACAACCCCATGGCAGCAGAAATAATGATGATGAGATTTTTGCAAAAACTGATAAGCAATTTTGCAACGATAGTGAAGTCAATTTGCGACCCTGTAGGAACCAAGAGGAAATTGGTAATTTCTGAGAAATTAAACAAGAATAGTGCTCATAATGTACCACCAGTGCATGCAAAATACGAGCCCAAACACAGCAGTGCAAACGTGCCGTATAGAAATCAAACTTTGAAAAGAAGTACCTTATAATACCCCCTAAACTTCAAACATAACAACTTTAACGACACAGGTTGGAAGGCTTGCCTAAAGCTGCGGGCCTTTTAAGTGGAAGAGACACCCGACATCCACACACTCTAAACCCCAAGGCTGTGCTTTTCCATTTACCTTTTGTCTTAGTGCAAGAGCACCATTACTGTCAGCTCAGATGCTTCCTCAATAATAGGAATTTGGTACAAGGGAGCGGGACAAGTCTTCTGGGTGCAACCTGGTATTTAGGATACAATAGAACAACAACTGTAATACTGCTGCACCACATGCATTTGTATCTAAATCTGCCATGAGCAACATTTTACATGAACACAACAGTTTTATATTTACATTGCTTAATAAATGTATTAAACCAGAGCTGTACTAAATTAACAGCATTATTAATTATCAAAATCATTTTTTTATGTTTCTGTCATGGTTAATACAGCAGTTTGTAGAAGCTCTTTAACCGAAGTGATATTTTTAATGCTAAAATATAATTATTATTGCTATCCATGAATTTTCAAATGTACTGTTTTACAAAAAAACCCTGTTAAACCCTGTAAAAATAGTAAATCACATTTTTACTTCTTGATTAAGATGTCAAATTATACTTATTTAATTGCATTCCTGAACCAAAAAATTAGTTTTAGTGGTTGAATGTTCTGCTTGATTAATTTCTGACTTCTCAGAGAAGCCCAGTGAGCCGGCTCAAATCTGGCTATAAAAAGGTGAATTCAGTTTGTTATTTGCCAAATAAATAACAATGGCATTTTTAGTTTTAAACAAGCTTTTGAAAGATTTTCAAATTTTGTATTTGGTTTCTTGTGTGATCTAATACATTTGATAAGCACTGTATAAAATATTAAATCTGCACTGTCAATGTGACTTCAGTGCATGGAAGTCATAACTGTAAAAATTGAAGCTGTAAGAAAAAAAGTTAAAGTTATGTAGTCGACAAGAGTACTTAAGTAGAAAAGACTGGGTAGATATTGAACTGCACATTTTTAAAGACGGCTTCTTCTTGAGTATCTTTGTTAGCTGGATGAGGTTCTTGTATGGATGCCACTTAGTTGAGGGTTGAGCTCTGTGCTGCTTCAAGGTAACACATGAGTGAAAGTGCTGCCCAAGGGAACTTCAACAACTCTGGATGAAAAGCACAGAAAAAAAATTCTTACCTGCTTCAAGGCAAGAACATGTAATTCTAAGAGGTTAAATCCTCAGTCTAAATTATTCATTCAAATCAATTTAATTTAGCAGGAAGCCGCCAGCAATTATTTTAGACATTTTGCAACTAGCCATTCCACCAGGGACACTGCTTGTTAAATCAAGCTTTTCTAGAAATTAATTAAGCATAAGGAAACATCATTTAACTTTTCCCCAACCTTGAAAAACAAAACAAGAAAATTATTTCATTTTGAAAGAGAAACTCCAGGAGGCAGAGGTTGAAAAGCTATTTCACTTTTATATGACACTAGAATGACATTTAAGATAACAGAAAAAATAAAAATAAAAAACTCACATGCATTTTGGAGAAAGAAAATCGGGCCGGGAAGATGGAAAGGGGAAAAAGAGAAAACGCACACTCCAACACTCTGGAATACATGAATACATCATCATCCTTTCAGTGACCTTTGAATCTCAGTGACATTTTATTCTAATACATGAATTCATAAATATAATCTTCTCTCACCATATTTGTCTATCTATACGAGTCTCATACATCTAACTGTACATCTACTGTAGCATATTGCATATCTCAAATAGAGAGGGGGGCAGTCAATAGTCGTTTAATGCTCCGGCTTCCCTGTGGAACGGAGATAATACAATTGAATGAGAATAAACGGGGGAATGAAGACAAAGTAGGGGAAGAGATACAGACTGAGGTTTCTTCTGTCTCATCTCAAACAACTACAGAAACCTCCTGCATTGTTTTGACATTGACATCTTTGTATGATATGTGTGACTGTATATGTGTAATGTGTTTCAGTGTGTGGCAGGTGTGATGTTGTGTGTGTGTCCACCTGAGGTCTACCTGCTCTGGATTTTAAAATATGACACAACTATATATTATATGATGGGCCTTCGACAAACAAGTGCTCAAAGTTTTACACATTACACTATTTTGGACCACATTGCTTTCCATAGTATCAGGTATTTTCTAATATCTTGCAACACTCCAGCAGACCTGAATCAAATCATCATTTGGATTAAATGCATCAAAAAAACGGTGAATCACATCTTCTGAATTCCTGGAAACCTGACAGAACACCAACCCAACATGTTGCTGGGCAGCACCCTCAAGTATGTTTGGCCGTATAGGCCATAATTCATATCTTACCTCTCACATACACAACTTTACCTCTCACGTACACAACTTTACCTCTCACATTCATAACTTTACCTCTCACACACAAAAAATACCTCACATTCACAATTTTACCTCTCACATTCACAATCTCACATTCACAATTTTACCTCTCACATTCACAATCTCACATTCACAATTTTACCTCTCACATTCACAGTTTTACCTCTTACATACACAATTTTACATCTCACATTCACAACTTTATCTATCACACACAAAAATACCTCACATTCACAATTGTACCTCTCACATACACAGATTTACCTCTCACATTAACAATTTTACCTCTCACATACACAAAAAATACCTCACATTCATAATTTTCCCTCGCACTTACAAAATTTCACCTCTCATATTCCCAATTTTACCTCACATACACAATTTTCCCTCTCCCATTCACAATAATACCTCTTTTGTGTGAATGTGAGAGGTACAATTGTGAATGCGAGAGGGAAGTTATGAATTATGGCCTATGTGGCCCCTCATACTTAAGCGTCCACTACTTAAGTGTTTCCTGGGCCATTAAATGATGACAGAGGTTTATAAAGGCAGTTTGATGTCATTCAGTTTACCCTGGATCTGCCACGAGGAGTGCACATATATATGTGGGAGTAAAGGTTTGCTCTTTTTATTTCAAACTGCTGTCAGTGCTTCTTTCTATGACCCAAATAAACAGAGCTGCGTTTGATGCACACTAGAACCAATGACAGTCAGAGAACTGAAGAAGCTGCTGTGTTGTCAGTAGGCCAAGACTGCTAGTACGGTATTAAATGACAGCTTACAAAAAGACATGTGCTTTCTTTAAAATACAGGGTATGGAGTTAACATTAGTCATTGTTGTCAGCCAACACTAGATTTACCTTTATTGTAGTCTGTTATATCTCTTCTCTTGCTCTCATGCAGTTAGAGTCAAAGACCAAGTGGACTGAGACGGCAACAGGTTGGGAGAAGGAAAACAAGACTAAGAGTCTCCAGCCGCGTTAGCAGCTCTGTGAGCAGCGGTGCTTTTCAGCTAAATGCCAATGCTAAAATGGTAACATGCCATTGCTAGAACATGTTAAATCGTGGTCATGTGGGTAAGGTGGGCGTGGGTGTAGCCCTGAGTGCTTTCTCAAAAGCCCCCTGGATGTTTTAGGTTTAAAAAAAAAAACTTTGTTATTTCCCCACAAATCCCACCGACTGGATCGGTAAATCAGTAAAGCAAAAATGTAATCACTGGCATAGGACTGCCCAAACATTGCCATGGGAGGTTGGTCTAGGCTACTACAACTACTTTCTTTCCCAAAGAAATCCATTACAAATGTGTTAATGTTCTTTTGTTGGCCTTATTCAATTCAGAGTATTTAAGATGCCATTTACTTGGCAATATCGGGTAATTTTGATTTGTAGTTAGAGCAACCAAGAGTATTATGTCAAAGATTTGTCAGCTAAAAGAAGATTCTGTGAACAACACTGCAGGACATTATAACAACAACAGTGATGTTAACGCAGAATCCAGACCCTACCTATGTTATCCAACTTAAAAACAGTAACTTCAGACAATATTTGCCTCTTGTTGGGTGGCAGGAGTGAAAATTATTGTTAGATAATGACAGGTATATTGTATAAATTAGGATTTGAAGCCCATTCAGCTTCTGTCTGAGGCAGAAACACTTTTGGTGTGTTGAACAGCGGGAGAACGTGGAGAACTCAGAGAAACTGGATGACATCAAACTGTCTCCTACAGTTGTAAAGCCCATATTGTTCTTTTAAGCTTGTGTTCACCCCCTGTCCTGCAAAGTATATTTCTGACCTGTAGGGATCACTACATGTTAAAGAATTGTAAGTAGAGGGTGCATTGGTTCAGAAAGTATTTCTTAACCAATCCATTGGGGATGACATTGGGGATGACAACCTAATTTCAAATTCTTGAGGTTTGAAACTGAACATTACAGTTTCTGAGAAGTCCTATCAATAAATCAGTGTTCATTTTGGTGACACATCTCTCATATATATATATATATATATATATATATATATATATATATATATATATATATATGTATATAGGAAAAGACTACTTGCCAATAGGTTTTGGCCCAGGTCTGCACTCAATACATTTTAGCCCTTTCATGGGTATGTAGACAGCACATAGAGTCCACTCTGAAAGTGGACACACTTCCACTGACAACCCACATGTATTCTCAGCAGCAGTCACATATCCAGTCTTCTATTCAGAGAGGCCCTTTGTCAATTTTCAGACTAGTCAGGCTCCTTGCTCGTCCCGGCCTCCCTCTCCCTCACAAACGGAGACAGACATGTCTACATTCACACAACTTCAATACATTGAAGTTGAAAAAGAACACGGAAAATATACGACCTTTCAATTCTCTGTTACCCACTGAATCTGCTAAAGAGGAAAAAAAAGGTTGGTCGATGCTACTGTTAGCGATGGTTATTACAAAAAAAAGAAAAAACAAACCTGTACAAAGTTCAGTTCTTCCTCAAAAGAAGCTTCAGAGTTTGCCATCAGTCCAATATTGACGACACTGTTTTTGCACAGAGGTTGAGGGCACATTGGGTCAAGCAATTTTTTTTTTTTTTTAGCAGTTTTCATATAAATAATGTTCATCAATCACTGTAATTTTTAAGCCTGTCTCTCTAATGGCTTTCCTAATATTCTGTTTTTCAAGATGGCTCAAATGTAAAGCCCAGGACTGCCACATCTTTCACGGCTGAATCCTGGCAATGCTAAAAGGCTAAGCCCCTTGTCATTATCTTTAAGTCCTTTCAAAAAACAGCGACCACATCTCCTGTGGAAAAGAAAGGATGTCAAAACTCAGTTCTTTTGAGAAATGACTGATCCCAAGCAGCCAGATCCGAGGAGGATAGGGAGAGAACAAACGATTCAAAGACAAGAGAGAATTTCAGAATCGGGTTCACAGGACATGTAATAAAAGTCTCTTCTTCTTCTGTTCAAGGTCCACAAATGCAAATGTTTCAAGAGTTCCACTACAGTGAGGCAACAAGTGTTTCATCTATTTTTCCTGGAGCTTGTGTCTGTCGGCCGGCTGCTGCTCTTCATGCTGAAGCCTGTGATATCACTGTCCTCCTCCTCACCTCTCGCACCTCTCTCCGTCCAGGGGTTGGACAAGAAACCGTGGGCATCTAGGCCGCAGAGGTGGCGGCCATCTTTACTCCGAGCAGAGAGGTTGGTTTGGTCCAGTGAACCTGTGCTGTTACATTTCTTCGCCAGCGGGGGTGCCAGAGAGCACGGGGTAAGCAGCGACGTCAGCGAAAGGCTGTTCAGTGTTTCTGACAAGTGTTCGCTGTTGAGGGTCTGGCGGCAGCTGTCCCCGCCCGTCCCCGTGCCCACGTCCTCGTCTGAAGGGTCCATGGAGTCCTGCCGAGGGCAGCCGGGGCTGGTGCTGCCGCCGCCGCAGCTGCTCTGGCTCCTTTGGTGCCCCCTGGTGGCTTGTAGGGTAAAAGTAGTACTGCGTCTCTTTAGCAAAGGGTGGCCCTGGTCCCCTGTGGCCTGTCCCTGTGGGTGGCTGGGGTGGGGGCAGAGGAGAGGCATGGGGAGATCCAGATCTCGAGGTGGGGACACGCTGAAGCTGAGACCTTCCTCTAGAGTGGTCTGCAGGCTGCCCTCTGAGCTGCCCGTGGCCAGGGAGGAGTCACTGTGTGACGGGTGCTGCACAGAGGAAGGAGGTGGTTAAAGAAGCAAAACATCATTTGGTGGTTTGCATGAACATGACATTTTAACTAAGATTAGGGTTAATGACGAGTTTAGATGAACTTTGTTTAAAATGATTAAACCAGGTTTTTAATCAAATAGAACTGTGAGCAATGTAAATAAAGACCTAGATTTATAAAATTCTGTTAAATTGCTTAGGTTGTACATTATCTTGAACTAGAGGTGTGAATCACTAGAGGCCCCACAATACAATTTTATCCCAATACTTGCGTCAAGATACAATATATTGCGATTTAACTGTTTAACTGCATTTTGTGTCCACAAAATGAAATTCAATCAATAATTATTTTGTCAAATAAGAGAAAATGTTCAGTGTCTTCGTCTCACTTCAGTCTTTTTATTTCTCCACAATGAGAGTCAAACCCACAGACTGACCAACAAAGTATTCAGTCAAACTGAACTGAACTGATATCAAACATGTATGGACGACAACAACTGCAGTATTTTTATCAAACTGGCCTAAACTTTAAGCCTCACTGCTCTGAATTTTAGTTTCATATGATACCAATATCTGCAGTTTATTCCTAAAATTGAGCACGCTACGGCCTCAGAAAAAAACAAAATGGTGAAAATACCATCTGAATGATAAATATCGATACTTGGCTGCCATGAATCGATATAACATTGCCATGCAAAGTATTGCAACACTGTGCTGTATCGATTTTTCCCCTCCACCTGTATCTTGAACCCCAATTTTTTTTTTTTTTTTTTAAACATACATATTACCAATAAGAATAACCAAAGCGTACATTCAAAGTGTGCAACAGCAGAGTGGTGGAGATGTCAGTCAAACAGGGTCTGTATTTGCCCACATAATCTGAGAAAAGGTCAAATCGAGTGAAAAAGGGAAAAAAAAGTACCTGTGTGGGTGAACCATGGACATTTCACACCACCAGCACTGCACTACAGAGCGTGTGTGAACTTGTCGAAAGGGCTCAAATGCCCTTTTTCTGATCAAGCAAGAGTGATGTGAAAAAATAAAGAAACAGCTCCACTAACATTCTGCTTCCTCCACCGTTTGCAAAAAGGTCCAATTATTCTTTGCTCATTATACTCTCTCCACACAGTCAGTGCAGCCATTGTTGAGGTTTTAAACTGGACTCTTTTGTGAAGCACTTTCACAGTTCAAGGTTAAAAAAAAGATCATATTTTTTATATAAAGTGGAATTTGAAAAGGTGCAGATAAAAGAGGTTTACAACATAACCTGTTCAATTTAAAATGTGATTCAAGGTTTCGGTGCAACAGGAAATGTAAAATGAAAAATATCCCTGGTGTAAAGTTTGTTCTGTTTGGTGCAATCCACCCAGTGTGTCATTTAGGATCTGTTTAATTGAAAATGTTACATGGGCAGGAGGGAATTTGTCATTATTCCTAATCCCAGTGCTGTTACTGGACCACAGGGTACACTGCAAGAAAGGGGTGTCATTTGAGGGAAATTATTTTACTGCATGGACAGATAATTTCACTTGACAAGATTTCTCGAATTCATATTTTTAAATCTAGAAATAAGCATGTTGAACACTTTTGCTACATTTGCAGTAGATTATGAAAAAGGAGAAATAGAGGGATTGGCAGAAAAATAACCAAATGACGGAGGACAGGGAGGGATGCAGGGAGAGAAAGCACAACAGAGAAAGACGTAAAGAGATAAAGGAAATACAAGAAAAGGGACAGAAGAGAATGTGAAGAGTGTGAGCCAGGAACAACAGTGTGCACAGAGTCGGTATCAGGCTCAGGGCTGGCCGGGCTAATTAGCTGAGTGCCGCAGAGCATTACTGTAGCAGCTGAGGATCACAGACGCACTCAGGCACAAGCTAAACAAACCAAACAGGTAGAGAAGGAAGAAAGAAAAATCTGTCTCCATGGTTACACGGGAACAAGAACTAAAATAAGGGCCTTTTCATTCTCGTTTGTTTCATGCAGAAGCCAACACAGGGGAGGTGTTAGATCTAATATAAATGAGATCATAGCTTTAATTATAACTTAATTACTTGTTCAAAGTTTCACACACAACAGTAGGACATCAATAGAGGATGGTAAGAGTTGTATATGTTAATAATTGCATAGTTTGTGTCTTTATTACTGTGCTCACAAGCTTATTCTATGTTTTTACCTCATTTGGCAATCCCATCTGACTGCCTGAAGTGTTTTTGATGCATGACAACTCTGGCTCACTGAGCGTTCTCCTTAGAAAGATCTATTTACACTGTTACAACATGTCTGTGATGTGTTGCACAGAGATACTGATGTCAGGTCCTTATTTGTCTATCCACCCATCCATTCATCTGTCCATAATACCTGAGAGCTCAGCGGCCTGCTGTTGGCTCCGGGTGAGCGGAGGGAGGCCCAGGAGGCCGGGGAGGGCAGCCTGGATGGCCCTCTGTCTCCTGGGCTGACACTGTTCCCGGGACTGCCCGGATGAGCTGCGGCAGCTGGGTGGAAGAAGTCTGCTGGAAGATGGAAGACGGGAGAAGACCCGCCACCACCTCCGCTGCAACTTCCCCCATCTCCATCTAAACAAAGGTTGGGTTTCAAACAGCTTTTTCAGTCATAATGTTCATATTTTTGTTTATTTAGTGTATTGTGTTTCCATTTCCCTGTAGCATTTCTTGTTACTGTGCAAATGACTAGCAGTGAGACAATCGCTAAGCAGTTGAGATTTTCATCTACAACACAGATGAGATGCAAGAGGTGTGGTGTACCTCAAAGCTGAGTCCTGGGCCTCATGCTTTTTCTTTTTTGTTTTGTCTTTTTTGTCTGTATATGCTGCCGTCGAGTTTTGATAGCATTAATATTGCTCCCAAATAATCAAATAATCAAATGCAAAAGTTTTTATAAGAAATCATATGAAGCCATTCATGAGAATAGGTCATTCAATCATGTCAATCATGACACTAGCTTAAGATCATTGCTGGTTTAAACTGAGCCCTTTTTTATACTGAAACCAAATGTTTAAGTGGTGATTTAAAAAAAAAAAAATGTTTTCATTTCTGAGTCTTAAATTTGAACATTTTGCTCTAAATAAAAAAGACATAACAAAATGACTTACTAAGATATCAAAAACACAATTCACTGTGAAACTCATAGGAGACAACTCAGAGGTGTGAGCATAACAAATTTAGCCCCATTTGGAGACAGAAAGGAGAGATTGAGAGCAAGTATTTCAACCAATAAACTGATAGCATTTAGCAAATTAAATGATCAAATTAGAGGTTGGCCTCATATTTGGGTCTCCGAGATTTTTATTGGCAGGAAACACATCATGTAAACAAACAGCTCCTGTAAGTCTCCAGCGACGGTGTGTCTGTGATGTAATGTGCTGTTTAACAGTCCCCGTGAATTGACTTTGCCTTTTATCTCTCCATCTGTTCCCATGATGACGGTCATGTTATGGGGGGCGGTGAGCCATTACCATACCATAACACGTCATTCATCAACATCTATGTGTCTGCACTGACACTGGCCTCATCTATCATAGCTTTAATTGTAGTGGAAGTCAATTAACGGTGTGGAATATGAGACATGTCCTTGTGTGTCTGTGTCTGCTCCAGAGATGTAAAAAAAAAAAAAAAAAAAAAAGGCTCATCTTATTTAAACGATACTATCAATGTCACGTCAAAGTCATGATTTAATGAAATCGTGGCGCTTAAATACCAGTGAGGGTCACAAGGAACACTGATAAGGATAATAAGGAACGCTGATGAAAGGTAACCCAGAGAGGGATTATTTTAATATGATTGGATGATGTGAACCATTTTGCTTCAGTTGGATAAAAAATGATCTACAGAAATGCAGGTTTTACAGAGAGGAAAACTACTCAGTTTCTCATTAAAAATTTTATTTTTTGAAACGATATAATGGGGATCTATAACACAGCACAAAGCTTCAATCACTCAACAATAATTGAAGAAACTCAATAAAAAATAACAGAAAAAAAACCCACCAAAAAGGCAACTGTTTTGTTTTTGTGATTTGCAGGGAATGCACATTGTGTTAAAAGAAATAGATAAACCTCAACAAGTTATAGTATATTTATTGTTTTTTAACCTCTAGGCCTATCCATAGACTGTTTAAAAATCTGGTCATTGCCATCTTGTTTTTTGGATCAAGAAGTGACCAATTTCAGACAAGGTGGTTGATCTAACTGAGAACCTCAAGAGACTATACACATCAACCTATGAGGGCACCTTGACTTCACTGGGCATGGCTACGCTGTGTGAAGTTGCTGTTAACAAAGTTTTATTGAAGAATATGGGAATATAAGAAAATGTTTACTGAGGTAATAAATCAAATGAGAAGTAAGGTCATTTTCTCATAGACCTCTACAGTAAACAATCAGACTTCTTTTTGCAACAAATGGAGTCGCCCCCTGCTGGCAATTAGAAAGAATGCACACTTTAGACTTGTTCGCAATGGCTTTACTTTTAGATCGGGAAGTTACATCCATGGATGCTAGTTAGCATTTTTACTTTAGTTTTAATTGGACGTTTCTTGGCCGGTTCCCACCACCTAATGGCACTGCCATACATCAATTACTGAGCCTTAAGGGAAGTGAACTGTGTTGCCATGTGCTTAATGTTATTTTGTTTTATGCCCCATGAGAAACAAAGTAGTCTCATCTAGAACAACATAAGAGAGCCCAAAGCATGTTTTTAGCCTTCTTATAAGGAGATCATGATTAACTCATAATGGTATTAAGTGTGTTGGATCATTTGCACTAAGGTGCTTAAAATAGTATAATAATATATTAGAATATTTTTGAAGGGCAACATAATTTATTTGCCCATTCAATAAAAATGTATAATTATGTTTCTGAAATGTGTGTTGTGTACACTGGTACCTGTGCAATGTGCCGGGCTCGGCTGCTCCAGCGATAGACTGTCCAGCTGAGGATAAGCGCCCAACTCAAACAACTCCTGGACGCCACACTCGCTTCCTGAGCTAGGGGGACCAAGCCCACTGTAGCCCCCTTGGATGGGCAGCTCCTCCGAACTGTGGGAGTCACTGCTGCCCCTCTGAGAGTGAGATGTGAGAGGGAGGAGGGAAATGGAAGATAGAGGATGGAGTGAAAGAGAAACAGGGAAGAGACAAAGAGATTGAGAGAGAATAAGCATGGTATCCAGGTGCACTGATGTTCGCCGGAGCGAGAAAGATATCAAACTGAAGCCTTTCATTTCTCCTTGTCATAATGGAAATCTGAGTACAATTTGTGTCCAATTTCAAAAAGCTCCCTTTTCATGTCCCCTCCTTTATCCATCTATACAAGTCTGATTAAAATTGGATGGGGTAAAAAGAAAGTAACGGCAGCCTTCAAAGCTTCAAAATGCTCGGCTGTTGTTGTCGGTTGTAAACCGGATCAAATGGACTGGCCTTCAATGATGCAGTGATGAAACAAGCCAGGTGGAACTGCTGTGAGCTGAGAGCGAAGTGCTTACGGGAAGATGAAGATATGAAAGGCATGCTCTCTCTCTCTCTCTCTCTCTCTCTCTCACACGAACACTTATCCCAGCACGCCCACATCAAGAGCATGAAGGGAGGCAGGTGTTTTAATCAGGCAGTAAAGCATGTAAATAGTAATTAATAATGATTAGCAAGATGGAAGGGCTGTGCTGACATGAGATGTGACTCCTCAAAGCCCCAAAGACATGTACCTGTGTGCATGACTTTTACAGCTACTGCTCATTTTTATTACACATATCAGGGTTTGATCTCATCAAAGCACCTTTAATGCATGTTTGGTTTCAACAAAACGGTTTGAAGATACTGAAATATTTATTGGTGAATATGATTTTCAGTATAGTACATGCAGACCCACACATATGCATTGTTTGCTACATTCACTATGTGTAGGGCTGAGCAATATGCAATATTGGTGCATTTACTATATCACAATAGACACTATATGGCCAAAAGTATCTGGTTTAAGCTCTCATTTGCATTAATAAGCCGCTACTTTATAACAGCCTCCATTCCTCTGGGAAGACTGTCCACAAGATGTTGGATCGGGCTGCAGGGATTTGCTCCCATTCAGCCACAAGTGTGTTAGTGAGGTCCAACACTGATGCTGGGCGATACGGCCTGGCTCCCAGTCCGCATTCCAGTTAATCCCAAAGGTGTTGTGTGGACTGAGGTCAGGGCGATGTGCAGTGCAGTGTAGTTCTTCTACACCAAAGAGGGAAAACAATTTCTTGGTGAAACTGGCTTTGTGCATGAGGGCTTTTCATGCTGAAACTGTTGTTGCCACAGAGCTGGGAACACAAAATATCTGTATCATTAGTATTCACTCTTATTGGAATTAAGGGGTCCGTCCAAACCGTGAAATACACCCCAAGAGTAGAAAGCAGGCAGAAGCATATAGAAAGGGATGCCCACATATTATACTATAGAATAACACAAATGGTGGTTAATGCATTGATATGTTGTGCTGCACTGCAAAATTCTTCACATGGTAACCAAATGTGTATGTTTTTAATTACAGTTTGCATTATGCAATATGATCATATTGTCCACATTGCAAATCCACTTAATGTCAATAGATGATTATAGTGAATTTTCACAAAACCTGAACTGTATATTTGTGTCTGATGTGTGTATAACTAGTGAGAAACGACAGTGAATGTATGTGTCTGTGTGTTTGTAAATATCTGTGATTGTGTGTGTGTGTGTGTGTGTGTGTGTGTGTGTACCTGACTGTCTCTCACCAGCAGCTGGTAGCTGCTGTGCTCGTCCAGGCTGAGGTCATCAGGCAGCGCCAGAGACGATGACTTGTCTGACAGCTGCTCTGACATCAGAGAGGCCTGCTCGACCTCGGCCAGTTGGACCTGTCACAGGAACACACATTGACCAGTCAGGCTCCATCTATAGACTGACATGTCAACAGGTAGTGTTGACGGGGAAAACACTTCCTGCATGTCCTCTGTGAAACCAAATGTCAGCATTGAGATTTTTGCGTTGACTGATTAACTTAACGAACCCAACCATGATATGTTTTTAACTTAACCAAGTAGTTTTTTGCCTAAACATAACCATGTCTTGTGTTTTTTTTATTTTTACTACTATTATCTTTTGTGTGTGTGTGTGTGTGTGTGTGTGTGTGTTTGGTCGTTCTCTGTTTGTTTGTTTGTTTTTTGTCTGTTTTGTTTCTTTTTGTTTTGTTTGGGGCGGGGTGATGTGGGGAGGGTTTTTCTTTTTGCTGTCTTACATTTGATATTCATGCCTTTGTTGTTTGTACTGGTTGTCATTGAGTATATCAACAATGTGCTGTACATTAATTTGAAAATAACAAATAACAAATAATTAAAAAAACAAAAACAAAAAAAACATAACCAAGTTATTTTTTGTTTGAAATTCACAGTGTTAACCACATGCTTCAAACTGCAACTTAGAACAAAAAATATGATAATGCGGAAAGCAGCTGCAGGAATCTTGCACATGTTTCCTTGAGCACCAGTCCACCATTAGAAAACCTCTCATTTTACTGCAGCTAGGTCTGACAGTGTGACACGTTCAGTCTTGATTGTCATGTATCCATGCCTCCCTTCTCTCCTGAAGGTCCAGCAAAACGGCGTGGGCCTCCAGCAGTGTGGTGTAGATTTTGGCTGCAAGGAATCAGGCCGGATCAGGGAGGAAGGTGAAGAGCCATAGAAGAAGTGGCTTCTTCTACGGCTCTTCACCTTCCTCCTCCCTAGCATCATGCCAGAGAAACTGCAGGCCAAAGGCGGCAGGTAAGACGGATCTGGATCTGTCCACATTTGGGGGGGGGGGGTCACTGCTGGAGTCTGAGCTGAAGGAGGTTCTGGAGAATCAGCATGATTTTGTCTGATTTTGTCTGAATCTTACCTGATAGCACTGTGACAGGTAACAAGAATAACTACATAGAAATACCTGGTATGAAATTGTTTGAAGGTGTGTTTTTATGACATTTTGCTTACAATATATACATTAATGCAGTTTAGTTGATGCAGTTCCAATGCCCTAAAAAGCTTTAAAATTATAGCAAATATTTCTGTCCTTATCAACCAACACTGACTCCACAAAACAAACAAAATTAAATATTTTTTCTTCTACTCAAAATCTCTATAATGGATACACGGTGGTTTGAAGATAAATGCAATGACTGCCAACAGTTTCACCTTAGCTCACACAGAATATCAAATAAATATGTGATACAGCTTTAATATTGAGTGCTGAGGGAAAAGGAACAAAGAAGAAAAGAGAAGAAAGTAAAGGAGGTTAGAGGGGAATGAAGAAGAATGTACTGTATGAGAAATGAAGGCCACATTACACTGGAGCATATTTGCATTCCATCCAACCTCTGTGCATGTCAATACATTTTATTTGCATGGAGAGAACAGTAAATACGCCGCTACAGAGGTCTGAGGTGAAGCAGTCATTATGTGTACGTCCATAATAACTTAATGCCCAGAGGCATGAGAGCTACCCAGTTAGGTCACACTTCTTCACATGCATCATGATACCTAAAACACAGTAAGCTGCTGTGGCTCATTCAATGGCACACAAATGTACACACAGGCATGCATGCAAAACACAGACGAACACAGCTACAGATTGATATATGCAATCTGCCCACAAACCAGGTGGAAACCATGGAATGACCTCTGCTCGGAGTTAAAATTGGTTTTAGGTCTCGTATGTGACTGATGTTTCTCACGTGTCTGTGTGCGTCATGAGTGGATGCACATGGTGAGAAATCACCTCAGAGTGTAAATCATTTAGGAGTGGAATGTATGATTGCACCTTTTGAGACAGACGTCATGTGATTGCACCAGGCAGAGAAAATGTCTGAACAGTCTGACCTCCTGCAGGAATGAATACAGTGCGAATTCAAAGTCTTCCAACAGCGGATATAGCTATTTCTTTATATCTTTATATCTAATAATAACTGCACCTGATTATATTTAGATCGAAATGAAATCGAGCCAAACAGGTTGTTTGGATTATAAAAACACCATCTGAAGCACATATATCATGAATCCTTTCCTTTTTTGATACCTTTGAGGGATAAAAATGTGATTTTGTCAGCAGTTCCTCTGCATCTTTCATGTCATGTCAATATGTTTGTGGATGAAAGTAGCGCACATATTGCACATTGTCATTGAAAGAAAACACAAGGACATTATGCACAGTTGCAAAGTGCCAGCTATGGAAATACTATTACAAAACTGTACAGTGTCTTGATTGCAATGCGATGCTAATCTGCATACCAATGACAAGGATATCAAAGTCACCTTCCTCTCACCTTGCAGGGATTTCACTGGGAAAAAAATCTTTTAAGGGATATTTCACAAACATCTGAGCAGCATTTTATCACAATCTTGTGCATGATGGATTGCATGAGAATGATTTGATAACACTTTATTTGAAGGGGTATGCATAAGCCTGACATCATATATCTTAACCAGGACATGACATCTGTCATTAAGATGAAGGAAGTCATTAAGTGTCATTCGGTCAATTACGTCACCTTTAATGCAAAAAGTTGACATTGTTTGAGATGGCTGAAACTATCACAGCAAAGAAAGAAAGTGGAAAACTCCCATATAAGTACACTTATACATAGCACGATCTCTGTTTACATTAGGCCTTTATATGGCCTTCTGTATTTTTTCTATATTATTATTCTGCCATATACCACTTATACTTTAATATGTAAATCTATGCATATATTTAAATATATTTTTTCACTGATGTTCATACCATTACATGCAGCAACCAATTGAACCTATTTAACATGCTAAAATATATTTTCTCCAATGTGCAACATCTGAAAAATGCAAAGTTCTTTCAGGAGAACAAACAAACACAAAAAATATATATCATTAAGAAACAACAAATAGCAGAATCAATGTAAATAATGTGTATAGCATAGAATGTATGTATAGGTCTTATTTTTTATATTCTTTATTCTGTTTTCTATATCTATGTGTCTGTATCTTGAGCTGCTGTGATGACTAAATTTTCCCACTGCGGGATAAATAAAGTCTTATCTTATCCTAAGTTGTTGACTAAGGTATTTATAATTCAGGATCATAATCTGTTTAACTACTTTCTTACTTCCTGTTTGAACATACATGATCACAAATGTTTTTGTTTTTTTCCTGTATTCTTATCAAAGATCCCAAACACTTAAAGGTGACATAATTGACCGAATGACACTTAATGACAACATTCATAAGCATGCATAAAGCCTCCTTCATCTTAATGACCGATCAGTCTTATGAATACCTTCAAACAAAGTGTTACCAAGCTGCAAACTTTTTTTTGAAATCATCACACCTTATAGAAAACCTCATTTAAAGCTGAAATGAAGATGAAAGTCTTCGCGTTGCTCATACAACAAATTTAAAAACAGAAGCAGAGCATTTTCAGTGCTTATGCTGACACTCTGACCCCAAAATAACAATGAATAAGTTGGTATATAACAGGTCGAATAAATAAAGGAAATTCCGCAGCGTCAGAGCATGTGTAGGAGTGTTTACAGCTCTTGATATGTGTTGCGTCTTTTGAGTACCCTGACTTTCTGTCTGGGGATAGCTACGCAAATGTACACATAAATAGAACTTCCTAGAGAACTAAGCAGAGAACCTGGGGAAATGCAAGATGGTGTGGATTTACTGAGGTGTTTGATCTTATATTGACTAAGGGGCACAGAAATATGCATTTGTGGGATTGACACCCACAGTCTCTTCCTCTCTCTGCAGTGTTTGTGATCCACACTGTTGCTATGTGGTTTGGTAGAGCTCTGCACATTAATGAGGTTTAATCACAGGAGCGTTTTCGTTCTATCTACTCACTCACACACACACACACACACACACACCATGGCACCAGTATAGCCACAGACATTTATGGGGTAGATGCATTTCTCTCTCTCTCTCTCTGTATTTCTGTATTTATAACACATGGGATTTGTTGATTTCTGCAGACATGGTTCATGAGAAGAATCCAATTGCTTTGATCGTAAACTGTTTGAAATGGAGGAGCTTATGTTTATTTTTATTTTTATATAGTACAAAAGCTTTACATTATGACAGTGTCATTAGTCATTTAATCTGTACTGTAGTTACACAATACTGATAATATTTTTTTTATATACTTTTACTCCCAATTTGAGGTGAAAGTTAAAAAATTATAAACACTTACCATCAAATAACAGTAAACAACCATAAGTAATTTTACAGATAATTAATATATCTGTATTTAAATATGTATCTGCAGAATATTTATTTTCTTACATTAATATGATGGTAAGAGGCAACATTTGCTGTCAGACTTTTTACAGTTTAAAAAAAAATTTTTTACTGTAAAAAAAACTGAATGTTAATAGTCTTAATTTTACATTCAGCAATATGATGTGGTTTTTTTTGTTGTATTTTTTAAAAATAGAATTAGCTGTAATTTAACATTCAAGACCATTAAGCAACTGAATAATCTGGAAAAAAAATCCATAATGTCCCATTATAATAATTTTATTGAATATAAGTAATTTACTTTTCTAATGGCATTTACATTTAATGTAAACCCCCCCCCCCCCCCAAAAAAAAAAAAAACCCTAATAATACAGAAGATTCCTCTCTTTCTTACATTGCACTTTCCCCTGCACACTGCAAATTATTTGTTTCTTACTAAGATAAAAATAAATTAGATTTAGAAGTGTTATAATTATATAATATAATTATAATTAGTGTTCAATATGCTTATTTCTAAATATAACAATCTTAATTCAAGAAATCTTGTCAGGTGAAATTATCTGTCCATGCAGCAAGATAATTTCCCTCATATTTAGTGTTTTTATCTTGTTTTTAGACACCACTTTTTTGCTGTGTACTGCTCCCGTCCTGTATGGACTGAAGGAGACAGTGTCCACAGTGTTGACAGATTCATCAGGACTCCCTCACGCTGCAGCAAAGATGTGATCCCTCACCGATATTCCACTGGGAAAGGCTTTTGTGTGACCAATAACTATGATGTGTGATGGAGCGCCCAGCCAGGCAGAGAAACTGCAGTCAGGCATTGAAACCAAGTCTCTGTGCTGGTGGGCAAATGTTGTTTTTTCCCCCCCATGCATCATCCAGACACCTCAATTAGTGTGTTACAGTTCCAATAAGGACTTAATTAAAAAATGTACATTTAGTTTGAACTGAATCGAAACAAAAGTGAACCTTAAGCTATCAAATATTTATTTGTGAGTTGTATAGTGGACATATGCATGGCCAATTATGTTCCTTTTCATTTTCCTTTTTATTGTGTGAGGAACATAACATGTATATGATGCAGATTTTGTATTATCAGAAGCTTTGAACTGCCTCAAGTCAATCTAACAATCCAGTTATTTGAGTACTGTGAGCTGCAAACAACACGTGTAGATAAAATGACAGAAGCAAAAAGAAAAGTGCAAAAGATGTTAATATAGATAAACACAATTGATGTTAAACCACTTGGGGGTAACTGGAGTTAAAATACAGCTGCTGCTCGTGAATAATGTTAAAAATATGGACTTTATTAACACGACTGTGACTGAAAACAAAAGCTTGCTCACTAGACGGAAAGAAAGCGGGAGTGTGTGTGTGTGTGTGTGTGTGTGTCTGCAACCCTGCTGACCTCTTGTGGGTGGCTCTTACAGTCCTTGCAGACAGGAGGAGAGCAGTAGTGGTGAAAAACTGAACCGGAGAGGTTGTCAATCATGTCCCCTTCCAACGAATCCTTAATCAGCAGTGACACACTGTCCAGCCACTGGCTCTCCTGCAACACACACGCGCACACACAGTAGAGAAGATTATCAATCTCATGCCAGTACGTTTGTCACAAGACACTTGCAGAAAGTAACTTCCACCCAAAAAACACAAATTTTCATCATTTTTGCATTTCTACAAGTGCAGATTAAATTCACATCACTCTACATGTTCATGAGTAAGCTTTAGAGGTGTTCATCTGAGATGTTTTCACCAGGCTAACTGTTTCCAGTCTTTATGCTAATCAAGGTTACCAGCTGAGCTCCGTACCTACCGCACAGAGAAGAAAAAGTAGCTATATTTATTCATATTTATGCTGTGACAAAACATCAATTGATCACAGAAACACTGCAATGTAACACTCCAGCACACAACTCATATCAGTTTATATTAAAATTCATAATTTTATAAGCACAATATAAATAAGTGCATTTATCCGTTTGCTTGAATTAATGTGTGTGTTGTTGTATCCTTGTTGTTTTATGCAATTAAGTATATTCTGAACAATTGGGAAGACATTTTTTCTCTGCTCTATATAGCATAGTTTGTTATATTTGGCTTCAACAAGATATCTAACCTAACACATAGCGACTCATTTTAGCGTTTTGGTCTCCCGGTACGGAGCTGAGCATTCTAAAGAGTGCATGCACGTCATTATACAGACGTAAGGTTCATGGTTGTAAAGAAGGCTGCAGTTTCTGTGAGTTTAGGCTACAAAACCACTGAGCTAAGTTCAGGGCAAAAAAACTTGCATGGTTAGGTGTTATAAAAGACAGTTTAAACAGTAAATAAATGTTCGTAAATGCCGGACGTGAGCCACAAAAGTTACGTAAAAAAACTTTTACTTTTGTTTTCACACTGGACATGAACCCAGTTCTCCTGAAAGTCAGAAGTTTGTTCGACTCATCAACCTCCCCTCCGTCCCGCCCTGAGTGTGGCATCCACCATTTAAACTCTACATCACTGTCAATCATTACGTCTACGTCATTGCTATTACTAAAACGTAAATATGAGTTATATTTTGCTGCCCGACAAACGCCTCGTATTGTTGTTTTTGAGAGGAGACTAGTCTGCAACGTTAGATACCGGCTATGCACAAGGCCCTTTAATCGGGTTGCGTTGACAGATGGATTGAACAAATTTAGATCCATGTATGACGATCATTCGTACTGAGGTTTGAGGGCCGTGCAGATTACTGGAGTTTTGCAGAAGAAACAATACATGGGGACGGGCATTGAAATATGAGAAAAACCCAGCAGAAACAGGAGTGTTGTGAAACACAAGACTGAAGACTTTTTCTCATTCTGTCAAACTGTCACAAATTTCATGCAAATTCAGTGTTCTCTCTGCCTCTCTCACACTGCAGCTAATCACTAATTTTATAGTCACTGTACACATTTTACACTTTCACTGACTAAATGTCGTGTCAGTCTTTCTCACCTGCTTGGAATCTTCCCCACCTTTCTCTCACTTCATCTCTCTCTCTCTCTCTTTCTTTCTTCCCCTTCTTCTTTTGTACAACATCTGTAAAGACTTAATTTTATGTTATTTAATTAACCGCCATCTGTTAGAGCTGGTGTTATTTTCAGCCGCTGCTGGCAGGCGCAAAACGGAGATCGATGACTTTCGCCTGCTTTAAGCCGAGCCAGAGGGGCAGATAAATGTCAATGTTGTAAGATTAATTGCATGATCCCATTTAAAAAATAAAAAATACAGTGGTCTACTTAAGGCAAGCTGTAGATGGCCTAGAATTCCCACCGAGTGGCAGTGGAGAACCTGCAGAATAACTGGAAGATTCCTGAGTGGATGAAAAGCAGTGGAGCTGTTTAAAGACTCTCACTGAGCTCTCGTTTCTCTCTCTCCCTATTTTCTCCTCTGTGTCTGCTCTTTTCACTCAGCCTGTGCTTCTGACCATCAGCACATCTCTCCCTCTTTCTCTCCTGGCTGTCGGTGCCTCATTCCAGATGTTCGGGATCTGGATCTTTGTCCGCCAGGAGATTCAGCCTCTCCCTTTGTCTCTTTCTCCTGCACTGTGTTTTGTGTGAATGATGTGTTTTTTAATTGAATTTTGCCTGCATTTTCTATACTCAGACTTTTTTCCAGATCCCCATGATGGAAAGGAGGCTATGTGGCTCACTTCTTATCTGTCTGGCAGAACTTGAAATATGCTAGACGTCCTCCAGGCTCCATATTCTGTATATAAGCTTACAATCTTATTTTTCCACTGTTAAAAGCTTTTTTTCCTTATCAGAACGAATGCTCTGAGGATATACGCTGTATAGATTGCAAAGCCCCCATTGGGGCAAATTTGTAATTTATGATATTGGGATGTGTAAATTAAATCTACTTGACTGCCGAGGTAAATTTTTTACTAAACCTTGTATAGACTGAATCTATCTGTAGGGAGCTGCAAAACACATCAGGACTCTATAAGCAGTCCATAAACATTTTTTTTTAGAAAAAGAAAGTCATATGTCAGTATAGAAAGAGAAATCCTTTTAAATCCATGCATGAGGACTTATAAGTGAATCATTCTTCAGCCTCTATGTATAAAAGCTGAGTGAATATTTGTCCTCAAGATGAACACAGGACTCCCAGGACCCTGGATTGTCGGTATTGGACCATCATGTGATTTGACAGGGACTGGTCATTCAGTGTACCAATGAGTGAGTAACCAGTAACTATAGACTGGCAGCCTACAGTGGTCTGCAGCAGCGAGGGAAAAGCCAATACAGCAGCAGGACGGAGCAGCCAGACACAGTCAGATGGGTTGGAAACAGACAATTATTGATTCTATTTTGACTTAAAACTGAGAGTAAATGCACCCTAAATGTCTGCAAAAAACATTTGTGTGCAGACAGCCACTATATTACAGCAGGCCAAAGTTGAACCAGAAAGTTCAAGTTAGTCTATAAATCATAATAGGTGTTTTTAATGGACAGCCCATTCAATAATTTTACAGTTTTCCTTTTTTTTCTCCTCCAAATTAGTTTGCTAGCTGGAGGGTTCATTGGATACCTGTCTGATTGTCTGTTTCTTTGACCATCAGACTTATTTTAAGTGATTTTGCTGCAGAAAAAGATAATTTGATCATTACAATGTTATCAATAGCCAAAATGACTTAAATATTCTAATAAACCATAATCCTTGCAGGCAAATTAGTCACCGAAAGTAGTTTTCTTGGATTCAGATCTAAAATTTGTGAGAAGTTGGACCTCAAGGTATCCTTTATTTTATATTTTGTACACCAATTAATGTTTGTATAGTGTATTGTATATGATTTTGCATAAAATATCATTATAGATTAGAGGAAATACAGCTGGTAAATGTCTTGCAGATTAGCCTCTATGTTTGTTTGTCACCCAATTTTTGTTTTCAAGATGATTTTTCTCACACAGTCTGGTTGCTTTCTCTGTATATTGCATTTTTCCGTTTCAGCTCACCTTTTCCTGCTGCCATGTCAAAAGTTCAAGCTGCTTGTTTCCTCCAGTACCTGCTCTTTCCTATTCTTTCCCTCTACATGAGACTTACTGCTAACGGGTGTGAGGTGAAGAGGGCAGCCACAGTCGATAGCCAGACCTTGGCAGGCCCCACTGGTGTACTACACACACACACACACACACACACACACACACACACACACACACACACACACACACACACACACACTGTTTGGAGTGTTTGGGAGATGCACAGCGAGGGGTGAGGCAGTGTGATGGATTAGCTAAGCTGGGGGCCTTGGTTGTGGTAAATGGTGCCCATGACCCTGTTTGATTCACTGCACTGCCAACTGGTTTCTTCCATCCAGAAAGACTCTCGACCACATGGTGGATTCTCTTTATTACTTAAATACAAAGTCAGCCTGAATGCATGAAAGAGATTTTACTACAGATCAAGGTTGCCAAATAACATTCCATAAAAAATATGACTCATTTAATTATCAACATCATAGTCTATTATTTGGGCCTAGATTAAATATACAACTAGAAGACAGAGTGCCAAGGCTGCACACACATTTAAATCTGTTTTCTAGACAAGAGGAAATGTTTACAATATTGCCTGTAGCTCTATCCAGAGCTGCATCCAAAACGAATCCTTGTTCCTTGACCCATAGCCTGACTTTACAGCACCTTTCTTTGAATTGCGTTAACAGGTTATTTTCAGATATCCTGCAAACAGCAAACAAACAGGACCCAAAACATAACCTCTCTGGTGGAGGTGGAGTAATGGAAATTATATTAAAAGTGCTGTTGGTAAAATCATCCCACCAAGACTCAAGGTTTATTCGTAGCTGCACTGGGGATTCTGACTGTATCACACAATCCTCCAAAGCAAAAATATCATTACTGCTACTAAATAAGGTTCTATATGCTTGTGTAGGAATCTTACCTTTTATTTATGTTGGATCAGGCGATTAGGACACTATACCAGCCCTGGTATCCTACTTCTTGGACAGTATAGTCTAATTTTGAATGCATCTATTTATATATGCTTTGGAAATGAATGCTGTTACTTTCAAGAAGTAAATGCTGATGTTATCACCTGCAGAGCAACACATGAATAAAAAATATCAAAACGTTGATATTTGGTGTCCAGGCACCAATTTTGTCTCTCCAAACAAGGATACTTCAAGCAGTTCAGAGAGTGGGAAGTGATGATGATAACAACCAACACTCAGAGTGTCGAGGTGGATGCTGGGGTGGAGGTGGGCCTTATTGATGATGCACAGTGAGAACAGCAGCAGCAGCAGCAGCAGCAGCAGCAAGTGATGGTGGCTAAAAGAGCACTGACAGCTAACACTGTCACAAAGAAACAAGTGAATTGGATGTGTTGCAGAAAGTCAAGTGGGGTCACATCCATTGCATTTATATAGCCCAATATCACAAATCACAAATCTGCCTCAAGGGATTTTAAAATCTGTACAGCACACTATAAGATGATCCAGAACACAGCGCTGTGTCTGGTCTTCAACCAGCCCATAAGAGCACATGTCACACAGCTGCTCATATCCCTGCACCGGCTCCCAGCTGCTACTCACATCAAATTCACATCAAGGTCCTTAGGCCTCGTTCAAACTGCCAGCCAAAATCAGATTTTTAGCCCATCCACATTGGAACTGGATGGCTCTTTTGAAGTCTGAACAGTCACAAATCACATGAAATCCGATTTTTGCAGACCGGATCAAAACCAACTTTGGGAGATAGTTTCAAATCGCATTTGGACAGATGTGTCTCAGTCTGAACCGCTCCAAACACTCAGATCAGTTTTGACTGTCCGTGACGTCACTCTACGCGGCAAGCGTAGCGCCGACATCACGGAGATGAGGTGTCCACGGGCAGCCGCGCCCGACTCATGCGGCCCAATGGGGGCGTCCATCCACCCGGTTTCTCCCCTGGTGCGTCTGAGATGTTCTGCACCTCTACTGGACAGTGATAAGGCCAATATACTGAGGTGACCTGCCTCCATCATGTTTGTTGTTGTTGTTGTTGTCGCTGTCACAATTATATGACGTCAGACGCCGTTACGACGTCAGACGCTCTAACGCCGTTACTACAGCAACCTGTCAGATCAGTCAATAATGTGGCCCAGTCTGAACAGAGCCATATCCGATTTGGACACTTGCTAAAAACAGTGTGGACAGTCAGCCCTAAAATTCTGGTTTGAGTAGGAATCTGATCAGATTCGCCTGCAGTCTGAACGCGGCCTTAGTCATTAGCCAGACTCTTGCAGTTTCACATTGGTTTCCCCTCAAGAACAACAATAAGGTATTTGTACAGACAGCGTAATAAGACTCATAATTACGTTTTAGACTGTCATCCACCACCATCTTGCTGACATAATAGAAGTGAATGACGGCGATGTGGAGCTTAAATGGCGGATGTCACATTTGGGGAGGGTGGGTGGATGGGTTGAACAAATGGCGGACTATCACCCAGGAGAACGGGGTTTGTGTCAAAATACATTCCCAACATTTTATTTATAAAAAAAAAAGTCATATGACAGTATAGAAAGAGAAATCCTTTTTAAATCCATGCATTAGGACTTCCACTTATAAGTGAACCCATTCTTAAGCCTCTATGTATAAAAGCTGAGTGAATATTTGTCCTCAAGATGAACACAGGACTCCCAAGAGCCTGGATTGTCTGTACTGGACCATCATGTGATTTGACAGGGACTGGTCATTCAATCAATGAGTGAGTAAGCAGTAACTATAGACTGGCAGCCTACAGTGGTCTGCAGCGGCGAGGGAAAAGCCAATACAGCAGCAGGAAGGAGCAGCAAGACACAGTCAGGTGGGTTGTAAACAGACAATTATTGGTTCTATTTTGAGGTAAAACTGAAAGTAAATGCACACTAAATGTCTGCAAAAACCATTTGTGTGCAGACCACCACTCTATTACAGCAGGCCAAAGTTGAACCAGAAAGTTCAAGTTCATAAAAGATGTTTTTAATGGACAGCCTGTTTAATAATTTTACAATTTTCATTTAATTTCTCCTCTAAATTAGTTTGCTACCCGGAGGGTTCATTGAAGAACAGGATTCAATGAACATGAACGGGGTTCATGCCCCGTGTGAAACCAAAAGTAAACAACTTTTTTACATTACTTACGCTTTTTATGTAACTTCCATGGCTCCCGGTTTGTTCATTTTTTGGTTGTTGTTTTTTTTTACGCAACTTGTGTATTTTACGTAATTACCTTGGCTCACTTCACAGTCATAACTACTTCACTTCCGGCATTTACGTACATTTATTCACTGTTTAAACTATCTTTTATAATGCCTAACCAGGAAGTTTTTTGGTCAGTGATTTTGTAGCTTAAATTCACAGAAATTGCAGTGTTTTTTTTTTACAGCCGTGAACCATACGGGTATGTATAACGTAAATACATGTGAGCTATTTTTAAAATGCTCCACTCTGTACCGCGATCCGTAAAACGATCATATGTGTCGTTATGGGTGGTACTGACGGACAGTCTATTCTGTCTTTTAGGTTGGAGATCTTGTTGGTAGTTCCCAGGTGGTGGAATGAGTTACCAAACTCCATCTGATCTGTTCAGTCCCTCTCAATCTATAATGCTACCTATACATCAGAAGACTTTGATATAATCACAAACCCAAGACTAGGAAAAGACTGATATGAAACAGTGCTGATTACTACCTTAAACTTAATGAGGGAGATGACGGGAGCGAGCCGTGACTTCAGTAAAACTCCTAGATTTACTAAAGACATTCAGTTTTTAGTCTGGGACTGTGAAAATCTTTTGGTGTAAGCCCAGCATTAGAATAGACTAAAGACCCAGTTCTTTACTGAACACCTTCACACAAAAAAAATCATCTATGCACTCTGTATCTGTATACTGGCTGATGCACCTACATCCTACTGGAGTAAAATTTACCCCATGGCACACAGATGTACATCGCTTTGGATAAAACCATCTGCTAAATGAAATTCTAACATTCTAACATTGGCCCTTATTTATCAAACAAGCGTAGAAACCAGCGCAGATCTGAGCGTGTATTTCGTCTTACGACAGGGTTCACGTGGGATTTATCAAACGATCGTATCTCGCCAATCACAGCACAAGAATGATCGGCTGTTGATAAACGTGGCGGCTCGAAACAAGCGTCATTTAAATACCACGCCCTAATATATACCCGATTCAGAAGGCTTGCCTCCAGAGTTTACGACACCGAAGGGCGAAATGCGGCCAAAAAGAGGATTTTTTCCCCCCCCTAAAGTCAGCTTTATTAGCAAAGTGCACCATTACAAAAAACAACAAGAGTGAAACAGACATTTCACACAAATACGCAGCGACAGAGGTTTATGAAATAAAAGTACTTATAGTTATAAACTCAAACAAGTTTGGTGAATATTTTACATTTGGAGCACAGACTTAAAAGTTTCCACAGCTTTTTGGTTGCAGCCAGGAGGTAAACAATGTTTTAAAGTAAGTTTTAATTCCAAAAGAAGAGGAATTTCTCAGAGGCAGAAGTGAAACACTGACGTCCAACAGCTGCAACACAACAAACTAGTTTTGTTTAGCAGCAGAAAAAGTGAAAAGGAAGGAAATCAGTGGTGCTGTCAGCACAGTAGCAGTGGACCATTAAACTCCTGGTGAGGTTGAAATATTTCATTTATACATCATGATATATAAAGCCTAATAGCCTATATAATGTCAGAATATTGTTATGATTATGATGGAGAGATATTATTCACTTCTTTACATTTAGTAAGAATTCTGTCCCAGACAGAGGAGCGTGTGGCAGTGATGATTGGAAATGTTTCTAATCGGGCACCTCCGGTGGTGAAGGAGATGCTGATGCTCCGGTGTCCAGCAGGATAACGGTAAATAGTAGAAGACAACAGCATTTAATAGCCTCGGCTAGTATTCTGTTCAAAGAATTTCAGGGTTGCAGGGTTTATTTAATTCCTAATGAGGTTTTAGTGATAAATGATGTAGTCTAAACATGTTTTGCTTTGTCACATTAAAAAACAAAACACCACAGAGCTTTATCAGCTCCAGGCATCGATACAATAGTCTAAGATCAATTCTCAGACTCAGACGTGTGGACTTCACGCTGACTCAAATTTGTGTACACGAGCTGAGAGCAGACGTGAGATCTGATCGTACCCTCCGCTCATGTCCAAATTGATAAATGCCGAGCCTTGCGTAGAAATGATCGTACGCCCACTTTGCGCTCACTTTCTGTCGTACGCTCGTTTGATAAATGAGGGCCAATGTGAGGATACTCTCTGATGTTAGACTCTTGCTCCAAATAGGATAAGGCAAAACTTCCCCCCACAAAAGTGGATATGTATTGTGATTGTAGCAGTGGCGATAAGTTGTCTACCTGAACTAGCTTGCAGGGCTTTGTTTCATTTATGTGCCGCTCTTTGTTGTTAACATCTTGTCTGCACAGGACACACAGGGACAGCAGACAACAGGCTGCCAGCAGCACAGAGGCAGCAGCTGAAGTCGTCCATCAGTGTCGTCACTGGATCTGTGCAGCCAAATCACTGCTGCACTCAATGCTCAGAGCCCAGTGTATGATCATGAAGCTGAAAGTTTAAAGAAGGTTGACGCCTCAAAAAATATATATTTGGAGACGACAATAGAGACATGATGCAGAACATGGGATGGTGCTGAAACATTAAAATCTGACTCCTTAGCATCCATCAAGCTGACTACAATTAAAAATGACCAGTGAGTTATTATGTATCACACAATAATATAAGTGTTTTGCTCTCTTGGTTTCTCTAACACTCATTCTCTAATGCACTGCAGGCTTCCCACTGACTAATTACAACCAGTGTGTGTCCACTTAACGACACTTCATTTCCTTTTTTTTAACATTCATATCAATATTTAGTTCACAAATAACCGTAATCATCCACTGCTGGAATCATCAAGTTAAGTGTTTCTAAGAGTTTGAGTCATTCAGTAATCTGAATAATATTGTTCAGGCTTTGTTACATGTTTTGTTGGGAATTAACTCAATTCAACATCTTATTTTTGGTTTCATTTTTTACAAAACTTGGCTGGTTGGTTTCCTATTCAGTGGGTATGGAGTTAAAGGTGAGACATGGATTCTACACCTGAGCTCTTATCTTCATCATTAGCATAATACAGAGGAGATAAAAGGAAGGATTTCACATTTTCACACTATGTAGCTTCTTTGAAGGACTCTGGACTTCCTCATATGAGCTGTACAATAATAAGCCTCCACGGGGAGCTCAAATGATCTCCGCCAACTCTGGAAATTTAACAAGTTATTTGAAAAAAGATTCTGTGATCGCACAGTACGTATAGAGTAATAAGACTAAAATAAAGTGAGTTGTTGTTATGTTGTTTGCCCTCGACACAAGCTGCATCTATAAGAGTGTATATGGATCTGATTAATGCTGATTTATTTGCTCTTGGTTGGTTAAAAAACTCTCTTGTTTATGCTCTCAACTTTTGTTATGTGCAATTGAGACATTAATGAGGCTGAAGTGCTCGACTGCCTCAAAATCACATTTCAAAACACTTCACACCTGACATGGCTTGAATATATTTTTGAGTTTAAACTTTTAATCAAAGAATTTGTGACAGGATCGTTCAAGGATTTTTGTAGCATTATGAATGGGAATATATTATATAATTCCCCTTTGTAATTCATATTTAGCTTTTCTGGACTTTTGTGTTTGCGTTTAAGTACTTTCATAGAAACTTTTACATCACTCTCAATAGAATCACTGCTCCTGTTTTTCTTTTGTATGCTTATTTTCCTTCAGCCATCATATTTTTTTGTAAATCTGCTTTTATTATGAATATATTGATGATAAGAGTTCAAAATAAAATCCAAATCTCAAAATGAATGAACATAAAACAGCCCAAACACAGCTTTTACTCTGACAAAGCCACTTGCTGGCTAATCAGAACAGAGATTTAAAATACAGTACGTGTAGAGAGACACATGAAAAGAGTTCCTCCTCTGTCTCATCTCTCTTTTTTTACTCGTCTTCTGGTTAAAAATACCAGTAGGCTGACAGACAATGAGCTATAAGCACAATGAGACTGTGTGCCTGCCACCCACTCACACACACACACACACACACACACATACATGTTTTATTTTAATTTTAATGGAGTTATGTTTTTTGAATAAAACTTGTGAACCATCAGTAAAAGACTTGACCGTCATTCAGCAAGGGATACTACTATAAAAAGCCTTAAAACTACTGCGGTCAAGCCACCCACCCAGTTCGGAAAATACAGTCAAACCAGCCGCCACTTGTTTTCGCGATGCATGTTTCTACTAGACATTACCTTACCAACGTGTTAGAACCGCCTTCAAAATAAAAGCAGTTTTCCGGTTTTACTGTATTTCCATGTAATTCCAAAATGCAATTAAAAAGGAAACATCGGACAAATTGCTGATAATGTGAGATTTCAAAAGGCTTTTATTTTGAAATGATACACCAGAATGTCCTGAAATCAACTGATGGACACCCTAGTGATGTCCACTGTTCACCTGAAGTGGAATGAGTCTTTGGTTATGGATGGTTTTCTTTTTATTGTATCTGAAATTAGAGGAAAAATAGTGTATTATGTGACATTTCAAAAGGCTTTAATTTTGAAATAATACATCAGATCGTCCTGAAATCAACTGAGGGACATCCTGAGGATATCCACTGTCCAACTGAAGTGGAATGAGTCTCTGATTATGGGAGATTTTCTTATTGTAATATGAAATTAGATGGAAATGCAGTTAAACCCTAAAGCTTTTATTTTGAAGGCCGTTCTAACACGTTGGTTCCATAATTTCTACTAAATACATGCATCATGATTTTAGCTGAAAGGATGGATATGTGTTATGTGATACGGTTCTTTGTCATAAAGCCATATTCAAGTCTATTTCAGTCCGGGCAACATTTTTTAAGAAAGATAAAATCATTCAATCACTATGTGGTGTTAATTGTTTTTATAGCCACTTGGAGGCAGTGGAATAAGCTAAACACAGTACTGAAATATTATTACATTAAAAGCTGTAAAAGCAAACAGGTTTGCAAACTCTTGGCTATTTAAAAATTCAGTACACACAGAGCGACATAAGCATTCATTTCTGTTTTCTGTCAATTAGTCTAATATTCACTCTGCTTTTAGCTCTGTTTTGATCTCCACTAACCCCCCGAGGAAGTAGGAGATTTGCGGGAAAGGAAACAATGATTCAAAATAGACTGAAAGGATGTGTAGAGCTGAGGGAGGCTGCACAAACACCGAGCAAATGGTGAAATAACATGATGTGCTGCAAATGAGAATTAGGTTATTTTACACTCCATTTCATTGGGTTTCGTTGCATCTTTTCTCAGAGCTACTATAATCATTATTCTTATATTAAGAGTGGACCAAATCATTAAATGTAATGTGAGAGTGGTTGGTAACAGTAAAAAAGCCACAGAGAGTTATTACCTGGCTGCAGCTCCTCTCAGCTCTACAGAGCAGCAGTTTTTATCTCTTCTTTTGTTTCTCGCTCAGCTGGCTTCAGCATCAGTAGGCTGCTGTTTTTAGTAAAAAAAGATCCAACATCTACCCTAACAGTAGACAGACACTCACTACACACTACCTGGTGAACATAGTGGCACATTTAGCAGCTAAACAGCCAGATATTCATCTCAGGAGCTGGCCGAAACCAAATAAACAGAGCTTTGTATTGAGTATTGAGCTTACATTCATCATGTGGCCACAGACACGTCTCCAAATGAACATTTATCTTGCTCGATATCTGCTGAATACATAAATAGATAACTGGTTCCTAACTTAAAAACAATGATTGATTTCTGCTGCCCCAAAGTGGGCAAAAAATGCAGGTTTAAGTTCACCTTATCGTCCTTGTTTCCAAAGGCTCTAAATCCACATCCTCATTTTTCTCCATTTTCTTTTTGCTGGTTTTGAATAAAGTTTTGTAGATGAATGCAAGCCCTTTTTCAGTTTTGGTACAACACATTGCAACATACTGTCTGTTTTCCTCAGAGCCAAGCAACTAGCAATTTAAACGAGAAATCCAGATCTCAGTGCTGTGAGAAAGGAAAAAAAGCACAAAACCTGATAATAACTAGCAACCTGATAATGACTAGCAATTTAAATGAGAAATCCAGATCTCAGTGCTGTGATTACGAAAAAAAAGAACTAAAAGCTGATAATAATAATATGTAGTAGGAAGGTTTTGTTGTTTTTCGAGGTAGTGGAAAGAACAGCAACTGAATGTCTGAATGTTTGGAACCATTTCAAGTCCCAGAGCTCTCTCCATCGACTGAATGCCGGTCCAAGGTTCCCTCTTGTTTTACCTTGGTATGATCAACCTCCCTCTTATCCTCCTCCATCAACAAGGCTCTTTTTCTTTTGTTGGATAGAGTTTCCATAGTTACTCAGGTTGTCCCACTGTTCGCCATTTTCAGCTACCAGAGAAACCAAAAGCCTATCCTCTGACTGTTTTGGTTGCACAATGGTTAGTTGTTGGACGAATGTCCTCTAGTTGCGTTGAGAGAAGTGAAAGTATACTGGAAATACACAGAAATTCACTATAGAAACTATACTGACTAGGCAGTAAGAGTTTTTCAACTGGGGCGGTCTGAATATTTTCTGTGATTAGCCTAAATCTGCATTCCTTTCTGAATTCATCTCTGTGAGGGAAAGTGCTCTGCCACCTGTTTGTTCAAGGCAATCCAAACTCTTTGCATTTCTTGTTCCCCGTTGGTGGAACGCACTACCAGTTCCTACCAGAGCAGGGGCGTCCCTCTCTACGTTTAAAAACCTCCTGAAGACCCAGCTCTTCAGAGAGCATCTTCTCTCCTAGCACCACACCACAACTCTACTCCTTAAAGAATCCTCACTAGAATGGCTCTTCTTGCACTATACCTTGATTGTTCCCCTTTTTTTTCTGTAGTTGAGTAGTAAATGTAGTTGATGCACTTCCTGATAAGATCTCCAGAGAAAAAGAAAACCTGATTTACAGCACTTCTTTTTCTCTAAATATCTCTCTCCGTGACAGACAGAACTGCATAGTGAAAGCGAGGCTTATAGGGAACCAATCTTAATGTCCATTATGTCATAATTCAACAGCCAGTCAACTTTTACTTCATAATGAGTTATGGCAAAAAAAAAAGTCTGTTGCTACTTGACCTTCCACTGACCCGCTGACGGAAAGTTTTTCACAGTTTTTTTTTTACTGTGAGAGGGTAAAGTGGGCCCAAAAGACCAGAACAACTTGACACACAGTGCATCACAAATTAATTCCCAGCTTTCAGATGGTGTACACCACTTCTATGTGACATCTACTCTTGACCTGCTATCCCTACCTTAAGATGGAACACAACCCCGTAATCTCTATAAAAGGGGTCAAAATGATAAGAGGTTACGACATCATATTAACTGAGCATTAGTCCTGACTGCCTGTTGGTTGGTATGGCTCGATGAGGCACAGCTGGCAGTCAGATGCCAACAACCAGCTCCATCTACTCCCAATAATCAGTGTTTGTGTTTACGGGGTCATTTCTAATGAGCCACCTTGCAGTTTACTTGGCACTGCTGTCACCTGCCCAAACACATTAAAGTAAAGGAGTAAACACTCCAGCAAAGACTGGCTGGATGCAAACACACCTTTAGTCACTCCCCGCTATCATCCACTCAGTGAGTTGCATGAAGGCAGTTGGTCAAACACAGTTAGACATTCACTCATTCAGCCACTTGCTGCAGCAGTCACTTTGTCACTCACTTTCCAAAGCACCAACAACTGACTCTTTCTCTCCTCATGTGGCTCTCAGTTTTAATTTAGATTTGTTCTATTTTTCCCTCTCTCCATTTCCTGATTTCTCTTGTTTCCCCCACATCTCCTTTGTTTCTGCCTTTGTTTGTTTATTAACTTTCTTTCTGCCTCAGCAAGAGTTCTTCTGAAAATACCTGTTCTCATCTGCAGGTGTGATCATTTCATGTGAGTGTGATTATAGCTGTAGCTTGTACTGACTTGCTGTTTGAGATGCAGCAATCAGGGAGCTGAAAAAGAGAGTCTCCAGCACCACGGGCCCCACTCGTGGTATTAATAGAATGGCGGAGACAGCGGCCATTTAATATCTTTGCACGTGTGTGTGCACATGGGTCCTCAGCATATGTGTGTGTTTTTCTATCATGTTTTCATGCATGTGTGCAAAAGTCATGGACACCTTGTATCTGCACAAGTAGGGCAGCAGTATTTCCTGAATAAGAAAAACTCCAGATGCTGTGCGGTCCCACAGAGTCTGGCTAGATATGCAGCACCAACTGTTGCTGGAGAGGAAGTTAATGCAGTCTTCAAATAACTATAATAACCAGAAAACATGCCAGTCATGTGCAGTTTAGATTCACAGCCTGCTTACACATCAGGTGTCCTGCAAGAACATTTATGCATTCTTATCCTTAAACTATTTCCTTTGAGGCTTGTTCATGTAATATTCAAAGTTTGACTTTCTTAACTGTCATATATAACTTCTTTCAACCTGATGAATGTCACCTCTTTATGAGGAGGTACATGCTCCAGACCAAGGTTATTATAGTTAAGGAAATAACAAAAACTTGAATTGAAAAAACATTTTGGTTACCTGAAATACATTTTTTTTTTAAAACATAACTAACTGAAACTGTATTGTGTGGGTACAAAACTAACTAACATACTTCATACGTAATCCAGTGTTTCTATCTCTCCGCCGCTGAGTGTATTCCTGCTTTGTGGGCTTCCAGAAGAGGCGCGGGTGAAATGACCGTAATGACACCATGTTGGCTGTAAAGAGAAACTTCTCAGCTTTCAGAAAACATTGGAATTTTTCCGATAGCGCAAACTGTTTAGTTATTATGGTAGAAGTGTCGCCGGCGCAACACTCGGTAAACTTTGGATGTTGTGCTTTCACTGTGTGCAAAGATCACATTTTTTTGCGGCGGTGCTGAAAATCCAGCAGCGGCTGCAGAATACAAATAGGGGAAACACGCATAATCCTTTTTGGTTGATATGAAATGTATTTATTTAGCTCCAACTAAACAGCTACTGGTTAGTGAACATGCAGGAACACATGTGTTTATTGAGACTGGGATGTCCAAAATTCAAAACACCCGTAACTGGATCTAAGATGGATAAACCAAAGGAAATAAAGGCAAAATTTATTATGACCTCTTTGAATCTCGCACCAAACACATAGCCCATTACAAAAAAACTAAAACTAACACTAAAACTAATAAAAAATAAACTAAAACTAAGCATTTTTAAGAAATAAAAACTAAACTAAAACTAGCAAACTCACTTTAAAAACTAATTAAAACTAACTGAATTTGAAAACAAAAATTCACAACTAAATTAAAACTAAAACTAATGAAAAATCCCAAACTATTATAACCTTGATCCAGGCATGGATTTGATCATTGGCATAATTTAGACCACTAATTGCAATATTTTACGCTTCTTTTGTGGATATGTTTAATTCACAATAATTTTAGCACCATGTAAGAAGAAGAATATTTCCCAGATAAAACCCCAAACAATTAGAAAATATTAATAGAGAGGCTAATGAATTATAGCCATTAGAGCAGAATACTGTGACATGAAGTTAAATATGTGACAGTATACAAGACCAGATCATATAAGTCTACACTTAATAAATGTGAAAACAATTGACCGCTCACAAAAGCTCCGCCCCCTCAGTTACTGTTGCTATGTACGTCAGGCTCCCAGGACTGAGCTTTCTTACCTAATTCAGTTCTCACTCTTGGCACCAGCATCTGAACAATGATTTGCGAGTGTATACCATGTTTAGTTTAGTTTCAACACATGTATGCACACAGGTAAGAGGGATGCAGCCCAAGACTACATTTATAGATAAAAACTAACCAATGAGAGAGCCTGCGAACATACAAAGATGGCATTTCAGACGTGGCAATAAGAGTACAATGATGTGTACGATTTCCCAAGCCAGTAATGAAACACAGAGCACAATGATAAACACAGTCCAACTTCTAAAGGCTCTGAGTTGTTGCATTCATGAAAAGCAGATCACCGTAATCCAGTAGAGGCAAAAAAGTAATAAGGTGTCACTGGTGCCAAGATAATAAATCATCTATAGCACAGAATGATTTTTTGCAAAGATAATGATGGTGAACTGAATATTTACTAAAATAAAGGAAGTTCAGTTTTTTTCCTTGGCAAAGGTTGGTGGGAATGGGCAGACTATCTGTTCATGACTTGTACAGGTCTGGATCAAAAATATACTAGTACATTCTGTTTATACCAAATGATGAATATGGGAAAATTGGTGTCAGCATGGATTAATTTAAATCACTCACACATGAAACTTAAGAACGAAGCTATGTGTGTGTTTTGTCTTTTTGCATGAGTTCTTTCAGTAGTTATGTAACTAACGATTATTTAGCATACTTTTTCTAATCATTTCTGTGATTAATTACATTCTTGCTTTGTCTATAAAATATCATGAAAAAAAAGCAAATGAGAAGTTCTGGGACCTGCAGCTGACATCTGCAAATTGCTTGTTTGTCTGACCAGCAGTAAAATAAAAAAATAGTCGTTGTTATCAATGTTCAGTTAAATGACCCATTGGCCGATTGATTGATAATTGTGTTTGTGAGACAACAGTGTCTGTTGTTTCGTCAGATCAAGCTCTAGGCAGAAACAACACCTCTCACGCTGTGACTATCACTGAAGTGATACTACCCTAACTCATAAAATGCAGCAGTGCAGTCAGTGATTAGATTGGCGATCTTGTGATTATATTGTTGAATGTGATGTTCGATGGCTGATGACTCATCTGCTTGGCAGTTCTGAATGGATGTAAAGCTGCAGGGAGTATGCAGTGAAGAGATCAGCAGCTCATGATCCCACAGCAGCAGCTTCTGGTGGGAACTAGCTGTGGCGTGGGATGTAACCGCAGCTTCCAGTAAAGGCACTTTTCTAATGTTGGAGCTTCTTCTGGCTTCTTCTAGCAGCTGAATGAGGAGCATCACCGCTCAAAAAACAGCAAAGATTCAAGGGAAATGGGGACTGGAGCTAACTGGTTGATTTGCAGCCTTAATTGTGCAAATGGATGCAATTATAGACAAATTAATCAGTGATCCAATCGCCAGTTTTCCTCTTGGACATTTCAAGTATTGCTCTGTTTTGTCAATGCTACTCAGTCTTAAGAAAACCCATCTTTTTAAAGTCTAAATACTGTTTGTTAATGGATGTATTAAAATTAATGTAGGAAACTGTCTTTAAAAAGTGATTTGTTCATCTGCAGTCGAGTAATTGTCTCAAGTCATGGTGATTGGTGAGTGCTGTCTGGAGGAGATTTATATAATTCTTAGCTGTTAATTACAGGTGCATACATAAATGCCTAAGTATGATTTGAAAATGAATATGATTGTTAATTAGTTTATATAGGTTAAATATTTGCTCACTGAGTAGTCTGAATATAGCTCCAGGGAAAAAGTAAATGTCAGGTGTAATAAGAATGAAATACCAATTAAAATAATAAGCAGGGAAAGTACATAAAGATAAGATTTTTCCATGTTTGTGACATGCAGAACGACCCCGAGAGCACTGTATTTTCCAACTCTTCTCTGCATGGTTAAAAACAGAAGTGAGGCTCCATCAGACGTAATTATTCTCTTGAATGTGTGAAAGTCCACTCACCTGAGCAGGAGAGTAGAGCCGACACCGCCGGTGTGTGTGTCCCTCGTGAGCTGCTCCGCCTCCTCTTTCATCCCGAAGTGGCGCCATCACCCCGCCACTTGGACCCCCGACTGTCCCCGCTGTAATTGCACCAGAAGATCCTCCGCCCACGCCGGACCCGCTGGCGGCGCCACCCGTGGCTCCGGCGATGGCACCGATGCCCCCCATCATGCAGCAGAGGCCTCCCTGAGCCAGCTCCAGCTCGATCTCTGCGTCCATCTCGGCGTCCTCCTGCGCCTCCTTGTTGGAATCGTCCAGGTGCTTCATGAGCACGGCCACCACCACGTTGATCAGGACAAACTGAGCCGTCAGCACGAATGACACGAAATACATCGGAGAGATGAATTGTAGTCCAGCGTGGCAGCCGTAGTCGGTGCCAGGATGACTCGGGGGGCACTCCCTCAGTGTGTCCTGGTAGGTGGGGGGTGAGGTTTTGGGAGAGTTCATGGGTGAGGAAGGGGAATGGAATGGTGGGTGGACAAAAAGGGAAAAACGGGAAGATTTCAGTTTAAAGAATAGACATAGGAAACAGGAGGGCCTTTGTTGCCTTTACCTTTGTTTATTTGCACATTATTGCCACCAGTAGATTAGTGGAACAGTGTTGCCAACTCCAGTAAGTAAAGTAGCTATTGGCTGTCCTTATAGTCGCTAAATAACATCATCGCCTAATGTGCAAAATTGACCATGTGCATGTAATTGTAATGGACGCTGTAGGAGAAAAACGATGTTGGAAAGACAAAAAGTGAGTAAAATCACTAAATATGTTTAGAACTGCAAATGCACTGTCTTCTGTCACAATTCCAACCCTCCTCCTTTATCCAGCCTCAGGACTGGCAAAATTGACCCATCCAGTGGCGGCTTCGCGCATGTGTGATTTGCAGACTGGACTGGGCCGCTTGTTAGTGCTTTGGGATGAAGGAGGGTTAAGAAGAGTAAAAATGAGTCTACAAGAGTTGCTAGAGGGGTCTGAAAAGTCGCTAAATATAGCAACAAAGTTGCTTTGTTGGCAACACTGAAGTGGAATAGCAACTTAAACTGCAACCAGTTTCAGTTGCATCAACGATACAAACATAATTACTAGTTTTCAAAAACTCACAGAACTAAATTCCCCCATTACCCATGATAACAGGACTTAAATTTGAAATATATCCAGTTCACAGTAGGAATTTTTCACAACACAAAACATTTTGAATTTATGATAGGAAAAGCACAGGTTGCGATGGATCTGTTCTATTCAAATGTCATAAACATTGTAACAGTGTGACAGGAAGTAGTATCACATGACCAGGACCCTAAGACAGGAGCAGAAAAATGGAATTCAGCTATAAAACAGAGTTAAAAGACAGTAAATTCTCACTATTTTCTAAGTGAATTCACTTGGTTCTGACATGCACCTTCTCAGGCACATACCAGCTGATACAGCCATTGAATATGCTGATAAACTTTCAAAACCAGTGCTGAATTCTGTCCAGTAGCTAATCAATTAATAGTGCTCCTGTTTCAGAACTAATAAAAGAATAAAAAAAAGCAATGATTATGATTCAGTCAATTCAACAAGGGTTGGAACAGACATTAGCGTGTTCGTTTTTATAAGAATCTGAATATTATTATTTTAATCTGATGGGTAAAGCCTTTATCTTTAATAAAAGAGACTCATTCAGAGCAGTAATTTGTAATGTCTTTACAGAGCACATTGTCAAACTTTAACAATCCAGCTTGTTGAAAGCGCATTGCCTGACAAATTTTTCTGTCTGTCTTCCTTTCCTTTACAATCAGTCAGTCTTTCTAAGAGCCTAATCAGCACTGATTAACTTTCTCCTGGATATGGGCTGTGATAACATTTTAAGAGCTCAAGGTACTTGGGTGTGATTAGAAAAGGAAGATTTGATTGAGGTGATAGATGAGAGATTGGAGAGGGTGGATCAAACACTCAGATTTTGTGAGTGTGAATTTTAATCTTTATTCATCCTTGGAAGGTTTTTGAGTGCACATTTACTTGTTCAACAGCATCTTTGCAAAAGGACACGCTTATTACTCAGTCGTTTCCCTACCTAAATACCGTCTGGTCCTGGAATCTGAACTAAAGACCTTCAATTACTATTCTGCCTCTCTGCTTTTGTCTGTGTTAAGATTGGTATAAACTATTTTTTTTTCGCAGCTCGGAAAAGAAGTATCTTTAGATTCTCTAGTGGGCCCGCTTCAGACAGCATCCCGTCTGACTAACCCTCATTTAAAGAATATGTGCTGTCTCTTCTGTGGGAGATGAGGTGATGGTGGAGAAAGTGAAAACCAATCAGCTTAGTCGATTACACAGGTCAGTCCAAATAGTCAGGCGGCGGAGCAAAAATAATGGGGACACACTGGACAAAAGCAACACATTTTTTGCACATGCTCTGCATCAAGTTTCAATTACTGATGGGAGCTACTTAATCAAGATGGTGGGTCAAAGATGGCCGCCATATATAATCTATGAGAACCAATACATTTTCCAAGCCACTTAGAAGGTCAATCTTGGTGTCAAAATATACAATTTTCAAAAAGTGAAGCTAATAAAGATCAATTCAATGTATGCATGTTATCCATTTTTCAGAATACATGTATATGACCTATATTAATGTATGTCCGACCACTTAGAACTGAGTTGAATTATGTAAATACATGGCCAAAATTAATTGATCAAATAATCATCAAGTGATATTCTCAATTGCTCAAAAGGATTCCATGACCCAGAAAATGCATATTTTGTGTATATTTTTGTTATATTAAGTGGCTTGGAAGATATATTTGTTCTCATAGTTTTTACATGGTAACCATCTTTAAAAATTGTGGTGCTTTTGTCAGACGTGTCCAAATTCTTCTCAATTCTGGTCCTAAGCTGCCTGACTAAAATGATGAAAGAAAAGTTTTATACGAACCATGCAGCTGTAAAATGACGTACCTTCATGATGCCATTCCAGTTGTCGCCAGTGGAAACTTGGAAAAGCGTGAGGAAGGCCATTCCAAAGTTTTCAAAGGTGGCGTGTCGGCTCATTCCTTCACAGGGGTAGTCAGCGTTACACACTGAGAGAAGACGGAAGGAGAAAAGAAAAAGAGAAGGCATAGAAAGTGTTAGGAGCATGAAACCTTGGTAAAACTTTTATGAAGGTTTTCTAAAAGATCACAACTTTGAATTGGTTTCTTTAGTTATAACAGATGCAAAAATGTTTTCTTTGTTGTTTCTTTGTATTTGTGTCTATTCAAACAATTTAATTACAAACAGGACAGGGTTTGCAAACAAAATTCACATAAAGGAACAGACTGGATCACAGTGATTTACAGCCTCAAGCGTCCTTGATTTTATTTTTTTGAAAGGCGCTATATAAATCTAAGCTATTATTATTAAACATTACGCCTGCATCAGATCCTAAATGGACACAGGCAATGGACAAAAACCAGTGGAGGAAAGTACTAACTACATTTACTCAAGTACTATAATTAAGTATAATTTTGAGATACTTGTACTTTACTTGAGCATTTCCATTTAATGTTACTTTATACTTGTACTCCACTACATTTAGCTGACAGCTTTAGTTACTTTTCAGGTCGAGATTTAACATGAAAAACATGATACATTTAAAGTTAGGTTAAGTAGTTAAAATGAGCCCTAGAGAAAATTCAAACACTGCTTACATAAATGCATCAGTAATAATAATCCAATAATATATTTGGAATATATAAAACAGTCTAAGTGGGTCCATGCTGCATAACAAGTACTTTTACTTTTGATACTTTAAGTACATTTTGATGCTGATACTTTTTTACTTTTACTAAAGTAATGTTTGAATGCAGGACTTTTACTCGTAGTGGAGTGATTAACAGTGTGGTATTAGCGCTTTTATTGAATTAAGGGATCTTAATACTTCTTCCACCACTGACAAAAACATATAGTTAACCAAGAAAAGCTTTAGATTTTTCATTGGATTGTTGGCCATCAGTTTCAACAACCTGTCGTCCAGTCATGCTGGAGATTTTGGTACCATGAAGGAATGAAAACAAACCTAAATTAAGTCCCTGTAACCTTGACGAAGCATATTGGAGATGATTATTGGTAATTCATTTCATTACACTTAATTCTTTGGCTGATTGTAATTTCACACTGGCTGACTTTAAGTCAAGGTCCTTTGCTTCATTTTCACTTAGCATAGCACAGAGTTGGCCATGACTCTGATGAAGACGCACCATACATTATATTTATTTTCGCCTTCATCTATGTGCTCCAGTCTTGTTTAGTTTTCTGTCTCATAAGACTGTCTGAGGCAGGTTTTGTCCAAGAAGTGATTAACTTTTTGCTCTTACTGACCAAAGACACGTTGTAGAGATCAAAAATCATTCTGAGGAGATCTTTCAGTCAAAACAACAAACTGAAAAGCTGATTTCCAATTTGGACACAACAGCACGGCCTGACAGAAGGGCAGCCCTGATGTAAGCTGAACAAACACAATGCTGATGAGCCACTCGGTGTTGTGATAATTGGTGACAGCGGTGGCAATCTTGTTTGGGGTAAAAATGTTTCTGTCATTTGATCAGCAACAAGTTGGCGGTGGAGCACACTCACCCAGCTCTCCAAACAGCTCCACTCCCAGAGCCGCATAGATGAAAAACAGCAACATGAAGAGCAGACCGAGGTTTCCCACCTGTCACACAACAAGGAGCACAAACACACACAATAAAAGAGGTAAGCCATATAGTTGTTTTTACTGTATTTAATCAGATGTACCTGTATGGTGGTTCAGATTTTGTAGATACTGATTCAGAGATAAAACCAGGGGTTCTCAAAGCTTTGATGTCTAAGTGCCAATTACAGAGCCAACATGTGACTGAGGGCTGCATTTCACATCCACATTAAACTGCTGAGTTGTCCATCAAAATCACAAACTTGGCTAAAAGCACTAGCACCAATGGTAAGAAAGGTAATTCCTGTGATGCTCGTGAGCCAGTAGCATTCTATAAGTGGTCATTCCTAACACGACAGAAGCTTATTATTAAATGTTGGCTATTGAAAGTCGAGTGCCACCATCAACCTGTGCACCGATACTTTTCGGAACTATGGGCAGGGGTGGGCAATTAATCTTCCAAAGGGGCCACATGAGATACTGCAAAGGTTGCAGAGTGCCGGACCAATATTCTGAACTAAATTCTGCTCAATTTTAATTTATTTGCTTTATAAAATCCAGTAAATTATATGGTTTTGAGCTGCCACTGGTAATAAAATATGTTATGATTAGACTATGTTAAAGTGGAGTAAGTCAAATATAGCAGTAAAAAATTGTAAAAATTTCAATCATTATCTCTCTTTTCCATTTATTTTAAACACAACATACATTCAAACCACAAAAACAATATAGAGCATGTATGTTATGCAGCAATAGGTGTTTTTAAAAAGGTAACAAGGTAACTGTTCTTTGTGGAAAGTATTTCTTTGCAGGTGGGTATTCATGCACGCACATGCATAAATCGCCTTCAAAATAAAAGCACTGCGCTTGTATTGCTTTCTAATTTCCGGGTAACCTCACGCGGGCCGAACAGGGACAGCCAGTGGGCCAGATGCGGCTGGCGGACCAGCTAATGCCCAGGTCTGTGTTAGACCATTCCTACTGCTGTACCCACTGTAACTTTTAAGTGTTAAATAATAAATGTTTGTGCAACAACACAACATCACACATTCTGCTTCATTTAACATGACCAGTACTGCTGCAAACACCCTGCATGAATATATGTGGTTATATGGAGTATAAAAACACAGAATCATCACTTGTTATTGTCTTTTGCACCAAAATAAACAAATTCCAATATTTCCCCATTAGTTTATCATGTTCTCAGGGTGTTAACAACATTTATCTTTACTTTTAGAAGCAGTTTTTCATTGAAAAAAGTAAGAAAGCACAGCAAGTGAAACTGCTAAACAAGTTATGTGTCAGATAGAAAGATAAAGCTTAAAAAACAGTCCCACCCTGTGTTGTTCATCTAGCTGGAAGGATGAGATTGTGGACAGAGAGCCTCAGGTTTTTATAAAATATGAAAACGTATTTTGGGATCAATGCTTATGCATTTTTAAAATGCTGCATTTTACACTTTTTTAAAGGTCAAGCATGTGAACAGGGACATCCAGGATCCTGCAGACATTTAATCAGATCAGAAATAGTTGCAAACAGCAAAACTGGTGGTGAACACACACACACACACACACACACACACACACACACACAATGCAAGCAACCACAACAAAAAGCTAGGATAATCACTCTGTTACACGGTTTGGGGGAATTTTTTACTAGCTGACTTCTAAACAGGCATGAATTCATCCGTGTAGGGAAACATTCCCAGATCGTGATACGTATGCAATGCAAATGGGTGAAGGACTCCCTGGGGTGCAGTAGCAGGAGACGCAGAATGCCATTAGCTAAGTCACCTCACAGGGAAGGCAATGAGGTGCTTTTGAATACATGACTGTGGAATTCCATTATATAGGCAAATAAACTGAGAGAGTGGATTAGCAAAGGTAGACATATAGTTTTTATTAGAGAGGGAGACATCGGAGGAAGAGAGGAAATAATGAGGCTGAAATGGAGAAATTCTGGGAGGCAAAGCCCGAGGATAACTTTCTTTCTCTCCCTAGTTGTGCATGTTGATGTTTCCTGGTGGATATTAAAAGCAATGACTTGGCCTGGAGCAGTTTGAGCATGTAATGTAAGCTCATCTGATGTCTTTAGATCCCTCGAGCAGAGAGTGAAAGCGCACCGCGGGGATGGGGATGCTGTTGTATAAGAAACACATTGTCGGATGCTATGGAAGCATTAGAGCTGGCAACTAGGCAACAGAGGCTTGTGAGGAACACAGTTAGAGCAGACTTTGATATTTATACTTTTGGTTTCCATAGCGAGCAAACCTGCACTGATCTTCAAACTTTTAACACTGTTTACTGAATGTGTTCTTAGACTAATGAAACCTTGACTCAGTTGTCTGCGTCATGGTGCTTAACAATTTTTTGTTTTCACGCCGACACACGGAAGGTCATTACACCCACTGCAAACTGCATTGAAAGAACAATGTCCAACACCAACATCTGTGCTGAAAAAGGATCCTCGTCCTGTATTATACAAGGAACCAATTTAAATTCCCCCCGCAGACATGTTTTAAAGTATGAAAAATAGTCTGCTGTGATGAGTAATGTCTTATTTAAAATTGTTTTACCCACATAAAAAAGTAAAGAAAAAGCACATCGACTTTTTCTCCCTCAATGAGAAATTCTTGATTTGACCTCCGGCTGCGTTATTATGAATCTCACTGCATTTTAGAATAAGTGAGTGAAAAAAAAGTGTATGAAGTGATGTTTTCTATAGGTGGGGGGAAAATCGATACAGGATAGTATCGCAATATTTTGCGTGGCAATATTATATTCATTCATGGGCGCCATATCTAGTGTTCCGACAGTATGTCAGTATTTTCACCTTTTTTGTTTTTTTCCGGATGCGGTAGTAGGCTCACTTTTAGGAAACTTCCAAGTGTCAGGAAGTTATCGAAATAACCCTGCAAATTTGGCTATTTTTTTATGTTTCATAGTGATTTTCAAAGCACTCATGTGACCTCTGATGTCATGATTTCTCAATGAAAATGGGCTCTTTGTTTTTTTTTTCACAGACACAGTCGTAGCTATACAGAGCAGTGAAACTTAAAGTTGAGAAAAATTCGAGAAAATGCTGCAGTTGTTGTCGTCCATACATGTTTGATATCAATTAAGTTCAGTTTGACTGAATACTTTGTTGGTCAGTCTGTGGGTTTGACTCTCATTGTGGAGAAATAAAAAGACTGAAGTGAGATGAAAAGACTGAGAATTTTCTTCTTGATTTAATTTAATTTTGTGGGCACAATTGTATGGCAATACTCACCATATCGCAAAATGCTTAAAATCGCTATAATATCGTATCGTGACTCAAGAATCGGGATAGAATGGTATCGTGGGGGCCTCTGCTGAATCACATCTCTAATGTTTTCTCATCGGGCTGGTAACTCAAGTTGGAATTTGTGCGGTCAAACCCTGGGGCGTGGGTTTGATCCCCTGCTATGTGACAAAGAAACATTTGTTTTGCATCATTGTAACATATTGGAAAAATGATTATATCATGTTTAATGGGAATGTATGTATGGATTATTTATCATAGTGTTCATACCATGAAAGCAGAAACTGTACATTAAGTCTACAGTACATTTAACACAAAAATAAAAAGTACATTAAGGAGACCTTAAGGTATTAAGGAAATAAATTATTTTGTCTCTGAACGGCTTCTTTCCCAAAGCACAGCTTGTCTTCTTTGATATTACATTTGTTTTATTGTATTATACTTTATGGGATACTACAGAAAAAAACAAACATGTGTGATAATGTTTACACTCCCTCCAGTGACACACTGTTAGCTTGAAGTGTATTTTTCTTGTAGTCTAAGCTTCCACTGCAAAAACAATCCAGATGAAATCTCTCCAAATGAGAGAGCAGGGACTGGAAAGAAAACAAGTTAAAGTGGATGGAAAAAGGGACTATTGATTTGAGGCGCAACTGAAGCGAGGGGAATTTCTGCGACTGTAATTTTACCTGTGTGTGAGCTGGTTTATTTGTTTTAATGTGTATGTGTGTGTGTGTGTGTGTGTGTGTGTACAGAAATGCTCCCAGAGGTTTGCAGTCAGAGTATTGATAAGGCAGCAGAAGTGGGAAAAAAAATCAACTTCTGGCTGAACACCGACCCGCTCCTTTATAAATGCCTTTAATAAAAAGCCGTTTTAATGAGAGCAGCCAGTCCAGATCCATTAGTGTATTTTTCTCAAATTAAAAAAGAGAAATAGAGATTTATTGCTTGATAATGTTAGGAAAGGCCAAAGAGAGTCAAAACTTTATTTGCAGAAAATATATATTACACTGCAGAGGATGATAATAACATGTCATCTTATCTTAAAACATAAACAGCAAAGAAGTAGCTTTTTGGATATTTTTTTCTCCTGTGACCTTGTTTTCTCATTTTGAAAATCAAATATATTTTATCGCTGCATGCATAATTTAAAAAAATGCCCTTCTCTGTTTACAACTCGTGCTATGAAACCTTTAAAGCTTTTTCACTAAATGCTGCTTGACAATTATTATTATATTATACAATAACCCAAATAACTAAACAAATCTTGAATTATTTTTTTGACATTTGATATGCAAACCTCTATCTTTTTTTGTTGTTGCAGTGTATCTCTGAACAGTTTGTTGTTTTTGTGTGTATACATTTATGTTTCTGTTCTCAGACTTTGTGTTCATGTTCATTCTTCCGTCTTGTTCATAGACTGAATATAAATAATGTACGTAGTAACCGTGATGTCACCCATTGTGTCACCCACAAAACAATAGCAAAACAATATAACAGTCTCACAGAATCATCTATTTGACAAAAATCCTTTCTGTCACTAACCGGTCTTTGCTTAATCTGTCTTTAGTTTCTGCTTCAAGTAAAGGAAATATAACTACTTAATAATTGCACTGATGGAGGCAGACAAAGACAAAGTTAAGCTCAACAGGGACAGAGCAATATCTTAATGGAAACATGTCCATCTGAAGTGAACACAGAGAAGATTTAAAAGAAGGACAACTCAATAAAGATAGGAGATGGAAGGAAATGTGTAAAACTTCCAGTCTGTTTCATGATTTCCCACAACCGCAAGGCATTGTCTTATACATTTGTTAAACTACGTGACATTGTATTAAGTTCACAGGAGTTGTCATACTGCATAAAGTAAAGAAAAGTATTTCCTGGCTCTCAAATTTCACAGTATTCCAGAAATTCCAGGACAAGAAAAAGACGGCAATCTGCAGCAAAGGCTGGAGAACAGAAAGTCCTTTAGTGAACCAAGGGAGCAGCACGTTCCAGCAGCTCTTGTCTCATTAGCAGCAGTGGGAATGAAACATCTTAAATTAGTGCCACAGAGGTCTTTATATTTCCCGCATAAATGAGAGAAACAGAAGAAAGTTAACAAGGGGTCGCATGATTGGGGGGCGAAAATGTAGTCACAACCCTAACTTCCTGAAAGTTCTAATTCCAAGGGAGTTCCTATCGACGCCAATCGTTTATCATTCCACAAATGTTAATTAGCTCCTGGGTGTCCTTGTGATAAGCCCAGGGAGGACGTGTGTGCGAGTGTGTGTGTGTGTGTGTGTAATGAAACATACCTGAGGCAGAGCCTGGACCACCGTGTCTAGCAGAGCTCTCATCCCGGTTGCCATTTTCAACAACTTCAACACTGGAAAGAGATCACAAAGTCAGACAGGTATAGCAAACTCACAAACTGTGTATGTTTGTGTATCTGTGTGCTGCTTTGGACATACGTGCTTGGATGATAAACAACAGCTGACACCAACAGAGTGAGAGAAAGTGAAACAGAGGACAGGAAGACAAAAGATGCCACAGAGATAGAAGGGAACAATCAAGACAGATAAGAGGTGGACGAGGAAGAGGAGAGACGTAACAAACGACTCTTAGATGGAATAGGTGCACAACCCTCCAATAGGGACTCGGCATGGATCCCAGCGGTCCAATTTCAGGAGGAACATGCTGACAATGTGGCCGCCCAGACAATAAAACCTCCTGGGAGATGGACTTTAGTCAGGCTAGTTGGTGGTGGTAATGTGTGTGTGTGTGTGTGTTAGAGAGATTCAGAAGGCAGGTTGTGCTTTCCCTCGTCGTATAGCCTCTGTTGTCTCCAAACCCCTAAACAACAGCATTACTCAGAAACAGGCAATTGTTTTTTGGTGACATCTTTAGTGCAAAGTTTGTGAAAAGAAACACTTCACAGACCGGCTGTTAGAGTGAACATGGGGGACTGTTTTGGTAAAGTAGAGGCATTTTCGAAGGCAGCTGTTAGAAGAACTCTGGAACTTTGGCTATGTGTCAAATGAACTTCTGCAGTTCCTGAGTTAAGTTTATTGGGTTCATTATTTGCTGGTCACAAAGTCCCTTTAGAGTCTCTGTAGGTGATTCTCTTGGCTTTATTCAGCCCATTGTGGAAAAGAGCTTCTAAGGCAAACCTCCCCACCAGTTTCTATATTAATGGCACAGAATGCAGATTACAAATGAACAAAATTTTGCTATGATCTTAAATCTGTTCTCTCTCTAATTACTGAATGATCAGCTTTAGCTAGCTAGCTTTAGCTAATGCTAAGACAAAAACTTTGGTTGAACACTCCTTCTCCAGCTTAGTTTTTAATCTTCCCAATGGAAAATAATCTACATATCCATTGTGACATCATCTGGTTTCTTGACGCAAGTTTTGAAGACTCAAGATTGGCATTTTGGCCCTCGCAATATTGGCTTTTTGCAACCAGTGTATGTGCAGAATGAATCAGGAGCTGGCATGACGCTACAGTAACAGCATCATGCTAAAAGACAGAGGGGTAAAGTATGAGGGGCCATTATATAGGCCATAATTCATATCTTCCCTCTCACTTACACAAAAAATACCTCTTCTTTGTGTATGTGAGAGGTAAAATTGTGTATGTGAGAGGTAAAATTGTGTATGTGAGAGGGAATATTGTGAATGTGAGAGGGAATATTGTGAATGTGAGAGGTAATATTGTAAATGTGAGAGGGAATATTGTGAATGTGAGAGGGGATATTGTGAATGTGAGAGGTAAAATTGTGAATGTGAGAGGGAATATTGTGAATGTGAGAGGTAAAATTGTGAATGTGAGAGGTAAAATTGTGTATGTGAGAGGTAAAATTGTGAATGTGAGAGGGAATATTGTGAATGTGAGAGGTAAAATTGTAAATGTGAGAGGTAAAATTGTGAATGTGAGAGGGAATATTGTGAATGTGAGAGGGGATATTGTGAATGTGAGAGGTAAAATTGTGAATGTGAGAGGGAATATTGTGAATGTGAGAGGTAAAATTGTGAATGTGAGAGGTAAAATTGTGTATGTGAGAGGTAAAATTGTGAATGTGAGAGGGAATATTGTGAATGTGAGAGGTAAAATTGTAAATGTGAGAGGTAAAATTGTGAATGTGAGAGGGAATATTGTGAATGTGAGAGGTAAAATTGTGAATGTGAGAGGTAAAATTGTGTATGTGAGAGGTAAAATTGTAAATGTGAGAGGTAAAATTGTTTATATGAGAGGTAAAATTGTGTATGTGAAAGGTATTCCTTAGATTATACATTTAGAAGATGTGGGAATAAAGAGGCAGCATTGTAGAGCTACTTAATCCTACAGTATTATAAATAAAATGAAAAAAACCCAACATTTTATTTGTTCTATCATAACCCTTGAATGGTTTTAAAGCCCACTAAGTAAATCATTCATGGACAACAGTGGTTACGTTCATGTTTTAGTGTTTGTATTTAAAAAAAAAAAGTTTTTACATTACTTATAACACACTGCAGGTGAAAAAGTGTTGTGTTTTTATGTAAGACAACATCAAAAAGTCGTGAAATGAAAATGAATTAACTGTTGCAGCTCATTACTTTAAACATATTCAACCAGTGTAGCTGAATCTCTCCTTCTCTTCTGTGTATTTTTCAGCTTTGTGCAATAAGCAGATGATGGTGAAACATTTTAATATTCTTTCCCACAAGTAAGTTAACATTCTGGCAGAGAGGTAAAAATGTTATGAGAGGAGAGGAAAGCCTAAAAGTCACCGGTAGCCTTCATATTCATCATCAAATACCCTACTTGCTTGTTAATTACCACCGGCTGCTGTTTGATTAGCATATTACCCATGGGTCCACTTAGCGGTCACTGGGCAGTATTATAGAGGGCAGAGGGTGATGGTAAGAGGGAGAGGATTAAGTGAGAGTGATGTAATTAGCCGTTATCCTCCTCAGTGTGAAGTTAAGAGGAAGTGGTGGGGCCCAGAGAGCCGGTCCTGTAATTTCGTCTGAATAATAAGAACAGAGTTGCTGAGTGAGAGTCATATTCAAAAGGAGTGGGACTTAAAGATCCATCCAGGGGTATAGAAGTGTCAGCTTAACTTTTATTCAGGCAGAACTATAGGACTGCAAATGACATGAGGGATGAAAAATAAAGTGTTGACATGTTTGTGCTTCAATGAGCCTTGTCTCTATCTTAAAATTTCACTTAAAAAAGTGATGCAGTGAATAAGAGTTTTGGCATTAGAGGGGGAAAAAAGCTAAGTGAACATTGTTCCTTATATTGCATATTGAGATGATAGCCAAATCTACAAAACAAGCACAACTAAACAAAACAACCAAGAACAAAAAAAGTAAGATTAGCATAATGTTCAGACACAACAGCTCCAACACTTTTACTTTGCCAGTTTTTTCACACAGTGTTGATTTGATGTCAGTAAATATCAATACTTTCTTATGAGGGGCTGTATAGATCATAATTCATATCTTCCCTCTCACAGACACAATTTACCTCACACAGGCACAGTTTACTAGTACTAAGGTTTTTTTTTTGTAAAATGATGTATGTAAGAACTAAAATAATGTATGTGAGAGTTAAAATTGTGAATGTGAGAGGGAAGATATGAAATATGGCCTCATACTTCCTGCTAGAGTTTCACATTAACAGCCCACAGAAAAGGGAGACACCACCTCTTTGAGCTGCTGCAAAGTTTTCAAAATGAATTACTGTGGCAGTACGAGTAGAGTTTCTGTAGTGTAACAATCAAACAAAAAATGGCAAAGTAGAAGTGACTGGAGTTAATTAGTGAACAAGAACAGAAGATTTTTTAACACGATGTAAATCAGTGAAATTAGCACTGTGGAGATGTACATGATTTTCTAATTTATCACAGCAGCTGGTAGACAATAAAGAGTGTTGAGCTTGCATTAAAAGTAAACAGAATCACACACAGAACAAGACAACAACGGAAAAAATATTATGAGGAAATAGAACTTTTTAACAAGTAACGTGTTTGACTATCATGTGCGTGTGTGTTTTTGTATGTGCATGTGGGTACCTCGTGCTATCCTGAGTACCCTCATGATCCTGATTATGGTCGGGTTGATGGGGAGGGAGGCGTTGATCTCAATCTCCTCAAGGGTGATACCCATCACTGACAGCAGCACAATGGCCAGGTCCAGCTGGTTCCACCTACACACACACACACACACACACACACACACACACACACACATTTGGAGTCTTAGCACTGCATGTTGCTCAATACTTTATGACTGCACACAACATGATCTATATTTATGTTAATTCCCCCAATGAATATTCATGACATAATGCATAATTCCCATAATTTTTCCACGAATGACTGGGTAGAAGAATTGGGAAAAGCCTATCACCTAAAGGCCTGCTCCAGTCATGAATATTTATGTTAATACCTGATACCAATACTTCTGAAACATCACTTCCTGTGTTTGCCATCTTGTCGCTTCAGGGCCGAACAACAAGCTGGATGTTCAAATGTTTCAATGCGATCTTGTCTGGTGCTGCTAATGCAGACGGTACATGACAGGATGGATGATGTCACCAGTGTCGAACATGATCTCTCCTCCAGTTTTTACTCAAAACGTTTTTAAGAGGTTGAGGTCATAATTCCACCAGGACTACAAACTTTTCAATTAAGAAGATGTCAAAGGGCACAGTTGAGTTAATTTGAATGTTCCCATCAACGTGAATGAAATAATCAATCCGACACTGCAATAATTGATCAATAATGCAGTTGTTTCTGTGGCATACTGGAGTTACATCATTGCAAAGCTTTGGGGCAGCCCTTATGCTCCAACGCTATCTGACATTTAAGTGTCTACACAAATCAATCTCCAATACCAATTATTTTGAGACCCAGGTCTCCCTTTGCCAATATTTTTCGTCCAGTCACACAGAAAAAAGGCCCACACACAGACAAGAATATAGAGGACACTCTTCAAATGCATGAAATGAATAATTTATTACACATCAAAAAGGTAATATGGTGTGAAAGAATGTGGATAAACGTCGTGCACCTTTCTTTCATATTCTTCCACACTTTATGTGGTTTTGAAAATATTAAAAATGGTCCTTTTTCACATCTGTGGTGTGTCTTCTAGTTTTTTGTTATTGTAATTTGTTATTGTGGTTCTTCTGTCTGTCAGCTGGACACCATTCTACTATCACTGGTCTTATCACCATCTGTCTCCAAACACAACATTTTAAAGTAATAACTCAAATTTGATCTGGCACAATGCTACAAGGAAAGAGAGAAAAACATCCCATTGCCAAAACTACCCTTGTTCAAAACATTCTCAAACTCATACTGCAGTGTAATATCTTGGTAAGTAAGGACAGTACTTTAAAAAGCAGTTACTCTTAGTTAAATACACTTTTTCCAGATCGAGTGAAGTTTCTTTAATATTTAACTCGATTTACTGCAAAATTGCTGCCTGGGGTATGTTCCTCCTCAGTTAATGTGTCTCGTCCTAGATAATATCTCACTTCCAGAGCAGCACAACTGGCACACACACACCAGGCTGACACAGTGTGTCAACACACACACAAAACATGGTCACCTTATTAAGCCAGGGCTTTCTGAAAGAAAGTGATGGCACAGAAAGACAAAGGAATGGCGAGAGAATGACAAATTAAAATGGATGACAGACGGAATAATATAAGTAAAAATGTTTTGTTTACATGAAGAGAATGAGACAAAGAGACAGAAACACTGAGACAGGAGACAGGCAGAGAGCATTAAAATAGCTCGGAAGAAACAATTTTACAAAGAAGGGGGAAGTAGAAAAAACAAAAGCAATTTCCTCCAGCACACCCACAATTCTAAAAGTGAATTGGAAGCTGCAATAATAAGATCTACATAGTATGGTATTTCAAATAATATTCACCAACACCATCACAGCTGCTCCACAGGGCTGTGCACACGGCACACTGAGGACCCCCCCCCCCCCCTCGCTGGATTGTAAGTTGCTGGGTGAGATTATGATATCTATTAATATTCAGAAGAGTTCTGCACCTGCACTGACTCGATGAAAATCATTTGTAAGTCTAAAACAGTAAAAACAGTGTTTATATGAGTTATTTTTAGAAAACTGTCCACAGTCCAGCTGACCACTTCCTTGTTTTCTACCACATCCTTGTGCATTTCAGAACAAGGTTCTGAGGACCTTTAAGGTCCTCAGAACAATTATTTTGTTTGTGAATGTTGTAGATATTATATTGCCTTGTATATATCCATCACCATTTATTGTTGTTTTTGTTGCACAAGGTACAAATAAACCTTAAAACTTTCTCTGTAAATACAATTCAGACAGCAATTATGTTTCTCAAAGAGTGTAATCAGCAGTAAAATGATGGTATATAAACATAATTTCTAGGCGACAGGGTTGAAGGAGCACTTGTTTCACTCTGACTGGCTAGATGTCTGTATTCATCTGTGAACTTTTTATTTCTGTAAATTCTCACAGCTCATGGTAGGTGAGAGTTGTAACATAGATCAAAAGTGAGATATTTGTCTTCAGAATAATCTTTTAGCACCAAACGGATCCAAAAAGATTACTCATGGGTACTAATGTTCGGACCTACTTGGAGCCCAGTGGGACCTTTTGTCCAGTGAAGAGGCAAAGTAGGGCTGCACGATTATGGCCAAATGATAATCACGATTATTTTGATCAATATTGTAATCACGATTATTAATCACGATTATTCATCGTGTTAGGGAAAACATCTGTATTTTTATTGCACTACTTTTAAACAAACAATAGGAACAGTTTTTAGTGTGTGCACAGAGTGTCTGGTGCTTGTTGTAAACAAACAGAGATCGCTAAGTGACGCCTCCTGCAGCAGCAGCACATACACATTGTACTGTAAGTGCCTATTAGCAATTTGCAGATTGGACGCTAAGGGGTTAACATCACCTCCAGCTCTGCAGCTGGAAAAGACTGCTGCAGGAGGGCCGTGCCGCTTCGACTCGTTCTTATGCCGCCCGCGGCTCGTTAAGAAGAGTAAGAAGGAGTCTCCCATAACACAAGAAAAAGTCGCTGGATTTGTCACCAGTCGCTTTCTTGAAAAATAGTTGCTAAGGGGGTCTAAAAAAATCGCTAAATAGAGCAACAAAGTTGCTAAGTTGGCAACACTGCTTCGCCATCGAGTACTACATCACATCTTGCTTAGCATTCTATCCAATCAGCAACAAGGCTTTTTTTAGGGGAGAAAAACGGCCCTGTTCCCTGGTGGTTGGTGGACTACTGGTGTAGAAAGTGTTTGATTAGATATGCAGGAGAGCCCTCATTTTAAAATGGAAATATCTCAGACGATGAGGTTAATTTAATCGTGGCGGCCAAAATCGTGATCATGATTAAAACTTGATTAATTGCGCAGCCCTAAGGCAAAGGGTCCCATATAGTTCAATGGATAATGCAAGAGATTACATCCCTTTTAGGAAAATGTATGTCCTTCCACTGTTCCACTGTTCAAATCTGGTCTATACCCATCAGGTGTAGGTTGAATGTCCAGTCTGAGATTGTCCTGGTAGCAATGATATATATGTATTGGTGTGGTGACAGTAAATATTAACATAGATACATAAGCAGCTTCAACACCAACACAAATCTTCAGTCTCAGTAGAGGTGTGAGTGTCGCCTTTGTACCTGTCCTTGAAGAAGCGCCGAAAGCCAAAGGCCACCAGCTTCAGAGAGGCCTCAATCACGAATGTAGAGGTGAAGAAGTAGTTGCAGTACTTCAGTGCAGTCTCCAGAGACTGTGATAGACAGAAACAGGGGTTTAAAGTGCACATAGGTTTGGGAATAACAACAGACAGGAAGAGGAATCCTTAATGTCTCCATCTCTGATGTTAACTGTAATAAACTAATAAATCTTGTGTTCCATAGACACTTCTTTGTCCACAGTAAGATATTATAAACTGCTTTGATGTTTTGTCATGTCAACAGAAAAAACCTTTCTACGACTGAAGACAGGAAGAGAGAAAACAGAACGGGTAAGGGAGAGAATTGTTGTTCAGAGAATCTGTTCTGTCAATGCGAGGGAAATTTCTTGCCAATGAATCTCTTTTAATAGCAGAGAGCTTAATTGAGACAGACATCTAAATTATATCAGACTCTGGGGAGGAACTGAGAACATTTTTTTTTTAACCACACTGGTATTAATGAGTCAGATAGAATATAACACTTGTAATGTTCAATGCACATCATTAAAGCTTATTATCACGACCGTTGCAGCCAAATTAATGAAGAACAAAAAATAGATAACACGCTTTGTATGTTCACTCAAACTTATAAATTAATAACAGTATATAGTTAACTTGGGTCAGTGTGTCAATGTACTGTTCAGCATACGCCCACAATATATAGATATACATTTACATTTAGTCATTTAACAGACGCTTTTATCCAAAGCGACTTACAGGAAAAAAAAATATATATAATAAGTGATTCCACATCATCATACAAATTATTGCAATGGTGTTCAGTGGTGGAGGAAGTATTCAGATCCTTTACTTCAGTAAAACTACTAGAGCTGAAAAAAATAAACTAATATTCACACATTTTGCTGAGATTAATCACTATTAAGACTGCAGCTTGTAATAATAGATATTTGTCTGTAAAGGCAAGAATCATGGGTAAAGATAAAACCATAGAACACATTTTCATTCAGATATCTTGAGGTGAGAGGGACCCTTTGAAAATGGCCATGCCACTGACAAGATACCATGACATGGTTGGTGCAGTATGATAATAGTAAAATAATATTAAATATTAAAATGTCTATTTTTAAAAATCAGCCTACTACAGCCCAGAACATTTATTTAACTTTTTTTTAACGCATTAAATGTTTCAAATTAATTGCAAAAATTAAGATTAGATAAAATATGAATACACTCTGTTACAACTCCTGCATTGAAATGTTACTTAAGTTATGGCATGTAAGTATAATCAGGAATACATATTATTAAGTACTATTGTATACTATATCATGAGAGTATTACTCATGCAAAATTATAAAAGAAGGATTTTGTTGTAGTTAGAAGATTAAAGTGCCATAAGGAGAAAATGCTCAAGAAAAGTCTTGCTAATTAAATGTTGTACTTAAGTGCAGAACTTGAGTAGGAGGATAGTGTCTAATTTGGTTTCTGTTCATATCATTATTCCATCTATAGAGTCTGATCAAAGGGGGGAGCCTTTCATTTTTAAACACTTTTGATCACATTTGTATTCAGAGCATGTTTCCATCTGAAGAGTCTCCACACAGTAGTGTGCTGATGTTCTCATGCTGTACAGCCCCAGTAAAGCTATATATGACATTTTGGGAAATAAGCCTATTCGCTATGCTGCTTAAAGTTTAATGAGAAGACTGACAAGAAATTCCCAAATGTTGAACTATTCCTTTAACGGAGGCAACCCAACAAGTTCGACTGCAACTTTGCAGCAGCACTTCAAAATGTTTATAAAGTATAATGTGGTAAAGATTTGTAATAATCAAGTGAGGAACCATTTAAATCATGAGATGGAGAAATCCATGTTAATGAGTGTTTTCCTGCTACATTACTGCGGGGGCAGAGATGTACCGCTGCTAAGACTTCTCTTTGAGGCAGAGCTGCTCTGGAGACAAAAATAGTCTTTTAGAAACCAGGTTTACTAACATACATTTGAAGAGCAAGAGAGCCAGCCTACATAACAGCATTTAAGCTAGTTATCTTACTCTGCTCTTTTCACTGGGCTGCAGTCCAGTGTCATGTCGCTATAAAACCTGTATGTCTTTGACTGCAGCCTTGTGTGTGTGGGCGGTAGCTTTAGATGTCGTTGGGAGCTCAAAAAGCTGTTGACTTGGAGGGTCATTGTTGCTAGAAGCTGGCATAAACACACTGAAAGGTAAAGCTAAATGAAAGTAATGAGAAGCGTAGGTTGTTTCAGTGCACCAGTCATATAGGGATATGCAATACCTTCAATACCCACATTATGCTATTTCAAGTTTCATTTCAACACTGAGACCCTACAGCCTCCAGTCAAAACAAGTCACATTTAGCCTACATGAGCATGCAGGCCTTATAATCTGAACCCTTGAGTTGTCTTAGAGGACAAAAATAACCCGGCATTATGTTTAACAGCAGAGGAAACCCCCTTCACGATCTTTGTTCAACTTGAAATTCGACAACTTTCCTAGAATAACCTGAGACAGTAAAACTTGTCTTTGTTCAAATTTCCATGAATACTGTATACCAACTAGGTACAAATCTTATCTCAGGGGTCATTTTTGACTATGCAGCTATAAAATCATTTTCATTCCACAAAAAAAACCCCCCAAAAAACATGCATGCATGGGCACTCGTATGCATGCATGCTTGCTAAAAATATGTTTTACTCCCATGCAATACCTTAAGCAATATAAATATGAAAAATAAACCCCTACTGACAGGTGTGTTGTAATAAAAACGAGTGGATTCCACTAATTAAATCCTTTTTTTCTGTACTGTAAAGAGGGAAAACCTCGATATTCACAAAGTTTGTGATGAGTGACAGGTTGTTTCTTCATGCAAAATAGATTCGGGGTTAAAAATTCAATCAAGCTGCTTCATTTAAGGGGTTTAGTAAAGGCGGGTCATTTTCGACCCTTAGGACAAGTGATGCATGCAGAAAGTTAGGACAACACAAGGGTTCAATAATAGACAAATCTGTGTCCTACTATCTTTAATTTGGTCATTTAGTTTTTTTGTTTTTTCAAGTAATTCCATTTCATCCTGCAAAGGAAATAACAATTACATGTGAAATAATAAGTAGATTATTCTATTTCCGTGTTATGAAGGCAGTAGGAGATATGTTCTTTTATTCAGCCGGGCTACTTGAAAAATTTAATTCCCCCACCTTCAGTATCCCACATTGACATGATATCATCCATCTATAGGTTGTAAAGAAAATATTCTCAAATCTTCCTTTTTGATCTACTATATTGTATCTGCTACAGCTCTTGCAAAGCCTCAGACACATTTAGAATAAAGTATCTGTATTGTTTACTGCTATCACACTCCAGGCCTGTTTCTTTTCTATTAACTTTAAATCAAACTGTTTTTTTCTGTCCCAAGAGAATCTCTGCCTCTGAGAAACATTTTACATAACTAATACCCCAATCTGCCAGATTGTTTGTATTCCAGCACGTGGATAAATGTTTTGCTTGTTGGCAGTTTTGCTGCTGATTCAGAGCAGCAGGTTGGCAGTCTGCCTCTGGGAGTGCCCACTTCTAAAAAACCCTGCCCAGATGGTGGACTGCCACCCACTCAGAGGCCCTTAAACAAGTCTGCTGTCTGTCTCACTCCAACACCCACACCCATACCGTCCCCCAACTGGGAATTATGGTCACCTGCGGCTGGCTGTAGTGCTCCAGAGACATGGTGATGACATTGATACAGATGATGAAGGTGATGACGAGGTCCAGGTAGTGGCTGGTGCAGAGAGTGTGGATGGCGAGACGGGCTTTGCCGTATGACGCATAGTAGGGCATCTTCTGGGCCTCTGGAGAGAGAAAAAGTGAAGAAAAAATGATGGAGAAGATAAAAACAAGGCAAGGAGGGTTTTGTATTATTCAGAAGACATGAAAAATATTTATAGGAGTTAAGATATGGAGGAGAAGAGGGTACCAGGAGATGAAAGGGGAAAGAGAGCACAGAAAGAAAGGAATAAAATAGGAAAAATCCAACACAAGAGGGAAAAAGCAAAAAGAAATAAGATGTGGAAAGAGAGAGAAACACATATTTGGTTTAAAGGAAGAAAAGTGTGCAGGGGGAAAGCAATTCAAGGTGCAAACAGAATGATTTATTTAATGATTTATTTATGCCAAAGGGGTGAAAAACGAGGGGCAGAGCAAAGGAAGAAAAGTCAGAGAGGGAGGAAAAAAACGGTGAGATAATATGAAGAGAAGAAGTGTGATAAATGGGAGAGGGAGGTTAAGGAGTTTTAAATGAGATGGAATAATGACTCACTCAAAAATCATATCATTGAGGATGTGTAATATGAAATATCAAATTAAAAGTCTTGGACACGTGCCATTTGGATTATAACCAGGGAAGAATTCTGTCCCTCCAAAGCTTCCAGTCAAGTTTCACTATTTTACATATGAAGAAACTTGATTATGTTTTATTCTGAAGAGGTAAACTAACACCTATGAGAGAAGAAATTAGTACTTTGTGTTAATTTATTTGTATACTACATACCGGTACTTATTTGTTCCTCTTCACTTTTCTTCTATTGATTTTTACTCTGTCCTTGCTCTCCTCTTTCGCTTATGTCCTTCTGTCCTCCTCTGTCCCATCTATCCTTATTTCCTTTGACTTTTTCCATCCATCTTCCTTCCCTTCCTGCTCTCCCAACGCTGCATTCCTTTTTTTCATTTCACCCCAATTTTTCTTCCAAATCCTTCCCTTCATCTTCATGTATTTTTCATCTCTTCTCTGTACTTCAAAGCCTCTACTCCTCCCTCTACCATTTTTCCACCTCATTTTCTCCAAACATAATTCTCATGTCTCCCCCTCCTTCTTCCCTGGGCCCCCTTACTTCTCCTTTTCTTCTCCATGCGACGCTGGCGTTTCTCCTCCCGCCTCCTGGCCTCCTCCACCTCCTGGTGCTGCCGACACTTGTGGAAGTTCTCGACCACGACGCCCACGAACATGTTGAGGACGAAGAAGCTGACGATCAACAGGAAGGAGATGAAGTAGAGCAGCATCCATGGACTGTTGTTGGTCAGCGGCTGGAGGGGAGAGAGAGAGACAGAGAGAATGAATGATAGAATTATAATTAATTTATTGTAAACATTGCTTTCCTTACTGTTAAACATTGCTTTCCTTTTTTTAACTTCTGACGCTTGCTTTGGCAATATGTACAGTGTTACATCATGCCAATAAAGCCAATTGAACTGAATTGAACTGAATTGAGAGAGAGAGAGAGAGTTGGAAGAAGGGGGGAGGAGAGGAGAACAGTAAAACAAGAGATGAGATAAGGAACCAGTGGTGGAAAAAGTATTCAGATCCCTTACTTACTAAAATGACATATACCACACTGCAGAAATAATCCACTACAAGAAAAAGTAGTGCAATAAAAACTAACTTAAGTAAAATTACAAAAGCATCAACATTAAAATGTACTTAAAGTATCAAACGTAAAAGTACTCATGCAGAATGGAACCACTCAGATTGTTATAATGTTCTAAATATATTATTGGTATTGATGCATTTATGTAAGCAGCATTTTAATTCCCTTGAGATAGGGTTCATTTTAACAACTCAATATACTGTTATGAGGTTCAATTAAAGAAACAAACATCCAATCACTTTAGATGTAACATGATTTTCATGTCAAAAGTATGTAAAGGATTATTATTATTGATGGATTATGTATGTAATAAATGTATGTATGTATAAATGTAATTTCCTCAAGGTAGGTCCCATTTTAACTACTTTATATACTGTTATGAGTTTTAATAAAAAAAAAAAGTCTAATCACTTTAAATTGATCATTTTTTTCATGTTAAATCTCAACCTAAAAAACAACGCAAATTGACAGCTAAATTAGTGGAGTAAAATGTACGATATTTGCCTCAAAATATAGTGAAGTAGAAGTATAAAGTTACATAAAATGGAAATACTCAAGTGAAGCACAAGTACATCAAAAGTGTACAGTGCTTAAGTAAATTACTTAGTTACATTCCACCACTGCAACAACTACTGTTAAAATCTAGTAAGTTCAGTGAAAAAAGGGAGAATGTACAGGATGCAGAAGGCAGAGTGGTAAGAAACCCTGCAGGAGCCTGGAGGGAGCTCAAGGTTGCGGCAGGCAGCACTGGGACCCTCCGAGCCAACAGCATGTCTATCTTAATCCAGAGTGTTCAGTGAATATTGACAGGCAGGCATGATTTTCATTATTATTATCTATATATTTACTGCAATACATGTTATTCCTAGATAGATGGTAGTGAAACTATAACAGGAATGAGAGAAGAAGAGAGAGATGGGGAATGACATGCAGCAAAGCAAAGTTATTATAGTTAACGAAAACTAACGAAATTACGAAAAACTAGAATTGAAGAAAAACTTTTGTTCACCGAAGAAAAAATAAAAACCAGAGTTTGTAATAAAACGATATTTAACTGAAACTGTATTGTGTTGTTAAAAAACAAACTAAAATAAACAAAACTTATCATGAAAATGTCTTTAATTTTTGTCTTTGTCAACTTTTTTCATACACGAAACATTGGTGAATCTGTTTATTGAGACTGAGATGTTACACTCCTATGTGAGTCGATCAGCACTTCACTGCAAAAGTTAATAACCTTATTGTGACTGAAATGGGTAAGGCAAAGGAAATAAAGGTAACATTTATTGTGACCTTTTTGAATCTTGCACCCAACAAATACCCCATTACAAAAACACTAAACTAAAATCTTAAGATCATTAAATCTAGAAATAAGAACGCTTGAAATAAGAAATTAACTCTTAAAACAAGATAAATTATCTAACACTCCTTTTTTTTGTCTTGGTAAGAAACAATTAATTTGCAGTTCACTCTGCTCGGGCCAGTTCATCGCTGCTTGCAGCTTTAATTTATCTTGTTTTAGGAGTTCATTTCTTATTTTAAGCATAAAACATGCTTATTTCTAGATTTAATAATCTTAATTCAAGAAATCTTGTCAAGTGAATTTATCTGTCCATGCAGCAATATAATTTCCCTCAGATTTAGCGTTTTTATCTTGTTTTTAGACACCCCTTTTTTGCGGTGCAGCTAAGAGTACAGCAGAAAATACTAAGAAGCATCCAAGAAAGGTTTTGTTGGAGAGCACTGAGGGGACTAAGGGCAAACACGGATGTCACATTCCTGTTCTTGGCATAGATAATTATCTCATGTGACGACTTTATCACTTTTCTTTCCCTCTGCTCTTATTTAGGTGGGAAGACTTGAAGTGAGTGCTCCTTGGGGCAGGAGAGATATCTCGTTGTGTTTGTGTAATTACTCTCACTGCCTGAGGGGGGAAGAGAAAATTCTGCATTGAAGGTTCAACCCCTGGGCCACACAGGTAGCCCTGTAGATACCATATTTGATTGAATGCTCAATACCATGAAAATGTTCCCAGTAATGGGAATGTTGTCATACAGATTGAATAATTTCCATATCAATAATAAGGTAGACTTCAAACCAATGTGGCAAAATAATGTAAAAGAAAAACTTAGGGCCGGGACTGGATTAAAAAAATTAATCTAATTAATTAGAGGCTTTGTAATTACTTAATCGAAATTAACCACATTTTAATCACATATAAATATTTGACCTGAGAACAGTGAGAAGTAATTTTTAGTATACCATTGAATAATGACCGAATACATAAGCTTAAGCAACAAAAATAGTGTTTATTTTTGCTCAAGTCCAACAGACCAGTGCAATTTTTCCCATTAAGTGTAGCAATAACATTTTTAGAAATATAGTACATTTCAGAAATTCAGGTAGCCTAGGTAGGTAGACCTTCTGTAAAACATAATACTTAGTTTTTTTTAAGAAAAACACAATCCACGCTAGCTACCACACTAGCTGCTAGCTGCTATATGTTTTGCATTGAGGTGATACTTGAGGCTCGATGTGCTGCGGTGATATGTGAATTCCTTGTTGCATAGCAACACAACCATGCTCTTATCCATGCTTCCATCCGTTGTTTTTTTGTAACAAAATGTCCCATCATCCATAGGGCCAACCAAAGCGCTCTCATCAGCTTCTTCCTTCATGTTCACTGTGGCTTGTTGTTGTCTGAACTCATGAACACTAGTTGGTGCTCCAGTATAATCGGTCCGCCTGAAACTCATCCAGTGAGAAACGTTCCGCGGTGCAAAAATAAGTGCGATTAAAATGCGTCAATTTTTAACGCGTTAATTTTTGTGTAATTAATTAATCTTAATTAAGAAATAATTTTGAAAATATACTTTTCTATCTGAAAGTTTCTTGTAAAACATCTGGTTTATCATTGATATGAGTCAAATAAGAAGGATAACTTTTCTCTTTTATCCAGTTTTGAGAAACCTTTGGAATACTGTACTACTATAATCTCATGGTCTTCCAATTAACCAAGCCACTCAACAGCCCAAAAATCCTGGAGCTGCCACTGGTGATAATGGATGGCAAGACACTGGAAGAAAAGACAGGAAAGGGAGACAATGTGAAGTACAGACGGGGATGATTGGGAGCCGAGGCAGTCATTTTCAGGGAGTCGTTACAAAACAAAAAATCAAGTTCAGGTGCAATAAAACCGGAGATGAGACTCTGATTTTCAATTTGGAGGAGCGTTGAGTGTTGAAAGCGCAGGGTGGAGTGCAAATAGGATTAGTCATTCAGAGCCATGTTGGACTGCAGTGAGGTTCCTCCCTGAGGCGGGGAAACTGAATCATCCAGAATAATGCCCTCTCTTTAATAGATTCCCTAATAGATTCTCAAATAAAACCCAAATCTAAAAGGGAATGTGTTCACTTTGAAGCCACTTCAGAAGACTAATTTGCATTTTGTCATCGGACTTTGACGTCATGTGTGTGACTGTGGCCGTGACTTAAAGGGAAGTTTGGTGAAATTTTAAACTTCTCTGAGCCAGTGGATTATGCATGAGGGTGGCAAGACTGTATTTTGTGACTCATCAATCTACACTGGTAATCTTTGGTGAACTGGTGGAAATAGTAAGTAGGAATTCAAAGTCTTGGGCTTGGTTGTTCAAGTAAAAACTGACAGAAATAGCCGTGGCAAGAAGGAAGAAATGGAACCAGAAAAAGAAGCTCAAATGGGTCCGCACAGCATAACACGGGTGTAAATGTAGGAACTGTTGGTTGTAAAAAGTGTTAGGGATTAATACAAATGAGCAATTATCTGCATTATGACCATTAGTAAATGCTGCTTAAAAAAATTATATTACGCAGAGCATAACACACAGATTGAATATAATACCTGTTTTTAATGTTTTTGCACGTGTTTTGTCTGTGCTGTTTGTTCTTTATTGTGTTTTCTCTGTACTCTCGACATCATTGTAAATGAGGGGTTGCCCTCAATGATTCCTCGAGAAATAAATAAAGGATAAATTAAATAACAGAGCACACACACAGATAACACTGGCCAAGCAGATGTAACAGAGACACATTCATAGAGACACATCCAAGGTCATGGGCCCAGGAGGAGGCAAGCACTGAGAAACATTAAGTACAAATAGAGAGGGACAGATAGAAATGTACGTAGTTGTATTCCTTCAACAGGCGTTGACCGGAAGGCGGAAGCCCAAAAGGCTAGGGACGTAGCCTGCGTGTCATCAAGGGCGGACCGAGTCTAATCCAGGCTACTGCCCAAACAGTTTCGACCAATCAGATAGTCGTACATTCACATTATAAACTTTGTGCAACAGTTAGATAGTCAACCTTTCTCTGACGGTGGTTGCAGCTAACTGTCTTACAGACTGTGATTTCTGATCAGAAAAAGGTCCATGTATATGTTCACTCTTTCATGACTGTCTTAATAAATTGTTAAAAGAATATTTCTTCTGTATCTGCATAAAAAACGAGCCCTAACAAAAGTTACAGAAATTGTCGGAAACAGACCGGCAGAATCCGACTTCTGAAAGGTGTAGGGGCTGAGGGTTTCCAAAGCTATTCGACCAACTGACAATCCTGGCTCTGCTCCCAGTTCCCACAGCTGGAATCTCACACCATTGGGCCGTCACGCTTCAGCTCAACTTTAAGAATTAGGTGAGGCCTGGATATTTTTCTTTTGGAGCTAGTTGAAGTGGTTTGGCGATCCAGTCAGGAAGCCTCCTTGTGGAGGAGTTCTGGGCACATCTAACTTGGGTGGAGATCCCGGGTTGACCAGAAGGATAGATTTCATATCCCATCTGGCCGAAGAACGCGTGGGATTCCCCAGAAAGAGCTGGAGGACATGGCAGGAGATCCAGGCATGTGGGCTACTTTGATTTTTTCCCAAGTGAGTGGTGGAACATGATGGAATAAAGAGTACAAGTTTGTACAAGTGTTGTGTCTGCTATTACCTGCTGGTCTATCCCCACTGCATCCAGTCCATGGTACATGATGTTGACCCATCCATCTTTTGAGGCCAGCACAAACAGGGACATAAGAGCCTGGATGACACACAAACACACAGAAAACATACAACCCTAACAGGTTAATGGTACTGATTATTATAAGTATGACAATGTTACTACCATAAAAATATGACTGAAGGAACAATTCACAAATACACATTTTCCTTTGTGCCTTAAAGAATTATGTATGAGCATTCATCTACAGTATCTTACTTTGTCTGTTTGCTTGTTATTTTATTATTTTAGCAATACAGGTCACTTTGTTTATTTCTGACGAACCAGTACAGCTTCTGAAATTCAAATTATTGTGTGCAAGAAAATTTTTACTGTTGCTGACTGAAGCCGAAATCACAATTCAATAAAAGTGTTATTATATGATAATAATCAGTAATATATTTATATTTAAAGAGAAATGTATCTCAGCTGTCGTAAGTATGTTACTGTTTGTTAGTGTGCTTTACTTTATTAAATGCAGCCTTTTTAAATGTAATGTTCCTTTCCCTAGATTGCCTTTGATAGTTCACTTTCATAGTCATTAGGGTTGCAAAGGGGTGGAAAATTTCCAGAAAATTTCCAGAAACTTAAGTTAAGCTGGGGAATTTTGGAAATATTCAAATAAAAAAAACATGACATTTCAACAGATTTATTTGTACGGTAAGTACAACTTTACCAAGTTTTAATTATTTTAGTGAACAACAAAAACATGATTGTGACCCCACCCATTCAAAACATTTAGTAAAATGACCCCTCTGCTCCAGAAATTCCCAAAAAGTCCCATTCAAAATCTTAAATGAAAAGAGCCCCTCTCCCTCTAAAAAAATCCCATTCCACATGTAAATCCATTGTTGAATGTACAGTGTACACTGTACATGATGCACAGTGTATGTAGGGGGCGTGGTCTGTGTGGGGGCGTGGCCTCGATAGGGGGCATGGCGTCCGCAGCCCTTGCATGTGATTGAGGAATAGCAGATATTCAAGTGTACTTGCATGAAATCTGGTTGTTTTAGTCCAGATTATGCTAAAATATATTTTAACTTATTTAAGTTCCCTGTTAAGGTCCAACCTTCAATTTTGTAAATTCCCTGTTTATTCCTGTTTATTCCCATAAATTGAAGTTAATTCCTATGGAAAGTTTCCAACTTTGAAAATTCCCAGAATTTTGCAACCCTTATAGTCATGTCTTTAAGTTATTCTTGTACTAGTAGAGGAGAGATTCTGCCACATAGAGTGTGCTAATTATTATTATTGCAATTTCGATGTGCACCATTGTTTGTGTTTACATGAATATGTTCAAAACAATCCCGAGTGTCAGACATGCATTTCTTCTCTCTCATACCTGTCCAAGGTTGTCAAAGTTGTATTTGTGGTGCACCCATCGATAGTTGGCAGCCAGACAGTCGGATTTGTTGGTGATGTTCTTCACATTGAATCCCACACAGTAGTAGAACTTCCCTTTGAAGAGCTGCGAAGGAAAGACACACACAGAGAAGGAAATGAGAGACGGAGGAGCACAAAGATAATTTTTGACGAAGTCCTGACAACGCTTGTGTGTACCCACTGCTTTCATGCAGCTTTTGAAGTAATTTCATAATTAGCGTCTGTAACCAGTGCGTGGATGGAGCCTAAGTGAAGACTCCAAAAGCACTTGATATCAACAGTGTTGTTTCCTCCTGAGAGAAGATGCTTTTAATTCTCAATCATATTGAACACATCAAAGAGAGGAGTGAGTAAAATAATGCATACCGACGGATGCAGAAAGGATAATAATGTGAAATTATGTGAGGAGGAACAGGGTGGGATTGACAGCTAGATGCAAAAGGAAATGCAGGACTGCACTGATGAAATAAGAATGGGAGTCAGCGGTACGTTTGCAGGACTTATAAACTCATCTGTAAATAGGATAAAAAGTATAGAATACTAATGATATAGCCTGTTGTGCAGATATAGTAAACACCAACACGTTTAGGGCTCAAACTGTATTTTTATGAGCCATTTCTGACAATATAATGAAGGTGATTTAAATGGATTTCCTTTATATCTTGTTTATATTGTGTCTCAAGATTTGTTAAGAATTTGAATACTTTTTTTAGATTAACAGCTAATTACTTCTTTGTTATCGAATCCCACTTATGCACGACACATTTTGCCTGAAAGCGGTTGACAATGTTTTGAGTTATTATACGATTGTGTGCAAGGATATGTGGAGAGCAGCCTGTTCTTTGTTTTGGCAGGAAAATTAGCCCCACTTGTTGAATTTTTAGCTAGGTTCCCCATGTGTTTCCATTATATGGTACCTTTTCCTGCTGGTCTCTGCTCTAATTGGCCTCCTTAGCCATTCTGTGAAAATGTAATGTCATTGTGGGTGCGAAGTGGGCCACACGACCTCATCTCGTGTTTTCCACAGTTCATGTTTAATGATTCATTCCTTGGTTTTAGTTTTTGCTGCAGAGAGAAGTTAAGGGCATCATTTGTCATATTTTTGACCCACTTTAATTTTCGTTTTGTTAGGTCATATTACATTTGCAATACTTTTAAATCTCAGGTCCAATTAAACATTTTGCAGTCTTTGTAGCTTGTTAAAGGGAAAATTCACAGATTTTCACCTTATCTCTCAATACAGCAAATTGTGTGAGAAATGCCTGTGTGCTATTTCAACATGTGGGCTCAAAAAAAGTCCTGTTCTCTTTGCTTGTATTGCTAACTAGCTTCTTTCCAACACTGAAAACTGGAATCCCCAAATATGAGTGCAGATACTCATAATGCAATACTTTCAAATCCCAGTTCCACTGAAACATTTTGCACTCTTTAAAGCTTGTTAAAGGGAAAATTCACAGTTTTTTTTTTTTTTACCTACCTATTAATTGGGCAAATTTTGTGAGAAAAATGCCTGCAGTTCTTGCTGATATTCTCTGTGTCTCTGGGAAGCAGCTAGGGCGGCTGTGGCTCAGTTGGTAGAATGGTCACCTACTGAGCGGAAGGTCGGTGGTTCAATCCCTGGCAGCCTACATGTCGAAGTATCCTTGGGCAAGACACTGAACCCCAAATAGCTCCCAATGCTGCGTTCATCGGTGTGTGAATTAATTCCCAATAGTGGCAGGTGGCACCAGTGTGCCCTGTTAGCCTCGTCCACCAGTATGAATGTGTGTGTATGTGAACGGGGGAATGAGCGCAGTCTGTAGTGTAAAGCGCTTTAGATAAAAGTGCTATATAAGTGCAGTATATGCAGCTGCAACAAAGACGTAGTTGGGTGTCAGGAAGAACTACAGAGTGCTATTTCAGCTTTTCTAACACGTGGGGCTCAAAAAAGTCCTTGTTCTCTTCACTTGTATTGCTAACAATGCTGGGCAGCAGCATCTCTGCTGTGGACAGGAAAAGACTAGACAAGCTGATGAGGACGGCCAGCTCTGTCCTGGCATGCCCCCTCCACTCAGTGGAGCTGTCATCCATGATGGAGAACGACTCCCACCCTCTGCAGGACACCTTGTCAGCAGTGGAGAGCCCCTTCAGTGACAGACTGCTGCACCCAAAGTGTGTGAAGGAGCGCTACCACAGGTCCGTACTTCCTGTAGCAGTCAGACTTTATAACCAGTACTGCTCCCAGTAGACCACACGCACAAATCACTGCACTATAAACCCTTAAATTGTTAATACTTTTTACATTTCTACATGTCTAAATTGTACATTTTTTATACTTTCTTCATTTTTTTACTTGATACATTGCGAATACCTTACTTATATTTCTAGTATATACTGCTTTTACTATTTATTATTATTATTATTATTTTTATTGAAGCTCCTCTCTATCTTGCTACCTAATTTGCTGCTGAAAAAATACTGGGAGAGACTCCTGCGGGAGGACTCGGCCGCTTGTGAGTGCTTTGGGACAGCGCCTGCTACTTGTTAAGAGGAGTAGGAACGAGTCTCCAAAAGAAAAAGTTGCTAGATTTGTTGCTATGCGCTTTTTTGAAAAAGAGTTGCTAGAGGGGTCTGAATAGTCTCTAAGTATAGTGACAAACACTGCTTGCCACGTAGGTCTGTTGTCACATTTGAACTCCAATGGTTAGCCGCTACAAAAGTACCTGTATGGGAACAGAGGCCGAGGGGAACTAACTAGTGGGCGGAGCCAAAATACTCAGCCGCTTTCCAAAAAGTACTCAGTGGAAACATGCCTTTGTATTGCTAACTAGCTACTGTCTAACTTTGAAAACTGGCATCCCCAAATATGAGTGCAGATACTCATAATGCAATACTTTCAAATCTCAGGTCCAATTAACCTTTTGCAGTCTTTATAGCTTGTTAAAGGGACAATTCACCGATTTTCACCTCATCTCTTAATATGGCTAATTGTGTGAGAATTGCCTGTGTGCTATTTCAGCTTTGCTAACATGTAGGGCTCAGAAAAGTCTTGTTCTCTTCACTTGTATTGCTAAACAGCTACTTTCCAACACTGAAAACTAACATCCCCAGATATGAGTGCAGAGGATGTTGTGGACGATGATTGTTTCATTGTATATTTTACAGTGTTTTGACTGACTGGGATATTCTGTATTCAGAAGGAGGCCTCCGCTGTGACTGCAGCGGGGTGTATACGGCCGATGGGAACCCTCCTGCACCTGACCTGCCGTGAGCAAACACCGACTGCTGCCGCCTTTGTTCAAACTGCCCTCCGATGCTGACAGAAGCTGAATCATTCTGGTGCAGAGAATGTCAGCGTGGGAAGTTTCTTTTGAATGCTGTCACAGACGCATGAAAGTTTTATTTCTCTCTGGGCAGTGTTTGTGCTGGAGACCTTATTCAGGATCCTGGACATAGAATTAAAAAAAGGCAAGACAAGCAAGACCAGCAGGGCGATTTATGTCGTTGTATCTTGCTAAATAAATGGTCCGCCTCCGAAGGAGAGAGCTGCAAACGAGCTGCTGATCAACAAGCAGCCGGAGCGGCAGATTGAGACAGTGGGTAAAAAAAAACAGCACGTAGAGTCATCTTATTTTCACATCACACTGAATTAAGGATTTAGATGCTGTTTTGACCAAACCAGAGTTGGTAATTGTTCAAAAGACTAGCAAGAGAGAGGAGAGTTTAATTTTAAAAAGGAAAACTTTTATTATTTAGAGTTTTTTATGTGATTTATCAGACTAAAAAAAGGTAATAAAAGATTGTGTTATGAAGCAAATTTACAGCTTTTTCTGACTAGCACTGATTTGATGCCTGAATAAAATTTTCCCCAGATTAATGAAAGACAGAGGAAAACATGTGAATCCATATTTGATGCTGTTTACCTGAACTCCAAGAATACCAAAGATGATGAAGAAGGCGCAGCAGATGAGCACGATGTTGCCAATGGGCTTGAGGGATGTGATGAGGGTCTCGACTACCAGCTTCAGCCCCGGAGCTCTGCTGATCACCCTGGGGGAGAGACATATAGAGAGACAGTGAGAGAGAAAATGAGAGAGAGAGAGAGAGAGAGAGAGAGAGAGAGAGAGAGAGAGAGACAGACAGACAGACAGACAGACAGACAGACAGACAGACGGACAGACAGACAGACTAAGACATGGAAAAAGATAATTTGATGCAAGAGACATGATGGTTTTAGGAACATTTTTTGTCTAACAATTTCAGTTTTAACTGATGTTTAAATTGATATACAGTGCAAACAAATATATTAGACCACATGTCATAAAAATGAGGAAACATGAAAGAAATTTTTCAAAAGCTTGCTTCAAACTAAAAATGTTTTTGTTATTTATTTTGCAAATTACAAGCTGAATTTGATTTGAGCCGGCTCACTGGGGTTCTCTGAGAAATCAGAAATGAATGAAGCAGAACATTCAACCACTGAAACTACATACTGGTGTATTAACCATTACAGGGACATAAAAATGATTTTGTTAATTACTAATGCTGTAAATTTAGGACAGCTGTGGAACAAACAAGTGGTCTAATACATTTGTTGCAATGTACCTGATGTGGTATAAACAAATTTGTAATAGCTAAAAGACAGACATCAGTGTGTCAGGCTATGGAAGGTCTCATGGGGCTTTTGAGGTAATAACATTCAGTGCAGAATGAATTCTCAGTAGAATCTAATTTGAGCTGTCTGAGCCCCAGTTCACCTGCTGCTCCCATCTCTGCTATTCTCCTAACTGTTCTGTCAGGTAATTTTAGACACAATTTTACGTACTTAAACATTTAACCATTTAGGTTAAAACATATCTTAAGCAGTGTCACATATCTAAGCAGTGGTTCCCAAATTGGGGGTCACAAGATAAATCCTGACTGTCATAAAGTGATTAATGGGAGATGAAATCAAAAAAAGAAAAAAAAAAGACACTCATCTCAGTACTTCTTTTTCATTCCTACAGTGAATAAAACAATTGGTAAAAAAAAGCATTTATGTTCAAAGCGCCATCGGACTGGAATAATCTTCCTTTAAACATACGGTCATTGACATCTTTTCATAGTTTTAAATATGCCCTGTCTTCTTATTTTGAGTTAAACTGCACATGTTTCAGATTATTTATTTATTTATTTAGTAACACTGCAATTTCAATTTACAATAATGTTATGTTACTTCTTTCAGTTTTACTAGGCTAATGTTATGGCCAACTTGTGGCCATTGAGAGGTTGTGTTAATTCTTGTGTTCATTTTTTCTATGTTTGTGTTGATGCCTGTTGTCTTTGTTGTTGTATGTCTGTAAATTGTTGAGTGTTTTGTTTTGTAATGTACTTTAGGACCCCCTCGAAAACGAGAGGATTCCTCTCAAGGGGTTTATCCTACTCAATAAAATTTCTGGAAAGAAAGACAAGTTTTGGGTTTAACCTGAGGGGGCGCAGCGTCCTGAGCAACCTGAGAACACGGAGGACTCCCAGGATCTTAGCCCCGCCCGCCATCGACACCACGATGTCAGTCAGAGACACGAACACGAGGAAACCATCTAGAATGTTCCAGCTGCTCCTCAGATACGCTTTCTCCCCCAGGTACAGACCCATGGACACCACCTGCAAAGATGAAGGGAGACAGATGCAGAATCCCACACAACAGTGACCAGACACACACACACACACACACACACACACACACACACACACACACACACACACTTTGATATTCAAATTGTCTTATTTAGCTTCTCAAACAGGTATTTCACTTCATGTCAGCTGCTTTCTTTCTCAGAGGAGAGGAGACACTTGAAAGTCACAAAAATGAAAATAAGAAATACGGGAGGATGAGAGGTGTGTGTTTGAAGGAGAGAGGTGCTCAATCTCAAAGATGAAAGGGACGAAGAAAGACAACTAACAGCTCCTAAACCCAAATATGAGAAAATAAATGTTCGAAAGAAGGAGGGAAGAAACAGAGAAGGGGAGGAAAAAAGGGAAATGAGAATTACCAGAAGGAAAGGTGATTAAGCAAGTCTACTGTGATCTGTGGCAGCAGTGGTTGTCTACTAACCAGAGGTAGAAGAAGTATTCAGATCCCTGAACTACTGAAGTAAAAATACTAATACCACACTGTGAAATTACACTACAAGTGCAATTGCAATGCATTCAAAACTTACTGAAATAAAAGTACAAAAGTATCAGCATCAATATGTATTTAAAGTATCAAAAGAAAAAGTACTTGTTATGCAGAATGGACCCACTCAGATTGTTTTATGTTCCAAATATATTATAGGATTATTGTTATTGATGGATTATGTATGTAATTTTCTCAAGGTAGGGCTCATTTTAAGTACAATATTTGCCTTGAAATGTAGTGTATTAGAAGTATAATACTCAAGTAAAGTACCTCAAAACTGTACTTAAGTACAGTACTTGAGTTAATGTACTAAGTTACATTCCACCACTGCAAACCACTCTTTCAGTATGAAACAATATTCTTTGCCATTTATTAACCCTTGTGCCTCACTAGGGACATTTTTGGCTTTTTCTGTTTTATTATTATTATTTTGTTAATGCATATTGCACTTTTCAACTTTAAGAAGTTCAACCTCAGCTCCTATAATTAGTTCATAATAAACTGTGAAGTATGGAGTGAAGTAGAAGAATAAAGTTACATACAATGGAAATACTCAAGTAAAGTACAAGTACCTCAAAATTGTACTTAAGTACAGTACTTGAGTAAATATACTTAGTTACATTCCTCCACTGATACTAACACATCCACATCCCAAAAATGCTCTATAGTCATCGGAATGATGAATCTGCAAAATCTAAGTTTGTGTGAGCAGTGAACCAGCTTTTATTTTGACAGTGAATTTTTCTGACTGAGGGAAATGTCAATGATTAAGACTACAGTAGTTTTGGACTGCTGACATTGCACTCTGCCTCTTCAGCAGTCTGCCCAAAATCCTCTTAAATCAGACACTGTCTGGCCACACAAGACAACATACTGAGGTGTGTGTTGTAGTGACTGGAGCTGCAAACATGATAGTCTGTCACCTTCTCGCTACAGCTGGATGGGAGGTCTCGCTCACTAGGCAAGCACTAATGGGGATTAAAGCTGAAAGGGAGGAGGACGAGGAGGAGAATATTCCAGAAACGAAAAAGGAGGCTATGGGGTGAAGTAGGGGGGAGATCAACAATGTTGTGGAAATTGTAAGACAGCCATCAGTGGGAGGAATGAGAGGTGGGAGGTTTGAAGGCAGAAGAGGCTCAAAGAGAAAAACAAAAAGTTTCGAAATCAAAAAGATTTTGGAGAGGTTGGAGAAAAAGTCACGCGGCAGATGTTTCAACATCATTTGACATCTGCTGGGTGCTTTCATGGCAACAACAACTTGGTGTGGCTGTCATGTCGGAACAGAAAGAGCAAAGAAGCAGCGTGTGCGTCTGCCTTGCTTGGAAGAAAATGCCTCAAGAGAGATGTGCAGAATGATGGAAAACTCTGGAAAAGGTGGGAGAAATAGTTATGCTGTTTGTGTGTGTGTTTGGGAGCCCGGCACTAACATGATGATGGAACATCTCTGCAAAATAAGCCATTGAAAATGTATCTTTTCACTGTCAAATAGGCTCCGAAACATTGTAGCTTATTCCTTCACGAAATGTAGTCTGTTTGGATTGAGATGATATATAATTGATTCCAATGGTGTCCCAGAGCTGTCATTTTAAACATGTCAAACTGCCTAATCCACTTCTCTGTTCTGCATGTTCCATATATCCCCGCCACCCCCAATAAAATCCCTTATAAAGCTAATTTAAGCTCTGAAGCTTTCTTAGTTTGTGTATTCAGCTCTGTTGTGGAGAAACTAAGTCTTTGGACCAAAGTGACCATACAAGTGAAAGTGAGAGGTGAATCATGCTTCAGAGATCTCTGAAGGAATTGTGATGCCAATGGCATTTCGCCATGTCAGTGGGTCACCATTGTACTCCACTGTAACTGCTGTGAATCAATAATGAAATCCTAAGAAGCAAACCACAGCTGTCATTCAGGCCTCATGCAGCAAGTATTTGATGCAACTCCAATTCCCAAAAAGTTGGGATGCTGTGGAAAACATTTTAAAACAGAATGTAATCATTTACAACGTAACTCTTTTGCAACCTATATTTAATTGAAGTACAAAGACAAGTTATCTAATGCTCAACCTGGGAAACTTGAACTAAATATGTACAGTAGAGGTGTGAATCCCCAGAGGCCCTACGATACGATTTTATCCCGATATTTGAGTCACAATACGATATTATTGAGATTTTAAGCATTTTGCGATATGGTGAGTATTGCGATACAATATATTGTGATTTAACTGTTTAACTGCATTTTGTGTCCACAAAATTAAATTCAGTCAAGAATTGTTTTCAACAAATAGGTGAAAATTCTCAGTCTATTCATCTTATTTAATTCATCTCACTTTTTAATGCCCCACAATAAGAGTCAAACCCACAGATAGCCTGATGTAAAAGGTCACATGAATGCGTTAAAAATCACCATGAAACATCAAAAAATAGCCTAACTTCAGCATTATTTTGGCAACTTGGCTGCTATAGATTCCTTAGATCTTCTTGTTTCATGATACCAGTATCTCCAGTATATTCCTAAAAGAATGAGTCCGCTAAGGCCTCGTGGAAAAAAAAAAGGTGAAAATACTGGCGGGCCGTCGGAACACTAAATATAGATACTTGGCGGCCATGAATCTATACAATGTTGCCATGAAATATATGATACTATGCTGTATTGATTTCCCCCCCAGCTCTAATGTACGGTGCAGTCATTCTGAATTTGAGGCATTCTGTTTTTATTGACTGAATACACAGCGTCCTAACTTCTTTGCAAATGGGCTCCTTTTTAAAACAAGTGGTGTATTTCATCAAGGAAGCAAGCTAAACTAAATTATCCTCTTTCGAAACTGTGACAGCACTCTGATCTGAAACAAAGTTCATTAGCATTAGCTTTCCTATGTATATATATATATATATATATGTATATATATATATATAAATATATATATATATACATATATATATATATATATATATATACATATATATATATATATATCTAAATATATATATATATACATATATATATATATATATATATATATATATATACATATATATATATATATATATACATATATATATATATTTAGATATATATATATATATGTATATATATATAGTAGAAAATAAAAATAAGACATATACAAACATTCTATACACCTTATATACATACTTATATGGTTGCTCTTTGGCATTAATTATTAATATACATATATTTTAGTTTGTTTGTTTTCCTGAGAGTACTTTGCCTTTTAACAGATATTGCAAATTGTAGAAAATATATTTTAGCATGTTGAATAGATTAAACAGGTTGTTGCATGTAGTAGTATGAACATCAATGAATAATCATATTGAAATATATGCAGAGGATATACACAGTATAGTATAAGATGTCTAAGACATATATATATAATATAGAAAATATACAGAAAGCCTTATATAGGCCTAATATACTTTCTATGGTCAGATGTAAACAGAGATAGTGCAGATGAACGGGACCTAAACCATTTATGTCTGCTTCATTTTTTTAATGGTGTAAATAAAAGCCAAGTAAAAACCAAAATCAGAATAACTGGATATCTTCCCGTTCTGCAGACATTGTATGAATGCCAAATGTATACAGTAAAGCTAACTCCTGTGTAGGCATTCTTATTAAGAATCAGTCAGTATTTGTCTTTGCCTTACAGAAAAGCTTAAAACTTTGCTACTATCGTGTGCTGTCAACCCTCAACAACACAGCCCAGCTCTGAACAAACTGTCACCACAGTAACTCAAAGTGAGTGACGACAGCAGCAGCGGCGGTGGTGGTGGTGGTGGCAGCATGATAACAGATACTGCCATGCCAACTGTTGTCAGGGCATCCTGACTCTATAGAAATAACGTAGAAGCTGTGTGTCAGAGGGTGACGAAGACGGAGAAGAAAGAGAAGTAAAGACATGGGATGAAACAAAGTCAAATTGGAAGTAAAGCACAGACAGCTACATACAAAGGAAGGAGAAAATAAACTTGTGTATCAAAAAACTAACTGAAAAAGTCATTTTTCAGGATTCCATACAGCTCTGTTTAGTAACAAACAGCCTTGTTTTGACAGCTAACACAGTGCAAAACACTCACTGTAAGAAACTATTTTACCCGTCCTGGCTGGTGAGATGTGCACAGCAACGAGTCACTGTCACAGCCTATAGGAGAGCTCTTTTGTCATGTTTTGACAGGCCGGATAGCGAGTTATAATACATCTGCTTTGTTATTAATAGCAGCCAACTATACTGAAGCCCCTTCGGGACCGTTGGAATGCCGTGGGGCTCCATTAAGCAGATCAAATGTCGCCATGATAAAACATGATGCATGGGAAATCTATAGCGGGTCGATGCCAGCGCTATTATCAAAGCTCGATCTGCTCCTCTCGCACTACCAGCTGTGCTTCGGCTGACAGGGCAAGTATGTCGCATTAAATCCAAATTTAAATTACATTCAAACTCCATTTTAATATCACTGAGCAGAGAATAGCGCAATTATTGTACTCGTCCCTTCAGCATTCGTTTTGCAATCTGACGTTTAACATAGGATTTGGCTGCACATTGACTAGAATCGAACATAATGGATCTCTGATTTGTGTCCACTGTCCTCTTAAAGGTACAGTGCTGATGTTTGAGTCCTATTCCCAGGTCGTCAAATACAGATAGTTTGGGTTGACGGTACACTGACCAAAACCATCAGTATTTGACGACCTGGGAATGATAGTCCTAAATCACATAATGCACCTTTAACACTTTTCCTATACGTTTTTAATGGTACAGCCAGACTGCTTCGTACTGTAATCACTTTGGGCGATGAGTCTGACTGAAGCCTCATTCAAGCTCTCTTTAATGTACAAAAATAAACACATCCATTTCAAGAGATGTAACCATCACTGCCCACATACTTCAATGCACCTTTATGCTACTTGATTGGAATCATGGACACAATTTCGACACAATCAAATAACTGGTTTACTCTCATAGTTCCCCATGTAATTGACTGAACTTGGAAAGTCAGCCTTTTGTTTTAATGCCCCCCTGACCTGGAATGATCTTCAACTTACAATGAGAATCAACATGCCCATAACATGTTGTCAGTTTCGTAGCTTGATTGCAGACTTTCCTGCAACTGTTTTTAGCTTGGGTCATTTAAAATAGCATTTTTACTTATTTATTTATCTTGTCTGTTACCTGTTACCTATTGAATTTGTATTTCTGTTCTGTTTGTTAATGTACTTGTCACTTTAAATAAGGGAAACCTCAGTGTCTTATGAGTTTAAATAAAGTGTTAATATCTTAATGTTGGAATGGATTGGACATCAAACATGACGAAGGTGCAGGAGGTTGTTATAATGCACCTCTGAAGACAAAACCAGAGGCAGTGGTTGGTCATGCCAGATGTATGAGTGAGTATACTGATCTACCAAATCTGGGTAGTGAATGTAAAAATGATCTTAGAATTGTTCAAATGAAAGGGCAACATTTTTTTGAGGAAGCATTCAAGGCTTATTGGGACTGAATTTCCAAATGTGAGCTGGCTCTGACTCATACTGTATTTGTATTGACACTCAATCACTGGTTAAATATAGCTTGAGTTTACTTATTAGCATCACCAAAACCATGACCTTTCCTCTAACCAAAGTCCATTTATTGTCCAAACCTTAATACAAACTTGTGTTTTCCTCCGAATGCATTTGGCCAAATAGTATATAGTAATAGTATATACATGTCATTTGTAGAAGATATGGTTGACTAAACAAAGCAGATCCTCAGGCCACATCACCTATATGGAAACCTGCCTGAATGTGGCATCCATATAATAGGATATTGCTGCACAGAGTTGGACAGATATGGGTCAGTGTCGGCCCTCATCAGCTCCAGAATTGGTGAAACTATACAGTATTTGGGCCTATTATGGTGCATCATCCATTATCAGTCTCCTGAGTCCAGGCATGCTTGATGTAGGCCACTGTTTGCTGATATAATTTTGGTTACCTGGTAAATATTACGTGTGTTTGTGTCACGCATCTTTCATGAAAAACATAATTTTTCATTTAGTTGCCTGAGTCATTTACACTGAATGTAATTACGTTGTATTAATTCACCAATCTGTTCATCGAGAAACAAAATATTTTCCTATTCCTTAGGTGGTGCATACTAATTACCGGGTAAATGAAATGGATGTTTAGTAAAATGCTAATTATTGTAATTTTAGTCTTTAATCAGCAGGATTTTGCTGAGGGTGCACTATTTTTCAGCACCATCTATCCTCCTTTAATAAACATCACCAAGTCGCTTCAGTGGAATAGTTTGGAAATTAAGTGCTCAGAGGTACGAAGTTAAAAAGTGAAGAGTCATTCACTGGTCACTCTTTTCTGAGTCAGGCTTTAAACCAGAGCAGGCATTTGCTACAAACATTAGGCTGCAGCCGCCAAAGAAATCAAGAGTCTTAATGGAGTTCTGACCAGCTGACACAAGCTGTGAAGCTTTTGGAAGCACTTTAGGAAATGGCCTTCATTGTGCTCATACTGAGAAAAGTCTTAATTCTGGGCATGTCTCAAAGTTGCCCAGTAATGCTACTTAAAGTTAGAAAAGCAAGATCTCAAACTCAAACTTTGACTCTGTGTCTTTCAGCTTCTGTCATTAAGCTCCTCAGTGAGTGTTTATAAGGCAATTTAAAAGAAAAGAAAAGCACTGTGAGACTTTCATAGAAACATAATTTCCTGCTGACATGCCAGCTTTACATTTTTAAAGCTGTTACAGTATTTTCAAGTTTTGCCTCAGACCCAGCGCTGAGAGACTAGAGCAGAATAGGGATGGCCGTTTGGAAGAAACCTGCCAACTCAAGAATCTATAACGTTAACAATCAATTAATCCATTAAATGTAACTAAAAGATATATATACAGTACTTTGCAAAAGCCTGTTTTGAGAACAGACACTTTATTTTGAAAGGACGAAAAGAGACTTCTTGTCGATCGTAAAACTTACTCAAGTGAGGTGAAACTGTAAAGATAACATCATTAATCAATGTTTTATGTTTTAGCCCCCGAAGAGGCGTGAGGTTAGTTTTCACAGTAATCTGCATATTTAAATGTGTTTTGTGTTTGAATAAGTTTTGGATAAAATTAAATCTAGTAATTCATGCTAGCAAGGGTTGATACAGTAAGCTAGTTTTGCTCACATTAATAATCTTGTATTTCTATGTGTTTAATAATTGTTATTACAACTTTCAGTTTGTAAACTGCAGCTTTATCCAACTTAATTCTCAGCTCATTGGCTTATTCACGTACGGCCACAGAACTGAACGATCGGCCGTGTTTCAATTCACTGAGTATTGATAGGCAGTCAGCGATAAAATTAAAATAAAAAAATACAAGGATTGATTAATAATTCAATGTGATCGACCAAATTCTAAATGACCATTAATTGAACATTGATTAATTATTCCCATCCCTAGTGCTGAGATTGACATGGATCAGCTGAGAAGCAGGGATTGCATATTGTAACTTTAAATGAGGTGTGATGACAGTGTAAGCACAGAGAGTAGTGACAACAAAAGGATGGCTTCTAAAATGCTTGTATGAAACTCAGCCTGACAGGCCTGCTCAGACCTTATGACGGTTTGATCAGTTTTAGCAGGCGAAAAACACAGTGTGACAAGAACGAGTCAACCGTGGACAAGCATGCGTGAGTGTGTGTGTTTATCTGTGAGTGAGAGAGGAAGAGTGAGGGAGGGGTGGGAAGATTCACATCCACACTTCTTTCTAATTACAGTCTCATGGTCAAGAACAGACTCACTGTGAGCAGGTTACACTGTTCACACTGATCACTGCTGCTCATGTTTTTATGTTTTTGTGTGTGTGTGGACCGGAAATGAGAACAGTGATGAAGAGTGTCTCAGAAAGGAAACTGTTTTAATTAGTGCTCCTCACAGAGAGATCAGACTGACCAGCCTGCAACAACAGATTAAGAGCACCAAACAGGGAGGGAGAGAAGAAGGATGGCAGAGAGAAGCAGGGTGAGATATACTGAAGATAAAATGATGTGTTGGTGCTGGATTGAGAAAACAAAAAGCACTGCAGGAGTTAGTAAGCAAGTCACTAATGAATTATGTATACGAGTAAGTCAGGAAGTAAGTAGATAAGAAAGCAAGCAAGTCAGTAAGTAAGTAAGTAAGTAAGTAAGTAAGTAAGTAAGTAAGTAAGTAAGTAAGTAAGTAAGTAAGTAAGTCATGTAAGTAAGCAAGTACATGAGTAAGTCAAGTATGTAAGTAAGAAAGTATCCAAGTAATTAAAAATGTCAGTAAGTCTAATACAACTGTGGTTCCAAAAATGTTGGGCTGTGTGAAACAGATTTCTATACAGAATGTATCAAATTCACTGCATATGAACAAAAAAATAAATGTATGTGTGAACAGAATATATATTATCTCTGTAAAATTAATTAAATCTCTAAAATAATTTGAAAATAATCTTATTTCAGTTTTATTTTTGTTTTAGACAAATAAATAAATTATAAAATATAAAAATAAATATAAAATAAATTTCAACAAACAAATATTCCAACTCTGGGATCAGGGTTGTAGCTGAGCTAACAAATAACTAAGTAATTATGTATGTGATTAAATCAGGTAAGTAAGCAAGAAAATCAGTAAGTATGTGAGTAATTCAAGTAAGTCAACTGGCAATTTATAAAGTTATTAAGTACATTAATATGTCAGTTAGTATCGAAACAAGTAAACTAAGCAAAAAACTTCATAGGTCAAGTAGGTAAGCAAGTGACAAAGTAATTAAGTACATAGGTAAGTTATGTAAGTAAGCAAACAACTAACTAAGTAATCAAGTGTACATGAGTAAGTCAAGTAGGTAACCAAGTAATTAAAAACTCAGTAGTCCAGTAAAAACTCTGATTCCAATAAAATTGGGATGCAATATAATGACATATAATAATAACTTAATAAGTCAAGTAAGCAAGCAAGTAACTAAGTCATTAAGTATGTGAGTAAGTAATGTTAGCAAATAAGCATTAAGTAGATATCGTTATAAGTCAAGTGAGTAAGTAAGTAAGCAAGTAACAAAGTATTTAAGTATGTAAGTAAGTCAGGTACTGTAAGTAAGCAAGCAAGTAATTCAGTCATTAAGTATGTGACTTAACTAAGTAAGTAAAGTACACAAGTAAGTCAGTAAGTAACTAAGAAATTACCTTCAGAAGTCATTTAAGTAAGCAAGTAACAAAGTAAGTGAGTATGTGAGTAGGTCAGGTGGGTAAGTATGCAATCAACAAGTAATTAAGTATGTCAGTATGTCAGTAAGTAGCTAAGTAATCAACTTCGTAACTCATGTAAGTTAGCAAGTAACAAAGTTATTAAGTATGTGAGTAAGTAAGCAATTAACTAGCAAATTAAGTAAGTGAGTTACACCAAACACCATCAATTAATTAAATTGAGAATATGAAAGCTGAAATAAATAAGTAAGTAAAGGCAAGTAAAGATCCCAAGTCTCAAAAAAGAAAGATCTAAAGGCACAGGCTGCTTCAGTTTAAAGCGCTGAGTGTTGAACAACCAATAATCCCTGATCAGAGAACCTCAGAGACCAATAGGTGACTTGTCTGTAGTATTTAATGTGGTCAGTAATGTAAAGCTTTAAAAGTGATTTCTTTATTATGAACTTACAGGTGTCTCCAAATATTGGGTTCACGTTAGAGGTGTTACTTGTAAAACATATTACTGTCAAGTAAAATGTGTGTTAATGGGCAGTAAGAGATGTGCTGGCAAGCTGTTCTTGGCACAGTTTATGAATTACTAGCACACGAGCAACTTTTATAGCAGCACTGTGAAAAGGTATGATGAAGACTATCATATCTTAGCTTTTCATTTTTGGTAATCATGGGAAATAAAATAAAAAATAACAATTATGGTTCAGTCTATGTTTTTATTTTTTTTTATTTTTTTTTATACCTAAGCCTGGTCTTGGTCAGGCTCAGTGGTGGAATGTAACAAAGTACATTTACTCAAGTAATGTACTTAAGTACAAATTTGAGGTACTTATACCTTACTTGAGAATTTCCATTTTATGCAACCTAATACTTCTACTTCACTAAACTTTGAGGCAAATATTGTACTTTTTTACTCTGCTACATTTAGCTGACAGCTTCAATTTCTTTTCAGGTCGAGATTTAACATAAAAAAAACATGATACATATAACGTGATTGGACATTTTTTAAATTAAACCTCATAACAGTATATTAAGTAGTTAAATGAGCTATATCTTCATAAAATTAAAACACTGCTTACATCAATACATCAAAACAAATAATGTAATAATATATCTAGAATATATAAAACAATCTGAGTGGGTCCATTCTGCATAACGAGTACTTTTACTTTTGATACTTTTGTTACACAAAGTAAGTTTTGAATGCAGGACTTTTACTTGGAGTGGAGTATTTCACAGTGTGGTATTAGTGCTTTTACTTAAGTAAGGGATCTGAATACTTTTTTCACCACTGGTCAGGACCCAGTAATGTTGTGGACCTGTAAGCTTATTGACACATTATATACAAAAGTGGTTCAAACAAAAATAACTGTATGTGAAAATAAATGTGTTTTTCATGTGTTTCAACTGTGTCATTGACACATTATTGCTAAATGACGTCTTTCTCAGCCATCTTGCTAAAGTTAATATCTGTGTTATGAGTTAGAAAATGATGCTGTCACAAGAATATTAAGATAAATGAGAGTAAGGGTGTGTGTGTTGTGTGGTTTTTGACATCACTAAAGCTTCTATAAAGCCCATGAACAAACACAAGAGGAAGATTGCTCCCCTGGTTTGGTGACAGTTCAAAGACAGGGCGAATTCTTTATTACTGAGGAACAGCAGCACCTTTGAGTGGAGGTTAGTGCTACGGTGCAGCAATTGACTTCACTATCTGAGATAAGAAGATGAGCTGCAGGAGAGAGCTGGGACCACAGCTGAGTGTGGAAATGAAGCAGGGCACAGATAACAATGAAGCCCGACTGATTAAATTACAAATGGGGGGACAAAAGAGCAGAAAGAATGATAAGGGACAGATACAGAACTGAATATGGAATTAATGAAATGAGCGGCACAAAGAAGATAAAGCAACTGAAAAAAAGTGAGTGATTGGAAGATTTATTGAAGGAATGGAGGTAAATAAAGATGCAAAGTGGACGATGGAGATGTAGAGGGAAATAACTAACCGCAAAGTTCAACCCGGGGCCAGATGCATATATGTGCACATGTGAACTCTGCACCACTGCAGTGCAGGGATGATCTGCATATAATTGTGCTACACATGTCTTCATTATCCCTGGTCATAAATAAATCACTATAGGGTTTCTACCAATGTGGAAAATGCCTGGAGACACAAGGCCCTTAATAATGGATGATGCCCTGCCTTCTGGACAGCACATGAGTGGATTAAAAATGTGTTTGTGTGTGTGTGTGTGTGTGTGTGTGTGTGTGTGTGTGTGTGTTTATCGATGGGAAGTCCAGGAGTAGCTAAAGGCCAGCTGAAGAGCGATAGCCTTCTAATTAACTTCATTATCTAGCTGCCCATCGCTAATGGGACATGTGCAACTGATTAAACTGCAAGTTGCAGAGTTGTCAAGGAAAGAGGAAGGAAGAATGAGGATGGGGGTAAAAAAGGCAAAGGAGGGGAATTACAGCTAGAGATGGGAGAAGGAGAAGAAAGACAAATATGAGAAGAGAAGAGAAGAGAAGAGAAGAGAAGAGAAGAGAAGAGAAGAGAAGAGAAGAGAAGAGAAGAGTAAACCACATAGGAAATGAGGAGAGAAAATGTGACGGGTGCAAGAAGAGGAGGTAAAGATATAACAGGATAAAAAAAGTAACAGTAAAAAATAATGTATAGAAGAAAGAGATGAGAGTGAGGAAGAAGAGAGAGGGAAGAAACAATGTCAAGACAGGAAGACAGGAGGCGAAAGAGTAATGAAGAGAGTAATGAACAATGGAGAGGATGATGATGAGATTAGAGGTGAAGAAAAGAAAGTAAAAAAAGGAAATAATAGTAACAGTGCAACAGACGACAGGACATTTTACCTTGACAGTCATCTCAGCAACAAAGATGGCAGTAAAGATGTAGTTGGAAATCGTGAGAAACAGCCTTTCCTGCAACACAAGGAGAGAGGACAACAACTGAGAGAAAAGAAAGAGAGGAAAAGAAGAACTGAAAGAAACAAAGAGAAGTGGCAGGTTGGGAAGAAAAAATGTTCGAGAAAGACTGACAGCACTTGACTTTACTGGGAAGCTTCAAAGCAGGATGAGGCCTCATTTGTCAGTGTTTTTGCTATTAAATTGGAATTAGATCTTGTTGGCAAGTTAAATGTCAAATCTGTTGACGGAGTTGCTATGCTTTAATTTGAACTCTTCAGATGACTTGCTTTGAAAAGTGCCGACAACTCAATAATTCTGGTGCTGCTTGATTGCAGGGTGCAGAAGTGGCTGGATGCCAGAATCCAGCGAGAGCTCAGGGCAACTAAGGCACAGCAGCATTCTGAAGGAGATCTCCTTCATTTAAATAATTACTGGTTTGTAAAGCATTTTATGTTTTTTTGTTTAAAACAAGCAACAGCTTGTTGTTTACAAAAAATAGAATACATTAAAAAAATGTCCATTATTACATCCACAATAAGTCCACATGAGGCTTGGTAGAAGGCTGAAGCAAAGGCCAAGGAAGAAACTGTTACTCTTTGGAGTGGAGCAGGATCACAAAGCTGATACACTAAGTATTTTCCATTGTGTCCATTATGTCCAGTGGGACATTAGGCATTTGTGCTGCACAACGTTATAATAGTTTTGGAATTTTCATTAGTTTTAGTTTTAATTTCGTTGTGTTTTTTTGTTTTCAAATTCAATTAGTTTTAATGAGTTTTCAGAGTGAGTTTTCGTGTTTTAATTAGTTTTTATTTTTTTTGATAATGCTTAGTTTTAGTTTAGTTTTTACTAGTTTTAGTGTTAGTTTTAGTTTTTTGTAAAAGGGTATTTGTTGGGTGCCAGATTCAAAAAAGTCACAATAAATTTTATTTCCTTTGGCTTATCCATCTTAACCCCAATAAGTGTATTAAGTCATAAAAACCAGATAGATGAAATAGATTTCATATCAACCAAAAAGGATTACGTATGAAAAAAGTTGACAGACGAAAACAAAGGACATTTTCACTATAATTTTAGTTGGTTTTAGTTACCTTTCTAACCACACAATACAGTTTCAGTTAAATATCGTTTTTTAAAAAACCCTAGTTTTTATTTTTATTTCAGTTAACAAAAATGTTTTTTCAATTCTAGTTTTTGTTATTTCGTTAGATTTCGTTAACTATAATAACCCTGGTGCTGCATTCATGTGTCAAAATATTTGAAAAAATTAGTTCCTGACTTAGTGGGGCGGATTAGCTGAACAATCGTTCACTTTGTGATAAAAGCATGAAATTTGGTAGATGTGTTGGTGAATATGTTTCGAACAAATCTGGATATTGGGCCACCTCAAAAGCGCCCCCTAGTGGCCGTGGCAGACATTTGTTATACAAATAAATCAATGATGAATAAAAACTGCCCTTTTAATAATACCAACTGGTGATGAATTGTATATTGTTGGAAAGCCTGATTAGTCACCTTTACAACGAGGTACAGCTTGTAAGGATCGTGCATTCATGGAATGAGCAATGGGGCTAAACGTGTGGGTAGCACCCCCCAAAAATGTGCATCCCCTGTGGGGCGGATTAGCTCAATAAATCACAAGAATTGTTTATTTTGTGATAGAAGCACACAATTTGGTGGATGTGTTGGTGGATATGTTTCAAACAAATCTGTATATTAGGCTATCGCAAATTCGCCCCCTAGTGGCCATAGCAGTAATTTTCTTCGTTGAAATTACAAAAAATATTTAAATTATTTCTTAAAATATTTAAAAAATGTAAACTAAATATACAAACGTAAATTAAAAAATGTAAATACACATATTAAATTAACAAAACTCCAGTTAGACACTCTTTCAGTTATTTTTCCTGCCCCACCACAATCGGGCTAGCCATCAAGCTAGCTAGCAAATGAGCTAGCTAGCATTTGCTTCCTGGGACAAGCAGTGCAGTGGACTGTCCATCAAGGTATGTCTCAATATTTTATTTCACCTGTTATAATTATGAATAAAATATGCTATGAACATCATAAAGGCTAAAGAGAAAAACAATCATCATGGGCCTTGGCGGAAAAGTAAATTAGCAAGATAGCAAAAATAGGTACTTAAGCTAGCCAGTTAGCTTGGAACATGTATCAGTGGCTGTTGGGTGTGAAAGCTTAATAAGACACTGTTAAATTATGTCCTGTGGAATGTGGACATGCCTCTCTGCACACACACACACACACACACACACACACACTATATGTAATGTCTCCTTTGCCCATGTGGTTCTTTTTTTAAATGTATTTCATAACTCCATCACAGTTAGTCAGGCGGCTTAGGACCAGATTTTAGAAGAAAGGGACACGCCGGACAAAAGCACCAAAATTTTTCCACATGCTCTCCATCACCAAAGGTTTCAACTTTTGGTAGGAGCCACTTCATCAAGATTGCAGATAGGAGACGGCAGCCATATAAGCCATAAGTCTATGAGAACCAAGCCACTTAGAAGCCATCACCGCAATCTTGATGAAGTGGCTCCTACTAAAAATTGAAACCTATAATGATAGAGAGTATGTGGAAAAAATGTTGTGCTCTTGTCCGGCGTGTCCCCTTTATGTGGCTAAGCCGCCTGAGTAAGTCACACACCTCAGTACAAGGATTTTGCCAGAAAGAGTAACCTGCTACAAGTAACCCTAGTAGAATTTTTAAAATGTATGATTTTTTTCTCTGTCTAAATGTGTTTTGTTTTTATTGTTGCAGGTCATACAATATTGAAAATTATTTTTTCTTTTTAAGGAGCAACAGAAGAATACAAGCCAAAGAGGAGGCCGTAGCCTGTGAATGGGAATATCAAGACCTAATAAAATGTTATACAAAGTTAATGTTCTTTTCTATTAGACTGTAATAAAGCTTTTGTCACTTTAACATGTCTCTAAATTATATTTGTGGTGCTGAAAACGTGAAACAGCAGCTGTAGGGTAGGCAAAGCATTCCTCGCCAGTAACCACCGGCGGCCATTTTTAAAAATGGCCGCTTTTAAATGACCAATTTTAAAAATGGCCGCCACAGCCATCAGAATTTTTTTTGCGATGGCCCAATATCCAGATTCATTAAACATGTATTCAGCAATGAGTGTACCAAATTTGATGCTTTTATCACAAAATGAACGATTGTTCAGCTAATCCGCCCCACTACACAGGGGATGCACATTTTTGGGGGTTGCTACCCACACGTTTAGCCCCGTTGCTCATTCCATGAATGCACGATCCTTACAAGCTGTACCTCGTTGTAAAGGTGACTAATCAGGCTTTCCAACAATATACAATTCATCACCAGTTGGTATTATTAAAAGGGCAGTTTTTATTCATCATTGATTTATTCGTATAACAAATGCCTGCCACGGCCACTAGGGGGCGCTTTTGAGGTGGCCCAATATCCAGATTTGTTCGAAACATATTCACCAACACATCTACCAAATTTCATGCTTTTATCACAAAGTGAACGATTGTTGTAAAATATTGAGCTAATCCGCCCCACTAACTGGGAAGCATTTCATATAACGCCCCCTCAAGTTGGACCAGAAACCCAGAAAGTTGGTAAAAATTTTGGTAAACATTTTATGGCTCACCCGACACATTTTCTTAGCTATTTGTTGTATAAAAAAACCTGGAAATCTGTTGTTTAAAGGCTCTGCGTAAAAGAAAACATCTTGTTTGTTTGTGTCCCAATTGTGCCTTAGGTCTGGCTCCGAGCAATTTACCAGAGGAAATACGTACGAACTGACCCGCGTCCTTAGATTCTCAGGTGGCGTCCTTCCCACTATTCCAAAGTCAAAACTGAAAACCAAAGGAGACCGGGCTTTCCCCATCAGACTGCCCGACTTTGTGTACCTTATCTCCACGGGCGAGCTGCCCGTGGAGATAAGGTACGCAGAGTCAGTAAACTCTTTTAAATCAATTCTGAAAACCCACTTTTATAGATTTGCTTCTAGACTATAGACTGTTTTTTAGTTCTTTACTTTTTTACTCCCTTAGCTTCTAATTCTGTTCTTAATACTGTATTGGAATACTTTTCCTCGGTCTCAGAGAATGTCTTGTGATTGATCTACATAGTCTTTTATTGATTTTTCTTTAAAAGCAATAATTGTTTTTAGTCTTATGGCATCATTCTCCTTGTGATTAACTGCTCTCTGTCAAAGCACTTTGTAAGCTGTTGTTTTTAAAAGCTACTTTGTAAATAAAGTTATTATTATTATCACACTAAAGTCTGGAGAACGACTTTCCAACCTTTAAAAGTGCATGTGAATGCAGCATTGGACTTGGCCGGGGGGAAATCTGTGCTCTCCAAGTACCATTAGTTATCATTTATCTGAGCCTCATCTCATATCAATTTGTTCTTGAAAGAGCTATTTTAAAATAATGCGGTGTAGAAGAAGAACCCTCATGTGAGACTTTATTTGTTTGTGTGAGTCCAATATTGTCATAAGATCAAGGTTTTAAACCACAAACAGGCTCTGGTGATGTCAGCCTATAAGAGAACCTGAGTGTAATAGCTGATTGTTTGATGATCAGAGAGATGGAGAATTATAGCTCTTACCATGCTGCCCTGCAGTATCTTCGGCCTCTCCAGAGCCACTGTGATGCAGTTGAGAAAAATGAAGGCCAGGACTATGTAGTCGAAGAGCTTATGGGCGATAATGGACTGGCAGAGCAGTCTGAACCTGACAGGAGAGAAACAGAGAGGGGTGGAAGGAAGGAGGAAGGTATGAGGAGAGTGGTAGATTTGTTAATGCATTTTCTATATATTCTTGTGAAGCTGCATCTAAACAGTTGAATGTTTTTCAATCTTCTTCAGAACAAGGCCATTTGTTTAAGATACTGAAAAATACAATAACAATATTATACTAAATCTTTAGACAATGATACAATATTTGCTGATATCACAAAGTCTGCCACAATATGATTTCAAATCAGAGATAAATATGAGACAATATCATATACCCATATAAAATAATCTAGGGCTGCACAATTAATTAAATTTTAATCTTGATCTTGATTTTGGTCGCCACAATTAAATTAACCTGATCGTCGGGAATCATCGGGCAGGGCCATTTTTCCCCCCTGAGAAAAGCCTGGTTGCTGATTGGATAGAATGCTAAGCAGGATGAGATGTAGTACTCGACGCCACAACAACACGCGCCATTTGTAAAAGCCGCCATTTGCAAAAGCCGCCATTTGCAGTCCTCCTGCAGCAGTCTTTCCCAGCTGCAGAGCCAGAGGGGATGTTAACCCCTTAGTGTCCAGTCTGCAAATTGCTATTAGGCAGTTAGCTCTGTAGCAGTACAGTATGTATGTGTTGCTGCTGCAGGAGGTGTTCACTTAGCGATCTCTGTTTGTTTACAACAAGCACCAGACACTCTGTGCACACACTAAAAACTGTTCCTATTTTTTGTTTAAAAGTAGTGAAATAAAAATACAGATGTTTTCCCTAACATTATGAATAATTGTGATTAATAATCGTGATTACAACATTGATCAAAATAATTGTGATTAACATTTTGGCCATAATCGTGCAGCCCTAACATAATCGGTTTCATATATATATATATATATATATATATATATATATATATATATATATATATATATATATATATATATTAACTCATAAAAGAAACTAAAAAATTATTTGACAATTTTATTACTGAGCTTTTACAGACAATTAAATGAAAACAAAACTATTATTTTAAATAGAAATTTCAAAGTAAAGGCATTTCTTTAAAAGATTATATGTGTCAATATTTTCACTTGCATATATGATATTGGATCGTTGCTCACTGAATCAATAAATTGATGCAGAGTGATGAATCGTTACACCCCAAATTTAAAATACAAATACTTCTTTGTAAACAGAACAAAATGTTCAGTTAATTCAGTTTTTGTGAAAAGTTTTAATATATTTTCGTGTCTCCTGGCCTCTGATAATTATTCAAATGAAACAATCTGAAAGGGTTTAACGGGGGGAAATTATTAAGGTGGGACGGCTCACCAGACATTGTGTGATAAGAACCACCCGGGACTATCTCAGAACAGACTTTAATATCCTCAGACACCTGCAGTGTTGTCAAACCTTCAGCTCCAGAGCCAGTAAAGGCAGTAAGCCCTGAGTGAAGCCTGCACACATCTCATCTCATCTGCCAGCTATACAAGGGAGCAGAATATACCTATTGCTGCACCTGCTCTCTGGGTGAGAGAATCAATGTGCTAATCTGACTGCTTTTCTTCCAAACCTGGCAACCCTGTCCCTTTATCTATCGATTCAGATCTGGCAACCTCTGTCCCACGATATCGATCGTGACCGGCGGCATCGCTGGCGTGGGCACTTATCCCACCTGAGACACGAGTTCCTCTGTTGGCTTGTTTCTTCTTCTGTTTGTTTGTCTGCTTTAATTCTGCTTAGGTACACTTGTTAGAGCACACTGAGGCATAAACAAGGCATAGACGCACATATGCTCACACGCTCCCACATGCACATATGCAAAGTCATCTGCAGACACGGAACATGACACTTGCAGAGATATGGACTAACACTAGTACACACACCGCCAACACACACAGCCCTTGCTTGACAGATGGCACCTGCCAGGATGCCAAAACACAGCCCTGGGGCCTGGCTTCCCTTAAGTGGCTATCAGCACGCAGGGAATCGGGTGAGTGAGCGAGTGGATGACTGAGTGATTTTTCTTTCATGTTGCTTTCAGAGGCCTTTCTACCAGCAATGCATAGGAGGCTGGTAGAAAACACAATAACGCAGACAAACTGAGATGAACACACAGACACACACAACTGGAAGCCCGGAGTCAATAACGTCGTCTAGAGAGGAAAAAGTGGTTTGGAGGAAGCACACGGCGACATCACTTTAACAAGCCATTTGTGAAAGCGGAAGACAGCGGTTTTCAGACAAATGGTTTGACTATGCAGCTCGCTGTTCTTCCACATTATCAGGACAGAGCTTTACTAACGTTTGTTTTCAGGGCCATTGGTCTTGCTTGTCGACTCATCTTTCCACACTTGGTTTCTCTGCGCTTTAGTGCTGAACAAACAGGCTTAGTAGAGACACTGCCAAAGCAAACTATCACAAGTACTGACACATCCAGAGAGCTTTCCACTTTGTTTTCTCACTGAAAGGTTAAGCTTTGTTGCACATTGCTGGTTCAGATCAATTCCCACTAACCAAGGTTTGGAATAAGGGTCAATGGGTTTTGCATTTTTCACTTGTTTATTAAAGAGACTGGCATGAGGTTGGAGCGGGGAATCACACCAGCGCAGAGTTCAGCAGAGTATATGATGGACAGAGGGCATCAGCATTTCTATATCTAACAACAAAGAAGGCATATATATAGAAAATAAATCTTCTTAAATTACTAATTTAGAGTTTACCCCTCAAAAACCCAACTAACCTGCTTCATCTAGACCAGGGGTGGGCAATTAATTTTCCCATGGGGGCCACATGAGATAATGCGGAGGCTGCGGAGGGCTGGACCAATACTCAATAATAAGTTAATTCTGCTAAAGTAGTAAAAATTTCAGTCTCACTTTCCCAATTATTTTTAACAGAACATACGTTCAAACCACAAAAACAATATAGAGCATGTATGTTATGCAGTAAACCAGCATTTTATTAACTAACTAACTTTAACCAACTGTTCTTTGTGGAACGCATATCTGCATGCACGCACAAACGTAACTCGCCTCCAAAATTAAAAGCACTGCAGTTGTATTGATTTCTAATTTCCGGGTAACTTCATGCGGGCAGGACAGGTACAGCCAAAGGGCCAGTTGTGGCCCCTGGGCCGCCTCATGCCGAGGTCTGATCTCGACTGGGTTGTTGTGGTTTTCCCTGACTTGATTGACACTACTCTCACTCAGCTAATGCTTTACCCAAGACCACAAACCTACAAACTCCAAAAGAGGACATTTATTTCTCAGTGGTGTTTTTTTGATTTGATGGTATAGTGGGTTGAGTAATTATCGACTCACTTATTCTGAGGTGAGAACAAGTAGACGGACCACTCCTCTCTACTTTCACACCAGTCCGGCTTGTACACCTCCATCATCTTCTGGATACGGAAACACAAATTCTGGACGAGAGAAAAGGGAAACTGAGATGTGAAGAAAAGAGTGGGCGTGTTAAGAGATCACACGGGTTTGCAAATGAACAAGTGATCTTTCAACAGTGATACATATCATCTATTTTGTGTTAACATGACTGTTTTCAGCTCATTTGGAGCATTACTGGCTCTAATTCTATCCATAATGTTAATGCTATTAAAGTGACATGGCATGCTGGGGGTTTCATTAAGTTACTGCCAAGTATCACAGAGGTAAACAATGCAACTACCTTAATTTGTACACCAACTCCAACAATGATTATGATTTATGTTTTGGTTTGGTTTTGAGTATTACCAAGGTATGACTGGGGACCAATAAGGAATTCCCCATTCATCCACTATAAGCAGCATCCCTGAGAGGGACCCTTAAGCTCCTCTTTCATATTACACATAAACAACAACAATAAAAAGATACAAAATGGCCATAATAGCATCCCTCCAAAAACTACAGTATCTAGTTTAGCACCTACAGTGTAAACACAACACAGTGTCATTGTATTGTCTTAAGTTGTGTGATTATAATAACTACTTATAACTAGGGTTGCAAAATTCTGGGAATTTTCAAAGTTGGAAACATTCCATGGGAATTAATAGAAATTAATGTGAATAAATGAAAAATTACAAAAATAAAGGGAACGGTAAACCTAAATATAGTTGGGGAAAATATATTTTAGCATAATTGACTAAAACAACCAGATTTCATGCAAGTACACTTGAATATCTGCTATTCCTCAATCACATGCACACAGCACACTGCTTACTGCAGGGCTGATGAGGCCCTGCCCCCTACCGAGACCATGCCCCCTACATGCATTGTGCATTCCTACATCACATGTTCAATTCATTTACATGCTGAATGGGACTTTTTTTGGAGGGAGAGGGGATCTTTTCAATAAACATTTTTGAATGGGACATTTTGGGGATTTTTGGAGGGGGGGGGGTCATTATTTTTTTAATGGGTGGGGTCGGGGGTATAATTTCACTCAACATTCATGTTTTTGTTGTTCAAAGAAAGAATTGATTGTTCCATAAAATAACTAAAACATGATACATTTCTACTTACAAATAAATCTGTTGAAATGTCATGTTTTTTTATTTTGAATATTTCCAAAGTTCCCAAGCTTAAATTCCCATGGAAAGTTTCTGGAAATCAACCGAAAATTTTCCACCCCTTTGCAACCCTACTGACAACACTATAGATCCACTCACATAATCTGTCTCTTCATCCAGGTCTGCTCTGTCCTTGCGTGCATTAACTTGAGGGAAAACCTCGGCCATCAGCTGAATGTGTGGCCCCGGGGCCTTGCCGTTGCAATCCCGGTGATCCACTCCTAAACCACTACCAGCCACAGACCCCCCAGTGATGGACCCCCCCGCCCCAGACCCATTCCTTCTTCCAGGTTCTTGCTGGACAGGAGGCGGGCCCGGGGGCTGTCCTCCTGCCCGAAGCAGCTCTGGGAGCTCCAGGGAAAGAGCCCGTCGATCCCTCCTTGCAGCAGAGTGTCTGGAGAGGAACAGCGGGGGTGGGGGTGGATGATGAGGGGGTAGACCATGATGGGAGTGTGGTGGGTGGGAGAGAAGGGACTCCTGCTCTGCAGCAAAGGTGTAGGAGTAGGGGGAGCGGGTGCTGTGCACACGGAGGCTGCCTCCCACCAGAGGAGCCCCACCAAAGCCGTAGCTCCTACGGCCCAGACTGTTCGAGCTAGACCTGCAGAGCAGAACAGATCAGAAGTACAGTTATGAAATATTTAATATTCATGAACATTTTTTAAAGTATCAACAAGAGGTAATCAACACTTTCTGCATATTAAGAGTTTAGTCATGAAGCTAATAAGAGAATAAAACAACAAGAAAGGTTTGATGTCTCCATGCAGGCAGTTAAGTCTTAATGAAGGTATTAAAAATTCATTAAGGTGATAGCTGAAATCAATTTCTGAAAGTAAATCTAATTGCCTACCTGCGGCTCCATGCCGACTGTGGAGGGAAAGGGCGCCCCCAGTTGTGGTAGTTGGGACTGCGGGCGTGACGCTGGAACACACACACACACACACACACACACACACACACACACACACACACACACACACACACACACACACACAGCAATTATCATCAGTTTGCAGCCAGTAAAACCAAATCTCTCCAAGTACCAAAGAACCCAGCAAAGCAGTGAATAGTTAGTCTGCCAGAATACATGAATATATCAAAATAATTCAATCACAAATGGTTCAAAGACTCCTCTATGCACACAGTAAAGCATTCCATCCCTGTGGAAATCTTTATGTCCCTCTAAGAAATAGGTACCATAGATATGGAGATGGATATATATATATGGATATATAATGCTGCTTTTGCTTTATATCTCTGTCTTGCTCTATGTGCTTTGAAGTTTTCTTCTTTTGGCTGATTTTTTCCCTTCAACATCAACTTTTAAATTGGGCATATTTATATCATAATGACATTTAATCCTTCTGGTATATATCAACTTGAGTGTGATGAATTTTGTCAAACAAGTTGTAAACAAATTCATGAATTTAACAAAATCATGTTTCATGAGTGGGCAATGTGGCAAAGGTTTTTCTTGCCACTTTGATGCATTTGGGTGAGATGCATTTCACTATATGGATTACTCCCAATGAAATATTTTGCAGCTCAAATTACGGCTTGTCTTAAAAAGTGAGTCCTGCTAAACAGTATTGCTCTTAAGCCAGCATCTCCCACCTGCACTAGTATTTGAACACACTGTATTTGCTGTATTGGTAACTTGAAAAGAGCTTGGACTTCTACAATTTATAAATAAATAAATAGGTGAGTCTATGGCTGAACAAATTAGAGACTGTTTAAAGGAGATTGCAGTGCAGTCTGGAGGCTGTCATCAAGTTTAGTATGCAAACCCCTGAGTGCTAGTTCCACTTAAAGGAACATAACCAGTTCTGTGTGTTTCCGCATGTCTAATCCTCTCAGCATGATAGATCTAATTATGTGTTTTACCCTCAGAAACTTACGTGTCGCCAGTCAACGCCTGAGCTGATGACATATAGCAGAGAATCTATGCATCTGTCTCTATAGAAACTGTAGTGGAGCGTTTACACTCGCTGTTAAATAACGCCTCGGTCCACACACAACGGCAGATCACTCGAGAGGAACATTAAGTGTGTGTTTGTGTGTATTGTGTGTGTAGTACTGCCAAGACCATTTGTTCCACACTATATAGCATAAACCACTTACATGCCCGTGCTAATGTACTGTATATTCTGTAGTCAGGCACTTTCTTCTTATCTTCTGCCAAACATACTGTAAGCACTTCAACTTTTTTGTACATAAAAAGTAATTGAATGTCAATGGCTACAATGAACCATTGATCATAACATCAAATAAACAGTTTATCTCCAACAATGCATTTTTTTTCTGAGCTTTTTTCCAGTCAGTGAATTCTGCTTATTGTGTTATGCCTTGTATTGATTTCTGTCTAGCTGCAATTCAGCTGACACTGAACTGAAGTACTGCACTGAAAATAAGGTCCACTGATCCAGTTTATGTGCTCATTAAAGATCAGTGAAGCAAAGCGTATAAAGGGAACATGTTGCCATACTGACCCTGTTTTTATATTTTATGATATATTATTTTCAAACAGATAAACCCTTTCACTTTCAACAATGTTAACCTTAAAAAAAGAAATGTCTTACACATATTAGGGCACAAAATGTACTGTATATTTTTTAGAGGTATATTTTTTGAAGTTTAGACTTTGTGGGTCAGTCAGTGGGTTAGACTGTCATTGTGGCAAGAGGGTGGCCGGTTTGACTGCGGCTCTTCTGTGTGGAGTTTGCATGTTCTCCCCATGTCAATGTGGGTTCTCACTGGGTACTCTGGCTTCTGCCCACAGTCCAAAAACATGCACTTAGGTTTAATAGTTGACTCTAAATTGCACATAGGTTTTGAATGAGAATGTGATTGTCTGTCTCTATGTGTCAGCCCTGCAAAAGTCTGGTGACCTGTCCAGGGTGTACCCGCCTCTCGCCCAATGTCAGCTGGGATCGGCTCCAGCCCCGCGCGACCCGAGTGCGAATAAGCGGTTAAGGATGATGAATGAATGATGTGAGATGAATAGTGTGAGATTATTTGACAAAACAATTCTTGATTAAATTTAAGTTTGTGGACACAAAATGCAGTTAAACATTTAAATCGTAATATATTGTATCGCAATACTCACCATATTGCAAAATAATAATCATAATAATATAATTGTATTGTGACTCAAGTATCAGAATTAAATCATATTGTGATGCTTCTGCTGCATATGTTTTAAGTGCCAAAAGAATAAAGACTGTCCTTTGCAGTAACAATGTACCTCAGGATGGCCCGTTTCTGTGACTTGTAGATTATCATATTTAGCTCTATTGTGTTCTATTGTGATCTTTGGCTACACTGTAGACTCCCACCCCCAAGTCTTTAATCTCATTCATCAGACATGTGGACAAATACCCTCAACAAATTTCTCATTACACAGATGCAGTTTTGATTGTTCTGCAACATCATACAGCAATGCATCATTTGCACAGTTTCATCTGAGTCCAATCAACAGAGTCTGATATCCTGCGTGAGACAGTGAAACACGCAAACAAACAAACCTCCAAACAAACAGATAGAACTGATTCATAGCTCTGAGTGTAATTTCATCTTCTAGACACTATCAAAGCTGCTGATAAAACTGCAGCAAAACTGCAATACAAATCATGAAACAACTTTTTTGAATGCCTATTATTGCTGCACTTTTGTTCCATGTGATATAACTGGTGCCTTCTGATGTCAATTAACTTGGAGCGCTGTGAGAGAAGAGGAGGAGACTTCACAGTGGAGTGGATCTTCCACACCCACAGTGTTTAACATCATAACCTCTGAGGTAGGAGCGTTGCTAAACTACAGTTTATCAGCGCTCCTGTTTTCACTCCCCTTTATCTTCTTGTCAGTGCATCACAGACTCTGTTCGCCTTTTCCCCCTCTCTACTTCTCCCTGTTGTTCTTTTTCTCTCTATTTCTCCCACTTTATCTGTGATTGAAGAGAAAAAGGGAACAATCAATTAATATTAGCTGCCATGGCAAATGAACGCCGAGCCGAACCTTGTAGAAGTGCTTCAGTTTCTCTCTTACAAGGGTTTGGTTCAGCGGGCACAACACCGGACCATTCCTGCTCCGTCTGGGTGGTTTAGAATCTGCAGTATGTGCACATACTTTGAACATTTGTGTGTTCACTATGGGGTGCAAGGAAGACCAGGCTAGATATAATAATAGTAAGATACATGACAAAATACAAGTTTTCCTTGCAAGGTCTGTCAATGATTCTCTTTTCTCTTCTGCTTATCTGCCAAATTTGCCCTTGGTTGGTCTATACTTGCTGCATGTTTTCTTTCTACTTCATTACGAACTATTTGTATATATACATATATATTAGGGCCGGGACGCGATTAAAAAAATGGATCTAATTAATTAGAGGCTTTGTAATTAATTAATCGGAATTAATAGCATTTTAATTGCATATAAATATTTGACGTGAGAACAGTGAGAAGTAATTTTTTTCACATGGATTTTTAGTATACTATTGAATAATGACTGAATACATAAGCTTAAGCAGCAAAAATATTGTTTATTTTTGCTCAAGTCCAACAGACCAGTGCAGTTTTTACACTGGAAGTGTAGCAATAGCATATTTAGAAATATAGTACATTTCAGAAATTCAGGTAGCCTATAGGTAGGTAGACCTTCTGTAAACTATAATACTTTGGTTTTTTAAGTAAAACACAATCCACGCTAGCTACCACACTAGCCGCTAGCTGCTATATGTTTTGAATTGAGGTGATACTTGAGGCTCGATGTGCTGCGGTGATATGTGAATTCCTTGTTGCATAGCTTGCACACAACCATGCTCTTATCAACGCTTCCGTTGGTTTTTTGAAACAAAATGTCCCATCATCCATAGGGCCAACCAAAGCGCTCTCATCAGCTTCTTCCTTCATGTTCACTGTGGTTTGTTGTTGTCTGAACTCATGAACGCTAGTTGGTGCTCCAGTATAATCGGTCCGCCTGAAACTCATCCAGTGAGAAACGTTCTGCGGTGCAAAAATAAGTCTGATTAAAATGCGTCAATTTTTTTAACGCGTTAATTTTTGTGTAATTAATTAATCTTAACGCGTTAAAGTCCCGGCCGTAATATATATATATATATATATATATATATATATATATATATATAAATATATATATATATGTGTGTGTATATGTCTCAATGCTTCAAGTCCACGTAGTAGTGCATTCTATTGAGGATGTTTTCAATGTGTTTTTACAAGTTCTGTCATGCTAAACCTATGGTGAAACTGAAGACTTCCATTGAAGCTAATCAAATCAAATCAAAATTACTTTATTTATCCCCGAGGGGAAATTCAGTTAGTCTGGTAGAATGTCTTGTAGAATGAGGCCCCGTTCACACGAGGACAATCTGAACAGAAGACGCAAAAGTGGCGTCGCGTCCTCACTTTTTATTCCTCGTTTAGACGAGCATTTTCGGGAGGAAATCTGCGTGCATACGGTGACGCAAAAGTGTGTGAAATTCGATTGTATACATTGATTGTATACAGGCGGCATCACTTAAAGCGATAAGAGCATCTTTGGGCATGCAGAAGTTTTCACGCCACACATTTTCATCCGCTACTACTTCCACAAAGTTATCCACCATCCACTAGATCTCCCAGGTCTCGTTCACAGCCGTCTGGCTCACCTCTGACAAATTGCTGCATCCAAAATGTGATAGAGGTAATTACAGATCCTTCTCTGTTCACTAATACTATCTGTACATATCCTGTACATTTGGTGGAAAGACTCCTGTAAGTGTGTTAGAGCTGCCAGAGCAGCTTGAAGGTCCGACGCATGGAAATAATCCCACCTTTGTTTATTTTCCTGTAGTGGAGCATGTATGTGACGTTAACACGTACGTGACGTGAGCAGATCTGAGCAGAGTTTTGCGTCTTGGCCGTGTAGACGGACATGCTACGGCGGAGTGTATTTAACTTTTCCACTTTGGAAGGTGGTTTCAGATATTTGCGTCTTCAAGCCCCCAAAACGCCGTCACCGTCTAAACAAAAGGCACTTCCGATGAAATATTTTGTCGTTTTTACCCGCGAGCGTCCTCGTGTGAACGGGGCCTGAGACTGCTGTTTTTTTGGTCCACAAAGGTTTTGTGTAGCGGATCATCCAGGTGTTTAAGATGGCCTGGAACATCTTGACAGGTCACCTCTCCACAGAACCAGCTCTTTAGACCAGTCTGTCCAACCTCCTTGCATCTCTGTGTCTGATGCTGCCTCCCCAGCAGACTGCAGCATAAAATAACACACTACCACTACAGACTAATAAAACATTTTTTTTGTAGAGAGCGTCTGTGTTAATACTAATTTACCAAACAATACTGTAGCTTTTTTGGATGCTAATTGGTTGTTTTTTGACCAATCATGCTTGAGCAGGCTGTGGTTGCACGCAGGTAAACATTCTATGCTGAGAGCCGAAGATGCATTGACTGATCACTGATTGGCTTTTTATTAGCTTTTTTAAAAAATGGATTTATCTAATTTTATCTGCAGAAAAAACAATCCAACCATAGACATCATTATCAGACCAATAGGAGATGGGATTAGGTAATTCATGACTGTTTCGTTCATCTTTTATTACAAATGTTCTTATTAAAATACATCAGTACGCTCCTTTCACTGTCCATGATGTCTATAAATGTGCATGTTAGTGAATAAGAGTTTGATTGTGTACCAGAGAGAGTGAGCGTCTCTCCAGGCTGCTCTTGCCAAGGCTCAAACTGCTCTTCCTGGACTCCATGGTGAAGCTCCGCCTCTCTGAGGAGTAGGATCCCCTGGGCCCCGAAAGGGTCCCCAGTTCCAGGTGGCCGTTGGGTGTCAGTGTGCAGATCCTCGGGTCTACAGGGAGTTAAACAGAGAGAAAGCAGGTAAAATAGTGCTTTTTGTGCCATCCATTTAATGTATGCTGCCATTTCCCCTACTACTCATTTGGTGACATCAAAAGAATAACCCACTCTTGCATATTTTTACACTGATTGGCATCATCAATCTACAATTTTAGTTCATTCCTGAAGCTATCCTGTCATAAGGTTGCAACTCTTTTTTTGCACAACCACTTTCTATCAAGCTGTCTTGTCCATCTTTATTTCACCTAGTGATTTTCTACATTTTCCTGAAGGACATTTGAGAACCCCCAGGCAACAGGCGTTAATATGCTGTGGGTTATAGATGCAGGTCCAGAGTGCCATTGCAGCAATAGCAGAGTGAGGCTTTTATAAATAGAGAACGGATGAAAGATGTCACACTAACAGAGTTTTGAAGAGAGTCTAAATAAATTTGGAAATCAGAAACTTTATAAAGTTCAGAGACAGCTGTACTGCCTGGCTAGGAGTTTAAAAATGGCTTAAATTGACATTTTTCTGAGACTTTGAATTATTTTCCCTTAATTTTTATACATTTCTTAAGAAATACAATTCCTTGAAATGGTTTGGCATTATCATCCAAATCATTTCAAGGAATAGTATTTCTTATTTCTTCAAAAGCTGAATATACTCCTCAAGTGGGAATACACAGAGAAAAAGTAGAATATCACCCTTGGCTGACTTTTTAAGCTTCTTAGGACAAAAAGAGGGATGAAAAAGATTTTAAATGTAGAGGGAGGCAGGGAGTGAAAACCTGCTGCTCACACATACACAGAAAAAGCCAAAGAACCAAAGGTAATACCACTGTGCTGTCTAAGTGGACAGCCATTAAACCACCTTGTCGTGTTTCCATCAATACAGGAATAGACTGCAGGGTTTCATCTTTTGCTTACACTGCACTGCAGAGATCCCATCTCCACTGCAGCAGTAGCCCACTCACACTGTATAGAAATGATTCCCCCACTCTCTGAACTCAGGTTTAATCCTCGTTGTTTATTGGGTCTGTTGAGGGAATGCTGTATGGCTGGAACCGGTTCATTGTGAGCTCTGGATAAAGATGGAGCTCATTCATATTTCAAGACCGCTTCCAAGACTTGTTGTAAGCCTTTGGCACATAGTTCTGTCTTACTTTTGGGTTCTGGGATTCAGTTAAATGTAAGAGGCGAGCAGGCATGGTTGGTTTTGACATGAAATGGAAATTTTTTTATTTCAATTTTGGTCCCGAATTTGGTTTTAACGTTATAAATGTCCCAAGAACAAGAACTGAGCAGGGTGAGGCAGCTTTCAGTTATTATGCTCCTCACCTGTGGAACAAACTACCTGCAGATCTGAGGTCTGCCCAAATGCTCAGCTCCTTTAGGACTAAAAACAGTATTGTTTACTGCAGCGTACTCTTAACTTTAACACTTATCTGCTCTACTGTACTGCCCTTACTTTTTAACTACGCAATGTTTGACTTGTGCTTTTTATTATTCTATCTCTTTTCTTATCCTGCTGTATCTTATTTTATCTTATTTGTATTTTTATTTCCATTTCCCTGTTTTTACTGTTTTCAATTGTGTTTTTAATGTTTATGTAAAGCACTTTACCTTTTGTTGAATTGTGCTATACAAATAAACTTGCCTTACCTTGCCTTGTCATAAATGTAGACTTGTAGAAATCGGCAGTGCCGACATTTTGTGACTGGAAGCTTGACATCCTCTATAACTGTTATTAACAGTTATATAACAGTTATTATGTACACACAACATCTTTTGCATTGAGCTGTATTCATATTTTTCATTCAAACTACTTAATATTATGATAAATTACTAAATGTATCCCACAATGGGGAAATTCAAGCTCAAACACCTTGCAAGGAGCAGTGGGTAGCTGCATTTCGGCACAACCAGGGAGCTGCATGGGGGGTTAGGTGAATTGCTCAGGGGCACTTCAGTCCTCGACCTGTCAGTCCTGGGATTCTAACCTGACACCCTCCGGTTACAAGCCTGATTCCTGACCTCTAGGCCACTTTATGTTTTAGTACTTGTTTTGCTTGTCTTTGCACTTGTTTGGTACTTTGCCCTATGTATTGCATATGTTTAGGAACTTTTCTGTCTGTTCGTTGTGTTTGATCTTTTATTTATTTCTGTAATTTATATTCACACCTTTTGCTTCTGTTTTTTCTTCTATGACAAGTGAATTTCCCCGCTGTGGGATCAATGAAGTATAATCTAATCTCCGTCCATCCAGGGAGAGGGATTTCTCCTCAATTCAACTACATATAATTCATTCCATTGTCCCTAAATTGTTATTTTGGAGAGTTTATTCCTTATCTGACACTAGGGTCTAAAGACAGAGTGTGCCGTAATCAGCAAACACTGTAAAGCCCCCTGAGGCAAGTAAAATTGACTTGACATTTTTGTTTAATGGCAAAAAAAAAAAAACATAACAACAACAAAAAAAGATACAGATTTTTCACATTTCATTTTGAGAAAGGACTCTTGCTGCATTTCAGTTTGGTTGAGGGGATATAATTGTGATTTTGGAAAATTTAACTCAAGCCACTTATGGTCAAAACCCAAATAAAAATACACTGAGAGAAACATGCCATTAGCTCACCAGACAACTTTATGGAGTCGTGTTTCTCGCTCTCGTCAAAGTTGGAGGAGGAGTGGTCGTCATCCGAATAAGAGCGATTGGCATCACCCTGGAGACAAAAAGGGGGCGAGAGGAGAGAAAGAGAAAAAAGAGACAGGGAATTACTTATGGCTCCTTCTATGGGAGGCTCTGAAGTACACCGTAACAGATTGCACAGGACCTCTAATCTCCTGTGTAACATCAGTCAAGGCAACAGATTCGCCTCCATCCCACCAACCATCAAATATATTTGAGGTTATCAGGGTGGCTCAGATCTATAGTGTGTCTCGAGATTAAATCAGTAAAACCCTCAAACTACTAACACACTGCTCCAATAGCCCTACAGGTTTGGTCAACACCAAAGGGATTTCCGTGTTGGTCTTGGCAAAGGGAGAATCTGGACAAAATTGGCTCAATAATCTCTAGTGTGTAGTAGTAGTAGACACAGTTTGAAGAGCAGAAGAAGGTGATAGAGCCAGAGGGGAAAAGACCTACTGTGTGAGGACAGAGAGATAGAGAGAGAGAATGAAAGGCACTCAGACAGTGAAAGGCTGATGGCTGTATTTTGTTTTGGCATTTCAAAAAGATCAATCAAAAGCCTTGTGATTTGTGTCAGTGTTCCCCTTCAACTCACACATGCGATACATACGGTAATGCTCTGATCCGTGTATGAAAAATCAACTGGATTACTCAACCACATGACAATTTGCCAATGATACATCTGTGAGTTTGACGGTTGTTGGCAGATTGACAGCATCATTTTCCAGTGTTTTCCACTGAGATGGATGGCTTTAGAAATTACACTGTTGTCTTCAAAGCTCCATTATTATATTTTGACTTCTGATACAGCTGTAGATAAATATCATAATTGCGACAAATACTGTAATTATTATTTCTAAAAACTAAAGAGTAAAAACTAGATGTTACACACTTTCAAACTGACACACACACACACACACACACACACACACACACACACACACACACACACACACACATATAAAATGCTTAATAAATGTATTAGACCACTGGTTTGTGCCACAGCTGTCCTAAATTAAAAGCATTAGTAATATTTTTCTTGTTTCTGTAATGATTAATACAGCAGTATGTAAAAGCTCTTTAACCAAAATTATGTTTTTAATGCTAAAATACAATTATTCATGTTATCCATTAATTTTCAGATTTGATGTTTTACAAAACAAACTGTAAAAATGGTAAAGCACATTATTATTTCTTGATTAAGATGTCAAATTAAAGTTATTTACTTGAATTCCTGAACAGAAAAAAATAGTTTTAGTGGTTTAATGTTCTGCTTGATTAATTTCTGACTTCTCAAGAGAAGCCCAGTGAGCTGGCTCAAATCTGGCTATAAAAAGTTGAATTCAGTTTTTCAGTTGCCAAATAAATAACAACATTTTTAGTTTTAAACAAGCTTTTGAAAGATTTCTTTTTTTTTAATGTTTTCTTGTTTTTATGACAGGTGGTCTAAATTTCATGATTAATTCTACATGAGTGTGTAGGTATTGAGTACATTTGTTGTGACTCAATGTAATCTGCTAAATTCTGTGAATAAAAAGATCATCCGGGTACAAGATCCCGGCAAATTTTAGCTGTGAAAGTCACATCCAAAGGTCAAATCCAGTCTTTGACAAACACAGACAGATGGATGGATGTCAGCTATCCACAGGAGAGAACTCCATGCACAGAATGCATGAAAGAGACAGGCTAAACATAGAAGAGCTTTCAATTTCGCAGTCAATTTACAGACCATGTTTCAGTAAACAACAATGAAGTTCGTAAGTATTAGAAATGTGGCATCTGTTTGGAGGAAGTTGTTGAATAATTGTGCGGTAAAAGCTGCTGTTAGAGGGCAACAAATGTCAGTGATAATTTTAAATATTTCACCTCTCCTGATGCAGGTTGAACTAAATTAACATTTTCAAAAGGTTAGTAATGAATAAGATCAACAAACATGGCCTGGACACCTCAATCATGAACAACTAGATTCAAATGCAGACAAAATTACATCATGCGGTTTTATGCTCTTACCTCTGCCTGAAAGCCTTCAACCAGGATGGCTACCAGCAGGTTGAAGAGGACGTAGTTTCCAAAGGTCATAAGGGCCACAAAGTAGAGAGCAGCAATTGGTGAAGTGGCGGCCATTCCATTGTATAAAACAGCGTTCCAGTCCTCCTGGGTCAGAATCTGCGAAAAAATCATATCGATTTAGAAAAACACATACAGGGCATGAATAAATTACTAATATTCCACATACCAAAAATATCACTAATGTATACAACAATATACACAGTGGTGTATTAGCTTTAAATTTTTTGTGTATACGAGGCAATGCTAGGACTATTGCCTACCTAAATTTGTACCCTAATTGCGCAGAGAAGTGCTGATCCTTCTTCTTTCGGTTCTCAAGATCTTTTGTTGCTTTCTGTTCCATAAACCCGTAGTGAATTGGATAAAAAGGGCTTTTGTCGACTCTGCACCTTTTGCATGGAATAAGTTACCAAATGACTGGAAACTAACTGAGTTAATATCATTACGCGCTTTAAAATCCAAACAATACTATGAGAGTACTTGAGGGCGACTCTATGACATGTATGTGTTTTTCATAATCTGTTTGTCAATTTAATCATTTCTGCCATTTTGTCTGTCCTTAGTTTAAGTTTTAACTGTGAAATTGACCAGTTTGTACTTGCTGCTGCCTATCTTCGTAGGGTCTCCCTTGGAAAAGATGTTAAATTACTTAATCTCAATGGGATTTTCGTGGTTAAATGAAGGTAATAAAAAAAAAAGAAACACAGACTTAAGAATTTAATTTAAAAGAAGCAAAGTTTACATCATTAGAGTTTTATGAGGTCTGATTTATTGGTACATTTTTCCAACAACTTCTCCAACCTAACGACAGAAGAGGCTCGCATTTTACGACATGTATGTACATATTGCGGTTCACAGTACAGCGGTGGGTTCTAAAAAAAGCACACACGTTATTATACATGTACGGTTTGAGGTTGTAGATACGTTTCTGGAATTAAAGCTACAAAATCACTTACCTCGGTTTAGGGCAAAAAAATGCCTGGTGAGACGTTATAAAAGTTAAAACAGTACATAAATGTATGTAAATGCCGAGAATGAAGTACATATACAAGGGTCACGTGACTACCGCAAATTACGTTCGAAAACATGATTCACATAACTTACGTAAATAACGTGACTTAAGTTAAGTAAAAAATTGTTTACTTTTGTTTTCACACAGGACGCAAATCCCGCTCTCCTGGGTGAAAGTCAACCGTTTGGTCAGCATTGCAGCGGATGGTCAAATTCGTAAATATAGCTTGTATTTCGCTGCCTGTACACACAACCTATGTATATTGACGGTTTTGAGGGTAAAGAGGCTAAATTTTCTATCAAGATTTGTACAAAATCCAATCGAATCTTATGACAGAAGTGCAAGACGTCTGCATATTTAGACAACTGGTTGTATGTGGAGAAGTAATGCAGGGATGTGTGTGTGTGTTTATCTGTATGCTTATGCAAACAGTGATATGTTGATTACCTGGAAAACGGTAACAATGGCCCAGAGCAGGGAGTCAAAGTTCTTCCTGTCCGGCACTGTGTCACCAGTCTCGGTCTTAAGACTGAACTTGCAGCCGAAGATGTGCATCCCCAGGATACTGCAACACAACAGCAGAGCCTCTGATGATGTCAACATACTATACACGCTAAAAATGTATCATCTGCTGTACCTGACTGATAATTAAATGAGGATGTTTGCAATTTTTTTTTTAAACCATGATGAATATGACGCCTACCTTTTTGAGTTATCCGTGGAGAGGCTTTGGATGATTAAGGCTTTTATTTGTCTCAGCTGGTTCTGATTTTATAAATGCTGCCTTTTTTTATGCAGCTCTGCATTTTATCAGTTGTTTTTATACCCTGGCTGCAACCAAACACTTCCTTAATACTAGTGTAATGACAGTTAATGTGAATAAAAATGAAAATGAATGCAACAGAACCCTACAGTCTGATTACATATGATGCCATCTACTCCAATCGCCTTTTTGTCACTGTAAAGTAATGGAAAGGTTCTTTAAATGTGCAGTAAATTGCACACACTTGTTATAGATATAGATTATAATCCCTTGTAGGGAATTCAAGAGGCTCTGTACATTATCAAAGTGTGAAAAACTTTAGTGGTAATGGTTGTAGAACAAGCTTTTAACAAGCACCTGGGCATAGACCCTTATACAGATTTATGTTGAAACATGTGATTTTTGAGTGTGCATTGTGATTATTTCTTTTCACATAATCTTAAAAAGGAAAAGTACAAGAATTAGCTGAAAAGAAGCTGAGAGGGAGCGAAACAAAGACAGCAAAGACTGCTGCCATTGGTCGATCACTGAAAGACCTTTACCTTGACCTTCAGAGTGCTGCTGTGTCATCTAAAGGTGACTGCTTGTTATGTTTCTTCAGTTCTTTAAGTGTCTACATGTTAAACTCTAACTAAACCTTCAAGTGTCCACTCGTTATATTTCACCCAAGGTCAAAAGCTGCTATGGAACACTCAGACCTTCAGTGCTTCAATGACAGCTGCTAAGCAGGATTCACAAGACTTTATAAAAGACAGAAGCCAGCACATGCAAACATTCATAAAAGCAGAGGATGGAAAATGTTCTCTCTCTCTCTCTCTCTCTCTCTCTAAGCCATCTCCCTGAAAAAAATGTATATATAAAAAAATGTTTAAAAAATAGCAGTTTTCAGGTGATGAGGGGCAGGAGAAGCACAAACAGATTGCAAAATGATTGACATCAAAATGAGCCACTGACAGACTCAAACATACAGAAACACTTACAGTAAGTACCCCCTTACCTGAAGATGAAGATGAAGAGCATGAGCAGCATGCAGAACGTGGCTACATTGTCCATGGTCTTCATGAGAACCACCAGCTGTCGCCTTAAGGCCGGCATGAACCGCACCAGCTTTAGCACCCTCAGCAGTCTGAAGGTCCTCAGCACAGACAAACCGCCATCGGACTGGCCGACTATCTCACACACACTGATAAGATAACAAAGATAACAAGCAACAGGAGAGAAATCATGCTAAATTATATTATAATTTGAAGTATTAATCTGCAGCATTTACATACATTTGAATGCCTGTTTTACTCCACCACCAAGTGGTGTTCTAAATACCGGGTACCACCAGACAAGCACATGGATATCAGCAGCTTCTGCAGATCCCTGAACTAAGTGGATTGGCAATTGTTTTTTTGATCCACTTTTTTGTTTAATTATCCCTTTGTATTACATGAAAATGGAACTATGGTATGGGTAAGGTAGTGGGAAAGGGAAAGTAAGTGGTTATAAATAAACTATGGGTTTGGGAACTACATGTTTATGGTTAGGAAAAGAGTGCGGTTATGGTTAATAAAAAGGTGAACATTAATACAATGTCTGTGCTGTGTGTCAGTTACATGTCTGGCCACCATCCTAACGTACAGACCCTTACACTTAATGTTGGCACTGGATGTAAGGTAACAATATGAACATTAATTCATTTTAAAGCCAAAGAAAAATAAGTGTTTAGCCTAAGGAGTATCAGCCCCACATGGCTGAAAAAGTGTGCCTCCAATAGAAAGAAATCTGCAAAAGTCTCTGACTTCATTTTTTACTTTTAGAAAGACAAACATATTTGATTTTGAGCTCATTGTTCACAGGACAATAGATTATCATTGCATACTGTAATATAGATATTAGAAGGTCATAAGTGTGAATGCTGGGAATTATCATTTGCTATATTTCACATTTAAAAGCACATGAGGTGTTCATTTCTTTCAACTTAAGGAAACCTCGACAGATAATAAGCTGAATTCATCAATCGTGGGAAACATAAGGAAGAACAGGTTTATCTTGTCTTACAGTGATTAATGTGTCCAGTTAGCAGCTGGCAACTTAAGTTTTGGACACTATAAATCAAGCTCTTGCTTAAATGCTTAATGCCTTTCTTTAATTGCTGCAAAACAACAGCAGAAAGGGGATCACAGAAGTTATAGCTTTCCTTTGAGTTCAGGTAGGTATTTATCATGAGCAGAGGATCATCGCTTCCTGGAAAATATGGCTTTAAAGAAATGTGTCCTCTAATGGAGGTGCCTCTCTCAGCACATCAAAATAGAATCAAATAGCATCAAAATAGCATCAGCTCTGCATTGGCAATGATTTGAATAGGGACACTTTTACAGAGCAGCCCTGCATGAATAGGTGAAGTCATTCACATAGATGAAGAGAGGGAAATTGGAGTGTGAGATAAGAAGACAGATGTAGATATGTTCAATCAACATGCATCTTCTGTGACGCGCTGCACATTTGATCTTGTTCAGTTTTAGTTGCTTTGATGTGTATTTGATCTCATGCTTATAATGGGGATCACAGACAAAGGTGCCAATACCCCAATGAATTGGAAAAAAAACAGCAGCAGATCAAAGGCACAGCCACTCACCTGACGCTCCAGGCACACAACAAAAGACAAAACATGTTTGCTGCTGTCTGACGCTTTGGCATCCAAATACATACAGGTGGTACATTTCAATCAAGTAGAATGCAGATGACAATTTGACAAAGCATGACATGAATAATTTAACTGCACGATCTCCAGGCAAACCAGAAATCATAAATTTTCACTTTCTCTCCCTGTTGATTTAAGTATATATTCAGGATATCTCTATTGTATCATTACCTTATGATGACAATGATTCCATCGAATACATTGTAGGGGTTTCTCAGGTAGCTGAAGGAGCCAAATGCAGTGAGTTTAAGGATCATCTCCAGGGAGAACATGCTGGTGAAGACGATGTTGCAGATCTCCAGAACGTTAGTTAGCTCCTCTGGCTGACAGAGCGTGGTCACAAATTAAACCAAGAGAAGGGATGACCGGGAGACATACGAAAGAGAAAGAAAAGGAAAGAAAGGGAAATAAGTGAGCAATTACGGAAAGAAGAGATACATTTTCTCTTGCATCATGACAGCTAGTTTAGGAAAATACAAACTTTGGCGTCATAGGAACAACCATATTCTTAAGACTTAAAGAATTATTTATTAGCATATTTCTATAGTGGCAGAGTCAGCTCTTTACTCTCTTAACTCTTTACAGCTCTTTAGACTTTAATCTACCCAAGGTGTATTTTAGCAGCCTCAGATGGCCTTTTAGCTGAAATGTCATGTGTGATATCAACATGTATCATGTTAATATACTATCACTGTGAATGTTAGCATGCTATAATAGCATTATAGCAACATTCTATTTATTATTGCTTAAGCTCTTGTAATAGGCTTGTACAGTATGGTAGCCAAGATGCAACCTCAGGGCCTGAAAAGTGAGTTAATTTATTCTAATGGCCAGCAGGGGGCGAGTGCCCTGGTTGCAAAAAGAATGTGTATGCTACCACTGGTTTGTCCTGTTTGGGTGTTTTCCCTGCTTTTGTCTTAAGGTTTGACCCTTTACAGTGTGTTTTCAGTTCATTAAAGACAGTTAACAATTTGGTCCACTAATTACTTTTGTGGCACATGGTTTTACTAGAAGATATTCAAAGGAGTCAGCTGTTAATTTTTTGCACTTTGCTATCCAGGCAAGCTAGCAAGCATTAGCGGATAACTTCGCTCCAGTTCGAGACAACCAAAAACCAAGACGGCCAAAATGCTAAACTTAAGGCTTCAAAGCAGTCCCCCCCCCCCCCCCCCCCCCCCCCCCCCCCCCCCCCCCCCCCCATGCCTCCATGGTGGAAAAAAGCGCGCTAAAGTGCCCCCTAGAGTGGTGAAAACGAGAGGAAGTGCCTTATTGGCTGCCCTTTACACGTGCAAAAAATTATTTGGTGCACCTTCATACAGTGAATTATGATGATGTGCCCTCTAGTGCAAGAAAATTTGATAACGTGCCTTAATGAGTGCCCTTCTAGTGCCCTTCTAGTGCCCTTTTTCCTGTCTTGGTGCCTCTGTGGTTGAAAAAGCGCTAGGGTGCCCCTTCACACAATAAATTATGATGATGTGCCCTCTAGATATTCTATAATACGGTATCACCCAACTGTGAATAATGTTCTGTGAGATGATTGCTCTCATTTACTTCTCAAAGTGCACAAAATAGATGCATGTTACCTAAAAATTTAAACATTTTCTCCCGGGGGGGCATGCCCCCGGACCCACCTACATGGTTTCGTTCGATACTTTTAATTGTCAGTACCATATCTTTAATTACTTTGATCTAGATCTCATTTTAACTTAATGCTAATATTTCATCATACATGATGCATCATAGCTTTTTGCGTGCTGGTGGGGCCCCATGTTGTGCAGAATGTGCCCTTTTTATTTTTTGCCCCCGCCCTTCTAACAGTCTGAGTCCGCCACTGTATGTAATGCTTTAAAGTGTTAGCATTGTAGGCATTGCTAGCATATTGTAGGGCAAAGCAAAATATAGGAAGCTAGATTTTAAAAACTGAGAGACAAACATGACGGCAGAAAGTTGACAGATTAAATTAAGAAAGAAATTAAATAGAAAGCAAGTCAGAGAAAGAAAAATGTCAAGGTCAGCAATTTTTTTTCTTTATGTCTGGCATTGTCCACCTGAATTGAAGGGAGGTAAGAGTTTGAAAATTTCAACTGGGACTTTGACTGGAATGCAGTTTGAGGATAAACACTTGATGATGACCTTAAACACACACAGAAACTGTATGGCTACAACCAGGGGCGCAGATGGGATTTTTGAACTGGGGGGATGAAGCTGTCAGCAAATGATTTCAACTCAATGAGTAGGCTAATTTTTGCACTCTGTGCCTGAACCAAAGTTTGTACATGAAATTCCCAGTGCAGCCAAACAAATTTACTGACTTGAAACTGACTCAGTGAAGGACCCAAAAACATCTCTCCTCCTGTCATTTCCCTTAACATACTGCTGGGCAATTTCTTGTCCGTCTAGGTCAATAGACTGTATAAAATAATTATTTTAAATTTGTGTTGGACTCTGCTAACACATCCATGTGCTCTTATTTTGAAAGCTACATGTGTTTGCTTTTATTTTTAAGGCGGGCCTAACACATTCTTACTGTAACACCTTATTAGGTATTTTAGCAATTTACTCTGAAAGTCGGAACTTGGAGCTCGGAACAACTTCAAATTCTGACATTTGTTTAGACCTTGAACGCACCATTAGCTGCCGAACTCTCTATGTGCACTGCAATGTAAATTAGGCTAACTAATGGAATATAACTCCTCTGTTTTACCGGCGATGTTTGTTGCTGAAAGTGGGGGGACGGATCGGGATCACTATGAATCTAGGGGGGACATATCCCCTCCATCCCTAGTGCCATCTGCGCGCATGGCTACAACATACACAAGCAGCAAGACTAGTTATTTGTGTTTCTGGCAAGAAATAATAATAAAAAAAAAACCCTAAAGGAATCTCCTCATAGCTGAGTTTTTCCTTTCTCTCTTTCTGTCCTTTGGTCCATTTTTTCTTCTGCTTCCTCATCGCTTTGTCTAGTTATCAGCCACTTTACTCACCATGGATCGAACGTTCCAAATTGATCATTGGAAAGGGCAAGGAGAAGGACAAAAGCTTTTTACACACAACTGCACTCACATACACACACACAATAATGCCAGGAGAAATTACGAGGAAAAATTACTAAGTGCAGAGGTTAGCTGCAATTTTAAAGGATTATTGAAAAAATACACTAGCAAGCAGTAAAATAGCCAGTACGTGATTGCTCTGCATGTCCACATGCCCACCTGCCGCTCCTTTCCAACACAGCAGCAGGTACCAGGCAAACAAAACGTGACACATTTTATCATCAATTATGGATGTTGCAGATGCTGCCACTAATAGAGGTCCAACATTTTACTCCTTACACTGTGGAAACAACATGAAAGATTACTCCCAAAGCTATAATCTAACACTGTATTCAGTCGTGGAAGTAACACCAGCAAAGCAATTGTTTGTGAGAGTGATAAAATTAGCACTTAAGTCCATTTGCCAGTATTTAAACAAGTCCACTCAGTCTTGTTAACACTTGCACATTGGCAGGAGCAGTTGGATGGATTTATTTTTTGGCTCTCACTGTATGCCCATACAATATCTTTCACTTTCTCTTACTTGCTGTCAGTCTCAAGTTGTTAATGTGCATCAATGTCTGTCTTTTCAGCTGTCTCTGACACTGTTTGAGTCCTTCTCTTCTTTTTGTCTTTCTGTTTCTCTTTGGCTTTGCTCAATATGGAGAAGGAACACACACATAGACACACAAAGGGCTAAATTTGGCACAATCATGATTCCCAGCACATCACTATTCCACAGAGCTGCTCTGTAACTTCAGCAGTGATGCTTCTGACATTTCACCGAAGAATCAGAATCAATGAGCACTGAGGGTTTTGCATTTACATGTCTATCTGTGTGCGTCTGTTTGTACTGCTGCATGTATATGTGTGTGTGTTTGTCAGTACTAATGAGTGTTTAGCAGTGTGAAAAAACAGGCTAATGATGCGTGCCCACCAGTGTCGGTAACGATGTGACGGCTGACCGCTGTTTGCAGACCAGCCGAACAGCATCGGCAGCCCCTGGAGATCCATTACTTTCGTCTCATTACCGCAGACCTGGGAACAGATCTAAAGACTTCTGTGTTTTTGGCTGATGTATGGAATAAAATAAGAAAAGCGGGGATTTGACATCCCACTGAGGACACAGTCAACTTCAGAAAGTGAGCAATTACTGTACTTGTGAAGTTTATATATTTACATTTTAAAAAATCTTTAAAAACAACCTCAGTAACCTGATGTGAAACAAAACCTACATTTAATACTCTACTCTCGCTCTCAACGAAGGTGGTCGCATTTTTGTCTCCTCTCCCCTCCCTTATCTTCCCTGCTTCGCTCCACTCGTCCCGTCTAGTCTACTGTCTTATACTTTGAGAGACTCTAAAAATCATGGATTTTTAGAGATGGACGTGTGGCAGAGGTGGCGACCACTTTCCGTGGAGGACATTGAAGACATCTACCTATTCGGAAACATGATTACAGGTCTTTTGCTGATTGGATTAGGCATTGCCCTGGTTTATCGAGGAATACAGAAAATGGTGACAGCTGTCCAAGGCCCCATAAGGCTGCCCTACTTGATTGAAGCAGTGGGCAGAGCTGTCGGCACTCAGATTGTGACTATAAACCATAACATGGATAACATCTTGGAGAAGCCGACAGCTTTGCAGAGGTAAATGGATCGATTTGGAGACCAGAATGGACAAGGAGAGCCCAAACAAGCTCTGGCCTCAAGGCCGTTGCTGGAACAACTCCTCTGGAAGAACACTGCAGCGAGACACTCTTGCACCCCCTCCCACACTTCCCACAGACACCTGCTGATTGTTGACTCTGTTTGGAACCTGACCAGGGCTGTCTCCATTGCAACTTGCTGTTATCGCTATGACATTCCTGTGAACTGAGGCACTGACTGATTGGGATGCCAGGCGAGGCGACTCATAAGGCCTATACAGACACAAACTTATACATATATACATACATACATACATACATACACACGGACATATATACAGATACGTAATCTATGGCTGCAGGACCTGACCGGACCGTCAAGTCAAGTCAATTTTATTTATATAGCCCAAAATCACAAATCACAAATTTGCCTCAAAGGGCTTTACAGACTGTACATGGTACGACACCCTCCCAAGTCGTTTTTCATGTTGTAAAGTGTGCTTATGTTGCTCCCCTCTCCTCATGTTATGCTGTCTCCTTTTCTTCCATCCCTGTCTTCCTGTCCTGTCCATCCCTTTGTCATATTGTATGTATGTATATGTATATGTATGGACGGGTTGATGGCTAATTTCGTTGTCCTAGTAATTGTTACTCTGTTCAATGACAATGAAGTTGAATCTAATCATATCTAATCTAATCTAAAAGCTAATAAAGGATAATATTAGTGACTACAAACTGATGTTGGTATGGTTCCAGCGCCTGGAAAGTACTGAAAACCTACCTCTTTAAACATGAGTGAATAACGCTTTATCATACCTCAATAACCTTCTAATGTCCATTAAAATGATTTGATACAAAATTAGAATTTGCATGATATTTAAAATGCAAATGCAGAAAGACAATTCTGCTGCAAAATTTCCATATTCCTATGCATAAGAGCAACTGCACTGACCAGCTGTTTGGGTCTGTATATTGAATAGATGACAAATGCAGAAAAATACAAACATTAGTGATCATGACAGAAGCAGCAACATGCCACTCACCGAGGAGATAAGAGGATACATTTATGAACCAGAGTATACAGAAGAAATTTTGCAGAGAAAGACTGACAAGAGGGAGGGAAATTGGAGGCCAAGAAAGAGGCCGTCTGTGTGATCTCCAACCTAAACGACAGAATAGGTTGTATGTCAGTACCACCCATTACATCACAACATACATTAAAAATCGGTTACTTTTGTTTTCACAACGGACACAAACCGCATTCTCCTGGGTGAAAGTCAGCTGTTCATTCGTTTTTGAGGGGAGACCAGTCTGGTCTGAGGGTTTTTGGGGGGTTTGAAATAAGTTAAACTGCTGCCACCATCCGCAGCACTACATTGCTTAGCTATTTTTGTCAGTAATCCCGCCTGCTTCTCAACTGGGGACGAACAGACAAGTATCTACTGGAGATAATACACTAACTATGGATAAGTATCCGATACAACTCCACTTCGAAAAAACAAAACTATCCTTTTAAGTGAGTGCGTTCTAGCCTGCTACTCTGCCAGCATCACAGGTACATCTAAAAAAATTAGAATATCGTGAAAAAGTTCAATATTTTTTGTCAATTATTTCAGAAAGTGAAACTTGTATATTATATAGATTCATTACACATAGAGTGAAATATTTCAAGCCTGTATTTCTTGTAATTGTGATGATTATTGATGATTATGGTTTACAGATAATGAAAACACAAAACTCAGTGTCTCAGAAAAGTTTAATAATACATAGGATCCTTTTGCATGAATTACTTCATTAATATGGTGTGGCATGGAGGTGATCAGCCTGTGGCACTGTGGGACACGTTGCCTTTATCGTCCTTCTGCGTCTGGTGTCTCTCACCTTCCTCTTGACAACAGCCCATAGACTCCTATGCGGTTCAGGTCAGCCGAGTTTGCTGGCCAGTCAAGCACAGTAACACCATGGTCACTGAACCAGCTTTTGGTACCTTTTCCAGTGTGGACAGGTGCCAAGTCCTGCTGGTAAATGAAATCAGCATCTTCAAAGAGCTTGTGGAAGCATGAAGAGCTCTAAAATGTCCTGGTAGATGGCTGCTATGTTGACTGTGGGCTTCAGAAAACACAGTGGACCAACACCAGCAGAGGACACGGCCCCAAATCATCACTTTTTCACAACATTCTAATTTTCTGAGACACTGAGTTGTGGGTTTTCATTATCTCTAAGTCAGATCATCAAATCTTCATCATCAAAATTACAAGAAAAACTATGAGTTTCACTTTCTGAAAAAAGTATTGAACTTTTTCATGATATTCTAATTTTTTGAGATGTCATATTAACCAATTGAACATGCCACTTTAGTTTCTTATGTTCACCAAAAAAACAACCACATTGGTTGTTTGTTCAAACACCTAAAACAAGATGTAATCTTGCCAGGGACTTCTGGTTATAGACACATTAACTCTCTCTCAGTGTCATTTTCTGTCAAATAAGATATACATAAATAAATTAATTGTTTCAGATGTACAACACTGCAGACCTTCTTAAGAGCAGCCATACAAGACACACATCTGATCAAATCAAATCGGATCACATGGCATGCTGTGACTCGGCTGGTGTGTGTACAGAAGGTCATGGTGGGTGGTTGCTTGGGTGTTTGTTAAGTGTCTCTGACTTTGACACCAGAGCTGTTGGCATTTATGTCCTATCAACAGTTAATGCAAATTCCTTTAGACCATAACTGTGAAGTGTCCTTAAAATTGACCAGGTAGTTTTTGTTGACTTTAAACTTTAAACATAACCAAAGAGCTGCAGATCAGAGAACACTAATGTAAATGTGATATGTGTCATTTTGGATGGCAAACCTAATTTGTTGTTTAGTCATATGACATTCCTTTGATCTCATCCCACAAGTTCAGCCTTTGGACTACTCCAATGCTTTTAGCATCTGATGCACAGTGAGTCTGACCTCTGTTAGTGCAACACCTTTTCACCTGTCTCATATAACATTAACGGTAATTTTGAACAACCCAAAGCCACTGCTGTGGTATCATGCATAAATATCAGTAATGTGATAATGGAAATCATTACACACCTAAATCCCCCAATGTCTTTCCATGTTTCAATTCTAAAAGAAAAAAAGTGATTTACACTTATTTGCTTTGTGCAGAGAGTGAAAAAATATCTTTAATAACAGCCTGTCTCCACATCAACCTTATTTAATGCAAATAGCCATCTTGTCATGTTCCGCTGGCTATTGATTCTTCAGTAATCTTCAGGTAGGGAAGGAAGGTTGTATTTATTCACAACATCAATTTTAATTTCAGGGTATCAGTAGCGCAGTTGCTCTCATTTTCTATTCCAAGACATGGAACTGTTTCCTGTGGATTGATTCATTGTCCTCCAAAACCCAATTATGTTTTTATTTTTGAATTCTCTGGCCTAGTTTCGCTTTTTTACCAAATATGTTTGGTTTCTGCTGTGATTTAATTTGCATATGACAGTCATCCCCCCAAAAAAGTATGAAACTAAGTATGTGGGTGGTATTGCATATTTTTGACTCTGGCCATGGCTGCTCCTGCTACATCAGTCTGGTAATTTCCTTTGGTCTTAATCTTGACATTTTGGCAGAGTAAGACAATCATTAAGCAGTGCTGTTTGATCTCCCTCCATCCCTGTCAAATCTCCAAAGTGCCTATCACGCTGCTGCATTATTAATTCTCAAACAGCTGTTAAATTCTCTGAAGTGTCTTCTCACTTGAGCAATCCATCCTGTTCAATGGGGGATATAGCCTTGACTTTTTAGCAATGCACATGATGCCATTGTAACAGCTAATGTCCCCTCTAAGACAGTGACTGAGTGGTCTGACAACTGAATCCCAAGAATAATGGTCCTGTTTGTGATCTCAAGAGCACTTCAAGATGCACTCAATGGAAAGTAGAACTTTATCTTGATTTTTTAAGGACTTTTAACATTCAACAACACCTCATCTCAGAATAGTTACAGGGTTCTTTTAAAAATGAAAATAATCTGCAACATTCAGCTGATTGTTAGATATGTCCTGGTCCACTTAGTTACTATTGCTATGCCTGCTTTCTATCCTCACTTGGCACATCATGCTGTTTACAATAATAACGGTGGCAGATTTACTGCTTAGAAATTTGTAGTCATTTCTGAAACAATGGGTCCCTCCATATCAGGGATGCACAAAGGCAGGCTTTTCATTTGTGGCCAGCAATCGTTCATTTTGCCAGCTGAAATGACAGTTTGCTGGCCGATTGTAATCAGCTGTAACTAGCAAGGTAATTAAGCTAACGTTAGCCCCATGAGTTGATTGCTATCTCTGACAGACATTTTATAATTCCCATCTCACTTAATTATAAACAACAATCTTGTAAAATGAGTCTTACATATGCACTTGACATACATAGTAGTGTTCCTAAAGTCTGAGACTAAAGCTACATGCTAACACTATTGGCTGGGGTTTGCTAAAGTGTAACTTTTGCAAAACATACTAAATTATCTAAATTAAACTTAGCATCCATGACTGGCTTCCTACACAGTGTATATTATATACTAGTTGTGTTTTTTTTTTGTAACTACAAATTTATGTAGTTAATAATGACTTGACTGCTTACTACTGTATCTAAAGTATCTAGCACTGCATGTTAACAATTGGAGCTTATGTTAGAAAAAAATAAACATAGCAGTTAAGGCTGATGATGCATTCCTTACAGTTTTGCTGAGTTTTGGATGGTCGATGTATGGCATAGACAACCAAAGTGTATCCAGAAATATCTAGGTTTTCATTGATGCATTCAGTCATTCATTATCCTTAACCACTCATCTGAACCAAGGTCACAGGGGGGCTGGAGCCAATTCCAGCTGACAATGTGCGAGAGGCGGGATACACCCTGGACAGGTCTTCAGACTATCACAGGGCTGACACATAGAGACAGACAATCATTCATGCTCTCATCCACTCCTACGGGCAATTTAGTCACCATTCAAACCTAAGCTGCATGTCTTCAGACTGTGGGAGGATGTGGGAGGAACCGAAGAGAACCCACGCTGACACGGGGAAACCATGCAAACTCTTGCTGTGAGGCGAAAGTGCTAAGGTTTTCAGCTCTATTGAATATAATATTTAAACATTTAATGAAATAATACAGCGTTGTTAAGCTGCCTTTTTGAAATCTAATAAAATATAAGATCTTGTACTTTAATTAGTACACAATATGTCTTTGCTCACCAAAGCAAAGCAAAGCAAACTCTTTGTAACCAACAAATTATTTAAAAAAATATATTTTAAAGGTAACTTCTCCCTCCAAGTCATGTTTGGTTGCCTGCCAAAGTGCCTGATGGCTGCAATCATACCTGCAACCAAGAAATGATAATAATAAAAAAACATTTGGCTGGCATTTCCCACACTGGTTATCTGTTGCTTCCACACCAACAGAAACATGGACCACAGGTGTAGTAGGACAGGTGGAAGCACCTCTCTACAGGAGAAGGATCAGAGCGATGAGACAGATTAAGCTCTGATACCGCTGTTCAAACACAGGGAGGCATGACTCCAGTTTGCTAAACAGGCAGTGGAACTACAGACATTCCAGCTCGCTGTTTCCTCCACATTAAAGGAGCAAAGTCTCCCTCTGCCTCTCTTGCTCTGTCTCTCTCTATTTTTAGCCGCCCCTCAGATGAGAGACGACCCACCACTGCGGCGGTGGCAGGCGTAAGTGGGCGATGGTATAGCGAGAGCGGGAAATATTGATAGAAAGACAAAGAGTGCACAAAGCAATGCGACAGAAGGAGACAGGAAGATGGGGGAAAAATAGGCAAAAATTGAAAGAAAGCACGAGGCATCATTTTTTACAACTTGTAGATGGGTGTGATCTGAACCAAAGGTGCGATAACGTTCTGATGGCCCTGCCTACATTCTACTGCCAAACCTGAGTGTAGACATGTCTATCCTGTTAGCCTGGGAGTCACATTGCACAGGTATTATAGAGGGAGAAGGAGGCCAAGAAATGTAAGAAAGAGAGATTGGATGTGCAGGGGAGAGAATATCGTGAGCTTTACATTGCGGAGGAGTGTGGACGTTGAGTGACAGGAAGAGACACTAATAGAGACTGTGGATTCACACTGCAAACATGGTTGTCGGTTCACTCTTAAATAACTGTCGGCAGAGGGGGATAGAGAGGCCTGTGCTTCTAGAAAACACTTGAGAACACGCAAATCCTTCTTTTGAACTGCTATAGATTCCCACAATCATATTATAACATTGTTAGCTTGCAAGTGCATGCTAATTGGTTATGAATAACTAAAGATAAACACACACAGTGAGATAAGTAACAACAATGACAACATTATCGCTAATGGAGGAAGTCTTCCTCCAAGCATTGTTACATTTTTCTCTTTCAACTAAAAGTTGTAAAAGCTTAGAAAGCTGAGAATGTTTCTAATTGGGTTCTCATTATTTTCTTTTTACACTTAGCAGCTTCAAGAGCTGTTGATATACCTCTTGGTATAAATAAAGTATCAAATGAAAATAATAAAATACAATCACATGAGTGATGACCGTGGAAATCTGATGTTTCACGGTCATGAGCCAACCAATTATTACCAATTATTAATAAAAACGTATGTTAGTATTTTCTGTTTGTCTTATTGTGATGAAAAAAAGAAACCCAATTAATTAATCCTACTGCAAGTGTTTCCTGTGTGGCTAAAGCATTCCATATAGCTTATTGCCTTGTGTTACAAAGCCCTATCGATGGCCAAAACTGGTTAAAAACACATCAATGACTTGAAATACAGGAACAGGTATTTTGAGTCTATTCACATCCTGCTGCCTTTGGCTCCCTCAAATCAAATCTAAGTTTGCATGTTCGCGTAGGTGTTCCCCTGCTCTCAGGCCTTCTGCCACAGTTAAAAGACATGCAGGTGTCAGGTTAACTGGTGACTCTAAATTGCCTGTAGGTGTGAATGTGGGCATGTATAGCAGTCTTTCTCTATGTGTCTGTCAGTAAAAACGGCAGATTCGTGTCTTCAGTAGGAACAAATGAACTTGAGGCTGAGTACCATAAGTAAGTCATACTGAGGCATGGACTTGTTAATTTTGCTCTTAAATAACAAAAGGAAAAAAACAGAACACCAGCCTAGCACGTAAATATAAGAAAAATTCCCCTGCTTATCCCTTGCTATTGGATGTCTGACTGGAGTTTGACTATGTTGATAGCTATGTAACTACAGAGAAACTGGCAAAAGCAGTACTTTTACATTTTATTTTAGACTACTGTGGATGTTCCTTGTCAGAATGGTATTACTGAGCCAAAAGGTTTCAGATTGTTCAACTTTTCAAGAAGCTGTTTTTGCGCTAAACTTTACACAAATTGTCCACAAAACCTTAAAAGGATATCTGCAAGCTGATTTGAAGTATTTAGACATTTGCGAGAAATTGTATCCAAATTTGTATATGAATTATAGCCAAAAATGTGTATTGTGAGATTGGAGTGACCTTGACCTTTGACCTATGAACACCAAATTCCATTGAGTTCTTTCTTATGTTCAAATAGACGCTTGCGTCATATTTAAATAATTTCCCTCCAGGTGGTCCTAAGATATCACCTTCACCAGAATGGGATGGACGGACAGAAAACCCAAAAACATTTTTAAAAAAGCAAAAAGGACCAAAAGCAACATTTCAAACACTGCACAGCTGCAGCTGTCCGTACCTGCTCGTGGTGCTCGATGCCCATGCTGATGGTGTTGATCAGAATGGCGATCATGATGCCTCGGTTGAAGTACTTGCTCTCCACGATTCCCCACAGCTTCATCCGGATGTCGTGCCACAGCTCTCTGCATCTCTTCTTCGGGCTACAGCCCTTACGTTCCCCTTCACCCTCCTGGCCTTTCTTGCCCTTCTCCTTACTACCAGCATGTACCCCCTCCCTGTCCGTTTCCTCCACAGCTCCCTCCTCCGCCTCATCGTTCACTGCACTGCGAGCCGGTCCCACCCCATCAGTGAGCGCCAGGGCTGCCGCACACTGAGGGCAGCCATCGGAGGCAGAGGCAGTGGTGAGGGCCATGGGTGACACGTGGTCAGGTTTATTATGGTGGGGACATGGTGGACCTGAAATATTGTAAATGTAGGGTGTTGAAGGATCACTGTATAAATCATGCAATTAAACACTAATGAGTATTTCTACAGTTACATACCACGCCTCATCACTGCTCTTCTCTCTTGTCCTCCCCTTCCATTGGCCTTTCTGTCCCTCCAATCTCCTCCACCTCCTCCTCCTCTACCTCTTCCGACGCCCCGGAAGCCACGAGGTTTCCCCCGCAGGGTGTAGAAAAGGGAGACAGCTTGTCTCTTGGCTTTGCGGATAATGTGGCAGACCAGCTGGAAGAGTTCCTCATAGCAGTCGCCCGGCTCACTGGCCAGGGTGGAGGAGGACGAGCACCGCGCTCGCTGCTCCTGCATCAGCTGGTGCTCCCTCTGCTTGGTCTCTGAGAACTGGGTGGCGATGACCACGAGGCACAGGTTGATCATGAAAAAGGAACCAACCTAGAGGGACGAGAACCATAAATGCAATATAGCTTTTTAAGAGCCACTGAAAAAATATATATTTTTTTTTTTTACAAAACATAAAATGTGCTACATCTGAAATCACTGGCATGAAATACTCTGAGCTATTAGCGGTCAGTTTCTGCCAACAAATCACACTGAATAAAGAAGTCTGAGCAAGATGGCTTGAGGCCAGTGGAGTTTAGCTGCTGCTACCTCTAGCCTGTTAGCCCACTTGGCTGGACAAGTCCAAACATAACACATTACACAATATGGTTACAAACAAAGCTGCAGTGTTTGCAGTGAAAACATTGAGCATACTGAGCTGTAACTCCTGTACTTTTCTCTTGAGAGTATAAAGGCATTTTGCTACCACAACAGCCATTATTAACTTACAGGGAAAGGGGAGCTGACATCTTTACCCTTTGATAATTAAATCTCCTAATATTTCTTATTTGATCATGAGCTTAAATTGAATCTCATTCACATGGGAAAAAAGTTTCAACCTTGAACTTTGTGTGATTTAGAAATATACTCTCAGCTCAGGCTACAAAAACGTGTTTCCTTTATCAATGAAACTGTAACCTAGCACCAGCTCTTTTGGCTCTCTCTTGCAAAGTAAGAGTAGCTATTTGGGGTGTCCCTAGTTCAGAGTTTAAAGACTCTTTCATTTTCTTCACACTGTGGATGTTGGATGACTCACAGTTGGAGTACTTCCACACATTGGAGGGACATCAAACTCTCCTGGTTGAATCAATAGAACAAAAAATCCTGGAGCTTTCAAAAAAAAATTGACAATACAAGGCTATGTACATAAAAGCATGAGGTTATAAGTACACTATGACTGCCAATGTGCATTTCAGAAAGAAATATCCAAGCTTCAAATGTTATTACATGTGCTGGTAGTGTAGGGAAGAAGCTAAAACGATACTGTTGACAAACCAAACGATACAATCTGCACTTAAATTAATTTAGTTTGGGATTCTGGGTCAATTTTGGATTAATTTGGCAACTATTGCAGTGTATTTTATTCCAAACTGCAACAATTAAGTTTTGAATAAGCTACAGCTCTAATTTGCGCCTCTGACTGGCTTATTCTCAATAGCAACAGCTCAGGCCCATGGGTATCATAGTACACACAGCCAATCACGACAGCACCAGAAAAAAACAAACATGATTTCTCGGAATAGAAGTTCAAATAACAATTAGTGATGATAACAATGTATAGCATTGTGAAACGACAATTCCCATTTGGAAAAGGAAAAAAAAACTCCCACATTAAGATTTGGCCTCAATATTGATTCTCCAGAAGAAGCGCAAAGCATGGAAAAACAGTGCCATCCTGGAATGTCCACTTCATGAATTATAGTATGGTGAGTCCAGTGCAGGATATATAAGCTGGGCAATTTGCTACTTTTTGTTGAGGTTTGATGAATGAGGAGAACAAGCAGAGAGGTGGTTGTTCAATGTACGTTTAATCCACACGTCGTTGGATTCAGTTCTGACATGCTTGAGAATGAATGAAAAGGTTACAGAGACTGAAACTCCTTATATACTCGTCATGGTACTGTGCCAGTTATTCTGGTACATTGGAGGTTGCTTAACATTTTGCTTATACGGTAAAGCTGTCAATACAGATGTAATATATGTGGTGATGTGTGGTCAGCTTATATGGTCACCCTGTCAATATCTTACTCAAGTGGTCAGTGGCGACACAAGTCTTGTTCCTCAAATACACAAATACCTATAAGTATAAGTTTACACTTAGCTTATGGATACATGCTGGGCAGAATTGCAAAGAATGCATCCCAACAGTTACTTTTAATTCATGTAGCAAAGGGAAGGAGGAAATAATAACATTTTAATAGTGTTGTTTGTATTTTGTCAGCAATATATTTGGTCCTCCAGACCTGAAGGGAAATCGGTACACTCTTTAATATTCTTATGTTTGCTCATCTGGAGGAAGACTGGTGCTTATGTGAGAATCATGTTGTTTGATTTTTCAAGCGCATTCAACACCATCCAACCCAACATACTCAAAAACGAGCTCACAGAGATGGGAGTGGATCTTTCCTTCATCTCCTGGATCACAGATTACCTAACAGGAAGACCACAGTATGTCAGGTTGGGGAACTGTGTTTCTGGGACATTAATGAGCAGCACAGGGGCTCCACAAGGCACTGTTCTGGCTCCATTCCTGTTCACACTGCACACAGCAGACTTCAAATACAACTCTGAGTCCTGCCGCGTGTATCAGGAATGGACAGGGATCTGAATATAGGGATCTGATAAAAGCCTTCAGTGACTGGAGTCACAAGAACTATCTCCTCCTGAACACCTCAAAGACTAAGGAAATGATCATAGATTTCTGCAGGTTCAAGCACCCCCTTCAGCCAGTGAATACCTGAGGGGTGGGCATGGAGGTGGTGCCAAGTTATAAGTATCTAGGTGTATACCTGGATAATAAGTTGAACTGGTCCCTAAACACTGACGCTCTCTACAAAATGGGGCAGAGCCACCTCTTTTTCTTAAGGAAGCTCAGATCTCTGTTTATCTGTAGTAAGATGCTGCAGATTTTTTATCAGTCTGTGGTGGTAGTGTGTTGTTTTATGCTGCAGTCTGCTGAGGAGGCAGCATCAGACACAGAGATGCAAGGAGGTTGGACAGACTGGTCTAAAGAGCTGGTTCTGTGGATGGAGCCAGGTTGGACACACTGGAGGAGGTGGTGGAGAGATGACCTGTCAACATGTTCGAGGTCATCCTGAAATACCCGGATCAAACAGCAGTAGACGGCTCCTATCTCCGTTGCAGAACGGAGAGATACAAATGATCCTTCTCTCCTACAGCCATCAGGCTGTCTCATTCTAACAGAGATTCTACCAGACTAACTGAATTTCCCCTTGGGGAAAAATAAAGTAATTTTCATTTGATTTGATTGATTTGATATTCAAATTGCTTTTTAATCTTTGATGTTGGCATCCATACAGCCTTATGATTTTCAATCGGGAATCAATGAAACTTTGGTTAATAGCCATCATTATAATTAAGTTTGGTACATTAAAACCTGTTCCCAAGCCCAGCTATTATTTGTTGCAGTAATAAGTTATGAACTCTTCATTTACTTTACCCATGTGCATAAAATATTGTATTTTGACAACCTTACCTAAAAAAATCAAGCTCTGTCACAAATGCATGTAAAGATAGTGTTATTACTAATCAAATTAGGTCTCCAGGTTAGAATACTGGTGTGGGAAAAAGGCTTTGAGTGCAAAATTACATAATGTATTTAGGGACAGGCAGACCTGAATGTCACCTCCTCCCCATGCGGACTATGTCACTCTTTATACTAACCCTATTAACCTGTCAGAACTGTTTATTTTTGAAGCGTGACAGAGAATTTAAAATTCTACACAAAAACTCAAACTATTCACCATGGGGCCAACTCCATGTAGCACTTTTGTAAGAAAAAAATCTGAAAGACGGATACTTGGCCTTGAGCCTGGTGTCCATTAATTAATGGTGGAATGTTGGGAGACTTGAGTATACAAGAGGAATATTCAAACACAATATAAGTAAAGAGAAGAATGAAGAATCAATTTACTTAATAATTAAAATAAAATAATTACTTCACTCTCTTCCTTTTTCTCTTTCTGTTTGTGAACTCACAAACTGAATTATTGAAAAGCTGATTCAATGCTTTATTGTAAATCAAACTAACCAGGTTTAAGGCCAATCATTTATCTTGCAGATATTGCTAAAACTTTTAATAATTATATAAATATAATACTTTTTTAGAGTTATGTCAGAAAACGAGTTAATGTTAATGGGTGTTTGACATTTTAGGCTGATCCTCTTTACAAGAGACTGCAGGTGAAACAGTCATAGGCAGAGAGAGAAAACGAGAGGAGGAAAAGGGCAAGGTCACCCAGAGAAGCATAGCTGATGTGGAAAAAGAGGAGGATAGAGAAAGCGAGAAGGCAGAGAGGGGGATGAAGTCTAACGCTCTCTGGGCTCTGATCAATAGTGATTGTGAAGCCTGATAACCCCCTTCTGCTCTCCATCTGAACCGCTGTGACAAAGACTATGGAAGAGCTGGATAAAAAGTGAGTGTAAGCCGACCTATGTGTGTGCTTTGTGTGTGAAGCAGCTCTTCATTGATCCAAAGCAGAGATTTGTGGTCGCACTGGCTGGATTTCATGCCAGCTCTCTGGACTCTCAGGCTGAAAGGGAGGCAGTGGGTCCCAGCACCAGTTCAGCACCCTCACCGATCCCATCAAATATTTATACTCACACTCAGCTGGAGCTGCTGAAATACAATTAGATTAGTGTGTGTGTGAGAGAGTGTGTATGTGTGTGTGTCGCTGCTTTAGTGTTTGCAGTACAGTGACATAATGACTATGTGTGAGAGGGAAGTTTGGATGACAGTGAATAGATGCACTATGAAAGAAAGAAAGAAAGAAAGAAAGAAAGAAAGAAAGAAAGAAAAGAAAGAAAGAAAGAAAGAAAGAAAGAAAGAGATAAAGAAAGAAAGAGAGAAAGAGAGAAAGAAAGAGAGAAAGAAAGAAAGAAAGAAAGAAAGAAAGAAAGAAAGAAAGAAAGAAAGAAAGAAAGAAAGGGAGACAAGCCTCCATTTTTTGATAAGAATGACCATGACTCCCAAAAATTACAGCTCCACTCATCAAAGTTTTGTAAAAGGTGATAAATCCAGAGTTTCACCAGGTCTTGAGGCCTATTTTAGCTCAGTGTTTTGGTTTTACACATTTACCATTGTCAGTATTTGCTTTCTATTCAACAGTGGGGCAGGAACAAGACTAGCACCATGCTTGCTGATTTTGCAACTGCACTAAACTTAAGTGCAATTAGTGTGTGTCCAACTGCCTTTTGCAAATTAAAGGACAGACAACCTGGGCTCAAAGTATGGCACAAGTGGCAAAAGGGTTGTATGTTTTGGGCGTAACCTGAATGAAACCAATCAGAGTGTTATCTCCCATACCCAGCTGGCATGTTGCTATTTACATGGTGTATTTGGTAAACTGGAGAAGCAATTGGGTTTTTGCAATGTGCAAATATGGTCTGATGTGAATTTTGTGGATTAAATATTTGTAAAACGCATGCCACAGCACTTCTGCCACATCACAGGGTCTCTGGCTTTTTTATTTATTTATTTTTTTAATCCTTTTTATAATTAGACTGTTATGCTTTTAACCTGTAGCACTTTGAGATTTCCTGTAATGTAAAGTGCATTACAAATAAAATGTATTATTATTTTATTATTATTGTCTCACAAATTAGTCATCTGTTGCTGCTTGGGCGGCCGTGGCTCAGTTGGTAGAGCGGGTTGCCCATCGATCGGAGGGTTGGTGGTTCTACCCCTGACTATGGCAGCCTGCATGTCGAAGTATCCTTGAGCAAGATACTGAACCCCAAATTGCCCCCTATGCTGCGTTCATCGGTGTGAGAATGAATTCCCAATGGTGGCAGGTGGCACCGTTTAGGATAGCTTCTGCCATCAGTATGAATGTGTGTGTGAATGGGTGAATGAGCGCAGTCTGTAGTGTAAAGCGCTTTGAGTGGTCGCAAAGCGACTAGAAAAGCGCTATATAAGTGGGTCCATTTACCATTTGTGTTCCACAGATCTTCATACCTAAATGACATATGAATATATTGTTTGCCAATGACTCCAACAGGTGCATGATGTGAGATGGTTGCAGTTTTAAACATGTGGTTAACATTTTGCATTGAAACAAAACTGCCTGGTTAGTTTAAAGTTAGAGAAAACATTTTGATTTGTGTTTAAAAAAAGCATTTTTGTTACATAATTTAAGTTTAGCACCAAAGTTAAGTAAGTTAAGTATGCAACGTAAGTCAACTTATGTGCATAACATTAAATAACTGATATCTACCCTGACCTCCACCTCGTGTGGACTATGTCACTCTTTGTACTAACTTTTCTCCTTTGCTTCTGCCCTACTAAATTTGGGTATACAAATTTGTAAAGGTCATAGATTTACTAAACCCGAGACAGGGTTCTGTAGGTCTGTACCTATATGCATGTATGGGCATGTTAATACCAGTGTTAATACCAGGTGAGGGCACTTAAACCGCGTCAAATCAGAAGGCTAATCACACTGTGTAACAAAACAGGTCGAGGCTGGCATTTCAGAATCTTAAACCTTAACTCCACAGGGCCAAGCTATTTTCCATGGAAAGCCTTTAATTCCACTGAGTCCTCTTGTCTAAGCTGCTCTACATGATGGTAATCAGTGTAAAGCATCTCTCAAACTCTCTCCATCTTTATCTCACTTTTTTTAATCTGTCCCTCCATCTGTCATACTCTCTCTCATCACTGTTCTCATCTCATCTTCTCTCTCATATCACTCAAACTTCATCCAACTCTGCTGCTCTCTCAATTCAATTTAACACAGTTAATCTGCATGAATGTTACGTGTGTGAAATTGTCAAAACATCTAAATGCAACCCAAGCCCCCCCCTTTCTCTTTTTGTCTCCATCTCAGCTGCTGTCTCTCGCTCTCCTCCGTCTCCTTATGCTCAGTGTCGTGCAGTATTAAAGGAAACATAATTAAAAGTCTTGTCATCTGTCTGCTAGTGAGATGAGGACAAGCTGGGATATGAACAGAACTTTTAACATGTGAATAGTAACGCTTAAATCGCTTTCCTCTACTAAGTCTGTTTGTGAGACAAGCCTTGAAACATGCTGCAACAAAGCAGACAAGATCCTCCCTGTCAGATCTTTTCTCTGAGATATGCAACAACAACAGGGAGTGAAATCCTGCTATGATGCTTAGTCTATGGCACTTTTAAGCATTATACTAAATTAGAAGACAGTGATCTTGAGATACATTGAACAGTGAGGATCTGCTTCTTCATTTAGATAATGTTTCAGGCTTTAGAATATATTCAGTGGAGAGATATGAAGGAACATTTTTGTTTGAATTATAAAAAGTTGATTTTAATCCTGAATCTGAAAAATGGTGTGAGTGCTGCACATATCTTACACCAGCAGTCTTCAAACTGCAAATCTAAAATACCAGTGGTAGTGACAGGTAAGCTAATGGATCAATGATGTATTTATTTTGTTGTTTTCAGCAAAAATTGAGTTTTGAGACTTTGCTGATCCACTCATTTTTTATCTAGCACCATCACGCCACAAAATTGTTAACCCTTTTCTCAACATTAAATGCTAATGATTTGCATTTAACAATAATATTAGTGAATCGTATGCTAATAACCTAACAGGCCATATATTGCACTCTAAATGTATGCCTTTAACCACCCAGTTGTTATAATCATGCATGCTAACATGCTTAAAAGGTGCATGGTACATGACAATCAGAACAAAAATCAGTCTGGGATTGCCTCCATATGGCTCTCATCTGAGGCTCCCACCTAACTGTGCTAACAGTGCTAACAACGGTAACAGAGCTAACAGTCTCAGTAGAGGTTAACTCACACTTGCCTTGCTAATTTTAATTTTTATTTCTTTATTTATTGTTGTTGTTTGTACTTACAAACATACAATCATAAAGAAAAAGCAGTAAAAGAAACAGTTAAAATGTGCAGGAAAGATCAAAAAGCAGAAAGGGCTGATAAGTGACCCTCCGCTCTCAAACCTATAAATAACTATACTTAACATCCCCCTCCTCACCCAATACCCCTATCCCCCCTATACACATGCACCAACACACATGTGGATATCTTCCTCTCATACACAGATATATACAATACAGGATTAAACAATAATTACATAGCTAAATGAAATAAAATATAAAAACAAAAATACTAACAAAACACTATAATACAAAGGTGATTAGAACATCTGCAGGGATTTTTTGGGCTCATTCTTCAATGTAAATGCTAATAACATAGTTAACCCAAAACACAGTTGTGGGATGGCGTCATCTTGGAAGCCAGGTCCTTTTTTAGCAGTAACTGCCAGATGATCATCACTTTTGCATACACAGAGTCAGCAGTTATATATGGACCATTGCACAGAGAATATTGCACTTTAAGAATATTGCACATTAATATCTACATATCTTTATGTAGCAACTACTTCTTTGCTGCTGCATTACTGTATTTAAGATGATTTCTGCCATATTTACTTTTATCTTATCTTCTCTTATCTTCAAATTATCTCAACAGAATATATTTATTTCATTGCTCAGCAGAAAAAATGCTGGTCTGAAGGGGTTTAGACATGTTAAGATAAGATAAGATAAAATAAGGTGAAAGTAAATATGGCAGAAACCATATTAAAAAACAGTTATTGTGCAGCAAAGAAGTAGTTGCTATACAAAGATATGTAGATATTACTGTGCAATATTCTAAATATTTTAAACTTTGTCTTCTATCTATTTTAATTCCTTATGTAAACTAAATGTGCTACAGTATGTACAAACTTGCCTTGCCTTACCAGCAAAGCATTTTAATTTTAAAGGTTGGGGGACGGAAGCACATAATGTATGACATACTGTTAAACCTGATGCTGTGATCAGTGTGTCTGCTCCAACCATGTGAGCCCGGAGGACATGCTGAGGGATTCGCTCTAATTAATAACATTTCATTTAAGATCAAAGAGGGACACCAACATGTGGTCGCTTCCTCTCTAGCATCCTCCAATCCTCTCTCTGATTTCACGCCGGCACTCCAGCCCATCATCACCACCTCCTGATTCCTTCTCTTCATTGATCCATCCGCCTCTTTCCCACCCCTCCTCCACTTCTTCCCTCTTACTCTCACTCACCATCTCCTACAGCCCATTCCTTCTCTCCTGCATTTCCTTCCATCCCTCTTCCCTCAATTTTTGCTTCAATTTCATCATCCTTTTTTCCATCTCTTACCCTCCACCAACCCTTACTCCAGTCCTCAGTAATTTACTTTCTTCCTTTCCTCCTCCCTCCACTCTTCTTCACACTGATGTTTTGACATCAAAAGACAACCATAATGTGTTTTTCTCATATAACTAGTACCTATTTGTAACTAGTTACATCTAGTGGAGCTAGATAATTAATGATGACTTCTGGAGTATTCATGGAATTAAAATCAGACTATATGCCTATAAGCATAACACATAAGCATAAAAGGATACAATGTAGTTTAAAGGAGACATTATGTTCAATGTGTTATGTTCATTTTTGTATTTTTGTTTTTGTTTACATGCCTTAATATTCAAAAGACACATTATTTTTCTCATACTGTCTGCCTGAATATACCTGTATTCACCCTCTGTCTGAAACGCTCTGTTTTAGCGTCTGTCTCTTTTAGACCCCTCCTGAAAAAAGGCCAGTCTGCTCTGATTGGTCAGTGTTACCAAGTCTTCCACATCTGCGCTCTCAGTGTCTCTGCACCTTCATTGCAGCCGGGGAATGACTGTAACGTGACTGTAGCAGCATTTTCTACCAATATATGGTAAAGTTCTGACATCACAACTGCACAGAAGTCCTAACAGCTTGTTAAAAGGCACAATATGTGAATTCAGGCTGTGTGTATTTGTCTGTGGATAAAGTGTTTTGATACAGTATTTACACACCTGAAATCAGGTCTACATGCTGCTTTCAGATCAAAAACATATTAAAATGTACTCTTTACAATATGGGACCTTTAAGGCAGGATCAAGCTGCCCAAGTGTTACTGTGTATTGATAACTCTGTGTGTGTGTGTGTGTGTGTGTGTGTGTGTGTGTGTGTGTGTTTGCCTGTTTGCAAGCGTATGTGTGTGTTTCTGCGTGACTGAGAATAATAAGTAGAGTGATAGGTGCATGAGTGATGCTCAGTATACTGCTGAGTGAGAAAGGGGAACGAAATGGGAGCAGGAGGGGTGTGGAAGAAGGGAGCCAGGAGGTAGTGGAGATAAAAGGAAGAGGATAAGAAAGGAGGAAGAGACGGGTGAAGGTGGAAGGGCATGTTGGAAGGATTGATAGATAGCAGGAAGAGATAAGAACGGAGCAGAGATTGACAGATTTAAGGAGATAGACAGATGAAGGGAGGGAAAGAAGAAGAAATGAATGGGTAAGGAATGAAGGGAGTGTTGGTGAGAGGAGAAGTGAGGCAGAGCTTGTGCCTGAATCGAAGGCAGGCAATTAAAAGTGTAATAAAAAAGACAAGACAGCCCCTGGGTTGGGGAAGTAACGGGGACTGGCAGTCACACTGCATTATGATAACACTTTCATGCACACACATACTCTGACAGGCTAAAAAAGAAATATACTGAGGGGAACACGCATCAACACTCACACACAAAAGCATACACACCCATCGCAGCACACACGCAGGCACAGAAGCTAAAGGATTAGAATTAAAAAGTGTTTTATCCGCACAAAGGGGGGATTCTTTAGGGATTTCTGCTCAGTATGACACTGACAGCCTCCTGTGTTTGTGTGTGTGTGTGTGTGTGTGTGTGGGCGCATGGATATTCAGGTGAGAGAGAGTGAGGGAGAGGAAGCGAGAGAGGAAGGGAAAGAAGGAGTGACAGCTTTTCATTGCAGTCATCTGTAGCTTGGCAGCGGAAACAGAAAGTCTGTAAGTATGTATATTGAAACGACAACTTCACTGTGTGTGTGTATTGGGATGTGTGTACTTGTGTGTATTAGATATCAATTTTTTTTTTTTTACTTCAAGTGGGATTATAATGTAGTAAAAATTATTTTATCATGTAACCGTTTAATTATTTCAAGCTTTCAAGTAAAAAAAAACAACAACATCGGTAAAGTTGGCTAAAGCCGAACTAAATTGTTGTTGTTTTTTTTGCTGTAATACCACGGGACACAGTTTTGATTAGTTAATATGTGATATTGCATTTTCCTATAATCTGATAATCAATCGTTTTATAACATTATTATGACATGGCTCATCCAGTGCTATGCGCACTTACTGTCGTATATGTGTGCGAGTGCGACTTACAATAATCAGCAGAATGAAGTAGATGAAGTTGTAGAAGGAATGAGCATCCATCACATAGTACATGATCTCCACCCAGCCCTCCAGAGTGATCACCTGCAATAAAGGGGGGAAGTGACAGTGAATAAACAGTAACTGTATTCGCAGGAAGTCTGCTTGCTTATTGGCTTTTTGGTGGTAAAGTTTGAAGGAACAATATCACTTCATAGACTAAAAAAAAGTTGATGTAGCCACCCTGACACCAATCTGCTGTTTTCTGGTGTTGGGTTTTTGGAGCAGAGGTGGCCATATTTGGACAAAATGGTGGATCTGACTAAAAACCAGAGAACACTATGACACCTTTTCGACCAACTCGAACCTAGTTCTTCTGCTAGGGTGGCGCTGGTGCTGGTTTCTAGTTGTTTCAACTTGCACACCTTCTCAGAATCTGTTTGCTTTTCCACAGGCTCAAGAACTACATCATTACGTCACTGTATACGGACTACATCGTCTCTGTACAAATGTTGCTCCTGGCTTTGCGAGCCTACATTGACATCCAAACACGACTGATATAGCACATTTTTGCTGCTCATCTTGAATGCTATGGACAGTGATTATGTTCTTATTAACACTGAACGTAAGATCTTGGTATTAGCCTTTGTTGTAAGCTAACACTAGCCCATCACATTGCAGTTAGACAAATAAAATAAAATGAATGATTCCAGTTTTAGTTGGTCTTGCTGGTCATGATTATCCTGCCCCCAGCCACTGGCATAAGTGGTTTTTGGTTTGAGACCAGCAAAGAGTTGGTGCTGCTCTGGAACCAGTTTTCCTGGCTGAGAGCCGGTTCTTTAGCTGTCGAAAAATCAAGGAACTGGTTTGAGATTAGGCACCGTTTCTGAACCGGCCCTGGAACTGCCTTGGTCGGAAAGGAGTATATGCAAGCCCAACTATACTGACAACTTGGCCGTACCAGGCTGCTGTACAAGCCGGCGTAGCTTTCATAATTTGAGGACCATTGAAATGTACACAATACCTTAATACATATTACTACACCTCAATCCTGATTGACAGGTCTGTAGTGACTTGTCAATCACAAGGTAGAACTTAAGAACTTAAACGGTGTATTAGGACCAAAACAAAGCAGTCATCTGCTTATATGTTTGCCAACATTCTTACCTGGAAGATGACGATCCAGGCATAGGCAATGTTGTCAAAGTTGATGGCTCCTTTGTGGGGATTGCTGTACCCAGTATGACACCTGGTGTAGTACTGGTTCCAGTTGACACAGAGTCCTGCTACACTGACACTGCCATTGGCCAGAGGCTCTGGGCTCAGGCCCAGCGACTGGCGGTACAAGGCGTCGTCTTTGTCCAGGCAGCACGTCCTTCCTCCCTCGCGGCGAGCTGGGACGTCGGTGCAGGACATGATGCCGTTGTCGACTGGCAAAGAGCAGATGAAGGGTCGCTCATCATCCTCGTCAGCCATGTAGTAAGGCCGAGGCAGGCTGATACCCGTAGTGCTGGGAGGGTGAAGGGAGAGAGTGAATTTGAGCAAGTAAAACAAAATAAATATATTTAATCTGACTCAATATGGCACTTAATGGGACAAATGGTTGTGGTAATCTGAGTTGGCAGCACTTAAAACATTTAAATATCATTTTAACCAATGTTTTCTTGATTTGATCTGAAGATATTAAGGTATATTTGGAAAGCTATAATATTTCAGTTCTTAAATTCAACTTACTTCTTTGCCTGGTTTTAAAAAGTCAGTAAAGAGTCATAGTAAAAGCCATGTAAAAAGTCATATATAGCGAATTGATGCCGGGCTATGAATGTGCTTGATGAGTAATCAGTAAAATGTGGAAATCAATTTTAAGCCTGGCTAGTGCAGAGATCCCATAAATAGAGTTATGTAATTTGTGTGTGCGCTACCATGCCAGATTTCTATTTGAATTTTACACAAAGCAAAACCACTTGTCCTTCATGGCTATTTTCAATGTTCGGGTGCAGCGAGATCGGAACCGAAAGCAGAAAATATAATGATCACAGACGGAGGGATGAGTGGATGAAAGGATGGAGAGAAACAGAAGGAGAGAAAGAGAGAGAAAGAGATGATTATGTTTGCAATGGTGAAATTGAAATAAAATGACGGAGTGGAGCAGAAAGGTAGTGATGGAAATGCATTAACCTCGAATCACCGTGCTGATAGTCAGCTGTCTGACGGAGTTTGACAGAAATTGGTTGACCATTTCCTGTGGTTTTTGTGATGATGTGCCGTCAGTCTGAGATAGCTGTCTGATCGGCGGTTCAGCCTAGCAAATCTAACTCTGCATCTACTGTTTTTTTTTCACTTCTACCCTTTTTCTTCTTTCACAAAAACAAACATTTAAGCTGTCAAACATGTTATAGGCTGAAAAGAAAGAGAGCAAAGAAAAACTTTACGCTGTCTCCCCAGAATAATCCGTTAAATCAAAATCACAGCAGCGTGAAAATGGCTGCTTAGTTTGTTTTGTTTGTCTTTCTGAGATATTCTTTGAACTGCAGAGAGAACTGAACACATGTATCCCCTCTCACAGAATGCAGACCAGCGGTCAGCTGGCTGTCAGATGGAGTGTTTAACATTAACAGAAGATCACATGATCAGTCGGTCAATGTAATTTTTTTGCAGTTGACTTGGTATGTGAGGGCTTTAACACAGAAACTGACAGAGGATAGGCCGAAATCGAAAGAATGTTCTTCACCAAATGAGTTCCGGTGAGAGTTGCAATTTCAACGTTTGCATTCAAAGATCTTGACGAGAAGGATACAAGAATAGGAGAGGAAGATACAGTAGAGGAGGAGAGTCTAGAGAGAGAATTATGATGACGAGCGATCATGATGAATGCCAAAAAAATATAGAAAAAAGGAGAAAAATGGACGGCAGGAATCAAACAAGATAAGAAAAAAAATAAGGCAAGAGACAAAACAAATTAGAGGATGGACAAAAATCTAAAAGCGGATCAATAACTGAGAGGGGAAAGGCAAGAAGTGGTGAAGAAAAGGAATTACAAATAATATATGAGCCAAAAAATAAAAAAATAAAATAAAGTAAGAGAGACACAGTAAAGACGTTTTCCTTGACATTACAAAAAGAGCAAGGCAGGCACTAAAGACAGAGAAGAGCAAAGCTCTGTGTGATCTCACTTTAATCCGAGAGCAGGCTGCTATTTAAAGGGCACGCCGGAGAAAGGGATACAGATGAATGCAGACGCTGGTTAGCAATTACATCTGACCTGGTATTTGAGAACGCTCAAAAGAAGTGGCGTTGTGAGTACTACCCTGTCTCTCACTCAGTCATCGTCTTTGTCACGCTCTTTCTATGTCTTTCACTCTGCCTCTCTGTATTGTGCTGTATTGAATAGGAGCTATTATCAAGCCCACTGACCTGGAGCCTTTTTATGTCAGGTAAGCTTACAGTGTAGCTCTGGATGTTTCTGACCAGGTCTCTCTTTTTCTACAAGTCTACAATTCTACAATGTCATTTAGCAGACGCTTTTATCCAAAGAGCAGAACATTTGACAGTTCATACAACACAAGCAAAGATCAAGTTTAAAGACAACATATGAGTAAGTGTCATGGGTTAAGTTTGAGTCCATTAGGACGTAAGTGCTATCAGGTAGTGCAAATACTCCTTTTCTTATCCGTGTAGATTATGTGTGAAGGTGTTCAGTAAAGAGCTCTTTAGTCTCCTCTTAAAGATAGAGAGAGTCAGCAGATCAGATGGAGTTCGGAGTTCGTTCCATCACTGGGGAACTACAGAAGAGAAGAGTCTAGTAAGGGCCCAGGAGCGACAAAGGGGCCAGACCCCTTTCACTGGAATACCGTAGTGAGCGGGAAGGTTTGTTGACCTGAATAAAGGAGTTCAGGTAGGCAGGAGATGTGCCAGTTGCTGCTTTGTAGGCAAGAGACAAGGCTTTGAATTTGATGCAGCTGCAACTGGGAGCCAGTGCAGACAGATGAGTAATGGAGTGACGTGTGCTCTCTTGGGTTGGTTGAAGACCAGACGTGCCGCAGCAATCTGGATCATCTGCAGAGGTTTGGCGGTACATGCAGGAAGACCCACCAGTAGAGAGTTGCTTAGAGTAGTCTAAGCCTGATATCACGAGGGCCCAGGAGTTGTGTTGATTGCTCGGTCAGGTAGGGGCTGACCTTCTTAATGTTGTATCAGGAGAATCAACACAATCTCGCAAGTGTGGCAACATGAACCTTAAAGGTCATAAAGGTCCACATATCATTGATAAAATCTCAACCCAAATGTGGCACAAGCAGTTGTTGGATTTGCCCGTTTTAATAGCTAAAGCTAGACTGTCTGTACTACCACTAGCAATTCTTAACATTTTAGAAGAAACTTTGCTAAAAGACCACTGTGTAACACCAAACATTTGACAAACAACTAAAATCAGAGTAAAAATTGGACTTCTTCTTCTCAGGTGGTCAGAGACATTGCTCAAAATAATGGTTAATGTAACTCCAGATATGGAAAACTTCTCAAATACTGGGTTGTGGGTTTGTCAGCTTGTAGGTTTGTCAGCTTATTGTTGTGCCCTCAGTTTGCTAAAAAAAAATAAAATAAATAAAGATATTGTTCCCTTCCTCTCTTCCTGATAACTAGTCTTACTCTTGTATTCATCTTGCACTCTGTTGAACAGACTGTGTTTTGGTTTTGTCTGATCAATTTGTATTTGTTTTTCAGCTCTTTATTCTCAAGGGTGCAATTAGGTGATAAGCACCCTAGTAAGTTTCTTTCAGCAAAGTTGGCTAACAAACTCCAGGTGCAAAGAGAAAATATACCTGGCTTTATTCTCAACCTTATGTGTTGTATATATGCATAAATTGGTATTGCACTGGCAATTTGAAAAACAGTTTTTAGTGTTGTACTTGAATTTGACTCCTGCTTTTATCCTTTGACATCCCGTGTCGTGTTATATGGATCTCTAGTCGCCGATATGTTGTTTATTAGACTAAATAAAAGCAGAGGATGATGTCTAATTGCTACTTTTTGGTGGATAATGTTTAGGCATCAAAAAACAAGCCTTTAGGAATCTTCTTCACAGGATGGCCCACACCCAGCAGATTGTGAATTTAATAATAATAATAATAATAATACATCAGTTTTATATAGCGCTTTTCAAAATACACAAAGACGCTTTAATTTAATATGAACCAAGCATTTATATCAAACACCTCTCTATTTATCTATGTACTCTTAGCTCTGTTCGCCTGTTGAGCCCACTTGTTCAGCACTTTAAATTAAAAAATAATAGCTCTGCAAAGTTCTGGTTTATAGGCGTTTATTTGTTTTCGCAGGAAGACAGGACCTACTTTAAAGTGTGTGTCTGCATAAATGGACCTGTTTCTTCTGCAGTTTGTATTTGTGCCTCGTCTCTAACTAAAGGCCAGCAAATATACGTCAGAAAAAAACGTGACTGTCCACCCACTTATGTTACTCTTCTTCCCATCGCACAACCCATCCACTAATCCCCACCTCTGCACACGGCTGAGCCAACATCCAGTGACAGCAGATATCGCAGCCCAGCTCATTATCAGCTTGGACATCAGCGGTGTGTTTCTGTATATTGAGGTGATTACGTTCGCCACCAGACAGTGTCAGACAGTCAGCAGTCATTTCACACCTGAGGAGACGTTGGACTCCTGACAGCAAAGACACCAGCCAATGGTTTGTGTTTTATACCTCCCGCTTTTGTTCCTGGAAACATTCTGCGGGCCGATTTACAACCGTCACACATGGTTTGCATCAGCTCTGTGGTGAGGGAAAAAAACTGCTTGTGTGCATGTTTTACCTGCATTGGATGACATTACTGAAATTAACTCAGGTGGGTCAGGACATCCCATGATTACATCCTCTCTCCATCTCATCTCTGAACTGGTTACCATGGCGATGGCTTACCCCAAAGCCTCTCTTCAGATCATTATTTTCTCTGTGGGCTCTGCAGTGCGAACTTCCGTCCAGCCCACTCCTCTGTGCAGCCAAACTGGCCTAATCAAACGCTTGGCCACGGATTTGGTCTCCCCGGGCCTCCGCTCACCACCGACCATCCGAATCCCAGTTATTGTCTGAGCTCTGTGTTATCACAGTGGTATTAGCTGTACTCTTAATCATAGAGCTATTTGGAAACAAACAACACCTGCTGAGCTTCCAGCCTAATTTGGACTTACTATTTTCTTTAGCTTTTACCAGGGGACATGAAGAGAGTCATCATAATTCACTACTGATGGGTGATTTTTTATTTTTTCAAACTTTAAAGAAATCATCCTGCTGTCACAACATACAATTGAACAAACTCCCTGCACAACATATGTATTATTGGATACTCAGATGAGAACATTAACAATCAAACTGAGATGGCATCAAAACATGCTGATACATATTCAAACACCTGCATCAGTTTTAAGTTAAAGTTGGTTTAAACTCATCTCTGTGATCGTGCTGACTTGTAATATTAAGGTTTTACGGGTTGTATCATTGTATTGGACTAATAGGTTAACTTACCTTATCTTTTACCTTACACCTTACCTTATATTTTACCTTATCTTACCTTAACTTTTACCTTATCTTGCCTTATCTTTAACCTTATCTTACCTTTTCTTTTACCTTACCTTACCCTTTACCTTACACCATACCTTTTCTTTTACCTTACCTTACAATTTACCTTACACTAAACCCTTGTCTTACCTTATCTTACCTTATCTTTTACTTTACACCATACCTTATCTTTTACCTTACACCATACCTTATCTTTTACCTGATCTTACCTTATATTTTATCTTACACCATACCTTATCTGTTACCTTATCTTACCTTATCTTTTACCTTACCTTATCTTTAACCTTACACCTTACCTTATCTTTTACCTTACATCTTACCTTTTACAGTATCTTATCTTATCCTATCTTATCCTTCCTTGCCTTGTCTTATCTTATCTTTCACCTTACACCATACCTTATCTGTTACCTTATCTTACCTTTTACCTTATCTTATCTTACCTTATCTTTTACCTGGCACCATACCTTATCTTTTACCTTACCTTATATTTAACCTTACCTTATCTTTTACCTTACACCTTACCTTTTACAGTATCTTATCTTATCCTATCTTATCCTACCTTGCCTTGTCTTATCTTATCTTTTACCTTACATTACCTTACCTTACCTTTACCTTAACAGTATCTTATCTTTAGAGCAAATAATTTTATTGCTAAAGCATGAAGTAATTTCAATGCTGCAATTAAAATTGTCGCTCTTGTAATTTAAAAACCAGACTGTTCAAGCTGCAGTTTTGCCATAAACCAATCATGAATCACTCGTGAATCATTCAGCCTTAAAGTCACAACATATCTTATCTATTAAGTTATCCTCTAAAGGATCTGGTGTGTGGTTTATGGAGTGTTAGAATCTTATCAAAATCAGCTGTGGGAAATCACCAGAAGATGCACCCTATTTAGAAATTGAAGGATATTGACATTTGATTGACAGCTGTTGGTTCTGCTTCTGAGCACACAGAGATGAAGTCTTACTTACAAAAACACCCAAACAAGTGTGAAGCACAAGCAGAGAGGTAGCTGCCCGAAATCAACAACAGCATTTGCACTCCTCTGATTTTGAAGCGACATGACAGTAGAGTAATTGAATTTCTGTCACTTTCACCAAAATAAACAGCCCACAGCCACTGAGATACAGAACATTAAGCCTGCAAATACCACTCAATACTATTGCAACAATAGCACTCTCACACATGCACCAAAGTAAGACTTCACCCTCAAGGAAAGGGATGAAGGACAAGCGAAAAGGTGAAAAGATAAATAAAAAGCGCCTCCAGTTGGCAAACTGTAAAGGTTAGAGGTAGAAGTGAGATAAAGGTACAGTACAACTACACATTATTAGCATCTTAAAGCTTAGACCTTCTGCAAAACCCCACATACCCTGCTGGGGGTATTCTGTGTGTGAATCAGTGGGGGAGTTGTGATTGTCCGTATGCATCCTTGCAAGTGTTTGTGTGTTTTTGGTAAGTGTAGGAAAAAAGGGATATGTGTGACTGTGTATGTGCACAGCAGGGGATGAATCACAACATACACAATTAACTTGCTAATGTGAACGATGATGAGGAGATGATGCAAAGTAAAAGGTAAATCAATTGAAATAAGAATAAGAGCTCGGGGAAAAAAGTTTCCTTGGAAGAACACAGAGAAACAGGTCAGCAGGTCCAACTTGTTTTCTCAATGAGACAACAGGGACAGGTTTTGTGATACTAAGAAAGAATGTTTTGTGTCCACAGCACAGTTTGAAGCCTGGGCCCCGTGGAGAGACCCAAAAACTGCTAAGTGACGATGCAGCTTCAGGGACGTGGAGGCAAGGGAGTTATTTGGGAGAAAAGTAACTGATATCAGCAAAAAGTGGGAAAAAGTGGACTTTGTGATTTGGACATTGGACAGGTATTTAATTTTTTTTCATTTTTTTTATTTTACTCTTGACCATGATCATGTTATAACTTTTACAAAACTGTATTTTTTCTTCCTAAATCTTAATTCTTTCAGGATTAAAATGCAGGTGAAGAAGAAAAAACACCTTGCATATCTGAGCTGAAGACACTGTAAGAATTTATTACAGCAATGTAAGTATTGTAGTGTCAGCTAACTGGATTCAACCTTCGATATCAAACATTTCTCACACGTTTTGACGTTCTCCTCAAATCACTTTATTTCTCGCTTTCTTTCATTTTTAAATACTTTTTTTGGATCTGCATGGTTCTGAAACTTCTCTTAAGTTGTTATAGCTTATTGCATCTATGCTAAAATAATCTTAGCGGTTGGAGTGTAGAGGCTGCGAATGGAGGCCGACAGGGTTTGGAGGGTGAAAAAAAAGTGTCGTTTTTTAATTAAGTGGCAGATTTGACTCCAAGATAATGATATTTGCTTTGTATGAATTTTGGTTTGCAATCAGCCTCATTATATTAATTATATTAGCACTTGAGAGGCTCAGAGAGAGAGAGAGAGCGAGAGATAGCAAGAGAGCCTTCATCTTGCTCTATGATAATATCAGTAAATTGAGAAGATGATGTAATTAATCTTCCAGAGTTACACTAAGGGGGGGGTAGGCAATGACAGGGGGGGTGACGGACCCATGTAGACACACACACACACACACACATGCTGTGGCTAGTGTGTGTTCTCATGCATACATACATACAAACAAACTGACAATATGAGGGAAACCTAAAAAAAACATTTTCCACACACAGACAGACAGACAGACGGTCCGACCGACCGACCGACCGACCGACAGACCGACAGACAGACAGACAGACAGACAGACAGACAGACACACACACACACGGTGACTCACAGTGTAAAGTTTTCCTCCGGGTAGCAGCGGTTCCTCAGCAGCCCCGCCCATAACTGCACGCCGATGATGCCGAAGATGAAGAAGACAAAGAAGCAGAGGAGGAGGACGTTACCCAGCATGGGCAGAGTGTCCAGCAGCAGGTTGACAAGGATGCGCATGCCTGGAGAGACAAACACATTTAACATAAAACCTTAAACTTCAGTTCTAGTTGGGAGCCATCTTCAATCAATCAATCAATCAATCAATCAATCAATCAATCAATCAATCAATCAATCAATCAATCAATCAATCAATCAATCAATCAATCAATCAATCAATCAATCAGCATTTATAAACTGTGTCTAAATCCACTTTCCTTGAATGACAGTGCACACAAAGAGTAACCTTTAATGGGATAAGGATAGAGAACCAAATGTATGCTTCATCCCCAAATGAAATGGTTTTCTTCACCATGTCATCTTCATAATTTCGGTCCCAAAACTGCATTTACTGCATTACTGTTTTATTTCCAAAAATTTTTTTATTTTTTTTTCATTTTGATTGAAAGTTGATATTTTCCTCAAATGGGGGGGTTCCATGGCCTAGAGGTATGGAACCGGAGGGTTGCTGGTTCAAATCCCAGAACTGACAAGTCAATGCTTGCAACTAAGTGCCTTTAAGAATGAACACATGTTGCTTTCTATATATATTTATGTATACAGTACAGTGTGTGGTGCTTATAGAAACATTTTGTGCCAGATCTTTACCAAGATCTATGACTGAAACATGTCAGAAGCAACAGCAAATTATAAGTTGAATGCGCCCAATGAAACATGTTGTGTTTTTCCTCTATATTTTGCCTTAATAAGAATTTCTCATCAACAGATTTTGGATACTAAAGGTTAAACAAATGCAGGGAAAAGATAATTACACTTCTCTTCTACATTTGAAGGGCCTGTTGTAACGGGACAGCTCTGCTGACCTTCTGATGCATCGAACCGTAAGTCTTCGACAGAGGCAGCCACTGAACAGGAACACAGCTGGTCCACACACACATTAATCTGGCTGACCAGTCAAGTCCAGTCTATCATTTATTTATTAGCCATCAAATAAATTCACATTACTCTGCCATACTTTATCAGTCAAGTATTAAAACGGAGCTAGTTGAGCATGTGCTTGTTCTGACAAAATGTATGAGATGTATGGAAACATTAATAAAACATGGGGTTTAAGGGGTGTCAATGACTAAGAATTGTGGTTTTGACGGATGATTGATCACCATTTTTTTTTCTTTTCTTGCTCATTTCACCCTACCATTTCACTTTATGTTGTAGGAGAAGTGTAGGTCATTTGGAGATCAGCACAACTAGTGCGTAGTGTGTCTGTGTGTGTGTGGGTGCACTGAGATGGAGTGGAGCAACATGAGATATTCAGCACCCCCACATAGACTGATTGTAATGATCCATTGTGCACATTCTCCCCCAATGTGACTATTCCACTATGAAATTGACAGTCAATTCAGGCTTCTTAAATCGTCAAATTCGACTATTCAGTGCTTATATTGAGAGTAGTTTGTTGGTTGTAATGGTTCCATGTGGGTTTCTTTCTTTTCCATCTTTTGGTTCCCGTACATGGCTGCTTTGAATCCAAAATTGAAAACTAGGAAGTTTGGACCAGCAACACATTATCATTTTCCATTGTCTTCCCGTAGATATTGTTAGAAAGACACAGAGATGCATCTGTATAATTTGTGCTCTCGTAAGCAGAAACACACACCCACTGATGCACTGTTTTCTCATCTTTCCACCTAACTACCTCTTTCTCTCTCTTTTTCACACATACACGTTCTCTCTCATCCCCCTCACTCGTTTTCCCGTGCAGAAATTGAACACATCACGCTGGCATTTTTATATAAGCCTTCGTATTATCATAATTAGCTAATCAATCCCTAATCTCCACACTAATTGTGATCCCATGGCCCATTACTTTGGCTCTGATCTGTGTGAGCAAACTAAACCAGGGGTTAAACTCGATCTGTAAAATAGATGGAGAATTGATACAGTATTTAGCTGACTAATCAAGGGTAAGTGGGCAGGCGGTCTTTAGACCTTCTCCCAGGGGTCCGGCCAAATGTTGTAATGATTTAAGATGTTTCAGTCTGGAGAAGAAAATAAGCTGTAATGCCTTTTCTTCATGGAGATGTCACATAATTGTTAAATCTCCATGAAAAAGTACAGGCGTATTTTAAATGTTATGATGTTTTCTGTGTAATAAAAACAATAAAAAATCCACCTTTGGATGGAACTTTTTATACCTCCTTGCATAAAATGTTTTTAGCACTGCAGGAGGTGAGCAAACAACTGGAAAATGCTAATTTTTTAAAGCCCCTCTTATAGAGCGAGATTTCACTTTTATTTTAAAAATTGAAGACGTATAAACAGATTTTTTGGCCAAGAATCATATCGATTTGTTTGTATGGCCTTGTCAGCATTTTTTTACTGGGATTGTTGGCTTATCTGCACATTCTATTCATGTAATTCATATCAGGTTGGTTTGAGCCAAATCAAATTAAATTACACCAAGGTTGAACTGTACTGGAACTAAGTCTAACCCTGGCAGTGCTGGTGCCAGATATTACACATCACAGAACCTGATTTCCTTTGAGAAAGTTGAAACAACGAGTCTCTTTTTCTTCACAGTGATCAAGGCTGTTTGAAGTCAGTAGCAACTATCACTGAAGACACTCTGATATTCAAGTATAGTAAACTATTTAAAATGTTTCCAGATGCAAAGTTATTCACCCAAAATAAAAGAAGTAAACAAGGTGCTAAAGATACATGGAGTATATAAAGATAACACAGCACATAAAAGGACATTGTATAACAGCTCCCTCAAGTTGGAGACGTGATTAAAAGATGAAAAGATCCAAAATTGCTCCCTCCAGGAGTTAAAACGAAAGTTATAATTGAGTTATAAAGTTAGCCTGGCTATTTGATCATGGGACATTACCAAGTGTTGGCTAAATAGAATAAAAATGTTTATTCTATGTTAATTTTAATAATTTCAATAATTTGCAGCAGAGAGTGGGAGCAGCTGCAGAAGAGGGGGAGGATGCTAAGGTGCAAAGGAAAAGGAAACAAGAAAAGTGCACAGTAGATTAGAAGTAAGAATAAACTGAATATAAATGAAGAGAGTAAATGAAAGGAAAGGGGCAGCAGAGAGAGAGAGTATATTGATGGACGTTACCTTGGCTGCTAATACGGCATTTTCCCAGGGGGGTTGTGGGTAATGTAGTAAACAGGCCCAGTCCTTTAAGCTGTGGCCAGTGGGAGCCAGGCTTGGATAATTTCCATTAGCGTCCCATTAACTGACTCTTCTGCTCACTTCACACATCATCCACTGAGTGTGTGTGTGTGTGTGTGTGTGTGTGTGTGTGTGTGTGTGTGTGTGTGCGCACATTCAGTCTGTATGTCCCTAGGTGTGTGTATGCAAGTGTTTTGTGGCTTTGCATGGGTTGTGGTTTTGTGTCTCTGGATATACTGCCAGTGTAGTGTGTGTTCATATACTAGTGTGTTTGTGTGTGTGTGCGTGTGTGTGTGTGTGTGTGTGTGTGTGTCTCCCGCAGCATGGAGATTGAATTACCCCTGAGATGAGCTCTGTGGTAAATTGTCTTTAATAAAGGGGAGAATTGCTTCTTTATTCATCCAACAAATAAAGAGGAGTGAAATAAGTGGCTTTTGGCAGCTGGTGCTGGCGCAACACACAGCAGATTTGTTATAAACTGACCTTTTCATCATGTGATCACTGTGAGTAGGGGGTTTACAAAATTAACTGACACTTTCATATTTATGTGGGTAATCGTCCTGTCAATACTTTATTAGAGTGCCATTCAACAGCCGTTCAAGAAAGCTTTAATCCTTCCTTGGACAGATGATATCAACACACAGGGAATGCCTGTGCTTACTGACAAGTTATATATATATATATATATATATATATATATATATATATATATATATATATATATATATTACTTAGAAACAGTCTGAGTAAAGATTACAAACACTTTCTGTGTGGAAAAACTTGCCTAGCTTTTTTTAAGTAAATGTCACTCCAATTTTTGTCAGTGTACACTATGTTACTCTTGGCAGTTGACGTTTGTGAGTACACAGCAAAAAGTTGGCCCTTTCTCCCCGGCTCAGTGGGCCAAAGAGAGGAGCAGTTGTCGTGTGAGCTAGACAGTAAATGAAGAGAGGGAATGGCTTTAGCAAGAACAAAGCAGTGAATCAGAGGATTAACCTAATTTTGGATTGTTTCATGGTGGTTACATTCTAAAGCACAAATAAACACACCTCCCCACCTCCGCACACCCTTGTGGGAAGGTGCCACATTGTCGGATTTTGTGTGAATGCAGAGCTTCATCCATTTTTCGCTCAAAAATATACACCGACAGCATATAGCAGACATCAGAGCAGCATAAACACACAACAATGTAAAAAAAATCCCCTCTTGGCCAATGCTGCTGCTTTGTATCTTATAGATGCTAAAGGTTTCATTGTGCATCTGACACTGAGGGGCATGACAAAGTTGCGATATTTGAGGACAAGTGAATGAAAATGGGCTGTACACCATGCACTCTATTACTGGCAGTGGTGGAAGGTAACAAAGAACATTTACTCAAGTACTGTGCTTAAGTAAAACTTTTGGGTACTTTTACTTCACTTGAGTATTTCCACATTTGTAACTTTATACTTCTACTCCACTACATTTTGAGCCAAATACTTTTTGGTGAGCCATATCCATATAAAGCAATCTGAGTGGGGCTAGTCTGCATATCGAGTACTTTTACTTTGATACTTTAAGTACCTTTTTGATGCTTTTTGTTGTATTTTTACTTCAGTAAGTTTCAAACGCAGGACTTTTACTTGTAGTGGAGTAATTTCACAGTGTGGTAGTAGTACTTTTACTGCAGTAAGAGATCTGTTAGTTATTGGTTAGTGGCTATCTAGCTTAGTATGAAAAAATTATAATGGTTAAACAAGGAATAGATCAACAGCCACAGGCAAAAGCTAAGACAACCTTTAGCATACAGGCCTTCAGAATCCTGAGGCTCAGATTTGTTTTTATTAATGGCTGGCACACTGACACCACAAACATGGGACTATGATGGTTTCAAGTGGTGTGTCTCTGTGTGTTTAGCTATCCTCCTTAGACTCAAGGTCTGAGGGAAACTGCAACATTGGGATTTATGCCTCAACCAACAGCAGTTCATTAAAGTTAAACAAAATGTATAATGTACGTCAATCCGCCTGAAATATTATCAATATAACCAAAATAATAATACAAATCAGGTGTAATGGTTGCATCGCCTCTTCTTTTCCTTTAAATCTAATCTTCTTCCTTTTCTCTTCTGATCATCCACTCTCCGGTCCTCTGTCCTCTCTGTCCCTCGCTCATTTTATCTCTATTCATCCGATGACTCCCTCCATCCCTTGCACTAGCGTCCTCGGCTCGATTTGTCATCGTAATAGCCTGCTCATCTGAGTCCCCCCGCATCTCTCCTCTCATCATCCCTCTCTTCCTCTCGTCCATCTTAGCCTATCCTTCATGGAGCTGGATAATCCCTGCTTCCCTCCCTCGTTTGTCTCTCTTTCTGTCTCCTTTCCCCCCCCCTCCTCACCTGCTTCCTCTCTTTTATCCTTCCTTAACCCAGATGCTGTGTCCTTATTGAAATGTTGTTCAATAAACCACTCAGAAAGCATCCATCTAGTGCCAGGGGATCATTTTTCTCCGTTATCCTCTCTTGTATAAAGTGTTTCACTTTCTTATACTGACTTTTATTTCTAGCTCAGCTCTATTACAGATAGACCAAAAAAACACATTTGCCTTTCAATGTCACAAAAGAAGCTTAGTGAATAGAAAAGCCATCTCATATGTTGTAGAATTCCCATATTACAGCTGCAATATGTTTGTGTTTCCTCCCAACAGAGAGCTCTACAACCCAATAGATGGAAAATTAGGTCCAACTTGCACAAAAACATTGCTCGCCACTGGTAATGTACATTAATAAATGTGTAAAACACAACCTTCAGCAATGCAAAACTCACAGGTATCACTAAAAAGCGAAAAAGTTAACGAAACATGTTTCATATCACGGCTTCTGGTAAGCACAGCTCATCTAATACTCAATTGACAAAAAACACAATTGTTGGTAACCATGTATACACGGCTATATAAATATTGCCTCTTCTGTAACATCATTCATTCATTCTGTTTGCATACAAGAATTGAATCCCGGCGCCGTGTGCATTAAACTTGTGCAGAGAACTTCACTCTCCAACTCCTCAACTTTTCTTCAATCCACCACAAATGCATCCCAACAATAATCAAAAAATCACTCAAGAACTGTTATGTCTGGATGGCCTTATCAGCAATAATCATTGTATGGGAGCAATGCAGAGTGACACATTGTTGTGGTAGCTGGTCAGGCCGGCTACATCTTTCTCTGGTCAGGATGCCAATTCTTCACTATATCTTAACATCCATCCATTTTCCTCAGCTTATCCAGGGCTGGGTCGCGGGGGCAGCAGGCTAAGCAAATTACTCCAGACCAGCCACAACTTCCAGCTCCTCCTGAAAGACCCTGAGACATTCCCAGGCCACACAAGAGATGTCATGGACTATGTTCCACTCAGCTCAACACTCCCAAGAAACTCCAGGACACAGCTTTGTTACCTCCACGAAGTTTACTTGAGGCATTTGTGAAACTGCAACACAATATAGTCAAATACTTGTATTATTAAACAAACCTCATACACAATATCAGTGTAGATAGCACACTTGGCTAATATAACAGCATAGCATATGATAAACACAATAGAGCTAACAAAGCTAACTGGGCCTTGCACACGCTAATCAACATCTTAGCTGTCTCAATCAACAACAAAATTCGTAATGAGTAATGACTCAATGTTACATGCTGAAGAATACTTACAAACATTGCTTTAGCCAACAAAGGAGAGAAAGAAAGGTGAAGAAGGCGAAGCAGACAACTGAGAAGTCACACGTCTGTAGCTGATCACTGCATATGGCAGTCTCTACTTCTTGATTCCCAGAATGCAATAGCTCTAGGTTGCTATGGTTACAGAGATAAACAAATAAAGCTGTACAGCCGAAACAAACTAACATTTTAAATACAAATATCAAACTATATTTTCAAGTGGCATGACAAGAGATATAATCCCTCCAGCATGTTCTGGGTCCTACCAGTTGGATGTGCCTGGGCAACCTCTAACCGGAGGCGTCCTTACCAGATGCCCAATCACCTCAGCTGGCTCCTTTCGACGCAAAGGAGCAGCGCCTCTACTCCGAGCTCCCTCCGGATGTCTGAGCTCCTCACCCTCCCTACCTCTAAGGCATAGCAACTCTTTTCAGCCGCTTGTATCTGCAATCTCATTCTTTTGGTCGCTCCCCAAAGTTAATGACCATAGATGAGGGTTGGAAAGTAGATATTAAATATGTATTTACTGCTGTATTTATGTTCTGGATGTCATGCACTGCCACTTTAAGGTCTGGTGACTTAAAGCCAAAACTACCCAGTTAAGAATAGAGAAAGGTCACGGTCATGCTTAAGGTTATAGGACTGGCCTCATGAATAATGAAAATGACAGACATAGAACAGTCATCATTTATTTACTATGTGGAGACTATAAGAGGTCATTCTGAACAAACTACCAAAGCTGCTGTTTTTCATGTGAGGACAGTCTAGTGGAGCCATTATAGTGTTTTCTGGTCCTGTGAGCAGGACAACATCCTTTGTCAATGCCTTCTTAAAATGCTACAGTACATTATTATAAAAATAAAATGTATCTCCCATTGTATAGGGTTATGGTTTGGTTAGGGTTAGGAGCAAAAATTACACAATATATTTATAGATTAAATATTGGCTCTGACTATATGATCCAAAACAAAAATATGATAAAAACAGACAGAATACAGCAATAAATAAATAATGTAGAAGAGAGGGACATAAGAGAGACCATAGACAAAAAATGGATCACAGAATACAAAACTTTTGCTCTTTTCACTTGAATGTATTTCAACAAGGAGACAGAAGAAGGGAATCAAATATAGAGAAAGAGAGAGAGGAGATAGAGAGGTGGAATGGACGTGACAGGCGTGCAGATAATTGGATATAATCACAACAAAATTGAAGTGTCCTTGACTCTCGTTACATCAATATTCTCCATGTGGAGTGCTTTTCCTGTGTGCATGCTCATATATGTTATAAATGATGTGGCAAATACAGAAATCAAAACACATCTCCCTGTGACCAACCACATTCACTCCACCTGCTTTCAGAGAAGACAAAACTAAATTGCTCACATACTTTATGTTGCAGATTTATGAGCAGTGGGAGGTTTAGCAATTATACTCACGATGGAAGCAAAACAACATTAACTTCAAGCACCAGCATATCAGACTTAGAGAGTACTCATAGCATCTTAAAATCATTGCCTGCTAGGTGCAATTTAGACATATAAAAGCACAAACGCAAGCAGACGCAAGCTCTGATTATTCTCATCAGAAAGGACAGAGACTAAGCAGCACTCTGTGAGTCCAAGTGACTGGGCTGGGGAGCTCAAAACACTTCACAGTGTCTGAGCATGGCTTCAATGATGGTTTAGGGTGCTGTGGAGATTTTGTTCACAATAGAACAGCTCAGGGTGGCTCAAATGACGAGCAGGAATTTAAATAGCCCTGTGCGTTCGCTGTCCTCTGGAATTTGTTTCCTCACACAGGGTCAAACAACTTGTACTGGCTGAACAGAAATGAAATGTGACCTCCCTTGTAATTTTATTCTTTCAGTTTTTATTTTTGTGCCCCTGTCCATCACTGTTTGAAATGCATATGACAAAATCAATTTGTTCTAAGCCACAACTGCACCTGTAAACCACCAGGCCCAGCTTATTGGAAACAACAGGTACACAATCAACATAATCACAGCCAAGACAACGAGGCGTTTGGGCTGCATTTGGCAGGTTTGTGTCGACACGTAACGGCGCTGCAGTTACAATAGTGCCGCTTTCATGCGGCCCATTTGATCCAGAATGAATAACGACGTGGCACGGTATCAGTGCTGCAGCATTTGTTGTGTTGCTAACAATACCAGGAGCCATCTGTGAGCAAGGTGGAGCTGCACAGGCCCAGTCTGACAATAATACATGAGCTGTTTTGGATCCATTCAATGCTGATTTTGTTAAATGGAATGATTGAAATAGGAGGTATAACTCACGAGGAACCCAATCAGCAGTTTAATGGTGGGATTTTTCAATAGCAAACAGAAACATATTTATTTTGATATCTTAAATCAGAAACCCTCACAATCTACAGCCAGTTAACATTAATTAATTAACGTTAATGATAGTGTAGTTGTCATTCACATACACTGTAGAAAACAAGATTTAAGTGTCATAAGTGTCGTAATGTTCTTGCTTTGGTATCTTGGCAATTGCAGCTTCAATGTATGGGGGAAAAAATCCAAAAGTTTAAAAATTTTTCTCAAGTATTGGATTTATACTGCATCATCATCCATATTTGAGATACTAAATTGTGATGAAAATGCAGTTTCTATGCTTTTCTATTTCCATTGTACTCCACAAAATAAAACAGTTCAGTTGATGAACATAAGGTGAATTAATATCCAAGGAGAATTCTCAGACTGTTATTTTTACCTAATGTTGAGAGATAAACTGTCATCACTGTGGTCCTTGTGAAGTAAGACTTTGTTGAGATACAGTACAATAGTCTTGGATGTCTCTCTAATTACATACAAATCTCCAGTTCGCTCTATTATTTCTCAGGCTATTATCTACAATACCTGCAGAGTAGAAGCTGTTAAAGTGTGGTCAAGACTGAAAACTAAAGAAAAGTTTAAACAACTAAATAATACATTTTATTTGTAATGCACTTTACATTACAGGAAATCTCAAAGTGCTACAGGTTAAAAGCATAACAGTCTAATTATAGCTAAAAAATATAAAAAAAAAGGAAAAAAATAGCTAAAAACAGAAAACGTACATACATAATCTAAAAACCATCTAGATGAGAGGAACCAAAGGTTTTGCTAAAAAGGAATGTTAAAGTCCCTTAGTTGGACTTATTTACAGGGTAACCTGCCAGCTGACCAAACTAGTTGCTTATTCATGTGCTTATGCTGGTTTGTGAAACTGTGTTTTGCTGCTGATTTTGGGAAAGAGTTTGAGAAAGCTTGTATTTGGGTTGTGTGTGTTTTTTCTTTGTCTCCTCTTTGCCAATGTTAAATAATAGTAAAGACCCAAGCAGACGGGCCTGTTGGGCCACTTGATGGTAGTGTTCGCTTTGTGAGATTTTGAGAAAGCACCGCATGGTTTTTGTGGAGGACAAAGTCGTGGTTATAAGACATGGTCTCTTTTGTTTTTGTGTATTTTGTCACTTTATGTTTTGGGGAAGTATTTGTGAGTTTGTACCCGTATTTTCCAATCTTAATAAATCATTTAATGTTGCGTTTACTCAGTTTTCTTGTTTTATTTCCTTTTTACCCTGGGATCATTACATCAATGGTTACTTCCTTGCCCTTGGAACTGGGGACAAAACACCACTATGTGTAGACAGAACTTTATCAAGAATTAACTAACAGTTTATTGCTGTTTTGTTTGTGTTTTATTAAGCATCTATCTGCTGTATCTTCTTCTGCTACAATCCAGATCGAATTAAGTTGGGGTGTTGTCTAAAACAGAAATAAAACAGAGTGCGATAATTTGCTAATCCTGTAAAAATATATATAATTAAGTTTATTTTAATTTTAAATTAATAAACTTAAAATTATAAATGTAATGCATTCTGTTTTTATTCAAGTTTTACAAAGCATCACCACTTATGTGGTATCAGGGTCATTATGGACCTTCCACACCTCACAGATCGTCTTGGGTAGGTATGTTTTTAAGAGCATTTAGTTTAATTTATATGCACCACTCATCTGGACAGCAACAACAACATGGAAAAGAAGGAAATGACATGTCATGCTATTATGCATTTTATGTTTGAAAAATAATGTTTTTACAAATCAGAATGTATATCAAATAAACTTTGACAGTGGTTAAAGATGACCATAGTGCTACAGTAATCAGCTCAAAGCCAAATCCCGCTCTCTCCAGCAAGAACTAAGTTTAGCTTGTTGTCATCTAATCAACGTGTTCACAGTCGAGGTATTTCTGGCTCGGTGACTCATTTTCAGTACCTCGGACAGCGACCAAGCTATCAGACTCTGGCTGCTCTGGCAGGCAGCTGTCCATGGTGCTGAATGAGATCCACTCACAGCTTTACATGAATGAACATCCTCTCATCTCTCCGTTTTAAGATGTATAAATGTGTTTTTTCTTCCTTTCTGCAGCATGAATTCAACAGCATGAACAATTGCTCGATGACGTGTTGGTCTTGGCGCCAACCCCATTCCTTACTCAGTGATGAACATCCAGCTGAGGCCATCTATCGTGCGTAGGCAGCCAAAGTTCACTCTCTCCTTTTGGCTTGCAATTGTATTATGATACATTCAATGGATTCTGGTAACTGGAAACCCCAGTTGGAAGTAGTGTTGTGACTTACTTGGCACCCTGTTGATTGCTTTGAGAGGCCGCAGTACTCTCACTGTTCTGATTGCGGTGAAGTTGACATTCTGCAGGTCCAGCGAGTATTCAACCATCCTGGAAAACACACATAAAGAAAAACTTGTTAAGAGCAGATGCCTCCAGTCTATGACGGAAGTAAAAGAAGCACCGATACAAAAACAACAACCTCTATAACCCATGTGATCGTGACAGAGGAGCAATTCCCTCTAAACCTCTGAGTTGTCTAGATATAATGTACTCCTCCCTTCATATTTGTACGAATAATAAGCACGGAAAATGGAAACACACACACCCTTGTACAGTCAGGGTCCTGCTGTGCAGAACCTAATATGAATTAATGAGCCGGAATATATGTATCTAATAAAGCTAGACATTCAAAGAAACAAGGGTCACTGGTAGACTTTTTAATAGTAGCTTAACTGTGCTTGATACTGTCTGTTTCTCTGTCTTTACACACCGTGAGACAACAAAACCATCAATTAGTTCGCAGCTAAGCATGAATATTAATGCGTGTAGGTGTATAGCTTTAAATGGCAAAGTTATAGAGTGCTTCACTGGCATTAAAAACAAGTTTTTTTCTTAATTCTGACAGAGATGGAGGAAGATGTCAAAGTACGAGTGAATAAGTACAGTAGACCTCCTGAATCCCTGAAACTGGATATACCTTTTAGCACATGTAGTGAAAGCATCAAAGTGTATCCTGTCAGAACGCAGGCGTGCACAAGCATGAGAGGCGTGAGATTAAACCTGCAACCATCTGAGATGAAAGCGGACCCATGTGAAGGAGCAGGGATTGGAGGTGGAGGGAATAAACAAGCTTGAAGTAAAACTAGGTGTGGGATAATGGAGACAGAGAAGGGAAGCAGAGAGTGAGTATTTTGCTATTTGACCTATTTCTGACAAATTCATTACAGGGAAAAACATATTTTCCCTGAAGAATGGGGGAAAAGAGTGAGCGAGAGAGCAGAGAAGGAGGAAGAGGACAAACAGGAGGATGACAGGAGACGGAGAAAGTGTGAGACGAGGAAGGATAGATCAGAAACCAACTCAAGTAAAGCACCAAGGGATGATTAAGTGCAATATAACGACGGCAATAAAGCGAGATTGAGAGAGGGAGAGGGAGAGGGAGCCAGCCTGAGGGTTTTATCAAGTGTTGGAGATAATTACAACGTTAGGAGCAGAGACAGAGAGACAGGGAGAGGAGAGCAATATGCATATACCTTGCTGAATAGAAGAAAGCTGCTCTCAGGCTAAGACGTAGGGAGGCAGGGAGGGGGGAGAGTTGTCAAGACACGGGAAAAAGAAAAGTACAAAAAAACTAAGACAAGTTTCAGGTATTTCACACAGAAATGATTCTCCAAGATATTCCAGCACTCCATAATAACAAGCTAATTTCAATAAGAGCTTGGAGAGCCTCCCAGATGATTTTTCAAGAGTTTAAAAAACTCCCAGCCAATTATTCGCATTCAACCTTTTGACCTATGCATCTGGAGAGGAGTCTTTAGAATATTTTTGATGGCAAAATAACAGTGAAATAGACAGTGGGGTAGAAATACTCCAGTTTCCTGATGTTCCAGTGGGAGTTTCACAGTTTGAAATAGAAACCTGTGAGGTTTAAAAGTTGGAAAACATGAACATGAGGATGTAACTAAAGAAAAACATGGCCATATCCAAGTTCTGCCAGGATTCAAGATGAAAAGGCTCTGCCCATATCAACTAAATGTCAAATTGAAAGAGCATAGGTGTTCCGAGAGTTGTACCTCACTCTGAAGCTGGAAAAATGTCACAAGGCTGAAGTTTTGAAGCTGAAACACACAGCTGCACTGTGATACCACTTAAGCTCAAAGGTGAAGCTGTTAAACAGAACAGTTTTCTTTATTATTTGCAGTTCAGCAGCCACTGAGCAAACCTCTGCATATGCTTGAAAGCATCCGTAAGGTGTGGCTCTAACTCAGTGAACCATGAAATATGAATCTCTCATCTTGCGGGCGCATTACCGTAACCTTGGTGGTGACAGGAGCCGGCAGAGCCCTGATTCTGCTACAGCTTCCACAAATCAGACAGAACCATGCTAGTAAAACACACCGACCATGAAAAGTAAGGTTGGAGTTAGCAGGGTACCGGGACACAGTCACGTCTGTTTGGGATCACAGAGGTTACTTTCTGAGTGTGTGGCCATGATCTAGTATGACAGGCTGGTTTTGTATGGAGGGAGCAGAGGGAACATTTTGTCCGCTTCGACAATAAGAGGAAGAAAAAGGTGTACTGTATTTGAGTGTTAAGCCAGAGCACAGGGTAGAAAAGAGGCGTATACAATAAGAAAGCAAAACATGAAAAACTAGAATGTGGCAATAAGAGTGAGGGAAATGTTTGAATACTAAGATATTAAAACTAAATTGTCAACCAGGAAATTACAAGGTAAGAAAAAAAATACATATTTCGAATAATGTTGATCGCGACTAAAAAGGCCATCACCAGAAAATGGCTAAAACACACAACAGATACTTTTATAATCTACTGGAAAAACCGGGTTGATTTTGTGTCTCCATTGAGAGCAGACTTTGTGCAGTAAGGGCACTGTGGATTGTAGATTATTGAGCCCCTTGGTTCAGGCTACAAACTTGTTCATTGTTCATTATGTTTATTTGATATGTTTACCCTCCAAAAGAAGAAAAGGGACAATGCAAGAGAGGTGTGAAAATAAGGACAGGTGTGGAAAAAGGTTTCATTTTACTTCACATTTATTCTACTGTAACTTTACTTGAGAATTTGTGTCTAACTATCTTTCTGCTCCCTGGTGGAGAAGTATGGGAATATTCTATACTGTTGGAAAATTGTACAGTTTATGTAAAATGTCGATAGAATATTGATATGTGGAATCAATAAAAAATATAGTTAAAAAATAAAAATAGATTTTTAGGAATAAATAACAACACTGAAAGAACATGACATGAAAAATAAAATATTCAACTTGAGGCTCCACCCATACTTTTGGGTTTGGCAACCTTTGTTGAACATGGATTCCCCACTGTGAAAAGAACAAAATGACCCCCCACCCACCCAAGTTGTTTTATCTACTATTAATACTTTTTAAATTGTATTTTTTTGCAGGTGTTTTTTTATTTTTTTATTCTGTTTGTTTGTTTGTAGTGTGATGTTGTACATGTCAACAGAGCTACGTGTGTTAAGTATGTTACAACTTGTATAACTTGAAAACCAAGAAAAATTTAATAATGAAAAAACATTGCTAGGTTCAGTCCATTCTGTAGTTTCTAGAGGTCCTCTCATAAATAGTAATGTCAAGTTAATTTTTTTTCTCTCAAAATGATCAGAAACTTTTGTCTACAGATTGTAGGCAGAGGATGGTGGTGCTCTGATGATCATATAGACCTGTGTGTATGTGTGTCTGTGTGTGTGTGTGTGTGTGTGTGTGTGTGTGTGTGTGAATGGGAAGTTATGTGTTAATAGTTTGGCTGTTGGGAGATAAAGGACAGAATGAACTGGACTTGGAGTGACTTCAACTGTACTGCAATGTTACAGCTGCTATTTTAATCACTGTGTTCCAGTTCATTGACAGGACAGGTGACGGGATGTCCGTGTGTGTGTGTGTGTGTGTGTGTGTGTGTGTGTGTGTGTATGTGTACGTGTGTGGTGCTGTGTAATCGCGATATGTCATTTTGAGCAATTTACTGCAGCAATTTTAGATAAGACAGCTCATTTTGACCACACAAACACGTACGCAAACAATTATACACACAATGATATACACACACGCACACACACACACAGACACAGACACACACACACACACACACACACGACTGCAAAGACATGCTCTATTATACACATGGGCACAATGACACACACAAAAAGCATTACCCACAATCCAGCCTAGTTTTTCACACACTGAGCAGATTTACAGACAGACCTCACTATCACTGCCAAACACAATCACACAAATGCACACGCACACAAATACACAAGAAGATAAAGTGCTCGGGGCAGACTCTGTGTCAAACTTGAGTACAGAGGCCACACACATGCACAGAGCAAAACCAACCACACACACACACGCGCACACACTTTGTCTTTCTCTCACTAATACACACTCAGATCCCTCACTCACACACGCACACTCCTGAAGAGTCTAGTTATGTAAGCCGTGAACTCACACAGACTTTTACAGTTCACACAGACAGGCCGTCACTCTCTCTCTTTCTCTCTCTCTCTCTCACACACACACACACACACACACACACACACACACACACACACACACACCTGTTCTCCTATCTTTGTAAGGACACTCATTCACATAATGTACTCCCCAGCCCTTTACCCTAAATTTAACCATTGCAACTAAATGCCTTACTCAACCCTTACCCTAACCTTGACCTAACGGTAACCTTAACCCTAAAACCAAGTCTTCAAATCCTAAAACTGGCCGGAAATGTCCTCACTTCTCAAAAGGTCTTCACTATATTGGGTAAAACCGCATAGTGGTCCTCACTACATGGGTAATACAAGAACACATATACACACACGTACACACATACCTCAAACTAAATTTAGTGTCTGAATTAACCTTAAAACCAAGTCTTCAAATCCTCAAACTGGCCGAAATGTCCTCACTTCTCAAAAGGTCCTCACTACATGGGCAATACAAGGACAAACACGCACACACATACATTCGTACACACACACACACACACACACACACACGCTCACTCACTCACACACACACACACACACACACACACACGTATATACAAACACACACACTATGAGGGGCATTTTATGCCAGCACACTATACTAAAACGCGTGTACAGCGCCTATGCGATGACATCAAACGTCTAACGTGCGCGTGTAAATTCCATTCACTTTCAATGGACAGACAGGCGTCACGCAGGCGTCACGCAGACGCTGTACACGCGTTGTTGCACATACGCCTACGTGACGGCTGCGTGACGGGTGAACTACGCCTCAAATACGTGACATGAAGACCCGCGTGACTGTTAAGTACAATTCTACATAGGCGTACAGACACGCGTATTGCGAGTACACCAGATAACATGGGTGACGGGTGAAAAGTGCCACCAGCGAACGTAGCGGACGCCTGTGTGTGTGTGTAACGCGTGTAAGCCTATAACAGTTCAGCTGTTACACAGAGTCTCAGCTTCATATGGTATTGTTTATAAGAAAGCACAACTTATAGATGAAGAGAAAGACTATCTCGTACGTACCAGATAAACTTAACGTTTTTCCGGCCAAAACCGGAGGCTTAATTAGCCTGTTTTAGGAGTGAAAGTCAGCAAAATGCAGCTTAAACAAAATGTTTTACCTCATTAGTTAACTACGAATGTCTGTAAAACATAATGGATCTGTGCATAAGTGCCGAATTGGGTTAAACAGTGTAGATATAAGGTCCGATGGAATCATATTGTGAACGGACTGCTGTCCACATGGCTACTGAATATTCATTAGATAGGTCCGCATGGCTACTTAATATTCAGGGGTGACAGCGATTACGGCTTCTGCAGGCAGGTAAACCTACCTAATTACAGCTGGTGCGTAATGAACTGTGTGTCCGCGCGCGAAGCTGGGAACTGGCTGTGAGCGTTGCACTTTACTATTAGCCTACTATTTTTAAGTAGCTGAAATTATTTTAATTATCCCTTTCACCCTTGCTATCATTAAATATCAATTCGATATCATTCAAACCTAGAGAGAGAGAGAGAGAGAGAGAGAGAGAGAGAGAGAGATATTTCGTTAACAAGAAAATAAAAACTGGCCTGAAAATAATAGAAATATCCTGACAGCTCTGTGGGGGCTTGGAGTTCATCTGTAAGTTGTGCTTTCTTATAAACAATACCATATGAAGCTGAGACTCTGTGTAACAGCTGAACTGTTACACAGAGTAACACACTGTTAACGTACACGCGTTACACACACACACAGGCGTCCACTACGTTCGCTCGTGGCACTTTTCACCCGTCACCCATGTCATCTGGTGTACTCGCAATACGCGTGTCTGTAAGCACGCCTATTAATCAGACTTTATGCTGGCACAGGCGACGTGTTTTAGGCGTTTAAGTATAGTGTGCTGGCATAAAATACCCCTCATACACACACACATATACAAACACACACACACACGCACGCACACACACACACAAACTAAATTTAGTGTCTGCCTGTGTTTGAGTTAGGACTGAGTCTCTAGCCAAACAGCTTCATGAATATTTCAAAGGAGGAACTAGATTACTTTTGTCTCTAAGCGGCGTTAGAGGAGGGAAATGTGGATTTTTAACTGGTTCTTAAACATCCTGCTTCTCTTTTTAGGTTTTCTCTCTCTCTGGTGTCTCTTTTCTTGAGGGAGCTGCCTCGTCTCTGTCGTTTACTTTCCCCCCCAAAAAAAGCACAGTCACAAGTTGGCATTATGAAATATTCTCCCAGGAGTCTCCGGAGTGGAACTGTGGGGGAGTATTTCTCCAGGGTTTCCCTGCTGGTTGGAGGAGGACACTTTGGATGCTGGAGATAATGTGAGAGGCATGCTTCAAAATGCTATACAGGATTCATGAGTACATCTGTAGTGTTGGGTGAAAGATTCTATTTTGAAGGCTAAAGTGGGATTTAAAATTACAAATGGACACAATCAGTATTTGATGATTTTGTTGATCAGTGAATCCCTGATTGCTTGCTGAGATTTCTGCCTTTGAACACTCTCATTTAGGATGGCTCAAACTCTAACAGAAAAGGAAATGTGATGTTTTTCTCACTGAAAGGTGAAATTGCAGGTTAGGTTTTCTCCTCTCAGTGTGTGTACACTTCAGCATCTTGAAGGACACATACGAGTAGGACGCTGTGACTCTCTCTTCACAGCACTCTCATGTTTTCCTTCACTTTCACTCAAATGAGCGGGGTGTTCCCAGCAGTGTTAATTATTTTGCCATGGCGCAGCGATCTTCAAAGCCACATTCACATCAATCAGTGTCAAACGCTGCACTTCATCATCAGAGTCAGATACAAAAAACGTGAGAAGGAAAATAAGAAACCAACTAATTTGATTGGTCGTTAAATTTTAAGAAGTTTGCCGTAATTTCTATGGTGCATGTCTTGTGTTAGCAGCATATGTCATGACTGGCCTCATGTTCCTCAAAAGTCCTGGCCCTGTCATCACTACGACCTCGATTCCAAAAAAGTTGGAACAGTGTGTAAAAAGCAAGTAGAAACAGAATGTGATGATTTGCTTATTCTTTTTGACATATTGTGAATTGACAGTACAAAAACAATATATTTAATGTTTTATCTTAAAAAATTCATGGATTTACCAGCAATGCATTTTAATAAATAAATAATGTAGGTGATGAAATAAAGTAACATGCCCTTGTTCAAACCTTTTTGGACTGTGTTGCAGGTATCAAAGTGTTTATTTACAGGAAACAGTAAGGTTTTATGTCTGAATACAAAATATATAGACTTTGTACAGATTTTGATCTAATATATGTGAAAAATCATTAGCAAATAATTGCACACGGCATCCCAAATGTTCGGGAATCAGGCTTGTAGTTCTGTGTATTTATGTTGTTGATATCTGTTTTAACAGACGACATCACATCACTCCGATTTTAGCATCTTGGCTCCCTGTTTGTTTTAGGATTGATTTTGAGATTTTACTGATCACATTTAAAGCTTTTTTAGGTCTGGCTCCTAGCAATTTATCAGATTTAATAATTCCATATGAGCTAACCCTTAGATCCTCGGGGTGGCATACTTCTGATTGTTCTAAAGTCAAAACTAAGACTCACTAACTTCTTTTAAATCACTTCTTAAACAACAATTTTATAGACTTGCTTTTATGTAATGCTTTCTATCTTACTACTATTTTTACTTTTTTACTCCTTTTACCTCCAAATTATTTTCCTTGGTATCTGTCTTGTGATTAATCCAACACTGTCTTTTATTGTTTTTTTTTCTTTTAATGCAAGAGTTGTTTTTAACCTTATGGTATCGTTCTCCCTGTGATTAACTGCTCTCTGTCAAAGGACTTTGCAAGCTTTTGTTTTTAAAAGGTGCTATATAAATAAAGTTATTATTATTATTATTATTTCTAGAAGTGGACAGTCACATGCTCGTAATGAAAATCTTAACATGCAGATTTTTCTCCCCTATAGGTTTGCATATAAAAAGCTTTCATTTGCTCATTTTCAGTAAACACAAACTACAACTAAAGCTTATATGAATTAGTTTAGCAGGTATTTGGTGATGACGATGTCACTATCGAGGAAAAGGCAGGTGATTGCCCACTTATTTACAATTCATCGTCTGGGTACCATTAATGTCAATCTGTACAATCAATCAAAACTGTAATAAAATATGTTATAAGTGGGGTACCAGATCACAGATTGACATTACAACCTGTTGCTGTTAAAATGAGCAAAAAATAACAGTGCAGTATGTGTAAGTGTAAAATCCCAAAGTGTTATACTCTTAGAACCATCTAGTCAAACAAGAAAAGGAAACTAATTTATCATCTGCAGTCAAAGGCAGCTAATGATGGTGAATCCTGAAAAAAAAACTATTATCTCCATTTTAGAGGCCAGATAATTAACAACGGCTCTGAAGCATGGTTGCTGATCTGCTACTGTGGCTGAGACACTTAAACACTTACACACATTATATCTCTCCAGGATCAACAGCAACAGTTAGTCTGTTCTTAGTCACATTTGGTGCAACATATGTAAATTAGCATAAAGGTATTTAAATGGTGATCAAGGCGATGGATGGCTTTAGGAAGCAAAATAAATGCAGTAAAAGAGAATATTGGACACTTGGGCCATTCTTCTGGCTGTAAACCAGCCTAATAGGCGAGCATAAACTAATATGGCAATTACCAGAGAGCACTAAATGTCTCACAGTCCAGACGAAACTCCTTCTGGAGAAGAATGCATTAATTATTAAAATGAGATTAATGGATGCAGTAGATCTTCTGTCCCAGAAGAGGTTTGCACGTCAGAGAAGACAGAGGCACACACACATACACACGAACAAGTGAACACACAAGACACATTCATTTATAAAAGCTCTGACGCACTCATCTCTCTCTTTACCTTTTCCCTGCTGTACTCCCCTTTTATCCTTCCTGGCAACTTTTCCACCTCACAAACTCTGTCTTAATTCTCTTCCATTATTGCCTAAATTCTGTCTCTCCACTTTTTTCCCTTTTACATCTTCATTCTTTTTATTTCTTCCCATTTGTTTTGTCCTCTGTGTGTAGGAGTGTGTGTGTTTCCTCTTCATGTTTATTATACTCCATTAGCACATCCCTGCATTGTGTTGTGTGGCGTCAGAGCTCTAATGAGCTACTGTTGCACCTCCAGCTGGGTACAGATACTCATACACATGTCTGTCTGTGTGTGTGTGTGTGATTGTGTGTGTGTGTGTGTGTGTGTGTGTGTTACGTGAACAGACATGTGAATATCTTGTCAATGATGAAAGCCATCTGTCTGCTGAAGCTGCTGTGGTCACATTAGCCATCCCTCTTCCCACATGTTCTCCCACATCTCTTCCTGTTAGACTCTACACACATTATATTCAAGCCTGTGACTTTGAGACACATTACTATGGAATAAAATAGCCAGTGGGAGAGTAAATGGTCGAATATCAAAAAAGATGCTGATGAAGAGAGGTCACAATCTAGTGGCTGAACAAGGTTTGAAGAAATCCTCAGATGTTTCAGTGGTATGATGCAAGTTTCTAGATGTTGTTAAAGGAGGAGATAGTCGAAGAAGTGGAGTTCAATGCACACAACGTTGGATTCATCTCTCATGCTTAAGAATGAATGAAAAGGTTGCAGAGACTGAAACTTCTTATAAACTTCTCGTGGCACTGTGCCAGTTATTCTGGTACCTTGAATGTTGTTCTCTTTGTTAAAGTTGTCAACACAGATGTAATATATATATGTGGTGATGTGTGATATCTTACTCAACTGGTCAGAGGCGACACAAGTCTTGTTCCTCAAATACACAAATACCTAAGTATAAGTTTACGCTGATCTTATGAATACATACTGGGCAGAGTTGTAAAGAAATGCATCCTAACATTTCAGGAAATGCACTGAAATGAGTTTAAACTGGGAGTTAGTTTAATCAATCTGCAGTCAGTAGAGGAGGCATGTGTTTAGCCTCACTTAGCAAAGACGCTAGCAACAACAAAAAATGGCTAATATCATTGGAATTTTCCTGTAAGCACTTGGAAATTAAACACACAAGGCATTTGATCATATTCAAGTTAGAAAATTAAGAAATATTAAGTGTTTTACATTCCAGAGAGAGAAATCAGGAGATATTAATTTGCGTTTTATGTTTAAACTACATCAAAGCTTACACGTCTTTACAAGATTGGTTGTTTAGCTCTCTGGAGTCACTGATCTTTCTGGCATGATCAAATCACATGACTTCTTCATGACGTAAAGACGTAAAAACAAAGCAGCGTCAAGCCCTGCATCCCTCTAAACCTATGCATGGCTTTAAACTCCAGGCCAGTTTTAGTCTGATGATGATAGGCCAAGTAAAACTGGAGATAGAGCCAAATATATTTAGTATAAAAATATAGAATGTAGAACAAAAGTAGAAACCCATCTTTTTAAAAATCCGATCTTGAAAGTAAGTCAAAGTGAAAAAATAATCATCAGATCATATGGGTGAGGTTGTGCTGAAAAAAAAAAAAAATCAATATCTCATGGTAAACAGAATTAAAAGGATTTTAAAAACTGTGAAAAATAGCCCAAAACCCCAAAGGGTTTGTTTGCCTGAGGTTCTCCTTCCAAACCAATGTATAAGATAATAATGTTAGCCTGTCACACAAATCCGCAAATGTGTAGTGGTGTGGAAGCTTTCAGTTAAGTTTTGATTTGCAACAAATCAGAGCAACAAAGCTGGTGATGTAGCGCTGAGTAAGACTTGGGACATGCTTGGCAGTACTTCATCAAGATGTCTATGTTGCCAGAGAGAAAAGACGTGGGAATGGTTTTTCTGTTTTGGTAGTTTATTTTATTTGAAGCAAAATCCATCTTATGGGTATATACATTCTAAGTGTGGGTGGCCTTCAGTCTTAAATAAGGTTTTGACCCCGTCTGTGCATGCTCTTCCAGTTAAACTACTCAGTCAAAGTGCATCAACCATCAAAGTGAACTTGTGACACCCGGGGGGCATTTATATAGATGTAAGGGAAATATTCAGTACTCTTGGGGACAGTCTGTAAGTAGTAATCCACATCACTTTCATAAAAGTACATTAAATTCCTCTATTCCTCCCTGATGATTTTTAGAACACCCAGTTCAGTTTTTTAAACACCATTGCAGGCTGATATTTACTGGGAAGAGCAATTACAGAGATTCTAAAGAAACCGAATACCCTGCTTGACTGACAAGGGGAATAAAATAATAAATAACCTGGCAAGAAATTACCAGTAACCATGTATATTTAAACTATCGTATTACATTACAACTTTATCTGAGAGTAACCAGCCATAATTGCACATCTGCTGAGACAGTTGGTGCTATATGATACCAGATTGATTCCCAGGCTTCATTTACTATACGCTCAGTGTCAAAAAGTACTCAGCATCATTAACTCAATAACCTCAAACCAATTAGAGTATGTGCATATGACAACATTCAACAAACACACTGCACAACCATAAACATGAAAAAGACTAAGCTTCAGTTAATGACACACTTCATTCATCACCAGTTGCATTAAATATGCAGTGTAAACGAGTGTTTGCACTGGAAGCATAGACTGTATAGCAACATTAAAACACATGCACACAATAAAAAAACCAACGCACCAGATATTTTACAGTACAGCACTGCAGCAGAGATTATTCATTTGACACTTTCTAAAAACACAACTTTTAAAGATGTAGCAGTAGACTCAATAATTTGACTGAACACACTTACAAGCACAAGCCATGTTGCTGAAGCATGCTTTATGAATATGTGACACCAGACGATGTTGATGCAAGATGCTGTCATCTTTTGGCATCGTTTGTCTGCTCAGTTTTTTTTTCTCTGTGTTTTGCCAATGGCAGTACCAGTCATCATTTGCCATTACATAATAATAAATAATTACATATGTTTACATGTAAACTGTGTGATTAGAACATACCATGTACATACTGTTGCCTTTGAAAAAAAAAATCCCTGTTGTCAGGCTGCGTCAAGACTGTAACAAAGACAGGGTACGAGAGTGAAGTAAGGGCTAGGCTAGGCTAGGCCAACTCCTTATCGGCTATCACTACCAAGTAGGGCTGCAAGATTATGGCCAAAATGATAATCACGATTATTTTTGATCAATATTTTAATCACGATTATTAATCAAGATTATTCATCATGTTAGAGAAAACATCTGTATTTTTTATTGCACTACTTTTAAACAAACAATAGGAACAGTTTTCAGTGTGTACACAGAGTGTCCGGTGCTTGTTGTAAACAAACAGAGATCGCTAAGTGAACACCTCCTGCAGCAGCAGCACATACACACTGTACTGCTACAGAGCTAACTGTTAGCCTATTAGCAATTTGCAGACTGGATGCTAAGAGGTTAACATCCCCTCCGGTTCTGCAGCTGGGAAAGACTGCTGCAGGAGGACTGTGCCGCTTGAATCGTTCTTACTCTCCAATAACACCAGAAAAAGTCGCTGGATTTGTCTGCAGTTGCTTTTTTGAAAAATAGTTGCTAAGGGGGTCTGAAAAGTCGCTAAATATAGCAACAAAGTTGATAAGTTGGCAACACTGCTTCGCCGGCTTTTACAAATGGCACGTGTTGTTGTCGCATTGAGTACTACGTCACATCCTGCTTAGCGTTCTATCCAATCAGAAACCAGGCTTTTTTCAAGGGAGAAAAACGGCGCCGCCCCCTGGTGGTTGGTGGACTACTGGTGTAGAAAGAGCTTGATTAGATATGCAGAAAATAAAAATGGAAATATTGCAGACGATCAGGTTTGATTGTGGCGGCCAAAATCGTAATCAAGATTAAAATTTGATTAATTGTGCAGCCCTACTACCAAGCATATTCCTCACCAATGTACAGTATCTGGCAAACAGAATCAATGAACTTTGGCTGCAGGTCACCACTCATAAACGGATTATGAAGTGCAAAACTTTCATTCTCTAGAGAAACTTTATAAAACTTGGTACCCACCTACAGAGGACATTTGTTGGCCACAGAGAAACCCTGTAAAGTCTTATACAATCATCATTATATTGAGGTCATTAGTTATGTATTAGTCTCATCCAAGAAATTAATTGCCCAGTTTGACCAGATCTAAATGTTGCATATAACAAAGTACCTGCTGAACCTTTGGCACAACAACTCACTCATACATCTGCCAGCAATCACCCAAAGAAACAAGGGGATCAAGGATTTAATGAGAAATCGACAAAATTATTGAAAAAGTCCTTTGTTGAGCACTAAACTAAACTCCACACTATCCATATAAAATTAGCTGGCAGTCGTCCATCTCAGCAGGGTTGCAGACTGTTTGTTTTACTGAGTAATGACTGGATGATAGAGTGCCTGATTCAGCACTGCAGCAGCACACATTCTTTCTCTTCAGAGCTGACAGGATGGTATATTCGCCAAAAACAATGACATAGCAGCATCTGCTGTGTGAATCCAAAGTGGTGCACTGACTCAAAGATCAACAATTCGATGCAAAATGTTTTATCTACCAAGAGAATCCACCTCTATTATATTAGTAGGCACCCTGGTTCCAGAAGAGAATTCATTGATTTTGGTAATAGGAGACTTCAGTCATATCAAATTAGAAAAGACACCAGAGAAATAAAAGCAGCAGGTGAAGGTCGACACAAGAGAAAATAAACATTGCAAAGCATCGCTACAGCTCGAGATCACTGGCAGACAGCATGTTTGTATGAGTGTACTCGGGTATCAGATCACAAGTTGATCTTTTTCATCTCAGCACTTGATTTTAACAGCCAGTTGGGTGAACTTGCATACGTATTGTACTCATGTAAAGTGATTCAGAAGTTTCTATGATGTTCAAAGTTGGTGGAAATTGTAAGAGTGTGCTATTTTTTAGAACGTGCCGCTGTACCGCGAGCCGCGATACGAACATACGTGTCATAATTTGGGCTACTGACAAACAACTTCTTCTGTTGTTTAGGTTGGAGAATTTGTTGTTAATAATTCAAGCTGACAAAAGCTGCTATTTTGAAGGAAAGTGTATCTAATTTCCAATTATCTTCTAATTCTATACTGTCAATCGAGCAAATCAGCGTTACAAAATCCTCAAATTTACAGATGACGCTTGTGTCATTGTTTGATGAAGAAATAAGAGATGGTCCTTCCCAATAAATATTGAAATGCACCTGGATAAGGAACATGAGTAGTTATTTTTAACTTCATCTAAGATAATGATTACTTCCATCCAATATTTCAGAAACCTATAGAAGCGGACAGCACTTATTCCTGTCGAGGGGGAGAACATTGATATATATGTAAATATAGTTCTGCCAACGCAGATTGAGATCAATTATAGTTTCCCATCTGCTCTCCTTAAGGTTTGGCAGCTCAGAATGTAACGGGGAGACAGTTAAGCTATATACTGAAAACATATGTTTGATATGAAGAAATCACATTTACGTGTACAACATACACATGAAAAACAGAAAGAAGCAGATGGCAAAGATAAAAAAAAAAATAATAATAATACAAACACATTAACACAATGACATATACTGACAAATACACAGATTTTCTTCAGATGCAAGTACAACTTCCCCAACATGACATCTCGGTCATACTCTACATCGTTTTATAGTGTTTTCATTTAGTTATCTACAAAGAAAAATTATAGTTCGAAATGCCAAAAATGACATTAGTATGAATACATTTTATATACTTTTGGCATTTGTGGAAATGGCACAGGAAGGAAAGAGTAAAAAAAGGAAGTAAAAATAAAACCTACACCCAAACAAACAAACATAAACAATCATAAAGATCATAAGAAGCCACTATTCTCTTGACCATGTTATACAAGATAGTATTTAAATATTTTCAAAAATATATTTCTTTAATTTCTGAGGGAACTTTTTCGGTGAACAGAATCATATTAAGCTGTCCAAAGCGTAAAAGGACCATGTGTACTTTAAACTGCAGTAAACAGTATATAATGCTGCTCTATTCCACAGCAAGACTAAATAAAGTTTAATAATTAGCATCTAAATGATGTGATAAGATCTGAGGTATTGACACCATTGACAAAAATTTGCAGTGCACTGCTACCTTGATCAGATTATTTGTGTCATTGTGTGACTTTGGTGAATCTGGAATTACCCTTTAAAACACCAAAGTCACACAAGTGTACAAACAAACTAAATAACTGAGCCAGCAGCAGACCAGCAACTTCTGTGTTCTGTGAGGTAAAAAGTGTTTGTAAAAGGATCCTGGTGGGTTTAAAGAGAGAATAGATAACAGCTGTCTGAAGGCAGGGCAAAGTGGTGGAAACACTGAAATTATAGCATACACTTAAACTGGTATTTGATACTGATATGTTTTTTTTAGGGAGTTAAAAAATGTTTTTTTGCTGACTTAGTTTCTCTGTCAGTCCTTCTGCCTGCTTCTTTAAACTCAGGGCGTGCTGACCACTATCTACTCTAGATAATACACCGACTATGGCTTCAAAAAACATCCAAATTATACCCCTAAGTCTCCCTAAAATGCCTTGCTAGCTTGGCAAACATAACATTCTGTGTAAGACAGGGTCATTTGCCACTGCAGTGAATCTCTCAGCAGTGGAACTTCTTTGCAGCAGCGCCCATCAGGAGCCAATCACGCAACCAGCATCTATAGCTATAACAATGGAGGCAAGCAACAACAAGCAATAAGCCGGCTCAGATTGCCCATTGAACAGTGGTGGTTCTGCTAACGTGGGTAATGCTCAGAGCAACACTCCAGTGAGCGAGCAACAGCCTGAGCAACAGAGGACACAGCCCTGGTTGTCATTCCTACAATGGGTTTGATAAGAATGCACTTAGGGTGTAAAATGTGTAAATTTATGAGCCCTGACATTTCTCCATTAAAAGGCTTTGATGTCCCTTCCTGTCTCCGTGATATTGCAAGTATTTTTCATTCAACACATCAGCGTGCCTTTGCCTCCTCTCCCGCTCCCTCTGCTGAGTGCTGGAGACAGATAGAGGGCGTGAGGGGAGAGAGGCGGAGCTGAGAGAATGAATGGTTCCTGAGAGAGGAGGTGTGAAGCTGGGCCCTGCACTCGCAGATAGCCTCTCCAAAACTACCCCAGATGACAGACTGTCACAAAAGGATACACAAACACATTTTTTAAACATACAGTACGCACTCACACTCACACATACGAGAAGCACGAGGGAGCAGGTTCCAGTTATACAAACATTTTGAATGCAGAGGCAGAAAATAAGAATCCATGGGTAAAAAAAAGTTGTAATAGTATGCATTTCTGTTGTGGTTTGATGAATGAGGAGAACAAGCGGAGAGGTGGCGGTCAATACGCATTTAATCCACATGACGTCGGATTCAGTTCTGGCATGCTGCAGAATGAATGGAAAGGTTACAGAGACTGAAACTTCTTATATACTCTTTGTGGTGCGGTACCAATTATTCTGTTACATTGAAGGTTTCTTAATTTAACTTTTGTGCTTACATGGTAAAGCTGTCATCACACGTGATATGTGTGGTCAGCTTATATGGTCAGCCTGTCATAGCTGAAACATCTTTCTCAAGTGGTCAGTGGCGACACAAGTCTTGTTCCTCAAATACCTAAAGATCAATTTTAGGCTGATCTTATGGACGCATGCTGGTCAGAATTACAAAGAAATGCACCCCAACAGGTTGTTAAACTGAAATAATAATAATGATAATAATAATAATAACAATAATAATACATTTTACTTGGAAGGCACCTTTCTTGGCACTCAAGGACACCATACAAAAAGATAGAAAAGAAACAATAATAAAATATACTATAAGACAATAGATTTGGACAGAGCAATTGTCATCAGAGGGAATAGTCAGTTTTAAACAGATGCATTTTGAGTTGTGATTTGAAATGGGAGGGGCGAGGTTGGGAATAGCCTTGAAAGTTACCAGGAGGACTTTGTATTATAGAGCTAGAGTGTCAGGGATCATTCACTCATTTGGATGTTTCTCTGTGAGGAAACAAATAACAAAGACAATTATTGGATAGTGGAAGTGGGAACGGGCTTCAAAACGGTGACAACTAACATTGCTAAATGTCAAAAAGGTAGCTGCTTAATCCGACCTAAGTCTAAGTCTAAACAAGCAGTCCTAGAAAACTGGTGGACAGCTATAATATACTTCTGTTTTTAAGATCATTAGTCACTGAAAAGTAATCTGAACTAACAATTTACTATGTGGTTTGATGAGAATTTGTTCATTCATGATGGCCGGTTAACTAAAACTTAAACAAATGTTTGACAACTGATAAAGACGTCAACCCTCTGGAGTCACCAGTCAAATCACATGGCTGCTTCTTGGCATCACAATGTAAAAACCAAGCCACGTTGACTGAACTTTCCTCTAAAATACTGGCTTGAAACTCCATGCCAGTTTTTGTTTGATTATGATAGGCCAAGTGAACTGGAGATAAGGTATATGTTATACAGTATCTGCAACCTTTGCTCACTTTTAAAATTCTTCATTGACCATGATTGTGTGTTGAAAGTTAAAGAAAAAATCTATTTTCAAAATCAGATTTTATGTTTTTGTTGGTTCAAAATGTTGATTCAATAAGTAAAAGTAAAAAATAATTATCAGGTTATAGGTGAGGTTGTGCTGAAAAAATGATACCAATATGGCATGGTAAACAAAAATTTGAGTGAGTTTTCAAAATAGCCCAAAACTCCATTTATCCAAGCCAAGGATCCCCTTGCTTCTAGTCCAAAAAATGTCTCTACAACTAAACCTATCTCCTCATGCAGGCGAGAATCCTAATGCTGAGCAATGGCAGGTGTCAACAGTAAAAGACTAAAGGCGAACTCCTGCCTTTTCTTTTTTTTTCCCTCTTCCTCTCCCTCCCTGTCCACTCTGCTGCAGGCGAACACAGTGGCGCAGCGCTCCAACAAATTAGTATCAGAGTCACTCATTGGAAGTAATGTTATTACTGCAACCAAGAGCCAAGAGCAGCTGTACATATAATCACCACACTGGAGATGTGAATATGGAGCGACAGATATACTCTGCTGCTGGTCCTGCTGCACCATCATTATCTCAGCTGTAAGGAAAAACTGAGAATGAACAAGAAAATGTATCCATTTGTTGAGTAAGGAAAAGACCAACGCTGGCTCCAAAGGTTTTGTCTGTGTAATGTTTGTGCTTTACAGTGGAGTGAAAGGAGACACCTGAATGCAACCGTGCATGCATGTGTACGTACAGACACACTGGATCAATATCAGCTTGCAGAAAACACACCTTGCCCTTCAAGGACTCGCTGGTGGTTTCTCATGTCTTCTTTTACACATTAACAGTGTGGAAAGCCTTGCACTCTTGACTCAAGGCCTACATGAAATTGATCCTTTTTTTTCCCTCTGAAGAGGTTCTTTTATAATGTTTTGTCAGAGTGCAGAAAACCACATTGGCTGCTGAATTGAATAATCTGTAGATTATTAAAATGAATATTTGATTATTAATATGGTAAGAAATAGCCAAATAATGTTCTATCCAGAATTCTTTTGATTTTTAATTTTTTTTATCTTCTTGTAAATCACTCTTTTAACCCTCTGGAGTCTCCAGAAAAAGACCCAAAATGACTAAAAAGGACACAAATTTACCAAAAAAGAAAAAAAATGAGAAGACAGAATAACCAAAAAAAAAAAAACCCACAGAAGACACAAAATGACCAAAAAAAAGACACAAAATATATAAAAAAGACACAACAGACACAAAATGACCAAAAATGACACAAAAAGACCAAAAAATGAGAAGACAGAATAACCAAAAAAAACCCACAGAAGACACAAAATAACTAAAAAAGACACAAAATAACTTAAAAAAGACACAACACACACACAATTGCCAAAAAAGACACAACAACAGACACAAAATTACTTACAAAGACACGAAAAGACATGAAAAGGATTCAGAATGGACAAAATAGCCCCAGACTCCATAGAGTTAAACATCTACAGTTACAGTTACATGTAACTCTGCATTCAGCCAGAATAGAGAATAGCAGTTAAATGCAACAAATATGAATTCGATCAGATATTGCTCAAGTTTCTGTTAAATACATATAAAATAAATAAATTAGTGACTTTATCTTTGAGTTATGACATGATATATTAGATAAACTCCATAACATTACATTATTTCCTGTTGCAGAACATATGAATGACATCAGCTGACCGGAAGTAAACATGAAATATTAAGCTGATGACCTACTTTCAGCTAATTAGCATTAACTTTATCGGAAATCTCATGTAGATCTGTTTCTGTTTTGACAAATAAGTGCACCATTCGAGGTTAATTAGCTTTGAAATAGCTTGATTAGGGAGTAGATTACATTGATCTATGTTGAAAACAGATGGAAAAAGATTTATTTCTGTTACGTTAATGAAATTAGGTTGGAGAAACACTGGAGCTTAACATGCATGATGCATTCATCATGGCATAGACCCAAATGATGAAATTTGTTTCAAACTATTTTAGAATCAATCTAATAGATTTGTTTTTGAGCACTGTGCTGCTGTACATGTACACGCACGAAGCCTATATGTTTACTATTAAAACAAGGACTGAAACTTAAGTTGGGCAGGTTATGAAAATATGCTTGGTTAATGCTTTGTATATCCATTTATGAATTTAGAGAGTCCTTGACTGACAGGGAAGGACATTTGAAAATCACATTCAAGTGTTTATTTCAAAACAATTGAATGTGATTTTTAAATGTCCTTCCCTAAGTGTAAGAAGTGACTGTCAATTTCAAATTGCTAAACAATCAAGCAACGTGGAAGCTATCTAGTCAACTCGACAACATCTAAACCACTGAAATACAAGTGTTTCTGTGAGTCATAATGCACCAGAGTACAATAGGCTTTCAGTTCGAGTTGTGTTGTCAAAATTAAAAATGCATGACAAATAGGCAGTCAGCGGGGGGGTTTGCATGAGACAGAATTCCTTGAAAGAGCAAACTTCTGGTTTATTGTTGGACACCTGCCTTCTCCACACCAGTCCATACAAACAAACATCAGTCTCACACATTGCTTCATACAAATCTGACTGTGTGCAGGGGTCTGGTTCAGCTGTACAGGCAAAGCTAAGCAGGGCCTGGTGTGGGACTCATGCTGCTCCTAATCCCTTTCCTGCAGCTCGCCTACTGTTTATGTTTGCAGCACACAAGATCCCAGGGGTGCAACGTTTTATCACACCCCCCCTCTCGTTGCCGCTACATGCACTGCATGTGGTGGATGTAAGACTGAGGAGTAATTGGTGGTGGTGTCTCTCTGCAGCGCACGCGCTGAGGATTGGGGTTTGGCGCGCAGAGACGAGGTGACAGATCTCCGCTTACAGGATGATGACTGAAGGGAAAGGAGTAGAGGGAGGGCGAAGAAAGACATATGTGCTGAAAGTGTGGGATCACAGTGGAGGAAACAGACCAGATAAAACATTATGAGAAAGCAAGATGGTGGCAGCGGAATCTTCTCTAGCCTGAGGGCTGGAACGGTGCGCTGGTGACTGTTGAAATTTATGGAAAATCTAGAGAAACCAGGGCAGTAAAAGTGTATGAAAAATGTTCCCCTTCCCTTGAGGGGAAATAAAGAAGAGGATGAAGAGAGTGGAAACCAGAAGGCAGAGGAGGGTAAAATGTGTAAGATAGAAAAATGCAAGTTAAGTCAAATATGCTGAAAAGCTACTAGGGGACAATGGAAAGGAGAAACTTAATAATTAATCTGAGAAAGATGTAACAGAAAATATAAATATTAAGTACAAACATTTTCTTTTGAAGCAATAGCTAAAACAACTATTTGAATATTAATTAAAGGGGCCAAACATCAGAGAAGAAATGAAGATGTGCTTTCATCATGCTGTGTGGTTTTCACATGTGGTGGGAACAAGCACATCTGTTTTGGCAGTGACAGTAAAGGGACATTCATTTGTTTTTTTGGTGCGATTTATCTTTTGTCAACATTTTGAAATGATTGTCACGTTTGAGTTAACATGCATTCCAGCATCGCGTTGGCATTAGGCTGCTACAGTTCATTGCATTACGTTGAGTATTTACAGCAGAAGACACAGGGGTATTCTATTTCACCGTTAACACACATGCAACATTTTTCAGCAACAAGATCTCCAACCTAATGACCACAATCGATAGGTTCTAGCTTCTAATTGGACCCACGGGAGGGTTTAGCCTCATTCAGACTGCCAGTCAAAATCAGATTTTTAGCAGTTTTGCAGACCGGATCAAAACCACCTTTGGGAGGTAGTTTCAGATCGCATTTGGACAGATGCGTCTCAGTCTGAACCGCTCCAAACACTCAGATCGGTTTTGACTGTCCGTGACGTCACTCTACACGGCACACGTAGAGCAGGCATCACGGAGACGAGGTGTCCACCGGCAGCTGCGCCCGACTCATGCGGGCCCGACGGGGGCGTCCATCCGCCCGGTTTCTCCCCTAGTGCGTCTGAGATGTTCTGCACCTCTACTGGACAGTGATAAGGCCAATATACTGCGGTGACCTGCCTCCATCATGTTTGTTGTTGTTGTTCTTGTCGCAATTATATGACGTTAGACGCCCTGACGCCGTTACTACAGCAACCTGTCAGATCAGTCGATAATGTGGCCCAGTCTGAACAGAGCCATATCCGATTTGGACACTTGCTAAAAACTGTGTGGACAGTCAGCCCTAAAAATCGAATCTGAGTAGGAATCTGATTTGAATCAGATTCGCCTGCAGTCTGAACGCAGCCTTAGTAACTTAGCACTCCTAACAGTGGCAGGACAGAAACACATTTTCATACCGAAACTTAACAGTCACAATTTCAAAATGTGTTGTTAATGTTCGTTAATCAATCACAGTTTGGTTAAGTTAAGACGACAAAACTACTCGGTTAGTTTTAGGCAACAATATTACTTGGTTGGGTTGAGTAAATTGTTACATATTTAAGTTGCGTACGTGTCAACCTACGACACATGTGGATTAAGTTGTCGTATATTAAGTACATTACATAAGTTAACTCAATTCTTACCCTAGGTTTACCATCTCCCTACACAGACTTTGACGCTCTTTATACTACATCACCCGAGCTTCCATCATAATTACTACAGCCACTAGGTCACCACCTACTAATAAATAATGGGACATTATAAGCTTCTTGTACAAACGATCTGGGGTCATTCAGTCTCTTTGTTCAGCCACTTTCTTAGCTGCCACATGATGCACCTTCAAACCTGACTGAGTTTACACACACAAACTGTTTTACTAAGCAGAGTTCTCCTCAGCCTGTGGGAACCAGTTCTGTAATGCTTTTTGGGTTTTTTTGGCTCTGGAGAAGTGTTGTCAATCACCACATAAGTCATAAGGGTTGCCTCTGTAGCAGAAAGGAATTCCAAGAAAATATTATTGCTATTGAATTTTTATTATTGGAAAAGTAAGACCCAGAATGTTTCAAGCTTGATCCTTACTATAATGTGTGCACTATAATTTAGGCTGCCTCCAGTATTCTTTGTTGGACACATCTCTTGTCAATTACCCAATTTGGCAGTCAGTAGTAAATCTCCTTATTCAAATATTTTATTGTCTTGTTTTTAAATCTGTTTAGTTGTTCTCCTGTGCACAGTATGTCAAAGTTAAATGTGATGCTTGGAAAGCCACTAGCATTAAGGAGAATATATTTTTTCAAAGTTTAAGCCAACAGAGAGGAGACACAGATGAGAGATATTTACACACCATTCCCAGATAATCTGGTGGTGTCATCTCCTTTAAAGGTTTACTGTTTACTGACCATGGGGGGTGCTGCCCTGCATGCTCATCATCTCTTAAAAAAACCTTGAGAACCTAAAAATGATAGGATACAACTTACATTGTTTTGAGTCATTAAATCATGGTAATTACTTTAATTTGTATGTGCCAAGAGATAATATGGTACCAGCTTTGGAAATTTCCTCTTCTTGAGGTTTTGTGACCAACTCTAACAGCACAGCACAGCTCTTGTATTTATTCCTGAAACCAGTGTGAACACATCAAAGAATGTCGTGTTCATCACGTCTTTGAGGGAAATAATATTTAGGTTTTCATTACAGTGCTACAGCAGTTAAAATGATCAACTCAACTCAGCTGTCAGCTAGCGTGATGTTTAGCTGCCATGAACACAGATAATGTATTCTGTGGCAATAAAACATCTGTAAATGATTTTGTGTGCGTAAAGAAACAAGTGTACCATTTGATTTAGGGTCTGAATCTTGCAATGGAAGTTTATTTATTCATTAATTGATGTTATTCATTCTGTTGCCGTAATCTACTGTATACAGGGCTGTGAAGTGGTGAAGCAGGCATGCACCTACCACCTGAAATGTCTGTGTTGTTATACTACAGATAATTGTCACCAAAGTGTACCAATCACAGAATTCTGTGATGGGGGACATGTGATTTCAGCACTAATTCAAGAACAAATGTATAAGACCGCTGGTTTAAGCCACAGCTGTCCTAAATTAACAGAATAAGTAATTACCAATTTTTATCCAAATCATTTTTTATGTTTCTGTAATGGTTAATACACCACTATGTTGAAGCTCTTTAATCAAAATGATATTTTGAATGTTAGAATATAATTAATATTGTTCTCCATGACTTTTCAAATTAACTTTTTTTTTCTTTTTTTTTTTTTTTTTACAAAAAAGTGTAAAAATAGTAATTATGTCTTGAAGATGTCAAATTATAGTTATTTACTTGCATTCCTGAACAGGAAAATTAGTTTTAGTGGTTGAATGTTCTGATTAATTTCTGGCTCAAATATTTTAGTTTCAAACAAGCTTTTGAAAGATTTCTAAAATATTTATGTTTTCTCGTTTTTATGACAGGTGGTCTAATAAATTTGTTAAGCACTGTATTTAAATAAATACACAAAAGTAACAGAAAATGCTGCATGACTCTGTAATTTAACCACAATTTGATTTCCCGCTGTGGGTTTCATGTAGCACAGATGTTGGAGGAACTGAAACTGTATAATGTGAGTTACATGCATACTGTATAGCTCTTGAAAAATTATGTGCATTCACACATTAGTGCACATAACATTTGAGCTATGCACGCCATTCCTATCTCCACATGCACCAATGCATCTAACTTGGTGCAGAAAATGGGTTAAGCAGGAGTGCCACCTCTCATGCATTGACCAACACTTTACACACACTCCCACACCATATTCAGTCATTCACTCCAGACCAAACTGTGTCTAAATACTCTATTTCACTTTCATTGATTTGATTTATCTGCTGAGCGACGATTTAGGGATCATCAATGTATTACTGTTTAAAAACAAACCTGCTGTATTTCTCCATGCCCTCATGTGCCTTCATGAGCCTATATTAGTGAAAATTATGACTAAAAAAATATACAAAATTAATATCATATAGCACATGTAATTACATCATTCCTGTGGTGTTAATTTATTTCACAAAAATATTTAAATACAAAATAATGTCACTTATTTCAATAACTTCCGTGTCATGCATTGCAACGACTCAGATTTAATACCAAAATGTGTCACTACACTGTACACACAGGAGACATATCTTCATATATGATTTTTATGACTATATAAAATAAATTAAAAAGTAGGGTCACTGTACTGCCCTACTAAGTCTAACTGCAGTAACTACGTAAAAGGTAAAAATGAGAAAAACTGCTTTAACGTTTTTTTTAACTGGCCAGCCAAATGGGTTATAGGTAGGTACGTAATACACTTATTTCATGTATTGATGATGTAGTTTTTATGCTCAAAAATCATGAACATTTATTTGACATTTGACCCCAAAAACATAGTTACTGCACTCTGGTTTTGCTGTGAAATGTTCTAATAGTGATGATAAACACAGTGCAGTCACTACAATGTTGTTGTCTTCTTTCAGCTTTTATATTTTGTTTTGAGTGGATAAACATTTTCAAATTGATTTTGTTATCAGTGTATTTAAGATGTGCATATTTTAGACTTAATATTATAAAGAAATGTTATATTTAAGTCTTAATATAATTGTATCTCACTTTTTTAATTCATCACTATCTAGATAATAATTTGCCTTTCAAATAAACTTATAATTTATATTATTTTTATGTTTAAAATAGTATTTATATCCAAAGCAGACAGTGGTAATTGCAATTACTGCTTGGTTTTGAGTTGGATTTTGTGGTTTTTATGTAATTATTTCTCTGAAATAAAGCAAAATTGAAATCTAAAACTTTGTCACAAGATAAAACAGACATCAAGGGGTTAATTTTAGTTATAACTCAATTTTGACCAAAAATGTAGTTACTGCAGTTAGGCTTTGTAGGGCTATACATTACTGTAATGTTGGTCGGATCTGGCTGCAGTTGTGGCATAAGTGCCCAGAAAGAGAGCCAAATACAACAAATGGTAAAACATTTGGTGCATGTCATTTTTTAAAGTTATGTGCAAAGAAAAAAAGTACTTTGAGCCCTGTGTATATATAAATGTGAAGGCAACTTTGATATGTGCTGGCACATTTTAGAGTTCTACAATTACAGACTGCAACAAACAAACATGCATCCTTTCAAATCTTAACTTTCAATTACAAAGAGACATTTCCACCCCTTTTCCTGATCAATAGAGAAGACGAGAAGATTATTTGAAAAAAGGCATAATTTATATTGCTGGCTGAGCATCACTCAAAAAAAAGAAAGAAGACATTCAAAGGAACCTGAAAGCTGTGCCCTGCCATGAAAAAGACTGCAAATAATAAGATAGGGACGGTATAGGCTTCAATGCATGAGATGAATGCAGAAAATTACAGAGTAGAAATCTCATTGCTTTATGCAAACTTTTTTTTCAAAGTTCACCCATCTATCATTTATTTTACACACAAAACATGAATACTATCAACTCAGCGGATTCTGAAGACTTGTTGAAGTTTACTGTTTGTTGGTGAAGAGCAGTTGTGGAAGCTAACTTTTGAGGTACTTGTACTTTACTTGAGTATTTCCATTTTATATAACTTTATACTTCAACTTCATTACATTTTGAGGCAAATTTTGTACATTTTACTCCACTACACTTAGCTGACAGCTTCAGTTACTTTTCAGATCAAGATTTAATATGGAAAATGTGATCAATTTCATTTTTTTTAATTAAACCTGCTAACAGTATATTAAGTAGTTGAAATAAGCCCTACCATGACAATATTAAAACGCTCCTTCTATAAATGCATCAATAATAAAAATCCAATAATATATTAAGAATATATAAACAATCTAAATGGGTCCATTCTGCATAATGAGTACTTTTACTTTTAATACTTTAAGTACATTTTGATACTGATACTTTTGTACTTTTACTTCAGTAAGTTTTGAATGCAGGACTTTTACTAGTACTGGAGTAATTTCACAGTTTGATATTAGTACTTTTACTTAAGTATGGGATCTAAATACTTCTTCCACCACTGGTGAAGAGTAAACTTTGTCATGTTAAGTGTTTTAATTTTGCCGTCCAAAGGTTTTGTCTCTTACTTGTTAAGTCAGCAGTAACAGTGCAACCCAGTGCCAAATTTATGACAAGGTAATTTCACCTCATTCATTAAATTACATTAGGGTGATTAGCTCAGCTGAATTACATTATCGTTGTGTTATTGTCCGCCATGTGCCAGGTGAGAGCAAGCGACTATCAACAGGGTGATATGTAATGTCATATTACATATTTAACACTGACATGATTGGCCATGCATGGCAGCACAATGGATCATTAACTGTCAGGACGGCAAAGAAAGTTTGGAGCCTTTAAATAGACCCGTGATAAATCCTAATTAAACATTTGAACAAATTCACAAACACGAAGAATAAAACTTATGAATAGGGAAACACATTACTAGGAATGAATTTGATTCTGTTCCCATTTAATCCTACATATGAGTTTTATAAATATGCTGTTTGCTCATTATGTTTTAATTTGGTCGACAAATTGTTTTCATTGTGTGCTGTAGCTTTGCAAGACGGGTGCTGGGAACAAAACCTGTCACTGTTCACACTCATGTAGTTCCCCCGACACACAAAGAGGATCAAATAAAAGAAACAGGAGGGCCTCACCCTGCCATCACGATAAAGAAATCCAGCCGGTTCCACGTGTCCCCGAGGTAACATCGCCGACCAAAGATTCCCAGGGCGACCATCTTTATAACCATCTCCAGAGCAAAGAAGATGTAGATGAATGCATCAAAAGCCTGACAGAAAGACACAGAGAGACAAAAACACAAAGGTGTCAAGAATGAAAAGGAAAGAATGTTTCAGTGCTTTGGGTACCACAGACACATCAGCAAGATCTCCAACCTAAACAGCAGAATAGACGATTTGTCAATACCACCCAATATGACTCATATGAGGATTTTGTGGATCACGGTACAGCAAAAAAAGTAGCATGTGCCTCATTATACATACTCATATGGTTCGTGTTTTGGAAAAAAGGCTGCAGGTTTGGTGAATTAAGGCTACAAAACCACTGATCAAGTTTAGGGCAAAAAACATCCCGTTAAGGCGTTATAAAAGACAGTTTAAACAGTAAATAAATGTACATAAATTCCATGAGCTCAGTAGTTACAATTGTGATTAAGTAAGATATGTAAAAAAAAAAATCGCAAGTTACGCAAAAAAAAAACCTGATTCACATGTTACTTTAAAAAATCATTTACTTTTTTATTCTTTTTTTTTTAAACATATTTTTATTGATTTTTTTTCATTGATTTAAACATTTAACTAACAACATTAATATTTTATCCCGCAATCTGGCAAAAAAACCAAAAACAAAACATTACTAGTAAAGTAGAAAGAAATAAGTCAAATTAGATCACAGCAGTGCATACATTACAGAAATTGTACAATTAATCACAATCCAAGGTTGTGAGTTTCCAGGAAGTCCATGTAAGGTCTCTATAGGTGAGCAAAGCTCTTTTCCCTCTTTTTTACAATATATGTAAGTATCTCCAAAGCTACAGAGGTCATCAGTTCCTTTGTCCACATTCCAGTAGAAGGTGATCATTTTCTTTTGTTTTCACACCGGACACGAACCCCGTTCTCCTGGGTGAAGGTCTGCCATTGTTCGACCCATCCACCTCCCATCCCCAGTGTGGCATCTGCCATTTAAAGTCTGCATCACCCTAAATCATTACAACAACGTCAGCAAAATATTGGCGGAGGACAGTAAAAAATGTAAATGAGAGTTGTATTTTGCTGCCTGTACAAAACTTCATATATTGCCGTTTTTGAGGGAAGACCAGTCTGGACACATGTATCTCCATTAAAGGTAGAGACCAAAACATCAGGGAAAAACATCAGTACCTTAACAGGTAAAAGTTAAATAAGCTAACTGACTTTATATGAGTTGAGGCAAGTGGAAAATATTTGTAATTTGGAGAAAGGCAGCCCTTTTAATCTTAGTTACTCATAGACGAGAATGAGGTAAAACGAAAGTTACGTATGTAACTACGGTTCTATGAATCCTGGATGACCGCCAGAGGCGGTGCATAAGCACTGAATGACTTCGTCTTGCGCATGTACAGGTCGAGTAGTTATACCAACAAAGTCACGTGTGACCCCCTGATGACCCCCGGATAGGTTATATCTTCCGGTGTCATCAGAGGATCTGTTCCTGCAGAATCTTCTCGCGAAAACACGAGGGTTCTGAGTGACTGGACGCTCTGGCGGTCATCCAGGATTCATAGAACCGTAGTTACATACGTAACTTTCGTTCTATTTCATCCTTCCTGACCGCCAGAGGCGGTGCATAAGCACTGGATGACACATACCAAAAGAGTCACGAGGAATCCCACCTACTCACCTTACTGAGTGGAAGTAGAGGAACTTGGTAGGAGGACCACACCCAGCGGGTGAGGAGTGGCAACATTCACCCGGTAAAATCTGGTGAAGGTGCTCGGTGACGCCCATGAGGCCGCAGCACATATGGTCTCCAGGGGCACACCTCTCAGAGCCGCCCATGATGTGGAGACGCCCCGGACAGAGTGGCACCTCACCCCGGGTGGCAGGGGGTGACCACCTGCCTCATATGCATGGATTATGACGTCCACAATCCAGTGAGACAAGCGCTGCTTCGACAGTGCGTGACCCTTCTTCGGACCACCATGGCACACAAAAAGCTGGTCTGACTGGCGTAAACTTGCGGTATTCCCAATGTATGCCTGTAAAGCCCGCAGAGGACATAACAGCTCAGATGTATCGTCCCCTTCCCCTTCAGGTGGGACAAATCTTGCCAGCTGGATAGGCTGATTAAGACGTGAGCTCGTCAGAACTTTAGGCTGAAATGCCACATTCGGCCATAAGGTAACCCCTGAGCCATCAGAGTTCCACCTCAGACACGAACTACTGACTGACAGGGCATGAAGCTCCCCAACACGCTTCGCTGAAGTGATGGCGAGGAGGAAGGCGGTCTTTGCCGATAACCACTTCAGTTCTGCCCGTGCCAGTGGCTCAAAGGGAGGCAAGCAAAGGGCACCCAGTACCAAGGGCAGGTCCCACCCTGGAGCTCTTGGTGCCTGTGGGGGATTCAGTCTCAGAGCACCCTTCAAAAAAAGGGTCACCAGCCTGTGGCCCCCCACAGTGCTGCCATCGACTCGATCGTGCCGTGTCGAAATAGCAGCCACATACACTTTCAAAGTAGAGGGACGCCGCCCGCTATCCAGGAGGGATTGCAAGAACTCGAGAATAACGGGCACAGAGCAGCGTACAGAGTCCACACTCCTGTCTGAACACCAAGCCGAGAACAGCTGCCACCTGTTCTCATACTGTGCCCGGGTAGAAGGTGCCCTGGCGTTCAAGACAGTTCTACGGACAGAGTCAGTACATTCATTCAGCAGTGGGTTCGGCCCTGCAGAGGCCAGACCCACAGTTGCAGGCGGCAAGGGTCGGGGTGCCAGACCCTGCCCCTCAGCTGAGAGAGGAGGTCCTTCCTGTCGGGGAGGCGCCATGGCTTGCTGCGACAGAGGCTGTGCAGCAGAGGAAACCATGTCCTTCCTGGCCAAAAAGGGGCCACCAGAAGCAGTGTGTGGCCCTGTTGGAGAACCCTCTGAAGTACCGCCGCAATCAGAGGGACTGGTGGGAAGGCATAGAGGAGGCCTATCGGCCACTCGTGTGCGAGGGCGTCCTGCCCCAGTGGGCTGGTCTCCTCTATCCAGGAGAACCAGAGGGGGCAATGGGTTGTCTCTGCTGAGGCGAAGAGATCCACCTCCGCCCTGCCGAATCGGTCCCAAATCCTCAGAACCACCTCCGGATGAAGCCGCCACTCCCCCGGGGGGGGCTTGCCTCGAGACAGAGAGTCCGCCACCTCGTTCTGTCTCCCTGGGAGATACATTGCCCTCAGGCTGGCTAGGCGGGGGCTGCCCAAGTAAGGAGGTCCCTGGTTACATGTAGTAACCGTGCAGACCTGGTGCCCCCCTGGTGGTTTATGTGGGAGACGGTCGAGATGTTGTCCGACCGAACAAGCACATGCCTCCCTACCAAGTGGGGAAGAAAGTGCCTGAGTGCTAGATGTACAGCACGGAGCTCCAGTACATTGACGTGGTCTGCTTGGGCCAGAGCAGACCATCGCCCCTGCGCTGTCCTGTTCTGCCACACTGCACCCCACCCTGAGAGGGAAGCGTCCGTTGTGACAGTCTCCCGGCGAGATGGAACAGAGCCTATGGGCACACCCTGCAGCATGAACGCCCTTCTCCTCCATGGGGACAGGGCCAGTAGGCACCGCCGAGACACCTTGATCTTTCTGTGCCTGTGCCACTTGGCGTCCAAGTGAAAGCTGTTTAGCCACCTCTGGAGGGGGCGTAGTGACAGCAAGCCCAAGGGAACGACGGCTGCAGCAGCCGTTAGTTTGCCCAGAAGGCGCAGGAACTGGAGGAAGGGCAGCCGCTGGCCCAACCGGAAGAGAGGGAGGAGGCGAGAGATGTCGGCCACCCGCCGTGGTGATGGACAAGCCCTCATGGTGACAGTGTCCAGAACCACACCCAGGAAGGTGATATTCCGGGAGGGGACCAAGCAGCTCTTCTCCAGGTTCACCGTGAGACCCAGTCGGGCCACGTGAGCCAGAAGAGCAGCTGTATCTCGAGCAGCCCGGGACTGAGACGGCGCACACACCAGCCAGTCGTCCAGGTATGGGAGAACTTTCATGCCCTGCGACTGCAGGGGCGAAAGGGCTGCAGCCACACACCGGGTGAAGACCCGCGGAGACAGTGAGAGGCCAAAGGGAAGCACCCGGAATTGGAAATGGTGGCCCTGAAAGGCAAAACGCAGGAACTGCCTGTGGCGGGGTATGACAGGAATGTGGAAGTAGGCATCCTTCAGGTCGATGGATGTAAACCACTCCCCCATGGCAATCGTCCGCAGTACCTCTGCTGTGCTGAGCATACGGAATGGAATGACCTTTAGGAACCTGTTGAGTCCCCTCAGGTCGAGGATGGGGCGAAGCCCGCCATCCTTCTTTCCCACGAGAAAGTATGTTGAGTAGTACCCCCCGGGCTGTGACAGGGGGTCTACCGGCTCGATTGCACCCTTGACTAAAAGAGCAGATAGCTCCTGGTTTAGGGCCAGGGCCCTGACCGGGTCGCTCATGATGGTCATTTTGACCCGGCCAATGGATGGGGGCCGGCGTCGGAACTGCAGTTTGTACCCCTGGGTCAGGGTGGATACCACCCAGGGGTCCGAGATGTAAGCAGCCCAATTGCTGAGCTGCTGCTGGGACATACAGCCGACGGCCGGCCCCGGCCCATCAGTTCCTGGCCCCCCGGCCTCTGGGGGCCCTGGGGGGGCGCCGGTTACTCTCAGTAACCCGAGGTTGTCTCGAGGGCCTGCATTCAGGGACCCGAAAGTCCTGGGCTGTGCGCCGCATGGGCTGTTGCACTGGAAGAGGGGGCCTCTGGTGGCCACCAAGGCGACCTTGAGGCTGAGCGCGGCGTTGTGGGGCAGCTGCTGATCCCCTTGCCCTAGCAGGAAAAGGCGTGCCTCTACGTAACCCAGACAGGCTTTGCCTGGTCTGCCTGGCTTGGACTGTCCTCTCCAGCGCCTCCAGAGCAGCCGATCCAAACAACCCCCCTGGCTCCACTGGGACACTGCGGAGGGTCCTTCTGCACGCCTCCGAGAGGGGTGACTGGGCCAGCCAGACCTGGCGGCGCGTCTGAACAAGTGTAGACATCAGCCGTCCCAGTTCCCTGGACATAAGGGCGAAAGCCTGCAGGGATGCATCACTAAAATCCACAGTGGAAGAGTCGACCGTGGACTCCTGTAGGGATGCCGAAAGAGCAAGCATAAGGTGAGACATGGAGTTGCCTATCTGACCCATGCGAGCTGCCGCGTCATAGGCCTTAGACAAAAGGCCGTCTGTGACACGACATTGGGGAGATGGACACCTGGCATCCAACCTCAGGGCCTCATCGGGAGAGACGATGAGCGCCGCCACTGTCTGTTCAATAGCCGGCATGCGACCCAGACCAAACCTGGCTGCATCTTGCATGGCTGCCAGGGTTCGGCCATCGGATGTTGCATGAGAGAGGGCTCCGGAGTCCCTCCAACATGCATGCAGCTCCCTCAGGTATTCCTCTGAAGGAGGCACTGCAAAGGCAGTCTGGGTCGGAACACGCCTGAAAAAAGCACTTGCTGGAGGCAGCTGGGCTTGTGGCATATCGAGCTGTATACGGGCCAGGGCTGTACGAATGATAGCCCCCATGGAGCTACCCCCTGATCCCCCCTACGAGCTGTGAGCCGAGGAACGGGATCCCGCCCCCGAGGCATGGGAGATGGTGTCCTGAGGGCCTGCAATTTCCTCATATTCCCTGAAGGCAGTGGCTGAGGCCGTGGTCGAGAGGACGTCATCCTCTGGGCCAGACATGGTCACGGAAGGAGTAGGCGTACCCGCACTCCCTGCACCAGTCCCAGGCTGGAGAGCCAAAAAGATGGACTTCATCTGATGAAGCTCTGCCGTCAGCTGGTCCACCCTGGAAGCCAGCTTAGACCCCCTGGCCACCTTCCTGGAGGGAACGCCTTCAGCCTCTGCGGCCCGGCGCTTCAACCGACTGGGCCGGGTCTGGTCCAGGGTCTGGGCTGGGGGCAATTCTTCTGGCGAGGACACACCACCCAGAAGCTGCTCCATCCCAGCCAGCCTAGCAGCTCGTACCGCTCGGGGCATGAGGCTGCAGTTCATGCACGGGTTCTCCGAAAGGCCCTCCCTCAAATGCTCGAGGCCAAGGCATGAGGGGCAAAGGTCATGGCCATCCTCAGGCTGCAGAAAAGCCATGCAGGCAGAGCAACAATGAGTGGTTATCATAATTGCAACCGCCAATTATGACACCACCAAGCAGCGTATGTTGGGAGCGGGAGCGAAGACACTGCCTTCACCAACAAGGCTGTCCACTGCACTTTCAAAAATTTTTTTTTTTTTTTTTCGTTATAGGTTTTTATTATATGTATTTATTTATTTCATATAATAATAATGAACCTCCGGTTTAACCCAAACAAGGAATGATGTTCAAAATAACAACAAACCAATAACTATGCAGTTTCAGCCAGCGAAAATAGCACTGCTAACTGCAAACTGAAAGGTTACTCAAATCCAACAGAAAAGCGGTACCTTGAAGGCAGCACGGGTACGACCGAGTCGTCTACCGTAATAATGCAGTTAACACAACAAGATAAGGGCTCACTTATGATGGGAGAGGGGGCTTAAACACCGCCGTCACCAACACGTCGCCGCTAAATCCATGAAACAGCCGCCAGGCGTTCTGAGATAAACAAGTTAACACGAGCGAACACGCTGCTGCTAACTATGAGCCACCGCGGCGTACCGTTACGCTGGGAGAGGGAGCGGATACACTGCCGTCACCAACAAGTAATAAAGAGACAAATTACTCACCCAGCCGAGAGGCCAACCTTGTGTGGATGTACGACGATCCGAAGGAAGGGTGCTCACAGTGCCGGTGAGAGCGGCCGCACGCCGCGTCCCGGAGGACGGCTTGCCGCAGCCTTTGGAGGGCGAGCTCCTCGCGGCTCCGACCGAAACAGCTTGGTCACAAGGCTCCCGGCGGCAAGCTGCTAACTACGTAGCTTCGGCTATAGCGGCTCCAGTAAGGTTTTTTTTTTTTGCATACGCTGACACTACAGCTGTAGTATACCTGCAACGCGAGAAGAACAAAGGAACAGATCCTCTGATGACACCGGAAGATATAACCTATCCGGGGGTCATCAGGGGGTCACACGTGACTTTGTTGGTATAACTACTCGACCTGTACATGCGCAAGACGAAGTCATTCAGTGCTTATGCACCGCCTCTGGCGGTCAGGAAGGATGAAATAGAACCGTGGCCGCCAACTTGGAGGTTGAGACTACAAGAAATTGCGGTCACAACAAGAAAAAATCTACAAAACATGACCATTTTCTGGCTTCATCTAATCTTTGATTGTATATTATGGAATTACTGTTTAGCTATATCATGCATTGTCCCTAAAATATTATCAAATTGTTTAAGTCTGAGAAAGGAGAGCAAGGTCTTTGAATAAGATGTGATTGTTGGTGCAGGATCCCTTATTTTGTTTCAAAAAGACTTTGCAGAAAATGGTATGGTTTTAAAACAAAAAATGCAGCAGCAAATTGAAAAATACCACCTGGTTCTACGAATATCCAGCATCATGCTGATGGCAGTTTAAGAACTGTGGAGTCAATGGGTCCAACCTGCCTGCTGTCAACAGCATACAGTCGCATGGGGAAAATGTTAGCTTGACTCATCATTATCAAGCGGGCACTTCTGGCTCGAGCCAAGATGTGCACACTCGATCATCTCACCGTTGCTTCAGCAATATGAACACGGGGGTGGCAGAATCCAAATGTATTAAGGTTATAAAGAGCCTCAAGTGCACTTTCTCAAGACTTTTTGCAGACTTTTAGAGAGTCCATTTCAGGTACAAACTATTGGACACATATTCAATACAAATTTTTATTTAAACAAATCTTTCAAAAATAGAAAAGGGAAATGTTCAGTCAGATATTTAGTGATGCTTTATATTGCATAGAAATTGTAAAATTTTGAAAAATACTTTCGGCATTGGTGATATACATGGCAACTATTAAAACATTTTACATTTGATCTCCTCACTGACATGCTCATCTTTAGACTTCTGTCTGTAAAAAGATAAAATAATTATTCCAGCAAATGACTAAATAATTAATTTCCTGTTGATTGATTTATGAACACTAGTGCAGTGCCCGTAGGAAGTATGTATTCGTATAGTGGGAGATGCAACATAAGAAGTGAATAAAGCTAAATCTCCACTTAGCATGCTAATTGCGAATAACAGAATTTGCACATTACATGCCACACTACAACGTCTACAACTCCATAAAACACTGACTTTTCATAAGGTACGCAAACCATCTAGCACATACACATTGAACATTGATATTTGCTGGAAACTATAATATTATTGGAAAATCAATCCTTGTATCGCACTTTAAAACTCTGAAAGATAGATAGGCTAAATAGACTTACAGATGAGATGACTCAGGCGTGGAAATCCAGAGTGAATTGTGTTACTGACCAGGTGTAGGCCTATCACACAATGGGGCGGAGCTCCCCTAAAAGGCGTCCGAATGGAAAGTGCAATGCCGCAACACGTCCTACGTAAATAATGATATTTTGAAAAATGAATTAAAAAATCTTCAAAGTCGAGGATGCAAACCTTCGTGCCATGTGCAAGCCACATACGGAATCTGACGTCAGTCTGACGAGAACGGTCAGCGAGATATGCCCTAGACACACACACACACACACACACTTCTTGCTTTTTTAGATGGATTTACTGGTTCGTTGTGAGAATTTGATGGTTTTCTTTGTCATACTTGCCAATTCACTGAGTATCTTTGGGTTCTGGACTTTTGGCTTCACCCTGTTGTCTTAGGGCTTAAAAATGACCCGCCACTATGTTCAACAGCAGAGGAAATCCCCTTAATGATCTTTTTTCAACTTGTATTTCAATGACTTTCCTTGAATAAGCCCAAAATGAGAAAAAGTAATATTTTCATGAAAGCTGTACACCAATGGGGTACAAATCTTGTCTTAGGGGTAATTTTTTTAACCTGGCAGCTATAAAATCTTTTCATACCACAAAACATGGAAACTATGCTTGCTAAAAACATTTTTATACCTGTGAATCACGTTTTTACATAACTTGCGGTAAGTCACGTGACACTATAACTATTTCACTTCCGGCATTTACATACATTTACTTACTGTTTAAACTGTCTTTTATAACGCCTTACCAGGAAGTGTTTTGCCCTAAAACTAGGTCAGTGGTTTTATAACACAAATCCACAGAAACTGCAGCCTATATGACCGTAAGCGTGCAAAGTTTGTGCTATTCTTAGAATGTACCGCTGTACCACGAGCCATAAAACGCGAGCAGCGATACGTACATACGTGTCGTAATTTGTGGTACTGACAAACAACCTCTTATGTCGTTTAAGTTGTTGCAAGGACAAAGCAAGTATAGAAGGTGGGTATTTGTGGTTGATCACCCTGCAGTGTTTCCAGCAGCAATTCAGATTAAAGTGAAGGTAAACTGTGATCCTTGAACCAGGTTTTAGTACCCTCCTCTCCTTTCTTAGCCCAGTCTCCCTCTGGGGTTTCTTTCAATCTCTGTTCTCCCCCTTCGCCTCCACACCTTCTGCTAATCTCTTACTCCCATCTCTCTTCCTACAACCATTTTATTTATCTTTGTCCTATATTTCCCTGGCAATCTAATATCTCCATTTCTCTCTGCAGACCTCTCTATTAAACCTCCATTTCTCCCCTCCTTTCTTCACACCCTCTCCCCAGTTGAGCAGTTTGCCCTAAACGGTGGGGTAATGGAAAATAATTTGTTTGTGCTGCAATCAGAGCTAAGCCCCACATCGACCCCCCCCCACCACCACCACCACCACCACCACCACTACACTCCCAGCTTTAATCAAGCATCTAATTAAAAGAAGAGAGAAAAAAAATCCAAATAAATCAAAGATCTCGGCTTGCTAATGCATGTTATTGCTGTTGTGAGCAAAAAGCCTAGATTAGCTGCTGTTCTTTTCTGTGTATACAGGGGGATTAGAGATGAACCGACGCGCTTGGAGTTGCCTCTAATTTGATTTTGAGAGGGAAGTACTGTAGGCAACATGATCTGAATCAGAACCACTGATGTGAATCTTTGTTTTGTCACTTGCATGCTGCTGAAAAAGCATCCTACTCAGCAGTCCTGGAGGAGTGTAGAGAACCAGGACTGGCCTACTAATGAGGAGGAGCGGTCAAAGTTTGCAACCTTGACCTTTGTCAAACCGGGAAGATGGACGAGATGCTACCTTTTGTAAAGTTCGCTGAACCAAGGGAGATGAAAACTCCCAACCAAATGCCAAAAAAACCACTGACATTTCCACAGCTCTCTTTCTTACACCTCTCACTTTATTTTTGCTTTTCAGTCAGTCTTTTTGTCTCTTTTTCGGTCACAAACTTTGCCTCTATACTTCTGTTGTTATCCATCTCTCTGCTTTTTCCTTGATTGGCATTGACCTCCTATCTGTCTCCTTTTTTATTTTTTTGGTGAGCATAAAATTGTGTGTCTTGGATTCATTTTATTCAATATCGATTTTTTTTCCCACACAAAAGATATACACAAGCGTATCTACAATCATACTGGTGTGAAGTTAAACATTCATTCATTATCCTCCTCCTCTTATCCACACTCGGGTCACAGGGGGGCTGGAGCCGATCCCAGCCGACATTGGGCGAGAGGCGGGGTTCACCCTGGACAGGTCGCCAGACTATCACAGGGCTGACAACCATTCACATTCTCATTCACTCCTACGGGCAATTTAGAGTCACCAATTAAGCCTAAGTGCATGTTTTTGGACTGTGGGAGGAAGCCGGAGTCCCCGGTGAGAACCCTGCCGACACGGGGAGAACATGTAACCTCCACACAGAAGAGCTACAGGCAAGAGTCGAACCGGCGACCCTCTTGCTATAAGATAAGAGTGCTAACCACTAGAACACAGTGTAGCCCCAGTGAAGTTAAACAGTTTAATTTAACCCATTTAAGCCGAGAAAGCATTACCACATTTCTACCATTAAAACTGGCGGCGCTGTTGCGTTATTCTACCATTAAAGCCGGGAAAGCGGGTAGCGTCGTTTTGTAGTGTAGTATTTGTAGTTTTTTTCCACCTATTTTACTATTATACTTTTTGAATTTCATTTCTGTCTGCTACAGAGGCTGAAAAATCGATTACTTAGTAGGTGTTGACACTTCTGTTAAATTTCCAGAAAAACTTCAGGTTTTAGGGGCTTATTTTAAAATCGCCCATAGGTTTACAGGCTTTTTTTACAGGTTTTTTAGGCCTAAATGGGTTAAAGCATAAGTAGCATGCTAACTTGCGGATGTTGCACACTCCAGCTCTGCATGCATTTCTCTTATTTTTTTTGGATGACGTTTCCGCCCATTAGGCCTTTTTCCGGAGTTAAGTTCCTGTTGATCTTGATAAATGCCTGAAGGTCAAAACATCATCACATTAGTAAAAGAAAGAAATGCATTTGGAGCCATAGTGTGCAGCACTTTTCTATTTTCAGGTCTTTTTTCAGTGATCAGCGCCTCACTACAACCCTTAGTGTGTAGTTTTCTATCTTTGCTTATACTGTGTACATTGAAACCAATGCCAATACATGTTCATCTTAATTTATTGTGTTAGCATGTCAAGATTCGCAAATGAGCACGGAAAAAGTAAAGCTCATGTCATTGGTTCTGCAGGTATTTCATCATAAGCCAAAGCATTGGACAGATTAAGTTATGAACAATATGTTCAGTCTGAAACGTACTACCCCTAAAGCTGCTAGCATGGCTAAAACTGTTTCATAAGCATCCTACAATTATTTTATATATGTGGATATATACTGACCAGGACACGTACATTTGTAAATGATTCCTAAAATTACATGATTCCTGCTGTCAGAGCCATTTTGTTTTGTTTGTTTGTTTGTTTGTTTGTTTGTTTGTTTGTTTGTTTGTTTGTTTGTTTGCACCACATAAATGTGATATATAAGTTGGAAGTTAGAACTTTATTTTGTTTAGGAAGTATATGTTTGTTTGGAGAAGCTATAATAAACTGCATTAAGTGATATAGCCTACGAAAACTGTGGACATTTCATTCGTGTAAAACACTTTGAACAGGATCCCATCATAGTGGGCATCTTTTTCAAGCAGCAAAGGGTTCGTTACACCTGCACTGTAATTGCTCTACCTGTAACTTACCAACAGACCAATGCCAACAGTGATACATCTGTGATAAGTCAATATATCATCCTGATATTGCAGTCAGATGCTAATACAACATAAATTAAAACAATCAAGAGGCACATGTATATAATTTTGTTATTTGTTATCTGCATAGCCACACTGCTGTCTCTTCCTTAATGCTTCTTCTATTTTAAGTGAACATGGCAAATAATTTATCATTCATGGATCCTCTAAAACTTTTGGAGGTTTTTGGACATTATAAGGCAATGGTAATGAAAGCTATAGAAATAAAAGGGAGCACTTTAAGGTTGACTATGTTATGGACTAAAAATAAAATTGTTGCTAGGTACAACACAGTATAAAAGAATCATAATTTGTGGGGTAATGGAGCATTTTTAAAATGTACAATGGTTGTCTTAATAATTATTTTATCATTGTGACATTGTTTTTTGTCAATTGCTAAATGAAGACGGGGGCAGGACAGAAAATGTCCCCATGTGAGGTTTTATTACTGTAGCCCTATGCTGCACATTACTACATAATAGTAAAACAAATTGATCTAATCAAAGAGCAAAACATTATTTCATAAGAGAAACACTGATGAAAAGCATTTAGCTCTGATGCTGCCAAACCTTTCACATCTTCAAAGAAATGTTTCAATCCAGCACAGCAAGTGATCGGATCAAAGAATGCTGCTATTATTAAAGACACTTTAAGACACGAGTGGATCAGCCTTGGCAGATTTGTGTCCAGGCTCAAGCACTCGCTTGTGCTTGTAATTTGTGGTGAAGGACGTAATTTGCATGCAGTTCTCTTTCTGAGGGGCTTGTTATTGATTTTCTAACACTTCCCATTCAGTGAGATGAAAACACTGTTGTCTCTACACAAAAACGTGTGATGTATATGAAGATTCACACTCAGTCGGGTCATAGGACGGCTACAGAGAAGTCAAATGCAAATTAACTTTCTGTTTGGTCTTAAAGATCTTTCAACACACATGCTAGATGCGTTTAATGTGCAAAAAGCTTCAACTGTGAGTCGTGAAGCACCCTTAGGAACAAACTTCTATTTTAGTTGAATCTCGCTGAAAAAACTAATATGAAAAAAATGCAGAGAAAGTAGTTTTTTTTCATTTTACCCATCTAAGAGTGTATACTAGCAAAATAAACACTGGGAAAAAAAACTGTTTAAAAAAATGTTTTAAAAAATGTGGTTTAAAAAATGTATTGAAAATTGTAAAAATCTGCAAAAGTCTGGCAGCAAAAGTTGAAACTTTGCCAAACAGCCATTAAATATTTTATAGTTTCTTGAAAAAAAAGACATATAAGATACATAGCAAAAATCTGTATTAATATACATACACACACACACACACACACACACACACACATATATATATATCATATATATGCATATATACACATGTATGTGTGTAGAATGAATACAGTTTATGAAATGTAAATTTTGACTATAAAAAACAAAAAAGTTGCTTTCATTTTACATTTAGCTATATGATGTGTATTTTTTTTCATAGAATTCACTTCATTTTAACATTTAAGACCATTAACCAATTGAATAATACTGTAAATTATTATTATTAATTTACAGATTTCAAAATGGCCAACATTTGCAATAAAAGTAATTTACTTTTTGCAGGGAATAGAAAAAAAAAAGAAAAAACCTGTAAAATAAAACAGTAAATGTCTGGAAAACAACTTTTTTCTACAGTGTAAGCTTCAAGAGGTCTTTAAGTCCACATTTGTTGGAGCTTATAGATTGTGCTGGTGAGGCCCCATTGAAATCATGGTATTGAACAACGGATATTCTGAGAGGAGAGTATTGACCGCGGCGCTGTAGCACACTAAATCCATGCTGATATTGAATAGGGTCTATAGATACTTGGAGGAGAAATTCTATTAGGTCCAACTCACCAGCCACCTCCCCCAGGGAGCCCAATCAATCCACTGTGTGTGTTGGCTGTTATATGATGAGTGTGGTGCTTTGTGTGTGTTCGTGTGAGAATGTGAAAAACAGGACGCCGGGGTGATTCAACAAGCGCTTCGCACCGACAGACTGAAGACATACGTGCACAAGCTCGCGCACAGATGTTACACCCACTCAGGCCACCTTTGACATAAGTGAGAGAGGGATTCTGAGTCTTGCCAGATGACGAGGAAAGCTGCCGGGGCGCCGTACGTGAGAAAGTCATGCTCGCTGCACCATAAAGACCACATGCTAGCAGTGACTCACTGCGAGGAGTTACAGGCTCCAGCATGGAAGGGAGAGCGTGAAGGGAGAGCGAGACGAGGAGGGACTGAGAGGAAGGAGGAAGGGTGTGTGTGCATGTGAATTATTGTGTTCCTTCATGTGTCAACACGACCGCGGAGGAATAAATGGATACATGTTCACACTTCCTAGAAGCACAAACCTTCTAGGGATGTGAGGTCATGTATGAGCATGGATGTAGTTGCATTTGTGTATTCAAGTTTGTGTTTATCTATGTGTATTTGTGTGCTTATGCAAGTTAAGTTTGTCTGCTTTTGTGGGGGTTATATATAAAATATGTATGGCTGAGGAAAAGTTTTTGTAAATGCTTTTCCACCACATGTATGTTAGAGCCACATACACATGACCCTGTTTAACTACTACGATAAAGTCTGTTGAGAAAATACCAGTGGCTGTTTGAAGCAAGGGCAAATTTTAAGATAAATAAAAGCTAAAGTTGGTTCTGGGTATTTGCAGTTATTAGGAATTAACCCTCTGGAGTCCATGAAACCACCTGCACATGACTTCTTCATGACGTGAAGACATAAAAATTAAGCAACATTGAGTCCATTGAGTTTCCCTCTAAATTTCTGGCTTGAAACTCCATACCAGATTTTTTTTGATGATATTCGGCCAAGTAAAACCGGAGATAATGTCAAATACATTTAGTATAAAAATACAGAACTAGATATTATCCTCATTTTACCTGTTATATGTAATATATGCATATATTTTAATATTTGCAACATGTACATTTCTCTGTGTGAAACATAATTTTCAAGATCAGATTTTATGTTTTCCTTTGTTTCTTTTGGGTTTAAAATTTTGATCAAGTACGTCAAAGTTAAAAATGAATTACCAGGACATAGGTGAGGTAACGCTGAAAAAACTGATACCAACAGGCATGGTAAAGATTTTCTAACAGATTTCTTTAACGGACATAATAGACCAAGATTTCAGAGGGTTAAATGTAAATATTAGCCGGGGGTGGTGTCAGTGTAACACATTGATAATAATGATGCTGTGTAACGTGCTTGTTTGCAGTTATGTCACGATTATGATGCAGAAAAATTTAGATGGAGGTGTAATTAATATAGCAACCTATTCTTCCCCTAAAAAACGTCAATATAGGTTGTGTGTACAGGCAGCAAAATACAAGCGATATTGACGTATTTCACCGTCCGCTGTAATGCGTCTGCCACCATCTTGCTGACATAATAGTGATTGATGGTGATGCAAAGTTAAAAACGGTGGACTTTCACCCAGGAGAGCGGGGTTCGCGTCTCGTGTTAAAACAAAAGTAAATGATTTTTGACCTGAATCACGTTTTTGAACCTAAATTACGTTTATTTATGTAACTTGCAGTAGTCACGTGACCCTCGTAACTACTTCACTTCTGGCATTTACGTACATTTATTTACTGTTTAAACTGTCTTTTATAACATCCTACCAGGAACTATTTTGCCCTAAACCTAGCTCAGTGGTTTTATAACATAAATCCCTTTTCTACAACCGCAAACAGTCCATGTATGTATAATGATGTCGCAATATGTACATATGTGTAATAATGGGTGGTACTGGCACACGACCTCTTCTGTTTTTTAGGTTGGAGAACTTGTTGAATATAGGGGTAGTGACAACATAACATGTTGGCTGAAACTGTATGCAGCAGGTATCATCCGCAAATTGAAACTTCTATCGGATGAGTGCCATACAAAATGAAGAGAAGCTTTTTTTTTCGACCAAATTTGCCTGGTGTGAAGGCAATCATTACAAATTAACTCTTCCTCCTGCTTCATGGCAATCCAGCAGCCGAATTAGTACCATTAAAACCAAAGTAGTACTGATGACCCCTGTCTTGTTTTTGGCCAGGTGAGTAAAGTTGCTTCGGAATTACTGCCTTTTTATATCACTATTTTACTCAAATATACATGGAAGCATGGATGGATTTCCTTTTTTTAAAATCATATACTACTCAAAAGTAGCAGTCGTTGCCTCAGTACCTCAGTGCCTCCAGCTGCTAAAAAACCTTTGCCTTTGTAGAGCTGATCCGGCTGTGCAGCTGCTACTAGTAACTGAGATGTCGCAGTATGTCTCATTTTCATAAAATGTGTGTGCTTTCAATTTCTCCTTTAATGCATCTCCTCCTTGCTCCTTAAATAGAAGGGATTAGGACACAAATAAGATAAATAAAAAGATTATTGGGGGAACTGGATAGATCAATGGATAGAACAAACCAACAACCCTTAGCTGTGGTTGGGTGCAATGTTATTATAGTTAATGAGAACTAGAATTAAAAAAAACATTTTTGTTAACTGAAATAAAAATGAGAATTAAAAAAAAGATAACTAACTAAAACTCTATTGTGTGGTTACAAAACAAATGAAAACAAACAATTATAATGGAAAATGTCCTTCGATTTCGTCTTCGTCAACTTTTTTCAGACATAAGCCTTTTTGGTTAATATGAAATCTATTTAATCTATCTGGTTTTATGAGTAAACAACCTTATTGGGGCTGAGATGGATAAGGCAAAGGAAATAAAGGCTACATTTATTGTGACCATTTTGAATCTTGCACCCAACAAATACCCCATTACAAAAAAACTAAAAATAATATAAACTAAACTAAAACTAAACATTAAAAGAAAAACTATTAAAAACAACCAAACTCACTCTAAAAACGAATTAAAACTAACTGAATTTGAAAACAAAAATTCACAATGAAAGTAAATCTAAAACTAATGAAAAATCCCAAACTATTAGAACCTTGGTTGGGTGTACAGTGGCATGATGCCATTTAGTAACTCTGTCATACTGACAAAAACAAAAAAAGAGTTTAAGGGTTACCAAATCCATTAGAATCCATCCAATTGGGAACAATTTGATGACAATGCAACCAATAGCTGTAGAGATAGTGTGGACCAAAGTGGTGGACCAACTGACTGACATTGCCCTTACTACATAGATGGCACTAGTGTTTGGTAAAAAAAAACAATAAAAACATCAAAAATAAAACTACACAAGCCACAAACTATAGTTATCGCCATCAAGAGAAAAGAACATGGAGATTTAAGATGTGTGATTTAAGTGTTAAGTGTGTGTGTGTGTGTGTGTGTGTGTGTGTGTGTGTCTGTGTGTGTACCTGTAGTATTTGGCATCTGTCTGAGGAGCAGTCGATGTTCTCACAGGGCTGGTACATTCCCAGGGTCACGCAGTTCAGCAAGATCACCATCATACTCACACGTTCAAACCAAGTAGAAACAGACTGTTAAGGAGAACAGCTCACAGAGCGGAGACACAGAACAGGATACAGTCTGACATGCAAGGGAACCGGTGACATTTCATTCATTAATTCATAATCACCTCAGTGATGAATGATGAGAAATAGTAAACACAGTCCATCTTCTGGTGTTGCTCCACTGGGTCAAATCATGTCCTTACAAATACTTTAACATTTATACCAAAGTGCTTAAAAACTTTATGACAGTCCCAAAGTTATCGTTATTGTAAAACTGCAGCGAGTGTAACAACACCAGAGCAACAAAAGGTGAAGTCAGCAGGGTCCAGTTCAGTTACACAATGTCATCGTTTTAGAGTACAGCTTTGAATTTTATGGCGTGCCATGATTTTTCGTAAAGCACTTCTGTCTAAATGTTGCTGGTAAAGTTAAGTGCAGGCCTTGCAGGATGTATTGTTTGCAATGAGACATAATGTGTGATGTTTACAATGAGTGCACTACTGAACTAGCAATTTTAATGTAATTGTATTACACCCCAGACACCCCTCAAAGGATTTCAATTTTTTAAGCCAACCAGTGAGATAGTGATGCATTTTACAGAATTTAATTGTGACACGATCCACTGTCAGATTTTTTCTTGAGCATGGCACTGAAACCTTTCAGAATCGATACAGCACAGTATTGTGATATTTTGGGTGGCAATATTAAAACAATTCATGGCCGCCAAGTATCGATATTTAGCAGGCCGTAGCAGGCTCACATTTAGGAACATACTGGAGATACTGGTATCATATGAAACTAGAAAATCTAAGGAATCTATAGGCACCATGTCAGGATATCGGGTCTGGAAGTTGTCGGAATGACGCTGCAAAGTTAGTCTATTTTTTATGTTTTCAAAGTGGCCGGGACTTCTGACTTCACAATACATTATGTTCTTCATTTGCAAAGAGTTGAGGCCGTACAACTTTGTGGAAAATAATGGTTTAGCTTCATGCTAAAGACACTGGAACCAGCTATGTGACTCCATGGCGACGTTATTTTACGGACACAGCCTTATGGAAGCTACAGAGCAGTGAAGCTTAAAGTTGAGGAAAGTTTGAGAAAATGCTGCAGTCCATACATGTTTGATATCAGTTCAGTTCAGTTTGACTGAATACTTTGTTGGTCAGTCTGTTGGTTTTTACTCTCGTTTTCTCATTTCAAGTAAAAAGACAAGTGAAATTAATGGACTGAGAATTTTCACAAAAATGCAGTTAAAAAGTTTAATTGCAGTATATTGTATCTCAATACTCACCATATCGCAAAATGCTTAAAATCACAGTAATATCGTATCATGACTTAAGTATCGGTATAAAATCGTATCGTGGGGTGTCTGGTGATTCCCACCTCTAGTGACTACTGGGAATAATGCTGTAGAGCAAATGTCAGACATTGTCTTTGGTGATGTTTTGAGAGTACCACTGCATGAACAACACTTGTTCAGAGGGAAGGTTAACGGAACGAGCAGAACATGCAAAACTAAGCTGCACGCCACAGAAAGAAACGACAGAAACAAAGCAGCAGAGTGTGACGGAGTGATTCAATATGCATTTTCTTGTGTTGAGGGAGTGAGCGCGCTGCTCGGCTAACAAGCGTGTGAAGGAGGATGTGCTGTAATAGCCCAGGAGGTCCAATCCCTCCCTGAGGCTGTACAGCACAGGATGCTGAAATGCTCCCCCAGCAGCCTACAACACACAGCCTGCAGGATGGCAGAAAAAACAGGGGGAGAACCTGCTCTTCTCTTCTCTGAGTGTACTACACTGCACATTTCTTCAGACAGAATTCCTAAAAAAGAAAGATTCAATTCTCAACATGCTTCTCTTGGCCTTGCATGAACCGTCCATGAAAGAGACTACTGTAGATATCACAGCATGTATAAAGATAGGCTGTGAGTGGGCAAAACACATGCAAACACATCAACACACAGACAGAGCCTGGCACACACACACAAACACCCACTCATCAACACACACACAAGCAGGGAAGTACACATACGCAGATATGCACGTGCAAACCAACCGGCATGTTCAAAAACATAAACGCTCAAACTCACCCACCCACACGTGAGCACACACACACACTTTTGTACATTAAATCAAACATTTAATCAGCGCGTCAGCTGATGAGGATCATTTAAAGAGAAATATTCAGCACTGCAGGGAGGCATGTTTATTATTGATGTCCTGCAGGGTAATAGCTGTAAAGTAGACATGTGAGACAAGGTAAAGAGGCAAGATTTGTAATCTAATACTTCGTCAAACCTCACAGGCTGTTCCGCCAAACCAACATCACACACAGTGATTAATACACCATAGGATCCTTTTTTGAAATTGATTTATACCTTTTTTTAAATATTGCTTATAAAGCATTAGCTGTCAAGAGTGCTATTGGATTCACAGTGGGGGGCAGATAAGACACATGCCTATACAAAGCAGTGCACACCTAAAATATTTTTTTATCATCAAGCTAAATCATTAAAAGTCAACACTTCCTACAAATGTTTCAGATTAAAAGCCTACCAGGTTTGTGAGGAAATATGACCATTGAGCCAGTGGAGGGCATCAACTGAGACACATCGGTGCAGGAAGTATGGAGTTTTATTGAAAGAAGCTTAAAAAAATAAATGAAAGAAAGTGGTGTTTCTGTCTGACATGCATTTGATGGAACTAGCAGTAGGGAATTGCACATAGTATTGAAAATAGTCAAGACAAAGTATATAATGAAGGAGATTTTGAGCTTACATCGACAGCAAATTAAAATTGATAAAGAAACAGGTAGGGTTCTTGGTAAAATACATTAAAAAACACATGCAATTTTAAATAACTCAGGCCTATCTCTTAAATAACAACTAAATACTGCTACATTTATGAATTTAAGGTATGTCTAAGTCTATTTACAAATGACACAAATATTCAAATGATGTCATCATCCCACAGGCAGACATATACTGCAGGCGAACACTTCTGCCACTTCAGCTATATTCTTGAGCCAGACCTTCTTAATGAGGACAGAGATATGATCCGCAGGTGTCACTGAGCTGGATGTGAGGCCCTCCAGGCAGAGCCTCTGAACACAGCACCTAAAAAGCGGCAGCGTTTCCAGGCAGATGCACACTTTAATGTGAAAAGCACGGCTGGATAAAACTGTAGGTCAGCGCTTTCTTATTTCACCGCGTCTAAGTAATGATGACAGCCTTTGGGCTAAAGCTATGAGGATTATCTCGGGGTTATTTCCACTGCCATTCTTTAAAAAACAGCCTCTGTGAGTTGCCAAAGTGCCCAGCTTTCCTGTTTAGCTTCTCAAGCACGCTGCCTATACATGAGCTGCCTTTAACAACGTGCAAGTGTCTGTCTGTCTCTCTCCACTTCTGAAAAATGAGTCAATTAGTGTAGGTGCCTTGGAGGAGGCTCTGTATCTCTTTTTTTCTTCCTCGCACAGACACACACACACATACTGTACATCAACAGGATGGAAAATGAAGTGAAATTCAAAGCGCAAAGCTCTATTACAGACAGAGTGTTCGGAGACGATTAACTCAGAAACTGTGCTATAAACTGTTTCACCTCCGGAATTCTTTAACCTTCTTTTACCAGGGAGTGATTGCAGAGAAGCATAGTGTTTTTCAGCATGCTCGGCTTCACATTCATCCGGCGCCTGTCACTCACGACTGGGAGCTGCCGGGAACACCTACAGTATTTCAATGTGGGCCAGCGAACAGCTCCATTAAATAGCTGCAAGTACAGTGTGACTGATCGAGCTTTCTGATAAATCTGAGCATTTATGTGTCAAAAAGAGTATTTAGGGTTTACCCGGATACATTTTTTTTGTCAGTGTCAACGTGAACAGCTTATAAAAGAGAATTTAAGCAATGCTGGGACACATAAACCTTCCAGTAAAATCTATATTATTGAATTACTGGTAGGGAGCCAGGTGTTTTATATAAGTGACAGTATAACATGGTCTTCTTCTTACTTAAAGACACTTTAATGTTGGTTGTTAACCTTCTGAAAAGTGTTTTCTTTAAGAAAGGTTATAAATGTCTGTTAAAAAGTAACCAAAAAGAAGCTTAGAATTGTGATATTTCTTCTCAAAATCACTTTATGTTACATGTATCATTTAAATTTAAAAATCTGCTCTCGGGTCACTGTGAAGCCATGATTGATTCTGCTGAGACGGTCAGGTGATAAATATTCAATGAAAAAATGTTTACACAGATCAGAGAGGAGAGGACAGGAGATGTTGCAAGTAGAGGTTCTAAAAATGGAACAATAGTTCAATACGTAGCATGTGGAGACCCACATTTTTTGCCAATATTAATGACACTTGTGGGTACTTGGAAAGTGTTGTATATATAAATTCCATTTTATTCCAATTTTTATGAAATAATTTATCAGAGAAATTCAACTTGTTTTATAAATTATATGTATGTATCTATGTGTGTGTGTGTGTGTGTGTGTGTGTGTGTGTGTGTGTGTGTGTGTTACATATATATGTGTTATGTGTTGTGTTGTTCGACACAAAAGACATTTTTGAGTTGTTCCCACTTCTAGCCATGATTGTGCTCATTTCATAGAGCTGCAGGACGCATGTATTGCAGTGAAATACAAGGTGACAGTGAGCAAAATGTATAAAGAGCAAAAAAAAAAAAGCCCTGAAACGACTTGGGGTTCAGAGGGTCAAGGGAGGCAAAACATTTTTGAGCTGAAAGCAAAAGCAAAAAAACCCATAGTCCACACCTGCAGAGTGTAGGTGACCAAGTTTGATCCTGTGCTCCAGAAGCAGATTCAGTAACATTATACAGCTGGCAGGAAACAAATCCAGGATTCTATAAAGGCCGGATAAAATTCAGTGGCATCAGAGACCATTACCCAAAAGATTTGGATGTGCCGAAAGCATCAGCGTGACAGAGCTGCAGAGAGCTGGGAGGCTGAAAGTGTGCGGCAGCAGGGGCTAAATGAATTCTTAATACCTCACTGCGTGGCGTCACTCTTTCTCAACCGTTCTCCATGTCTCTCTGCTGTCTCTCTCTCTCGCCTTCCCTCTCTTGTTTTTATTGTATCCAAAGAGAAACGCAGGAGGCAAACGACCTTCGGTTGCCATGGCAACCAATCGACTATCAAATGAAGTAAATAGTCACAAAGAAAAGTGTGTGTGAGAGAGGGAGAGGAGAGAGAGAGAGAGAGAGAGAGAGAGAGAGAGAGAGAGAGAGAGAGAGAGAGAGAGAGAGGTACAGGGGGAAGTCTCTTTGGTTTAGGGCTCCCATCATGACACAAGACATTTTGTCTTTCTGCGACTGTTTATTTAAAGTATATAGGATTTAAGATAGAGACGTAACATTTAGAAAATAGGATGACTTTTAACAAAAAACCCAGTGCCTCTAATTCTGATGTTGAGTTTTCAAATATTAAAGCATAATGAAAAAGTATTTTTTGCGGTTCGACCCGTACAGAACCAGCCTGCTGTTTGTCATTTTATGGAGATGAACATGCTTATTTGTTCAAATGTATCACTAGCCATCTTTCCATCGATAAATTTCGATGCGCATTTTGAAGATTTGCATGAGAATGGTTTTGGAAACACCAAAGAATAAAAGTTTTTATGCTCGCTTGAGGTGTTTTTTTGTCTTTTTCGAAAAATAGTAAATGAGCTAAACAAGAGATTGAAACATTTTTTGCAAATACATTCTGATGTAGCGAACATTTAACTCACATGACTGATCAGCTGTTACCGCTCTAATGATCAAGATGAGCTGACATGAAAGAAAAATTATAAGTTGCCAAATTAAATCCAATTCCTGAAGACATTTTCTCTCATGGGTGGTCAAAGTTGTTAGATTTTTTATTATTTTTTCTCTCATGCTCAATCTCTGCTTCTTCAACTGTTGACTGACGGATTAGCCTACATAATCATTTATTCGATCTAAAACAGTTGGTGGAAACGTCCCTAATTTTTTAATGCTGCATTTCAAAATTTCGCTTCAAATTTCGCGACTGTCAAATCACGACAGAAGAGGAGAGGATCACTAAGAATATCTGCTCCTTGCTTACAAAGCTGTACGTGCTCAAAACCGGTCTGTGAAACAAAACCACTCTCCAGGGAAAACCCTTTACAAAAACCCATAAACGGCAGATTTTTAACAAAAAACTGTGTGAGTATCCCATACACATGCAAGCTGAATGGGGCTTGGGCATGTTTTAGACTCTGTGAGCGGTACCGGAGCAATATTGGAGCAAAATGGAGCAGGAGATGTTTGGGAACCAACTATAAAAAAACTAAAAGAAGAAAAACAACACAAAATCCCAGAAAAATATAAAATAAAACATCTCCAAAATCCTGACTGGGAAAAAAATGGATCAAAACTGATGCAGCTCAATCTGAGGTTGTCTTTTTTATGCAATCTTACTTGTCAACACCTGGCATCTACATTGCCCACAATACAACTCAACCTCCAACAATTAAGTTAGAGTCTCAGTGTGTAATGCTTCAAATAACACAGTGCAACAAAGACAGTTTCAGAGTTTCACCCTGTCTCCAAACTGTGTGCTAAGCTAATAGAAACAAAGTGGACAGTATTTCTCAAAATGATCCCTGAAACTACTATAAAGAAACAATAAACTTTCAAGAGTAAACCAAAGTAAACCAAGTAAACTAGTAAACCATGGGGATTCGTGGTTCATGTTTTTTTTCTGCTGTCAGCACAGCCTTGTATTCAAACAACATTTCCTGCTTAAGTTTTCTCTTTGTTCTTTCTTAACACATATATCTCACCTATAACTCTCCTCCATTTATCTTCCAGGTCTCTCTCTCTCTTCTCTTTCTCTCTCTCTCTCTCTCTCTCTCTAACCCCTCCTCTAACCTCTCCTCCATCACTGTATAATGTTCAGGGAGGTTGGTAGGTCTTTTTCTTTCCTGGAATTTTCCATCAGATGTTCTTCGATCCAGCACAGCTGACTGGATAAAGAGAGCCCGGAGTGTGTGTGTGTGTGTGTGTGTGTGTAGGTGACGCTGTGTACATGTGTGTATGTTGGACAGCAGCAAATGTCATGGGATATCACACGGTAATGCTTCACAGCGTCTCATGTCAGCTCCTTTTTTTCCCCCTAAGCTGTCAGGTCAGAGGAGTGCACACAAACACACACTCTGGTCTCATGCTCATACCCACACACACACTTAGAAAGACTCAGACACATGGATGGTAAAGGTTATGTGGATAATTGTCAGGATGACAGTAACAACAGAAGCTATTACTTGTTCCATGAATCTGTCGTTGCTCATCGTCCTGTCGCCTGCTGGGCTTTCAAACAGTCATTTCTGACTTTCGTCTTCGCACCAATTAGACTGAAACCGATGTTTGGTTAGTGGTGTGATATAAAGCTTTTACATTATGAATCATTAACACATTAACTCTGCAACATTAGTATAATTACTACTAACAAATGAGACCATCGCTCAAGACTGGCAGCATCTATCTGCTTTAGCTAATGCTGACTGTGTGCACCCCCTACAGTAAGTCTGTGACGTCTTATTTTGGATTCTTACCGTATATTTTAATGTGAAATCCCTCCACCTGTCATAAAATGATATGCATTTCATCAGGGAAAGATAAATGATGTTACATGATGGTTTTATGTAGCCCTTATTAATAACCTTACCAAGATAGACACATAGATCGTGATTCATCACACTAAAAAGAGACCGTTACATGAGAATCACAAGCACAGTTTGATCAGAGTATAATTGTATCTGTCAGTTATCCTGCACTGATCGACCTTGAAAACTAGGACAGTGAATGAAGGAGATTAAATTATATTCATTTATTTATTTCTATGTAATTTAATTTAATGTATTTTATTTAATTTTGATTCAATTTAATGTATTTTATTTTAATTCAATTTAATTAATTTTAATTAAATTAATTATTTTATTGTATTGGGAGCTGTGTTGTCGGGAGCAATAGCTCCTGGTAGGGTCTCCCATGGCAAAGTGGTCTCAGGGGAGGGGCCAGACTAAGAGCGATTCAAAGACCCTTATGAAGCGGGACCATTTAAATCAGTGTACCTCGCCCGGCACGGGTAAACCGGGGCCCCCTCCTGGAGCCAGACCCGGGAGGGGAGCACGCAGGCGAGCGTCTGGTGGCCGGGCCTTTGTCCACGGGGCTCGGCCGGGCTCAGCCCGAAAAGACTACGTGGACCCGCCGACCTGTGGGCCCACCACCCGCAGACTCAGGCATAAGGGTCGGGTGCACAGAGAGTCGGGCGGCAGGCAAAGGCGGGGACCTGGGCGTGCTGACCCCCGGCTCCAGCGGCTAGCTCTGGGGACGTGGAACGTCACCTCGCTGGCGGGGAAGGAGCCCGAGCTTGTGCGGGAGGTGGAGCGTTACCGGCTAGAAATAGTTGGGCTCACCTCCACGCGTAGCTTGGGCTCTGGAACCAAACTCCTGGAGAGAGGCTGGACTCTCTCCTTTTCCGGAGTTGCCCAGGGTGAGAGGCGCCGGGCGGGTGTGGGGATACTCACAAGCCCCCGGCTGAGCGCCGCTGTGTTGAAGTTCTCCCCGAGGAACGAGAGGGTCGCCTCCTTGCGGCTGCAAGTCACAGGGAGAAGGTCTCTGACTGTTGTTTGTGCTTATGCACCAAACAGCAGTTCGGAGTACCCGGCCTTCTTGGAGTCTCTGGGTGGTGTCCTGGAAGGGGTACCATCTGGGGACTCTATTGTTCTTCTGGGAGACTTCAACGCTCACGTGGGTAACGATGATGGTACCTGGAGGGGGGTGATTGGGAGGAACGGCCTGCCCGATCTAAACCCGAGTGGTGTTCTGTTATTGGACTTCTGTGCTAGTCACGGATTGTCCATAACGAACACCATGTTCGAGCATAGAGTTGTTCATAAGTGTACCTGGTACCAGAGCACTCTAGGCCAAAGATCGATGATCGATTTTATTATCGTATCGTCTGATCTGCGGCCGCATGTTTTGGACACTCGGGTGAAGAGAGGAGCAGAGCTGTCAACTGATCACCACCTGGTGGTGAGTTGGATCAGGTGGCGGGGGAGGATGCTAGACAGACCTGGCAAACCCAAACGCGTAGTGAGGGTGAACTGGGAACGTCTGGCAGAGGCCCCTGTCTGCAGGGTCTTCAACTCACGCCTCCGGAAGAATTTCTCCAACATCCCGGGTGAGGCTGGGGACATGGAGTCCGAATGGGCCATGTTCAAAGCCTCAATTGTTGACGCGGCTGGTAGGAGCTGTGGCCTGAAGGCCGTCGGTGCCTGTCGTGGCGGCAACCCAAGAACCCGCTGGTGGACACCAGCGGTGAGGGAGGCCGTCAAGCTGAAGAAGGAGGCCTTTCGGTCTTGGCTGGCCGAGGGGTCTCTGGAATCAGCAGACAGGTACCGTTCGGCCAGAAGGGCTGCAGCTGCGGCAGTCGCTGAAGCAAAAACTCGGGTATGGGAGGAATTCGGGGAGGCCATGGAGGAGGACTTTCGGTCGGCCTCAAAGAGGTTCTGGAAAACCGTCAGGAGACTCAGGAAGGGAAAGCAGGGCTTGGCCCAAGCTGTCTTCAGCGGGGGAGGAGACCTGCTGACCCGACCTGGGGATGTCCTTAGACGGTGGAAAGAACACTTTGAGGAACTCCTTAATCCAGCCAAAACGTCCTCCGTAGGGGAGGCAGAGTCTGAAGACTCAGGGGAAGACTCATCAATATCCCTGGCCGAGGTCGCCGAGGTAGTTAAAAAGCTGCCCGGTGGCAAGGCGCCAGGGTTGGATGAGATTCGCCCTGAGATGCTGAAGGCTCTGGACATTGTTGGGCTGTCATGGTTGACACGCCTCTTCAGTGTCGCGTGGAGGTCTGGGACAGTGCCTGTGGATTGGCAGACCGGGGTGGTGGTTCCCATTTTCAAAAAGGGGGACCGGAGGGTGTGTTCCAATTACCGTGGAATTACACTTCTCAGCCTCCCCGGGAAAGTCTACTCCAGGGTGCTGGAAAGGAGGCTCCGGCCGATTGTCGAACCGCAGATTCAGGAGGAACAATGCGGCTTTCGTCCTGGCCGTGGAACAGCGGACCAGCTCTTTACCCTTGCGAGGCTTCTGGAGGGGGCATGGGAGTTTGCCCATCCAGTCTACATGTGTTTTGTGGATTTGGAGAAGGCTTATGACCGTGTCCCTCGGGGAGTCTTGTGGGGGGTACTGCGGGAGTATGGGGCACCGGGCTCGTTGCTACGAGCTATCCGGTCCCTATATAACCAAAGTGAGAGCAGTGTCCGCATACTCGGCACAACGTCAAACACGTTCCCGGTGGGTGTTGGCCTCCGCCAGGGTTGCCCCTTGTCTCCGATTCTGTTCGTGGTCTTCATGGACAGGATCTCAAGGCGCAGCCGGGGGGAGGAAGGGATCCGGTTTGGTGACCTCAGAATTGCATCTCTGCTTTTTGCAGATGATGTGGTTCTTTTGGCTTCATCAAGCCGGGACCTCCAGCACTCACTGGGGCGGTTTGCAGCCGAGTGTGAAGCGGTTGGGATGAGAGTCAGCACCTCCAAGTCTGAGGCCATGGTTCTCTGCCGGAAAACGGTGGACTGCCCCCTCTGGGTGGGGAGAGAGGTACTGCCTCAAGCGAAGGAGTTCAAGTATCTCGGGGTCTTGTTCACGAGTGAGGGTAGAATGGAGCGTGAGATGGACAGGCGGTTTGGTGCAGCGTCAGCAGTGATGCGGGCGTTGTACCGGACCGTCGTGGTGAAGAAGGAGCTGAGCCTGAAGGCAAAGCTCTCGATTTACCGGTCCATCTACGTTCCAACCCTCACCTATGGTCATGAGCTTTGGGTAGTGACCGAAAGAATGAGATCGCGGGTACAAGCGGCCGAAATGAGCTTCCTCCGTAGGGTGGCTGGGCTCAGCCTTAGAGATAGGGTGAGGAGCTCAGACATCCGGAGGGAGCTCGGAGTAGAGCCGCTGCTCCTTCGCGTCGAAAGGAGCCAGTTGAGGTGGTTTGGGCATCTGGTAAGGATGCCTCCCGGGCGCCTCCCGTTAGAGGTGTTCCGGGCACGTCCAACTGGTAGGAGGCCCCGGGGAAGACCCAGAACACGGTGGAGGGATTATATCTCTCGCCTGGCCTGGGAACGCCTCGGGGTCCCCCAGGAGGAGCTGGACGTTGTGGCTGGGGAGAGGGGCGCCTGGAATGCCCTGCTTAGCCTGCTGCCCCCGCGACCCGGCCCCGGATAAGCGGACGAGAATGGATGGATGGATGGATGGATGTATTACTATTTTTTTTAATACAGTGGGATTTGACTAATTATTAATTAATTATTAATTATGTATTAATTGCATTATCTGAATTTGCTGCAACTCGCCCTTTATTGCTGTACTTTAATTTTAATATATTTATCTTTTTTAATGAATTCATCTACTTATTTTGTGAGACGTGGGGGGTGGCATATGTTCTGTAAGTTCTGAATGTCTTTGTTTGTTACAAGAAAACTATAAACAGTTTAAATATGGGGCAGTGTAACTAAATGTACGTGCAAAAATAAAGATATGAATGGGTGCAAATATAGATGTAGGCTTGCTTTGAGCAGAGTTTGGTAAAATCTGTCAGAGGAAGAAGAAGAGGAAGTTTACGCACAGGCCAGTGTGCATCAGTAAGGCATCTATCAGCCTTTATGCTGCATTTTTGCAGTGTGTGCCAACAAGTGAGCTGGATTTGTGTTTGGGAATATGCTTGACTAAGGATTCTTACATTAAACAGACTGATCCATCTGGCTGTACACTCTAATTTAAAATTAATGTTATCTTATCTCGTCAGAATGCTCCGTTGGCTGTAAAGTGCTGTTACTGACTCTTATGATTCTCTTTTATCTTTATCCTATCATATACAGCGCTTCACAGAAGAGTGAGCCATTTCACATTGTTGAAAGGTCAGAGGTCAGGGATCAGGAACAGGTCATAGAAGTGAAACCAGTGCTGCTGCTCAAAGTCAAGGGTGCTTCCTTGATATAACAGGTCCGTGTGAGTCGGACCCCACAGAGGCAAGGTAAGAGTCCCGCCAATCACTGGTCAATTATGAGTGTACAGTAACTGGACAGGTCCTATGCTCAATTCATATGGAGTAAGATAGCTATCATAAAGATGTGTGCATGACTCCAACCATTTATATGCATAACATTTAATATTTGTATGTCAATAAAATAGTTGTACACAAAATTCTGCTTTCATATACGTTAGTCTGATAAATTGTGAAATTTTCTACTCGTACCCACAAACTTGAATTTGTGTTCACAGTGAAGACTTCATAGTTGTAGAAATTAGAGTTGTATTCACAAGACATTGCACCCAGATTTTAGATTCATACTCACATAAAAACAATCCTAACCCAAACAATTTATACGACTCAGGTATGTGAAAGCAGAATTTTGTGTACAACTATTTTATTGACATACAAATGCTTAACATTACGAATACAAATGGTTGGAATCATGCACACGTCTTTATGATAGCTATCTTACTCCATAAATTCGGCGCTTTGGTTTTGGCATCAGTGCTTTTCAACATTTTTGTGAAATGAAGGAAGTAAAATAATTGAATACCTTTTAAAAAAAATAAATAGCATACTGCACCGCCAGTGTAGCCACTCCATTGGTCGCCATCGTACACTGTATATAAATAATTGACTTAGTGACTGTAACGTCACCCATTGGTTTGTGGACTGTCTGTTTCTTTTAGTCTGTCGCCATCTTGGTTTCGGAAAATGGGAGCAGACCATATTTGCACTGTGGAGGAGCGAGAGGTGGATCTGACTGACAACCGGGGACCCTACACGGCATCTACCCCGACAACCTGACTGAGCGAAGTCGCTGCTAAATCATGTTAGCATTAACTGGAGCATTAACTGGGATGTTAATTTGGAAAAATAAAGTTTATTATGTGAAAATACAGTGTGAAAGGGTCAATGTTATGAGAAGAAACTGGACGAAAACATTGACAAGTTCACAACTGTGCAAGGGCCATGTTGCTGTGGATACGCATTGCTTTTCTTCTCTTCTGATGAAGGCTCACCTTGTTAGCCAACTGTCAATCAAAGGTAGCCACGCCCCAAATCATACAATTCTTTATCTACTATTTTCTTCTAAATTGGACCGTTATTTACACAATTAACATCAAATTGTCTTGAAGAACATTTTGTACTCAGGATTGAGTATATTGTTGTCATGAACATTTCTTCTGAGGTAATACATCAAGTGAGAATTCATTCCATTCATCCATTCACTCATTTTGTATTGAAATGAATGGACCCAAATGCTGCTGCAACCTTTGTCAGCGCTCCCCTGTTGGAATTTTTGGTAGAATGCAGGCTGAAGGCACTTCTGGGTTTGCCTCACTGCCCAGACCTGGGGGTTGCCTGGTCGTCATTTACAAAACTCCCAGGAGACCGATTTGCACAAAGCCTAACCTACTGCTACACAGTAATGCACCTATATGCTGGTTTGCCAACTGCCAAAGGCATTATGGGTGCACATGGTGGTATCCTGAGGATCCTTGACATGAGAACAGTCCTTTGAGAACATGAGAACACTCAGCTGTTTGAGGACCCTTCCTTGACTCAGAGAAACACCCCCAGGTCTTTGAACTGAGGAAAAACTTTAATAACAGATCCTTAAAAAGACCTGTTAAATAAATTAAAAGTTAAAGTCACATTAAACACTTTTTAAAAGAATTATTCAACTTTCCACCTCTTAAAATCTCTGCCTTCTCTCTCTCTGTGTCTGTGTCTCCCACTCTTTCTCTCTCCCAGATGGCCGGTGCACAGCTGCCATAGGATTCCTCAAGACAAGCTCTACCCTGTTGCTGTGGCAACCGGTGCTGACAAAAATATTAGGAAGCCTCCCTTGTGTGTGTGTGTGTGTGTGTGTGTGTGTGTGTGTGTGTATGCTATATTTGGGTTCATATGTGTGCATTGTTCTATTGTGAATAACACACATTTTGATCAATTGTTTCATAATTCAATATCAGTTTTTTTGTATGAAAGGATGCCTCTGACGATCAAACTCGTTTGACGCTACAAGTTAAAAACGGCAAGTGCACAATGCCCACACACACACCAACACACACCCACCCACACAGACACACACACAGACACACACACACACACCTACACACACACACACACACACACACACACACACACACACACACACACGAAAGGGGAATATGTCGTTTTGGTGGGATTATCAGATAACTATGAGTTAATTTAGCTATCCATCACCTCCTGGAAGTATGCTGAGGTAGATAAACTGCAGCAACAGGACAGACTGAGGGAACAGATAGATTGAGTTCTACTGGTTTACTAACAGCTGCCAACTCTTTTAGCAGTGGTGGAGAGATACGAGGAATGGAAGTAGCAGGGAAATACTCAATGTGCAATTACAGATGAGATAACACAGGAAAGTACACAAACATGCACACAGAGTCTTCCTTTACACCATATGTTGGGATTTTCTGTGCTTTCTGAGTTCTTCTTTTTCTCTCTTCTCTCTCCTACCCCTCCCCTTCCCTCTCTCTTTCTGTGATGTAGCATGGTGGTAATATGATGCGGATGTGAAGTGTGTAGGTTTCCTCTCCTGCCCACGACCACTGTTACACACTATTTCCATCCACCAGCACTGGCAGGCTTGTGTAACTGAGAGGAAAAAACTGAGGAACACACTGACCACCAATTACACAATATAACAACTGATGGAGCTAAAAATACCAACACCAGCAGAACAGAAAAGACAAATATTATCATGTACTCCCATACAACACAAATACATTAGAACAATACAATAACCAGTAAACTAAAGTTACTATATGTCAAAATAACAGCCAAAACAGGACTATATATGTTTTTCTCTAAATGTGCAGTGAATATCTGCACTTTTTTCATGCCTAATTTTAAAATTGATAGTGGCTGTTTTCATTTCATGCTCGGTGCAGAAGACAGAGCTACCTAAATAGAGCAAGGTAATGAGAACAAATGAGGGAGATGGACCCAAGATAGCACAAACAATACGGGAAAGTAGTACAGTGAGAGACGGACAGATAGGAGGAGGAAAGGAAGGTGAGGGAAAACAAATTATTGTGAATGGATCACAGACAATTAATTAGAGCAGAAAGCTGATGTCTATATGTTGTGTATGTCTGAGACCATCCTCCCCAAAAAACAACATGCATATGTCAATTATACAGCAATTTGAACAGCAAGATCTCCAACTTATAAGACAGAATAGACCATTTGTCAGCACCACCCATAACAACATATTTGAGCGTTTGTCAAAATGACCCATATGGTCATTTTTCAAAATAGCACACACGTTATAATACATACATATATGGTTCACGGTTGTAAAAAAAAAGCAGCAGTTTCTGTGAATTTAGGCTACAAAAGCACAGAGCTAGGTTGAGGGCAAAAATCTTGCTGGTTAGGTGTTATAAAAGACAGTTTAAAAGTGAATAAAAGTAAGTAAACATCGGCAGTAAAGTAGTTACGAAGGTGACACAAGCCACCGAAGTTATGTTAAGAAACATATATGTAAACGTTTACGTAAAAAAAACGTAAGTTACGTAAAAAAAATGCAAGTATATGTAAAAAAAGTAAATAAAGTAAATAATAAGTAAAAAACCTGTAAATTACGTTAAAAAAAGGTACGTATCTGTAAAAAACCATAAGTTCCGCCAGCATCCACCATTTAAATCCGCATCACCGTCGTTTATTACTATGTCAGCAAAATGGCGGTGGAGGACAGTCTAATGGTGTGTTCAGACCGGACGCGTAGCGAATATTTCGCGCGACAAGATTACATACAAAGTCAATGCGAATGCCGCGATTGACGCGAATGTCGCGGCGCGAATGAAACAACGCGAATTCGCGTGAGTTCAATAAATTCAACTTTGGCAAAATATTCATGTGACGCTGTGTCGGGACAGCCTATCAGCGTTGAGATTCTGGACGACAGTGACGTCATGCATCCCGGGAACCCGCCTATTCCGGAAAAATGGAGGAGAAACTTATTGTTGCGGTCTGTGGGCTTCCCGAGCTTTTTGACACATCATCACCCTCCTACCGCAACCGGAACCATAAAGATCTTGCCTGGAGGAGGGTGAGTGAGGTCACCGGTCTGCCTGGTAAGTTGTGACAATATGATTTCAGCTATCTCTTGTAGCTACTTCTCTACAAAGTTAGCATTAGCATTAGCAGCCTTCGCCGGCCGGCATATTTAGCGAGTTATTTACTCGCGCGAGTGACGCGAGTAAATTCAACTACTCGCGCGAGTAACGCGACGCAAAAATTCGCTACGCGTCCGGTCTGAACACACCGTAAAACGTAAATATGAGTCATATTTTCCTGTACAAACGCCTTATATTGTCGTTTATGAGGGGAGGCCAGTTTTATTTGAAACTGCGCATACTCACGATAATGGTTATCAGCATCATCTAGTGGCTGTAGTTATTATAGAGGATTCCAAATTGGAAGTGATGCCATGGAGTGTAAACGCAAAGAGGGTAGTGATGATTATGTATAAGGAAAAAAAAGGCCCGATTTGGGTGGGCGGAAAGGGTGGTGGATGTGTCAAACACATGTTCACCTCAGATACCGGCGTTCATGTTCCGCGTGAAACGAAATGTCAGTGTTGTTATTTGAAGTGAGTCAGGCTTTAAATCACCTATATAACTGTCTCACTTCTGCTAGATACGTCCACTTTTTAAAAAACTATTTCAACTATACTTGTTAACACAAAACCATGTGCTTTTTTTATCCAAACCTTTTGTTGCTTAACCCTAATGAAACTGAGCGTTTCACTACGTGTTTTAAATGGCAACCATTATGTTTAGGTATAAGGATGTGTTGATTTCCTGCCACTGGTAAGAGAGCTTTTTTTTTTTTAAAAACACTCCTGTGGGTTGTATTTAAGTGTAGATACAAATTACCTCTGTGACTGTGTTATTTGGAGGACTAATTGGTTGATCTTATATTAAAAGCAGAAATAACCAGCAGGAGATACAAACTCTAAATCTCTAGTTTATTAAACTAGCAGTAACAGTAGCAGTCTTTCTTGTCGCAGCAGTGTGTTTTTTCCCATTAGCACTGGTCTAAAACAGAAGACTGGATTTTTACATCCAGCTTTGATTGCAGCATTACAATAATATTAAAGCGTATAATGAGCTTGAAATGATTTGATTTTGTCATGTTTCAGTACATGCTGATAGCCTTTCTCAACAACATACTGCTTTTATTTCCGTTATACTAAATTATATTGCACATCTGCAGCCGCCTTCATGGAATATATTAGGCATAATCATTGGAAAATTGACTGTCTAGACTTTCTGGTTTTATGTATGTGGAATTGAATTTAGGTAAATAAGACTCTGTGGACGTGTTTTCTTATTTTTAGAGAGGAGATTTTCTCCTCAGACTTCTGTTAGCAGATGTAGATAGATATTAGTTCATTTAGAGGCTGACTAATCTCAGTAGTGATTTGAAGATTAACAGATTATGTTCAGTTAAACTGTGATGGGATAAATTATTAGCAACAGAGTACCATTTAAATCTTGGTAACTCCAGTTTTGTTGCTTTCTGCAAGACCGTATCCAGTGAAACTAAAAGGCAGATTGTTGACTACATGTCTTTCTTTCTTAATCCTGTTTCCAAAAACTAATTAGAGTAATAATACTTAGATCTATTTTCTTTTCTAGGAAGTTGTTTAAGAGACAAAGCACTGCTCAGCCAAGACAAGAAATAATGTATAAATCCAGCAATAAAATTTTATTTTACAATCAAATGTTAAACAAATTGTCTTTTTAAAGCTCTGCTAGTACTTGAAATAATAATGGTCTGTCTTCTGCTATCTTATTTTGTATTAATCTTGGATCTTGGAAGTCAAAATGTGACATCTGAGAGAAAAAATATCCAGGTCCCAACAGCAACAAGGCAAGTTGTTTTAAGTCTTCTTTTAATGACCTGAATGTGATCAAGTCCAAGTCTTTATTTTGTTGCTTACTTTTTTCAGCATTTTCCCAAAACTCATCACTCTACACACCATCACTTGAATCCTTGCCATACTTTACGCCTCCTTTTTCATCATAGATTTCCCTTTTGTATCATTATTTCCTCCTTCCTTACAAATGTATTTCTTCCCCCACAAGCCGCTCTCTCTCTCTCTCTCTCTCTCTCTCTCTCTCTCTCTCTCTCTCTCTCTCTCTCTCTCTCTCTCTCTCTCTCTCTCTCTGCACCAATCTAACATCGAGGCTATCTCTGTGTTGGGAGGTTAATTAGGCCTCACAATGAGAATGCTCTGTCCTCTGAATTTTGCTATTGTTTGGCTTCATCATAATTTGGCTAAGACATAACAAGGTGACATGTTAATATTCATGATGTTAACAAGAGGAACAAAGTGCAGTATCTGTGGGGACAAGAATCACTTTCAGCAGGGACTACATGCTTCCTAAATTGAGACGCTAATTTCACAAAACAAAGATGCACAAAACCTGCACTTGTACACACATACACAACACATTACCACATGCCAGTCAACAGTTCCCACGATAACACCATGCAGATAGCAATCATTGGAAGTGAGTGTTAATGACAGACTAATGACTGTCATTTAACAAACTTGCAGAATGACTTCATTTGGGTCTTTCGCAGTTTTTCACTCTAGAAGTTTATTACCAGTGGCCTATATAAGAAAAACAACATTTCAACACTTGTGTCTTCGAAAATAAAAGTAATTCTAGCTTTATTCAGTCATTTCCATGGCCTAAAGACTTCCCCCGTCTTAATTTACAGTTCACCATATGTGCTGCATTGGTTCACTAACAGCTTAAAGGAAGTGTTTTTAAAAATCAATGTGTGTTGTCTGCTTGACTTAGGAAGGTAACATAGTTATTCTCTGCAATTCGATTTTCAAACACTACATTATGCTGCATATTTCATTAGTTACAGGTCGATATTTTGGAGGCAATATGCTGGGAATGTTGTAAAGTTTCTATTTTCTTTGAGAAAAATAAAAGTATCTTATGAAACCTAATAAGTGCCACAGGGCAGGTGGATAGAGGAGAGAAAAAGTCTAATGAGTTAAAGGAATACTTTACCCCCAATTTGACCATTTGTATGTCACCCATGATACTAAGAAAATGTTGTTTTTCTTGCATGACTCCACATTGAATGGAGTAAATTTTTTGATGAAGTAAATGGGGGTGGTGTTTAACAGCAAAACTATAGCAAATGGCACAAACTGTATACAAATTGGTTGTTAAAATCAAGCATTTTATTGTTTTCCCTTCAGAGAAACTAAATCATGAGTTTAAGGTTTGGATACAATGAGGCACCAAGATCACTTGATTCATGTTAGGGAAATATCGTGGTCTTATACTGAATGCTGACTGAAAGCACCAGTTGGAACACATCTTTCAGCCCCCCATGTCAAGTGAAGCACTCAGTTCATCATGTAGTGCAAAGGTGACAAGTTTGGACAATATACCTTTTGTGCAGTATAATGCAGTTACAATAATCCATATATAAGTGGGTCTCTACATGCTATACATATTGAACTATTTGCAATTTTACAACCTCTACTTTCAACCTGTCCTGTCCCCTCCTCTCTGATCTGTGTAAACAGCCTGCAGCACTGTCAAATTTTCAGTGAATATTTGTCACGAGACAGCAGAATCAATCATGGCTTCACTGTGTCGTGAGGAGCGCAAACGTTTTTTAACAGGATCTAGTTTTTCCAAACGTTTTATTTTTGGATGTTGTAAATGAGACTTGTAAAACAAAGTAATTTTGACAGAAATTTAACAAATTTTAAGCTTTGTTTTAGGTTACTTTTTCGTAACGGAAACATCAGAAATTTTAAATTTTGATAATGATGCCTGTTTTTACAGTTTATTTCTATAATAAAATATGTACTTTTGGCGAAAATGGTGAATTATACTTTTCAAACCCACCAGCAGCTGTAGTATATTCAGGTCTATCTACTATATCAATACAAAAAGGCCATGTTCATAAGCAGCACTTTTGACCAAGAAACAGCTGCACTTTGAGCCATTTGTCTATCACAGAGCTCTGACTGACAAAGTGTTCTTTCTGACTTTCACAATCTACTTTATCTTGCATTGCTCCTTTCCTCTGGCAGTTAGAAGCAATTGTCAATTGTCCAAAGATTAAATCAAAATATATAAATAGTCCTTCAGCCAATCAGCCATCAAGTAACATGACTCACTGATGTGTGCACACCAAGTTTGTGTGGTTGTTGCTTAGCTTTTCTGTGGCTTTTCTTTTTATTTAACTCTGTGTTCATCTGCTGCAACTCAGCTGCACTCTGAGACAATTTTTTTCAAATTAAAACTAAGCCGAATGTCATTAGAAGTAATACAATATTCATGGAAAAGTTAATAACCAAAAATGTGGCAGCTGAACAGTCTTGTTTTCAATTCTGCCTGTTACTAATTTAGTTGTTAGTTTATTATCAGTTAAACAACATGAAAATACCAACTGAGATGTATTACATGGCAGCATTAATAACACTTTTATATATTTTTTGCTATACAATAACTCAAGTCTAGTTAAAGTCTTTCTGGTGAGTTATCAGAAAAAAGTTCCACGTCAGTGTCAGTGTTCTGAGGATAACCAGACAAGCTGTTATAAATAACACACACACAAAAGGACGCGGGTCTCATAACCAGCAGGGTCAGACCACCTGACTTCTATACATCACCATGGCGACACAGACGGCTGTGAGTTGGTGAAAGCAAAAGCAAAGGATGAAAGGCATGAGAGGAGGCAGGAGGAAAGAAACAGAACCAGAGATGATGTGAGTAACGGACACACACACACACACACACACACACACACACACGCACTCACACACACACACACACACACACATGCTCACACACAACCAACCACACGTACAGGACTCCACTGTGCTAATTACAGGGTTTGCTTGAAGGCTGCTGCTCACCTTGGATGACCTCTTACCCATTCTCTATCTCACACAAACACACACACAGACACACACCCACATACACAGGTGTTATACACCCTTTAACCGCCACTCTACAGGAGCCACTGTGTTATTTCAATGCCTGCAGGCCCAGTGGGTGATGCCAAGCTGACAATAATATGTATTGGCAGCAACCAGCATGAAGGCAGAGCAGCAAAACATGACATCAACAGCACAGGCCGAACCGCAGGCTCACTAATTCATTTGGAAAGTTTTAAAACTATCCATCATCCAGCAGAGTTACAGTCTCTCAGTTCAAATCACAAATGTCTTCTCATCACCATAAATATATCATTTAATTCTACAGACTTCTAGTCTTTTACAGACAGCCAACATCTTTTACAGACAACCACGGTCTTCTACAGACAGCCACAGTGTTCTACAGACAGCCAATATTTTCTACAGGCAACCAAAGTCTTAAATAAAGTGCCAATGTCTACTACAGACAACCAAAGTCTTCTACAGACAACCACAGTTTTCTACAGACACCAGATGTCTTTTACAGACAACCAAAGTCTTCTACAGACAACCAAAGTATTCTACAGACAATCAAAGTCTTAAACAGAGTGCCTATGTCTACTACAGACAATCAAAGTCTTCTGCAGACAGCCAATGTCTTCTACAAAGAACCACATTCTTGTTCAGACAACCAAGTCTTCTACAGACAACCAAAGTCTTAAACAGAGTGCCAATGTCTACTACAGACAACCACCGTCTTCTACAGACAACCACAGTCTTCTACAGACAACTACAGTCTTCTACAGACAGCCAGTGTCTTCTACAGACACCTGATGTCTTTTACAGACAACCAAAGTCTTCTACAGACAACCAAAGTCTTCTACAGACAGCCAGTGTCTTCTACAGACAGCCAGTGTCTTCTACAGACACCTGGTGTCTTTTACAGACAACCAAAGTCTTCTACAGACAACCAAAGTCTTCTACAGACAGCCAGTGTCTTCTACAGACACCTGATGTCTTTTACAGACAACCAAAGTCTTCTACAGACAGCCAAAGTCTACTACAGACAACCAAAGTCATCTGCAGACAGCCAATGTCTTCTACAAAGAACCACATTCTTGTTCAGACAACCAAAGTCTTCTACAGACAACCAAAGTCTTAAACAGAGTGCCAATGTCTACTACAGACAACCACAGTCTTCTACAGACATCCAGTGTCTTCTACAGACACTTGATGTCTTTTACAGACAACCAAAGTCTTCTACAGACAACCAAAGTCTTCTACAGACAGCCAGTGTCTTCTACAGACACCTGATGTATTTTACAGACAACCAAAGTATTCTACAGACAACCACAGTCTTCTACAGACAGCCAAAGTCTACTACAGACAACCAAAGTCTTCTACAGAAGCCACAATCTACTACAGACAACCAAAGTCTTCTACAGACAACCGCAGTCTTCTACAGACAGCCAGTGTCTTCTACAGACACCTGATGTCTTTTACAGACAACCAAAGTCTTCTACAGACAGCCAAAGTCTTCTACAGACAGCCAGTGTCTTCTACAGACACCTGATGTCTTTTACAGACAACCAAAGTCTTCTACAGACAACCACAGTCTTCTACAGACAGCCAGTGTCTTCTACAGACACCTGATGTCTTTTACAGACAACCAAAGTCTTCTACAGACAACCAAAGTCTTCTACAGACAACCAAAGTCTTAAACAAAGTGCCAATGTCTACTACAGACAACCACAGTCTTCTACAGACAGCCAGTGTCTTCTACAGACACCTGATGTCTTTTACAGACAACCAAAGTCTTCTACAGACAACCAAAGTTTTCTACAGACATCCAGTGTCTTCTACAGACACCTGATGTATTTTACAGACAACCAAAGTATTCTACAGACAACCACAGTCTTCTACAGACAGCCAAAGTCTACTACAGACAACCAAAGTCTTCTACAAACAGCCACAATCTACTACAGACAACCAAAGTCAGTGTCTTCTACAGACACCTGATGTCTTTTACAGACAACCAAAGTCTTCTACAGACAACCACAGTCTTCTACAGACAGCCAGTGTCTTCTACAGACACCTGATGTCTTTTACAGACAACCAAAGTCTTCTACAGACAACCAAAGTCTTCTACAGACAACCAAAGTCTTAAACAAAGTGCCAATGTCTACTACAGACAACCACAGTCTTCTACAGACAGCCAGTGTCTTCTACAGACACCTGATGTCTTTTACAGACAACCAAAGTCTTCTACAGACAACCAAAGTTTTCTACAGACATCCAGTGTCTTCTACAGACACCTGATGTATTTTACAGACAACCAAAGTATTCTACAGACAACCACAGTCTTCTACAGACAGCCAAAGTCTACTACAGACAACCAAAGTCTTCTACAAACAGCCACAATCTACTACAGACAACCAAAGTCAGTGTCTTCTACAGACACCTGATGTCTTTTACAGACAACCAAAGTCTTCTACAGACAGCCAAAGTCCTGACAGACAGCCACAGTCTACTACAGACAACCAATATCTGCTATGGTCTTCTAAGATAAGTTGATATTCCTAAAGGCCATCCAGCATCCCCCCAACCTTCCACCATCCAAGAAAGGCCTTTTATTATTCTTACAAGCAGATCTACAGCATGAAAAGGAAGATACACAGCCTGGCTAGACTTTAAGAGAGAATCACTGATTGAATAGGAGAGTTTCTGCCACAGGGTGAACTAAGGTAAACTGAATATAAGCCATCTTAAGGGGCTATTAGAGATCAGAGAGAATGAGTTCAAAGCTGGGTAAAAAAAAAAAAAGAGCTACAAGACCATCTCAAAGGAAGAGTCAGATTTCTAACATCTCGAGAAATATTTTCAACTCTAGGAGGAGAAAATGGAAGCCACCTAGCACCAAGCATAGAGAAGCAGTATGACAGGATAGTTGCAAGTTATGTGGCAGAGTACATGAGCTGCAGATTAAATATCAAAAGAAGGTGAACCAGGAGGAGAAACAGATCTACCAGAGGAACAAAAAGGAACTAAAATCGTGATTCTCAACAAGAAGAAGGAGGGTCTTTCTCAGTTCAAAGGGAACACAAATCAGCTATTGAGCAAAGCAAGTTTGGCAGGGACAAAGGATCTGGCTGAGAAACACCAGGGCTTGGAGATGAAAGTAAAAAAACGATGGTACAAAAGAAAAAGGGAGGAGAAGTCCAAACAGGCACACTAACCATTTGTGGTGTTACTTTTTAGATATTGCTGCATATATGACATTGGCAGTAATGCAATTGGACTTTAGAAGCAGTGTACATGGTTTGGCAGGGGCACACTTTGAGTTCTGGCATTGGGCTGGTTTTGATTGGCTGTTTTTGTCACACAGAGCTGGTAACCCTGTCTATTTGTTTTGATTACTCATTTGAGTAATTCAGTTTAATTGTAAAAACATGAACAAACAACTAATAAATTTCAAGGTGCAATTATAATTCACAAAGCATTTTAGCGAGCCTGCAGTCTCTAGGAGCTTCCAAACTGTGATTCATGTAATTTGGCACTGAGCTGGGTTTTGCGAACATTTTTTGGCATGGACCTCAAAAAGTATGTTGTTTTGAGTGCAACTATAGCCCAATTTTCATAGGTTTTACTAATGTAAAATCACTACTGGGAGGCCATTTAGAAACTTAGACCAAAGTACTTAATCTAACTTTTTCAAATATGCAAACAAAGTGAGGAAGACGGATATGGCTTATACTTTACAACTACAAGGGTTCCTATTTATGGTCATTTTAAGAATCACTTCATATGCTCATGTGAAACAGAATCTGTCAAGTCAAACTTATAGATACAAAGTGCAGAATTGTTTTTACAAATTACAGGACAACTTCATATGATTTTCCTAAATCTGTCTCTTTAATGTGGGATAGATTTGAAAATCTCACACAAAATTTTCCAAAACAAACTGGTGCTTTATGTGTCTCCAATGACTAATGTTATTATCTTGTTGGCTTGGTAGATCAAGCAAATACACTCGTCTACAGACAAGGATTAAAGGGGATAGACTGACTATTCATAACAAAATCTGCAGTGATATTCAATATATTGAGGTCCAACTAAAAGAGGTTGCAGTCAGTCAAAAACCATTAGTTATAGCAATAAACATCATCTTGTTAGCTCTGCTAGATAGCTACCATTTTTCAAATAGTAAATGGTAATGGACCTGCACTTATATAGCGCTTTTCTAGTCGCTTTGCAACCACTCAAAGCGCTTTACACTACAGACTGCGCTCATTCCCACCCTTTCACACACACATTCATACTGGTGGCAGAGGCTACCCTAAACGGTCCCACCTGCCACCATTGGGAATTCATTCACACACCGATGAACACAGCACATCGGGAGCAATTTGGGGTTCAGTATCTTGCTCAAGGATACTTCGACATGTAGGCTGCGATGGTCAGGGATCGAACCACCAACCCTTCGGTTGGGGGCCAACCAACTCTCCCACTTGAGCCACAGCCGCTAGTGGCTATATTTTTTTTATCAAATATCTAAAATACACACATTTGTCATAAACACACACAGTGTACTCACAAGTCAGTTTCTCTTTTACTCTTGAAATGTGTTGTTTTAATCTATCAGCCTAGTCTTATCCCTGCATGTATTCAGGGGAGATTCTCTGAGAACAATGCTCTCTTTTTATGATCGTTCTGATCACATTCACAGCTGGAAGCAGCCCAGTAAAACCATAGTCTTTTCTGCTGACCACTGAGCAGCTGGGGGTCAGTGGCCTCGCTCAAGGGCACCTCAGCGGTGGTAATGAGAGAAAGGCAAACGCTGGTCTTTCACTCCCAGGTCTGGGAATTGAACTGCTGGCTTCTCTAACCTTTAGGCAACCACTGTGTAGTAATTAGCTAGCAGCTACCAGCCTGTGAGACTCCCGGGTTTTATACAGCAAGTGCTGCAGGGATGTAGCTTGGTGTGACAACAGCGGGCTAACGACAATCTTTTAAAACAACTTCTGTCAGAGGAGGTAGAGTGTGTCTTTTATGACAAATAAAGCCTTTGCGGGCATAATTTTAGCATTTGATAGTTAGCAAAGTACAGTTGACAGTAATTAAAATTAGCAATGCACAGAATTCAACAAAACCCAGCCTGCTCGCCCCTCAAAAACGTCAAAACAGGTCGCGTGTACAGGCAGCAAAATATGAGCTATATTAACGTATTAAACCGTCTGCTGCAATGCGTCCACTGCCATCGAACAAATGGCAGACTTTCACCCAGCAGAGCAGGGTTTTGCATACTGTGTGAAAACAAAAGTAAACTATTTTTAACTTAAGTTACGTTGTTCACTTAAGTCACGTTACGTTAAGTTGCGTTAAGTTAGGTTGTGTTATGTTATATTTCGTTAAGTTAAGTTACGTTAAGTTATGTTGTTCACTTAAGTTACTTTACGTTGTGTGTTAATTTGAAGATATATTAAAATATCAGACATATAGCAGTTTAAAATGCATCACATATGTTTTGACAAACACACAGAAATCTGACCAACAGTCACAGTATCTTGACAGGAAAATCCTGCTTGATTAAGATATGAGCAGCTCTGTGTTAGGAAATCCCACTGCACCATTTGGAACAATAACAGGAAAGCATGAGACCTTATGCAGGAACATTAGGTATAATAGTACCACTAATAGGAAAACTGGGGAGTTGACCCTTTTGACTACTTCACTTCCGGCATTTATGTACAAGGAAGTTGTTTGACCTAAACCTAGGTCAGTGTTTTTATAACATAAATCCACAGAAACTGCAGCCTTTTTACAATTGGAACTGTTCATGTATGTATAATAAAATGTGTGCTATTTTAGAATGCGCTGATGTACTGCAAAACATGAGCCGCAATATGTACATACATGTTGTAATGGGTGGTACTGACACGCAACCTATTTTTGTCGTTGAGGTTGGAGATCTTGTTGACAAAACCATTCGATTTCTTCAATGTAGACATGAAAAACTTAAGAAATTATTAAATGCTGGCTAAACTAATTTTAGAAGTATATTCAGTATACATATTTATACAACCAGTACCCGGAGTCTTCTTTCACATGTGTGTCTAATATTATCCATCACAGCAGAAGAGGAAATGTTCAATTAAAGACCCTGAACAGTTCCCTGAGGCAGTTTATTACGAGACAAAGCTCAATGACCCGTTGACAAAATCCCAAGGGAACCCCCAAAAAAAACAGCCGAACCATATCCATCTAACTAACCGCCCTCAATCAATACCGTCCACCTGATAGCACAGAGAACTATTGACGGCACTGTTGAATTATTGAGTGCTTCCTTTAAAGAAATGGCCTAAATATTATAAATTGCATTCGGCACAACAGGGTGAGTTGCAGCTCAGATGAGAGCAAAGCTGCAATAGGCCAAGACAAAAATAGGATAGCATTGATCCATACAATTGTGATGATGTGGGTGAAATTTTAAGCCAAGAAAAGGTGAATTTAAGGGTAAACCGAACTGTTGTTTATTAGTTGTAACTCATCTGCAGGCACAGAGGGGTGGCAGAGGGCAAAGGGCTCTTATCTGACCTCTACAGAATATACAGAGGATGTGGTATAGGGAATGGTTTAATTTAGTTTTGCAATAACAGGACAGTGTTTTGGCCTTGTGGCAACACTGGTTGGAATAATGTTTAACTTGAGACAGGATTATGTGACTTGCCTTTAGCTGTGTTCCTCTCTGCTTCTTTCGCAAAGAAGCTTTTCTCTTTCACTTGACCGAAATATGTTACAATTGTAATTTTTGGCTTGTTCCACCATCCGTCATTGCAAGAAACTGAAAGCTTTAACTTCATTAACAGTTGAGGAGCAGTGACATTTTACTGACCTTCGAATGCTGTATGTCGCTAGTGTTTAGTGCCATAAAGGAAAGAGGATAAAAGTGGAACCATTACTGTTAAATAAGCCATACAGAGAGAATAAGACACTACTCGAGGTAACCAATTTAAAATTAATTTCATATCTCTACCTCGCTGTGTTTCTCTGGCCCACTCCTACAGATGTTACCCTGCACTCACACCAATGAGAGTCGGCAAATTAAACTAAAAAGTACTTGTGCTCTGTTCCGTGGCCCTCTGAAATTTTATTAAGCTATCTCATTTGTCTGTGCCGTGGCCAATGCTGGCTCTAAACTGCTGTAAGAAGTGAGACTTATAGATGTAACAGAACGCTTAACCGGGGAAAGGTTGACCATTAAAATGAATTGCGTCTCCTGCCAAGGAACAAATTGTCTATTCAGTGAAATGGGATCTGCCAAAAGATGGTGTAGAGCCTGCAGAATATATTGTATCTCAATTTTGGAACAAAACCACTGCTTGTAATTCAACGAGTTATATTTCAGAATGGATTATTATTTCCACATTTCCCAACTGTTTTGTAGGGACATACCTTGTAATGAGACTTTGCAAATTGCACATATCAATACACTTGTAAGAGCAAATGGAGGATTTTATGATGCACTTCTTTGTGTTTTCAGATTGAATTGAATATGTAATATCCTCCCTGTTATACAATACCACTACTTGTCAGCACCTTTACTTGTTTTTGGGGTAACTTAACTGTAAAATGGTTTGGGCCATATTTTTACTTTCAGATATATTTTCAGAGCTAAAGATTGGCAGATATTTTTGTAGGTTATGACATCTTAAAATTAGTGAGGTAATGGCCATATATAGATGAGAGTGAAAGCTTCACATTTAAGATAATTATACATCAGAAGCCTGAATGCATAGCTAATGGCTTATTACATCTCAGTGTGCTTGGGTCTCTTACAAAGCAGACGTTTTAACCTTTCATTAGTTATACATTATGGTAAATTTAACACTTTAAACTGAGATGGAGTGGTTTTCTAACTATTAACATAATCCAAGGGTATTATAGCTGAATAATGGTCAGGAAGTGATTACAGCCGAGCAAAATAGCAGTCTAGATTGATGGCTTTAATGCCTAATAACAGGCTTTTATCTTAGATTGCAAATAATGGCTACTGACCCTCACGGATGAACAAAACACTGAGTGATAGAGAGACAGTTCTTTCAGAACATAGTTTTTTAGTGTATGCAAAATTGATCAAGAGGCAAGTTAAGATGATGAACGATGAGTGTTTGGTCCATTTTGTTTCTCGATCACCAAAAGACAAATACATGTAGAGCAATCAACACTGAAAAGACAAAGTCCCATCTACAAATCCTGAACTTAATGGAGAAAATGGACTGACAAACAATCTCTGAAATACACAGTGCATATCTTGAACTACAGAGTTATCATTTTATATAAATAAAAGATAAATAAAAACATATGGTTTTGCATCATAATAGGAGAAAAAAAATGTAAATACCATCAGACTATAATGGCTATGTGCAAATATGTGCTGTCTTTAAAAACAGCATTTTTGGGAATATTTCACATTTAATAATAATTAAAACAAATATTTTTAAAAAATGAATACAAACTAAATACATAAAATTAATGCACGTAAATATATATAAAATAAAAAAATATATATTCATTTATTTATTTCTGTATTACAGATAGATACATCTGAAATAAAATATACTTTTACACACACACACATACAGACACACACACACACACACACACACACTCATTTTTGTTCCACCAAGATTGGCACAGACACAGATTGCTTGTGCCTGGTTTTGACTGCTGTCACTAGCAATCACTTATTACACACACACATTCACACAAAGGCACTCCATCTCTTTTGTCCCTCAGACACACACACACATGCACACACATATAACATACATGCACGGCCGCATATATTGACTCGCATGACTGCTCTTTTTCTCTCTGTCCCTCTCACATAAACTGAATGTAAAAGCATGAAAAAAATCTGGCTTTCACACACATATTCTTTGACACACATACTGCCGCACACACACACCATCAGTGGGATTTCCTTGTGGGTGCCTATTCCCTGTCTGCGTCACACCGCTCTGTCAACATGTGGCAGCAAACATTTCAAAGGGAGGAGAGGGAGAGCAGGAGGAGAGTGGAGGTAGGAAAACAATGCAAGATGAAAGACAGAGGGAGAGAGAGAGAGAAGAGTAACACTTAGATGAATAAACTAGTTTATCAGAGGAAAAACTGTCTGGTGTAGAGGTTAAATATTTGGCTTGAATAAGGCCTTTTTTGCTGCAATTTAAGCTTGTGAACTACAAAAGCACTCTCAGTTCAGTCATGGTGAAATTGAAAACAACAGGGGTAAAAGAAGAAGATAGCCATGGGAATTGGTGACAATAAGAATTCAGCTGGAGAAAGGAAAAGGGAAACTGTAGCAGTGAAGGAGGGACAGGAAGAGAGTAGAAAAAAAATCATTTGAAATGTACGAATATTGGATTTAATATTTTGAATATAAACTGAAAGATTGAATCCATGAAGAGATAGAGGGAGCAAAGGAGAAGAGAAGAGACAGGTCCTTGTATGCAGCCTTGACGGGTAGGTACAGTGACATTAGCATAGCGATTAACAGTCACATTAGCATAATGATTAATACCAGCATTTGCATAAGCACAGCTGCTGGGAGAGCATGGGAGAGTGCTAAAGAAAAGCAATGTGAGACAGCGGTAGAAAGAAGGAGTATGAAGAATAACGAGAGGCCGAAGAAAAGACAGAAGATGTCCACGGTAGTGAGCTGGTGATGTCGCGGTAGAAAGAAGGAGTATGAAGAATAACGAGAGGCCGAAGAAAAGACAGAAGATGTCTCTCCTCCCCCCCCCCCCGCCCCCCCCCCCATCACTGCTGTTGACAGCTTCAACACTGTCCATTTCACCGTGTCTTCATAAATAAGTTTACACTTCATCCCCGCTGCTTGAGAGAGGAGTGTCCCAAAGAGGAAAACTAGCTGTCAGTTTTATTCCCCCTGGCAACACAGCCACAAGCCGTGTCTGTTTCTATAGGTAGAAACACTGACCACTGCATACAACAGGGTTTGTACACTTTAGCAGTGGTCAAATTCAAGCATTTTTCAAGGACTTTCAACGTCAATTTAAGCTTTTCCAGTATCTTACACCTTTTGTAAATTGCATGTTTTAGATGAGTACTTACATACTAAAAGGGGGAGATTTCACTGGACCATACCAACAACAATGGTATTACACTTTTAGGAGGAACGGTCTTCAGTTCAGATAGGCTACTCATTATTTCTTACATTGAACATGTAATTATATATAGTCTATAGGTGGATATAGTCAGATGGCAAGAGAAATACAGTAAGAATTTCAAGCATTTACAAGCACTTTATCCAAAATACAAGCACTTTTTAAACCTTGAAAATACAACATTTAAATTAAAGCATTTTCAAGGATTTCAAGCACCCGCACGAACCCTGATACGAACACTCTATAGCTCAACAATTCAGATGTATTCTAGTGAAATACACACTGAACAAAACCTCATTAGTATCTCAATCAGACCTCAGTCTGAATGAGAGAAAGAAACATTGGCAGGCAAAATCTATTTTTTTTTTAAATCAGATGCCAGTAAACATGTCATCCCCTCTGACTGATGAACACCTCCTCTGAGTCAATTGGTAAACACTCCATTTAGTTTTGGGCAACAATTATAGTTCCCCTATAGGAATTCAAGCAGGGTACTTTTAAGTGCTTTAGTGCAGCAGTGAGAGATACATCAATGCTCAAAGTTTCAGCCAAATGCAAGTAAATTAATGTTGCACTACATAAAGTGTCACTGGTTAGAGATTAGATATAAACGTATTGGTTCACATGTTGTATCAAACTGTTCTCATTCCCAGCTCAAGCTTTATAAGGACCCCTTGGTGTCACATTTGGCCCAATAAATCAAACTCTGACATTCCACTTCACTCGCAGCTTTAACCATGTTGTGATTTAAAACAAAAAAAATTGTTTAGGTTCAGATAACAATGAGATTCGGGTTAAAGTAGTTTAGTTACATGCAACATTGTCTTTTGGTGTCACACAAGACACAAACCGCATCCTTCTGAGTGAAAGTTATGTGTTTGTTGGATATATTCATCCACTCTGTCTTCCTCCCTACATGGACTTTGTTGCTCTTTATACTACGTCACCAGACTTCTTGTGCTTTGAGTGTTTAATAGTGCTGCAAATGGGTTTACATTAGAGATACTTGAAAGTATGGTGTGTCTCATACAGTTTGTTAGTCTCAGACACCCAGGGCCATGACAAAACATTAGTATTTGACAGCCTTGGAATGAGAACAATCTGTTTGTATATACTGTATTTAAACAGCATTGCAATGATAGATTTAATCATCAAAGCAGTGAAGACAAACTCTCATGCACTGCTTCTGCCAGAAAGCATTACAAGTTCGGCTGGAATTAAGGTGCTTTCAGACAGCAAGTTGTTGCAGCTGCCGCCTCCACTGTGTCAATGTAAACAGCATGTATACCACCGCGGTCAGAAGAAGGAATGAGGATGCTGCTGCTGCGTTCAGAGCTCAGGATGATTCAACTTTTTCATCTTGCTAGCTGTGTGACCATGACAACCACTGAATCTACAGCAAGGGAAACAAAGCAGGAGCTTTATCTGAGTTCCTTGAATCATACACCTCTTACAGATCAATGACGAATCAACATGAGCCGCGGATAATCCTGTGTGGGACAATTATTACAATGTTTCGACTAGTTTCCAATACTTTTTATCAATAAAGACATGATTTCCTCCAAGCTACAACCTGCTCAATTTAGCTGTGTGATCAGAATGGATATATGGATATATTGGATAGCAGCTACCTGTGGTATATCACAAGGTCAGATAACAAATAGCTAGGAGCCGTCATGGCAGCTGCCACAGATTTAATATATGGAACACTGGTTTTGCAACTAGCTGCTGTCTAAAAACACCTTCATGGTTCTCCAAAGATACACATATCTACTAACAGCTCTGCAGGGGGTGTCAGGGGTAACCATAGGTCACTGAAGCTCGAAGATGAGCAAATGTACACACCTTTTAAATCGCAACAATGCATCTGAGTTAAACAAGCTGATTGGTGGATCCAGTCAGTCAGGCACATTTAAAACAGTAAAGAACTGCTGACAATGTTTTATACATAAAAACATAACAGCCATGGAACCATCTCCAAACAAACCCCAAGCATGTTGACGTCTGTCAACAAGATCTCCAATGACAGAATAGGTTGTTTACCACACATAACGACCCATATGAGCACTTCACAGAAATAAAATAGAGACAAGTCATTATACATATACTTATGGTTCGCGGTTGTAAAAAAGGCGTTATAAAAGAAGTTTAATAAGTAAAAAAATGTACATAAATGCCAGAAGTGAGTTACAAGGACGACATGACATCTACAAAAACATAGATTCACTGTTATCAAAAAAAGGCTGCAGTTTTGTTGAATTTAGGCTACGTAACCACTTGTATAGGTTCAGGGCAAAAAAGACAGTTTAAACAGTAAATAAAAGTATGCAATTGCCAGAAGTAAAAAAGTTACAAAGACAACTTGACTACCAAAAGTGACATAGTTACGTAAAAATGTGATCCAAGGAAGTTCAGTGAAGTTTGAATCACATCGCTTACTTTTGTTTCCACATAAGACATGATTACCAGGTTTGGTTCTGTTTGACCAATCCTCCAACCCTCAACCACCCTGAGTGCAACTTCTGTGCTTTATACAGCGCCTCGCTGTAATTCGGAATTACTACAGCCACTAGAGAGTAGGAGAGGACAGTATAAACGACCGATTGGGTTGGTGTTTTTGAGGGGAGACCAGTCTGCATCTGTGCAGTCATGAGAAGCATGTCCCATCCTGAACATCCCAATGTCAATTAAAAATCCTCCATGATGCAACACAACCAATAAACACAACCAAAGCAGATGGAGGCTGCATAGACATATGCCAAGAGTGGCAGCAATGCAATGTCATCCTATGATGCCCTGCCAGAAGTAGTCACATCTTGTCAAATCAACGTTGTTCATATGGACTGCAATTACAGCTTCAAAGGGCTTCACAGGTGTATGTAAAACAAGAACACATTAAAAACACCATCCATCTTTATCTGACTTGGAATAAAAATATATACAATGTGGGCACTTTACCAAAACTCCAGTGTGGCCAATCGGGCTTCTGCTCACTCAGATTATGCTGTGTTCAAATGCTGCAGTACACAATCTGGCAGGATGCTTTGCCTGCCAAGCACAAAAAGTATCTTTAGACATTATTAAAGGAAACACCTGCGGCCACTGCCAGCAAATTAATTTACCAATTAAACTGATTTTGTTGAGCAGACATCTTGTAGAAGATAGCTGCATTAATCCAATTATCATCCAATCACATAAACCAAGGGGTGTTTCATAGCCATCCTCTTGTGTCTAATGATTATTCCAGAATTTGCAATGAATGTGGCTAAATCTCATTGTCCTGGTAGGGAGCATTGGAAAATGACAACATGATGAAATATCCATGACCCAGCTTAATCTATATGACCACCCCCATCGTACATTAATTAAATTGTAATTATCTTGATGCAATTTATGCATGCTACATTTGAAGCTCATATAATTTCAGGGGCCAGACCTTGTCCAAATGGTCCATGAAAGGCTTCCGTTATCCTGCCATCACATGACCAGTGGGATGATTAGAGATATAACCCCAAGACTGACCTTGAACAAAAGTATATGAGCAAAATATCAAACAGGTTTGATTCATCTACATCAACAACCGCATCTACTGCACTGCTCCTCTCTCCCAAGGCGTCCCCCAGGGTTCGGTGCTTGGTTCCCTACTGTTCATACTCATCATATGTCACCAGGCCCACTCCTATCCTATCCGACCTGCTCCACTACCACGCCCCCTCCTGCAAACTCTGTTCCTCCAATGCAAACCTCCTCTCCCTACCACCTCCCAAGCAGAATGCAGAATGACTCCAGAACAAGTAAAAGTCCTGCATTCAAAACTTACTGAAGTAAAAGTACAAAAGTATCAGCATCAAAATGTACTTAAATGATCAAAAGTAAAAGCATTCATTATGCAGAATGGACCCCCTCAGATTGTTTATATTCCAAATATATTATTGGATTATTATAACTGATGCATTATTTAAGCAGCTTTTGAATTATCTCAAGGTAGGACTCATTTAAACTATTTTATATACTCTTATGAGGTTTAATTTAAAAAAAAATGTCTAATCACTTTAAAGTTATGTTTTTTATGTTGTGTAGTGGAGTAAAAAGTATAATATTTGCCTCTAAATGTAGTCAAGTAGAAGAATAAAGTTGCATACAATGGAAATACTCAACTAAAGTACAAGTACCTACAAATTTTACATTAGTACATTACTTGAGTAAATGGACTTAGTTATTCTTCACCATTGACTATATCTCGTCTGACCTATAAAAAAATGTTTTTTTGATGTTGTTTATTTAAAATTGTGCTTATTAATTCGTAAAGTGTCTTTAAACTTCCTGAAAAGCGTTCTATAAATAAAATGTATAATTATTATTATAATTATAATTATTATTATCATTAACCTTTTATTTCTATTGACACAGAGGACAAAAACAGAGGCTCGATTATTTCTGAATATAGTTTTGTGTGTATGCATCTGTAGATATTTGTCCATGTGAAACTTTGTGTGAGAGAGTGTGTATGTGAAATACTGCCGGTGGCACGGAGGGCCACATGTGTTGGTCCAGAGGAGATTGAAAGTGAATTGGAAGCTATTAATCTGACCTTCCCTCGCCATCAGACTTGGTTTGGAGCAGAATATATATTCACTCCACATGCTCTGTTTCCTTCTTCACAGCCTGCATCTCTTCCCTATCTGTCATTATCTCTGCCTCTATCTCCCTTGCTTCCTTCTTTTCAATCCACAGGTACAGGTTTAGATGTGAAGAGCAGCATTTTACATCTCAGGCTTTCAAATGATCTCTATTATTCCCTCCCCCATGCTGCTCTAATTATCCTTTCTCTATGTGAATGAACACGGCAGCGTTTCTGCCTGAGAGCTGGTTAACATGATATTTGCAGCTCTGCACTCCACTCTGTCTTCACTTTCAGCCCAGCATCAGTGGAATCACACAGATGTGGATACAATGACAGTACTCCCTGTTGGAAACCGCTTTGTTGTACAAAGGAGAGAGGAGAAACCACAGACCGTGACAAGTTTGCCTTGACGTTTCATTTCTTATGCAACTTTGCAGTTATTCAGCATGGGAAATGTACAATTTAGCAAAAACAAATAGCAATTTCACAAGGATGGTAAGACTGTTGGCAGCACCTCAGCTTGAATACTGTGCAGAACCTCGGTTCCAACTAAAGCATTTCCCTTAAACATTTCCCTGGTTTTCCGATTCAGTGAACCAAGTTTATTGTTTACAAGTGGTCTCCAACCACCACTTTCAATATAATACAACATGGATGAATGCCTTTGGGTAGAAATGGGGCTAAGATTTAATCAAATAAAGTTTTTGTTGTAGCTACATAAAGCATACTGCTGAAAATAGTGGCTGGAGGAAACAATGTGGGCTTTTTTTTCAAGTTAAATGAATGTTTCCTTTCCATAGCTGAGGTCGTTCAGGCATCTGGTAAGGACACCTCCCATTAGAGGTGTTCCGGGCACCTCTAATGGGAGGTGTTGTGCACACGTCTGCCTGGTAGGAGGCCCCGGGGAAGACCAAGAACACGCTGCAGGGATTATATTTCTTGCGTGGTCTGGGAACGCCTCAGGGTCCCCCAGAAGGAGCAGGATTTTGTGGGCGAGGAGAGGGAGGTCTGGGTACTTTGCTTACTTTGCCCCCACGACCCAGCCACGGATAAGCGAATGAAAATGGATGGATGGAAGGTCTACTCAAGCTTAATTAAACACAGTTATTGATATGAACATTGAATCTAATGATCCCCTGTAAAATGAGTGTAAAATCTAAATCTGTCTGACTGCCAGTTGGCAGCTCTTCACTGGTTTTTGCTGCCTTAATTGTATTTTTTGAGTCACTTGCCGTGAAAGAGCACATTTATGCAGTGTATTTTCTGTGTTTTTCTGCTAGTACACTAAAACATTCACTTAAACTGTGCTTTAATTTACAGTTTAGTTAACAGATTTCCTATCTGCATACTAATTTAAAAAATATATCCCACTGTCATATTCATGTAAAACATCCAAAGATAATGAAAATTAACAAATGTGTTTATTATTTTTGTATTACTGTTCATCATATGTGTGTAATGTTTATTATAAATTACCTGGAAATTATTGATATTAATCTCCTTAATCTATTGATATTTAAAGCAGCAACAATAGGCTGCTCAGAGCTGCAGACCAGGCTGTTGATTCTTAGTGGGATCAGCAGAACAAGCAGCCTTTTCTCATAAAATAGTCTCAAGGAGTTCATTACAGTGTTAAAAATATCCAAGATACTGCTCTGAGGAGCATTAACAACTGTGTTTTTTAGGGCACCGGAAATCATCACTTTAACATTATTCCTGGGATAATTACAGCTGTGCACCCACCCAGACATGTTCCTGTGTTAAGCTATTCATAGTTTTGCTGTTGCAGCCACAGTGTGCTGCTAATTCTAACAACTGCTGTTTCATGACTTGGCAAAAAGGCTGTCTATAAGAAGTGCACTTTAAAAAAGAATTAATGTTTCTACTCTTACGCCCAAATAGAGCATCCTTTCACTTGAATGTTATTTGCCCATGAAATGGATGTTATCGGTTGCATAGATTTGAGGCAGTTTGGCCCTCTACCTCCTAATGGGCTCAGTAGGCAGTTATCATCTATTTGTAATATGGGTCAGTGCTCGATGGTTCAAAATTGATAGGTGGTTTTTAGCGAAGCAAAGGAGTAAGTCAGGTGACGTAGTATAAAGTGTGACAAAGTCTGTGTCGGGAGAGATTGGGTCAAACAAACACTTTCACCACTACATCACATACGTAATGTACTTAAGTTACATAATAACTATTTGCGTAACAAACACACTTATTTAAACCCAAAACAAGATTTTTCATAAACCTAGCCAAATAGCTTTGTTGCCTAAACCTAACCAAGTAATTTCAATGTGGGTGCAGCTAGGTGCAGTTTTCCCCATCTGAAACAATTTAATTGCAGTAATAACAAATTGTCACCCATTTGATTGGCTGATGACATTTGAAACAGGTGTACATTTCTGGTTCTACTTTCAAGTATATATACGTAAAATGTAGTACAGCTCAATTTGCATGAATAACATATCTAACAAGAAGCTATATAAGTGCAATTATTGCCCTTGGAATTGGACACCTGTAGTAAAAACATTTATGACAGGAATGATGCTGAATCAATTGTATCTAATCTATCTGTATCTAATATACTCTGCCAGTTTATTGGGTGTTTAGAAGATCTAGTTTACCTTCACTGATATAAGTAGTGCTTCAATCACTGATATCTACATCTGTACAACAGTTATCTTATCTTATCTTTCTTATCTAATGTGGCAGGAATTGTTGAGAAACAAAACAGAGTGAAACTGCTGTGAAATGAGATTTTTTGGGCATGCATTAGCTTGGATGAGTGACGGACCTGGGCAGTCATATTAAAATAAGCAGATAAGTAACACAGAGGCCGACCAGCTGCAGGAAGCAACAAAAAATTGATGCAAAAATAAAAGCCAGGAGTTAAATGGAAGAATTATATCTGACAGCGTTTTAGAATAAGTGCAGAGCGACAAAAGTCTGATCTGTCGATCATTGCGTACAGCCAGAGGCATTCTTTTTTAATGTTCACCACCAACTATCCCGCTCTGCCTTACTGACGGCCTCTCTCTGCCTCTGCAAAATGATTTAACACAATGAAAACTACAAATGATTTGCTGTCTAGGAGGGAAGGGGTGAAGAAGAGCGATAGAGACAGAGGGAGAAGGAGAGGCAGGGGAGCTGAGCCAGCACTCAGAACTCCTTAAGCACTAATAACTGGCGAACAATGGGCTTTCCTTAAAACTCTTACTTTTCTAAACTAAACTCTTTAACTTGAACCCTTTCTTCTCTGAGTGTGCCCATTTATCTTTCTCGTGATGAAAGCTCTTTCTTTCCAGTTAAACTTCTTGATTTTGTTAGAGTGCCCTTAGATTTTTTACCAGGTCCCTACGGTTCACTCAGCTGTAAAGTAAAATTTTCAATTTCCACCCGCACCACTATTGCTGCACCGACCGCTCTTGACCTCATCCGTCTGACTGTTAGCGGTTAGAGACTGAAGAGGGATATGGAGCTCTAAGACAAAGAAAAAAACCCTGAACACAAGACATTCTGCAAGGAGCAGTCTCCATTTGTTGGTAAGATACATTATTAGGGACACACATGATGCATACTTTGGTAAACAACTTGTGTGACTGATGACTGCATCACAGCTGCTGCATCCCCAGACAGTATCTGAGTAAAATGCTATCATAATCAAGAGCAATGATGGCAAAAACTATTAAAATAATGCCTGGGCTGGGAAGATAATTGATAGGACTTTGAAGAAGCATGCTTTCCTCAAATCATACAACAGTTTTGAAAAGTATTGAGGCAATTTTAGACAGTTTCACGCATTATTATTACAGTATTCCCTTCCTTTTTCACTCATCCATTTGTGAAATCAATAATATAATTGCATCATAACAAGGCAGATCTGAGAAGTTTTTCATTTTTTCCCCTTTTCAATTTCACAACCACAGTCTTCACTCAGATTTTACCAATATCCTTACAAAGTAAAGTGAAGCAAATCTACACAACAAGCATGCTGACAAGTTCCAGGAGTCGACAGAATCTATTCACACACAACGAGGATTTCACTTGTGGATCAATGCACAGCCCCACTCAAACTGAACTCACAATATGAGAAAGTGGACCTGGTCAATACAAGCCTTTTCTTTTTAGGGAATGACACACACACATGTACACACAAATACACACACACACCCCTACATTCACTCATATTTCCTCTCATTCAACTACAGTGACTTAATTGAATGCTGAGCTTTGGTGTAAACCGGCAGTTTGTTCATGGCAGACTTTAAGGTTATCCTCACTCTGTATGATAACATGTTCATACCTCTGAAGACCTCCTTGAGCAAACAATCTATAGACAAATCCTGTTAGTAGCAGAGCAAGGCTACAACACCAGCTACAACAATAGCAATTTTCATACTGCGTTTCTGAAAAAGTTTCTTAACAAGCTCTGCCGTCATTATGCCTCAGGACATTCATACTGATTCTGCAACAGTCGGCCACAGTCAGTGAATTCACATTGCAATCCGGCATAGTAGAAATAGGTGGGAAGAGACAGTAGAGCTGTGTACAATAAGTGATGGCAGCGCAAAGTGCATTCAAAACAATGAAGGTGGAAAAACTGCCAGTCGTGCTGTTTCTCACTGAAGAGATTCTACTGACTCAGCAAAGTTGTTCTGCAAGTGAGAGGCGTGTTTCTGATGATGCGGTCCACTTCCTCTCTCATTATTACCCTGGTGTTGGTAGCACAAATAACATATGTTGCGTATTTTCTGTCACTAATGTAAAGCCTCTGTTATGACCTCCGAAGGTGGTACAGAGCCAGATGATCACTTGGTCCCCCCATTACACCTCTGGGACGTTCAGACTGAAGGTGAAAAGTCACAGAGGCGCAAATATCGCAACAGTCTGAAAGGGGCTAATAGCAACATAAATGTTGAATGATTGAAAAACTGACAATTTTGTTAATCTTTTTTTTTTGCTGACCGGAAGAGTGGCTGAAACAATGCAAGGCTTGGCCTGAACAACTCAACTTGAATCTGTATACTTAAATATGCATCTGACTTAACTATTAGCAACGCTGCTAACTGTTAAATGTGCTAATACTAACACACAGCGGTGAAAAAAATATTCAAATCCCTTACTTAAGTAATAGTACTAATACCACACTGTGAAATGACTACACTACAATTAAAAGTCCTGCATTCAAACCTTACTGAAGTAAAAGTACAAAAGTAGCAGCCTCAAAATGTACTTAGAATATTAAAAGTAAATATGCAGAATGGACCCACTCAGATACTTTTATACATCCCAAATATATTATTATATTATTATTATTGATGCATTATGTAAGCAGCGTTTTTATTTTCTCAAGGTAAGGCTCATTTAAACTACTTAATATACTGTTGTGACATTTAATTGTTGTTGTTGTTTTTAAATTGAATTGTCACTTTAAATTGATCATATTGTTCATGTTAAGTATCAACCTCAAAGTAACTAAAGCTTTCACCTAAATGTAGTGGAGTAAAAACTACAATATTTCCCTCAAAATGTAGTGGAGTAGAAGTATAAAGTTACATAAAATGGAAATACTCAAGTAAAGTATCTCAAAATTGCACCTAAGTACAGTACAGCTTGCCGCTCTCCCCACTGAGCAGAGTCCACCAGATCAGACTGAACAGCACAACACCTGTGCTTTACAGACTTAATATGAGAATACAAGGCTTTACAGTTTTTGACGCCTAATGCTTTGCAGCAAGTGTTGCCTTCAAGTTAGTTCTTATCATGTTGACGAGAAGAGTCCAGATTAACAACTCCCTGCTTGCTTTCTGACATAAATCTCTGACTTTTGTGCCATCACCACAATTGCACCACAGTAACAGACTCATGAGCTTAGTCTGGTGGAGAAAATTATACTTAATTCACTTGTGAGCTTGTAACAGAAACACAGAAAGAGACAGCGGGAGCGACAGACAGAAGAGAGAGGATCAAATAGCAGACAAAGCCAACTGTTTTCTCTCTGACTTAAGACACTCCACTTAGATCTGAATGAATGTCTTGCCTATTAAGCAACTCTAACTCTTTTTCTGCCTCTGTCTCTCTGCTTGGTTATAAATTCATGTCAGGCCCAACCACAAGCTGATGTGATGTCTGCTGAATGGAAAGGTAAGAAGTGCAGAATGTCTACAAAAAAACCCACATCTATCTCGAATATTCTCACTGTGTCAGGAATCACTTCTGTCAGCTGCCTTCATCCCTGGGGAGAGAATGATGTCCCTTATTTATGGGACAAAAGCACACATCATGGCTGTTTCAGACATATGCTTCTGCAAACAACCACAAATGTACATATTGCTGAATTCCTTCTCCGCTGTAACGCCCTTAAGCACTATCATTGACAGTCTCTTTGGTCTCTCTCCTTGTTCCTCCTGCCCACCTTTATGTCTTTCTGTCAGCATGCCTTAATTCCTCTTTCCTTTTTCTCTCCATCTCCTTGTTGTCTCCTTCTCTGCCTCCCACTTTCCCTTTATTCATCTGTCTCTGCCGTTTCCCTTATCCTTTTTAATGTTCCCTTCTTCCTGCTTCAATGAATCTCAACAAGTCAGTCATACCTCTGCTGTTTCCACACACTCATTCTACTCTCTTCACTCAGAGGTGTTACTACTTACGGATAAACTCTGTGTTTGGGAAGTTTGAGTGTAAGTGTGTGAGTCACACATGGCTTACTGTGAGAGCTGCTCTTAAGAAGCTTGATAAGCAGAATCTGCTGAACCTGGAGGCAGCTAACGCACTCTACTGTAATCTGGCACTACTGTCAATTCTTACAGAGGCATAGCTACAATGTGTGTGTGTTTGTGTGTGTACATGGATATGATAGAATGCAAAAACTATACACAAAAGACACCTACAGACAAAGTCCCACACAACCTAGTGTAGAGTTTTAACAGGAAGCCTTAAACACCTACAGTTCTGGCTGAGGATCACCTCCCTCACAGTGGATCCACCAAACCTTTCAGGATCAATGCATGATCTCTGGTCACACTAAACTCCTTGAAACTCACTTTGAATTCATGCATGTAAAGTTTGTACTGCACTACAATTATTTTTGAATTATGCTCTGATGCTGCAGACACATAAGTGAAGGAGCTGCTAAACCCTGTTTACACTTGGTTCTAAAATGCATCTTGGAAGCAGAGAATGTTGATATTTTTAAAAACAAACTCAATACCTACTTGTGAAGTCTTGCTTTAAACTGGGTTTATCTTTCTATATTTTTGCTATAATTTTTTTTTTATTATTATCTTTTATTGTTGTTTTAGTTTGAATTTTAATAGAGCTTATATTTATATATGTATATATATATATATATATATATACTGTAGATATATATATATATGTATTTTTAGTATGGTCTTTAATTAGGCTTTATGAGGTGATCAGCTGGACATAAATGGCGATGTGTCTCCTCTTACATTTCTATAGAATATAGGTATTTTTAACACCATAATTGTGTAATATTTACTCTGTTTTTTCAGAGGTTGATAGATACAGCTCACATGTCTTGCGCAGAATATGTCAGATCTACAGCGGAAAAATAGCTGCAAAAGTTTCAGTTAAACTGGTCGTGGATGTCATCCATACTAATAACCATCTGGACTTGGATCAAACCTGCTAAACACCACCTGATGCTGTTCTGAACTTGTTGCAAATGGTGTTAACTCACAGCTCAATCCATCCCTTACTAATGGAAAATAAACTTTTTGAAATAAATTATATATCTTAATTTATATTCCAGAAATGGAAGAATTCTGAATGACAGATTAAGATATTAAAGACAGCACTTTTGGAGACAATCCATAAACTGAAGCTACCATCATTTGTAAATCATATGTAAAGGATATGGGCTGGTGACCAAGCGGATGCACCAGGTCCGAGGACAGGTTGTCTGCTTGAGGCAGAAGAAGACCACAGGTGCCAGCTCAGGGTAGGGCACCACTAACACACTGGTATCGCTGCTGTCATCGTCGTCATCGTCGTCATCACACTCCACCACCTCATCCTCCTCATCCTTCTCAATCCTCTCTTCCTCAATAATCCCTTCCTCCTCTATTTCCTCCTCTTTCTCCTCCTTTTTCGTGGGGCGCGGGAGGCGGTACGGGGAGGGCCGGCGGGGGGAGGAGGAAGTGACGGCATCATCGCTGTCGCCCCTGGCTATGGCTGTTGTTGCCCTGGAGATGGCTGCCGCTGATGGTGTTGTTGCTGTTGGTGTTGCAACGTTGGGGCCCTCCTCCTCCTCGCTCGTCATGGCAACGCAACGGTCTGGTATGAGGAAAAACAGAGAAGACACAGAGGGAAGAATTTAAATCTACACAGCACTTTATTGACCTGAGAAACAAATCAATGCACAAATCAGAAATCCATATGTCAGGATAAACAACACTGAGCTTCACTCTTAGGAGTCATAATTGAATACTTTTCATTCTGCCACTTAGAAATGTTTTCCCATGCGTTTTCACATTGACTTACTGGATCAATACTTTGAACCCAAAAGAATCAAAACAAACATGAAATCAGATTTTGAAAATTACCTTTTTTTACTTTCAAAACACTCATTGAAGAATTTTAAATGTTGGTTGCAAAAATACATATTAGAAGTAAAATGAGGATAACATCTAGTTATATATTTTATACTAAATATATTTGACCTCATGTCCGGTTTTACTCTGCTTATCATCATCAAATAAAAACTGACACAGAGTTTCACGCCAGCACTTTAGAGAAAAGTTAACGGCTGGGCTCAACGTTGCTTTGTTTTTATGTTGTGACATCATGAAGAAGTCATACATGTGCACTTTTGTTGGCTCCAGACGGTTATTTAACCCTCACTCTGGAGAGAATACACCAAGGTAGGGTGGCCAAAAGTATGGAAATATTGCCCTCATTGTGAATAAAAATGGAAGATGGAGTGCAAACCATGGTCCATCAAAGGCCTCTCTTATGTCTACATTGAGGGACAGACACCCCAGCTATTGTTACTATTATTCTATATAACATGCATGCAGAATATTGAAGAGCCCTGTGCTGATTATTTGGCTTTATTGACATTTAAAATAAGTGACTGCAGATAAAGGTTTGAACAAATGAAAATTGTGTTAACTTAGTTGCAGTGCAAACAACTTGAAAGCTACAGACACAGCTGTTTAGACAGACAGACAGACAGATACTTCATTTATACTATAAGGGAACTTATTATCTTGCAAGAGCATATACACAACAATAGACAGAATAAGACTAAGAAGAAATGACCCCTCTCACTCTTTGTAGTCACCTCAAGTATGTCATGATGTGAGCAAATGTACAGTATATTGTTGTTGTAATTTGCATTTTTTTCTGTTCCTGCTGTCAGACAATTGAACAAGTATGAAAGTGTTATTTAATCAGACAAATACTAGCAGTCAGTCCCAAGCTGCTGCAGCGAAGTGATACAATCAATATTTAAAAACCGTCGTCAGCTTCAGTCGAGGTCTTTAACAACAGCTCTGCTTTGTATTTGGCTTTGCTGACAACATGAATGAGTGATCACAGAGAAGGTGTGAGGCGACAGAAAGTCTATTTTAACTCTACTGCCACTCAGCCGTCAGCCCTCACTGGGCTGGCTAACGTCGTTGTTTTGCTAAAGCTCAGTTTTCCTCATACACGCTAAAACATCAAGCCATCTTTTAAAGATGTATCTGGAAACTGGTTTAGAGAAGCTCAGTCTTGAGGCGACAACTGCTGTTTTATTCTGGATGGAGGGCTAAACTGTAGAGAGAAAGATTTAAAGTTTAGAAATTTAACCAAAAGTTTTATGGTGCAAACATGAAGAGACCTCCACACACACAAATCAGTGAATTAAAGTAAACACAAGACTTGTTTACAGCCTGTTCTCCCCTCAAAAACGTCAGTGTAGGTTGTGTACAGGCAGCAAAAAACAAGCTATATTTATGTATTTCACCGTCCACTGCAATTTGTCCATCTTGCTGACGTAGTAGTGATTGACAGCATAACAAAAGTAAATGATTTTTAATTTAAGTTACGTTTGTTTAACCTACGTTTTTTGAGTAACTTGTGGTAGTCAAGTGACCCTCGTAACTACTTCCCTTCAGGCATTTACGTACATTTATTTACAGATTAAACTGTCTTTTGTGATGCCTTACCAGGAAGTTTTCGCCCTAAACCTAGGTCAGTGGTTTGCAATATAAATTCACAGAAACTGCAGCCTTTTTTACAACCGTGAATGTGCGATGTGTGTGCTTTTTTTAGATTGCACCGCTGTACTGCAAGCCGTTAAACGCGAGCAGCGTTACTTAAATACGTGTCGTGACTTGTGGTACTGACACAGGACCTCTTCTGTCATTTAGGTAGAAGAACGTGTTGCCTGTTTAATGACATGGATCATAACCTTAGATTTTGTGGTAATCCAATCTCTTAAGGACATGATCCAGATAACACGTGCTATTTCTCAAATGTAAAACTTTTTAAAGTTTCATCCCTGAAAGAATCAAGAGTCGGAGCACAAAAATAAGAAGTTGTAAAAGAGAAATGAAGGAGTTAGGAAAAACCATGTTGGGAGGAGAGTTCAGTGGTTTAGTCACTGGCTTAGTGTTGAGAGGAATCAATACTGTGAAGCTGGAGAGAGAATAGAAGGAGCCGGAGTCTGATATGATTGAGTGGCACCTGCTCATGGATTTCCAATGAGTGAGCAGAACGAACAATTCTCAGTAAAAGCCACTGAAAGCTCATGTCCACTTGAGTCATAGACGAGAGCTTCCAGAGGTCTTTAAAGTAAGACTGTGGTCATTTGAGCTACAGTACAAGTTGGTTTTCAGGTTATTTTTATGAATACAAAGAGAGGAAGGGGGAAATAACACTTAATTTGAGTTTATTATACAGGCAATATGGAATCAGTTTGTTAATGGCTGAGGAAGTGCAGCATGAACTCTGCCAACGCTACACAAAAGAGAGAAGAAAGCTAGCTAATTAGAGCAGAGATACAGAGGAAATATCTTGTCAAGAGGAATACCGTATTCTAACAATGAAGAGATAAGATACAATGGGACTTTATATATCCAAAGGGATAATGCCGTGTAGCAGTTGCAGTGGAAAGTAAAAAAAGAGTGCAAATACAAAATATCAATGAAGCTGCAAGTATAAAAAATATATCATTATACAGAAATCTAAAAGACAAAAATTAACGGTAAGGATCATACATTGCCAAATATCTTAAGATGGTCTTTGGGGAGTTGCATAAACATATGTATGAAAAAGTGGTACAAATAGAGTTTATGGTTAATTCAAAATGTTTTGGATTTTGTCCATGATCTTGCTCACAATAAGCCATATTGTGCCTTAAGTCAAAAAGTTGTAATGATGGCTGAAATGGAGGCTGCAGCCACCACTCTCCTGTCCAGAGGCACATAAAAAGCACTGTTGCTAAATCAGAGCAGGGACTGAAAAGGGAGTTTCTTAATGCAAAAAAAATGTCAGCATCTGGCAGAGTAATCATCGAGTCATTGGTGAGATAACATAAAATCTTTATCGAACCCTGTGGGGGAATTAGGTTGTTGCAGCAGCAGAGTAATACAATCCCTACAAGAAAAAGGAAATGATGAACACAACTAGGCCATAAAAACAAGCAACGCGTGGAGCGGAGAAATTAAAACAAATAAATACATAGAAAAACAGAATGCTAACAGTTTTATGTAAGCGTGCAGCATGTTGCTGACAATTAAAACAAGTTAACTGTTGATCAACAGCTCACTGAAAATTACGGTCCTGTTGTGCATGTTGTATTACTGTCAATCACTCAATATGTTAAAGGAATAGTTTGGCATTTTGGAAAAATGTTGCTTTTGAGATGATTGATAGTACTCTCATGTCACATCTCTGCATTTCTTTCAGAGCCAAGAGTTTTTGATCTTACGCAGCTTCAAACAAGACTTTCTGGGAGAATTGTTGCCACCCAAAATTAAACTATTTTTATATTTCTTAGGGGGAAAAAGACCCCTAAAGGACATGAGGAACCATACCTGGAGTACCCAACACTCTCCCCATTGGCCCACATTGCTATGTTCTCTAAAGGTGAAGTGTGCAGTTGGATCCAATGTGCTGGATGGACAGAATGCCACTTGTAATCACAAGCTATACTGCAACAATACATTAGTTATTGCTAAAATATGAAAAGCATCAGGTCAGTTATATACTGGGTTTTTTAACAGTGTGTAACGTACGACAACCAGCTTCATCATGAACCAAATTGTTCATATATTTGTCTATGTACAAGGCATGTTACTGGAGGATTCCACTAGAGGGCCCACCAGAGAAGTCAGTCTATAGAGAAATACCGGACTGGTATGATTTAATCAAAAAACAAGGTGACTCTATAGCAGGGGTGGGCAATTCATTTTCCTAGGGGTCACAAGAGATATTGTGAAGGTTGCGGAAGGCTGGACCAATACTCTGGACTAAATTCTGCTGAATATTATTTTCATCGCTTGATAAAATGCAGTAAATTAAGGTTTTGAGCTGCTACTGGTGAGAATATATGTTATTATAATGTTGACTGAGTAAAATATAGCAGTAAAAAAAAATAAAAAAATTCCAATCATCTCACTTTTCCATTCTCCATCAACACAACATACATTCAAACCACAAAAACAATATAGAGCATGTATACTATGCAGTTAACCAGCAATTTATTAACTTTATGCAAAAAGCATTAAGCGTTTTTGACAAGGTAACTCAGTCTTTGTTGTGGAACTCACGCACATATGTAAATCGCCTTAATAAAAAAAGTGATGCATTGCATTGATTTTTAATTTTTTCGGGTAACCTCAAGCTGTTATCTCAAAATTATAGAGCAGACCTATTAGGCGGTGTTCCCAGGTCTGCTCTATAATGTTAATTTTGAGATAACAACAGAAAAAGTGACGGCAGCGTCATTACACATGGCATGTAATGTCCCTAAAGTTAGCAAATGGTGGCAATGGCAAGTATTGTCCCTACCCTTAATGTGTGTGCTGCATCTTGCAGATGCGTAGCATAAATCTTTTGAGGATGTGCACAACCAATGCTCCAAACAGACCCTAGGGTATGCAAGGCAGCCATCATGCATGCAAACACATAGATCAAAGGAAGTAAATCTCCAGCTATAAATGTCAGAAATTTGTGTTTTATTGAAGCCGTTCAACACGATGCTAAGTGTCGCAGAGCTGTTACAAGACAGAGCATGTAAGTGAAAATCTGTTAAAGCCAGGCCTTTGTTTTCTTTGTGTTCGGTGCCCTGGGTGTAATGTCCCAAAACTTTTCCAAACAACCTAAATGGCGCCTTTGAAGCCAAACAGAGGATGAGTGACTGTGAGGAGTTAATGGCTTTATGTCCAGAGGCTGCAAATCCAGCGGCTCTGCAGGATTCTATAAGATGTGGAAGTGATCTAGCCAGGAGAGTGGCAGAAAACCACTGCAAAGAAAGTACATCTGGGCAGCCTTTCCCTATTAAAAAGTCCTTTTCTTATTAAAAATGCAAAGTGCAGGAGTCGGTGACACATTACTACTCATTAGGGCCAGTGGGACAGGCTAGCTGCTGTTTACTGTCTGCAGCAACACATTGCTTTGGCTTCACTGCTGTGTTTGCAGCTGTTGTGAATTGTCCTTTACAGCAAGAGCAAGTAAGGTACTTTGTATTGTGAATGTGTCCAGAAGTTCCAAACTTCTGTGTCTTTGTTGGGGAGTTAAAATTTACTACTTTTTCGGCCACAGAGGGACTTTAATAAGCGTGATTGCACTGTGCATTCCTAATCTCCGCAGCACCGATAAAATGCTATTCGGTGCCACTTTACTCCAGTTCTCTGCATAGTTCTGCCTATTCCCTGCACACCACCTGGGGCATACAGTGTGACACAATGACTTTCATGCACTTGGAAGTGATACTGAACACGGACCACAAGAGACACAATCAGGCGAAGAGGAGTGAGGTCATTCTGGCTGCCCACCTTCGCTGTTGTTTTCAAAGGACTCGTGGTAGAAATAACCGCTAAGATACCTGGTCACATCCAGCAGAGCAACAACATGTGATTTCAGAATCATTTTAAGTATCTCCCTGTGTTCCTTAATCACCATAATAGTGAAATAATTTACACTGAATAAAAACAGAAAGAGATAAAGGGAAGTTCAAGTGGATGTTTTATCCAGGTGATAAAAGAGAAGTACCGTAATTTTCGGACTATAAGCCGTGCCTTTTTCCCCATTTTTCGATTCTGCGGCTTATACAACGGTGTGGCTAATCTATGGATTTTTACAGCTAACGGCCACAAGGATACCTCATAAAAATATGGATTTTACAGGTTACAGTCCACCAACTTTAACCCTATGGGCTATATGACCGGTCCGCGAGGAGCGGCGGGCTCCAGCAGGAAAAGCTGGAGGCAGGTGTACGTACCAGATCGGCTGGGCTGACAGATCGGCTATGTAAATGTAAGTCAATTAAATTTTTCTTCTATATCGCATTTACAGACGGCTGAGCCGCACCATAGTGCTTCACATAAAAGTGCATAAAGTGCAATAAAATACAGGATTAACAAAAGTAAAAGAAACAAAAAGGGTTAAAAGAAATTGCCCTTTAAGAGTTAAAATAAAAGAAAGGGTGAAAAAAAGAGCGTTTGTCAAAATGACACATATGAGCGTTTCTCAGCTCAAGGTACAGAGAGGCAAGTTCTAAAATTAGCACACACGTCATTATACATACACGGACGGTTTGCGGTTGTAAAAAAGGCTGCAGTTTCTGTGAATTTAGGCTATAAAACCACTGACCTAGGTTTGGGGCAAAAAACGTCCTAGTATAAAAGACAGTTTAAACAGAAAATAAATGTAGGTAAATTAAGTAGTTATGAGGGTGACATGAGCCACAGAAGTTGTGTAAAAAAATGTAAGTGACGAAAAAAAACGCAAGTTACGCTAAAAGTCGTTTACTTTCGTTTTCACACGGGACATGAACCCTGTTCTCCTGGGGGGCCATTTTTGCCTGTGTCATCACTACTACTACGTCAGCAAGATGGTAGTCTAAAACGTAAATATGAGTCATGTTTTTCTGCCTGTAAAAACAACCTATTTTGACGTTTTTTGAGAGGAGACCAGTCTGATTTTACCGAAGGGGATGCAAATGTGCAATACTTAGATAAAAGACCGGAATGGATTTGCAGAAGACAAACTATCAGGATACTATTTACCCAGAGCAGCATCTGGAAGTCTGTCTCAGGTAAGCTGTTGTATAGTCTCAGCTACTTTATTGAGTTACCTTTCAGCGAAATGATTGATTGAAATGAGTCAATTTGAGTTCTCTCTAGTGATCAGTTACTGTGTGTATGTCTCAGACTTTTATTGTGAAATTAAAGAATGGAAGGAGCGGATAAGGAGTCAACTGCTTTTTTAAGGCTGAAAGTAGAAAATTCAGTACACTACAGATTGTGTTTTGAATTTGTCTGTTGATGCCTTTGTTTACAGTGCAAAAGCTCATTGCTTTACATTGCATTTTTTCCTGCGTTACATATGCATTCTGTGTGAAAGTACTTCAACAGTTCAAAAAAGATATATTAACATGTATAAAAGAAGTGTGTAAAGACGTTAAGCAATGGGATTCAATTTACATCTAATATTGACATGCATGTCTTTGCCATACTTATTAAGAGCTGAATTAATTAAATTGCTATCTCTCCAAACAAAACAGAATATTTTCAAGTAGCAGTGAACTTGTAGCATAAGACACTTTTTAATGATCCAATTCCTCAATTACTAAGCCTAAGGTGAGACTCACTGAAGACGTAATGGATGATGGGGCATGGCTCCCATTAATCTGTCAGAGATAAAATAAGCACACATATATTAACTCAGCCTGAAAGATAAAAACAAAGTCTCACAAAGCCTAAAAGAGGTTAAATGCTACTCGAGACGAGGTTTAGGTGGTCAGAGAAACAGGAGGTATAATGTCCCAGTTTATTCAAAATAAATGTCAACAGGCTGAGAAAAAATATTTCATTATTGAAATTTACAGAGGAAGAGCACACGCTCACATCAACATTTTACTGCCAGTGACCTGAAAAAATAATAATTAATTTAGAAGAACATCACAGGCTACGTGCACGTCTGCCACCTTGTTAAATCTGAACTAATGATCCATGTTCCTGAATCACACTGTTGAATAATGGCTGTAATTTAACTAGGACAACAGACAGTGGAATTAAACAATGTTTTATTTTGCCCCCCTTTTTTTCCCCCAACAGCATGAGCAACCATGAAAATGACACATTATTGCAAAGCTGAGATAAAACATTTGTTTTTTACCAAGTCATAACTACATTTTAAGGATTGAGGGATAAACAAGAAACTAAGCAATTGACCGTTGACTCCTCCCTTGAACGGTCCTCAAACAATCCTATCTTAGCAACCGTTACTAAGAGAAGAATGTAAGCCAAGCTTTGAGGTCTGAGCAACATAGTGAAATGGTGATTTGTAACTCTGACACCAGGTATAGATTTTAGCAAAAAGCCCTCCAACAGAAACAGCAGAAGAGGTCGTGTGTCAGTACTACACAGCATGGAGGCACGAAAGTTGGAATATTTACAGTCTGATGTTTAAACTCTGTCAAACTAGCATCAACAGCACAGGAGCAAAAATTCATATCAGAGAAACCTACAGGCTTTTCTGGTGACAGTCTGCTTCTTTCCACAACATAAAACCCTCCAGAGTTTTGTCTCTGTGAAATGTCACTTGCTCACGTTTCAGGGCACATCACATCGCTCACACGTACGGTCCGCAGTTGTAAAAAAAAAAAAGTTGCAGTTTCTGTGGATTTATGTTGGAAAACCCACTGACCTCAGGTTTAGGGCAAGGCGTAAAGCGTTATAAAAGACAGTTTAAACAGTCAATATATGTACATAAATGCCAGAAATTAGGTAGTTATAAGGGTCACGTGACTGCTGCAATATACGTTAAAAACGTAAATTCCGTTCAAAAACGTGATTCACGTAACTTAAGGTAAAAATGGTTTACTTTTGATTACACACGGGAGGCGAACCCCAGTCTCCTGGGTGAAAGTCCGCTGCTTGTTGGATTGGACCCATCCCCCTACCAACCGACATAGCTCATTTTTCGCTGCCTGTACATGCGACCTATATCAACGTTTTTAACAGGAGAACAGGCTGGATATTAGCGGGAGGAGTCGAACCAAAATGCAAGAGGAGCGTTGGATGAGGATTAAACAATGTAAGAGACCCTATAGATGAGTTGTTTGTAACTATAGTTACATACCAATGCTAGAGATCATGTGTATTGTGCTTACACATAAAAACTATCTGTACCTCTATAGGACCAGTGCTATGAGCAAAAAGGTTATTGATCAGCCCTGTTATGTATATATCAATATTGTATTACTCCAAAAAGAATCACAAAACACTCGCTAAAATATCGCCTGTCTGTGCTATGGCTGCTGACAGTCCAGGGAGCTTGACGTACATAGCAACCGTAACTGAGGGGGCGGAGCTATTGCGGACAGTCAATTGTAAAGCTATTAGAAATGGCAATAACTGTGCAGGAAAGGGAAAACTAACTAAACTAGCATGATCCTTTTTCTATGTTTATGATGATAATCAAAATTAATTAATTAATTTACTACTGCTCTCCTCTTAAACACCAAAGCTGATTTTCTGCTTTGGATGTGTTCAGCTAAAAGGCAATAAAACATCCCAGCCACAGCCTAGATGGTGTTGTTAGTTCGAGTGGCTTAGATGTGTGATTAACGGCATGGGTTGACCTTTACTGATCACATGTCAGCAGCTGGCCCATATATCACACACACACACACACACACACACACACACTCACACTCACACTCACACTCACACACACACACTTTACAAGTCTGTAAAGTGAAATATCTCTCGATAAAGGAAAAAGAAAAGAATAGAGTGAGTTCTCCTTCATAGTTTTGATTTATTGTATTCTGAGCACCAATCGGACTAATGCATAAGAGCTACAATATGTACTGTATACAGTACACATACACATACACAGCAGCAGCTTACTGGCATGAATTTAGGTAATTTGCTTAGTGTGTTTATATTCCACAAACATTTGCAATAATTCAAAACAATAAATAAACATGAAGGCAGAAGTAGTTCTGGTCAACATCCAGAACTTCCTGTATGAATGTGTGCGTGTGTGAAAATGTGTTTGGGTGTGTGTGTGTTCTGGCTTGGGGGGTATGTCTTTGTTTAAGACAATTATTTGCATTTCAATTACTACTAATGCAATTATCTGTAACTTACTGTTGTTTACTGTCACTTGACGGTGTTTTTTAAGTGTTTGGCAACTTTTGCTGACACATTCTTTCAGTTTTTTTTCTTCTAAAAGACTTTTCATCGATTTATGTTACATTTTTTTCTTGTTTTTTTTTTATTTAATTATCTGTAACTCACTGTTTATTACTTTTCACAGACTTTTTTTTTTTTAAAGATTAAGAGGTCAAATAAGTTTATTGTTTTCAAAGCTGCAATCTTCACTTCAATTAGAAATGTAAGTTGTGCCCAAAATAAATCTTAAGTTTTCAACTGGTGCAACATGAAAGCAATAAAGACAAATTTATAACAATGAACAACATATTTTTAAATGCTGAATGAAAATGCTCATTCCCTCAGGTTTCTTGTCCCATTTTTGTGGATCTTCAATTCAAAAGGCAACCATTTGCTACATGCATACACGTAGTTTGTTGTAGCTATATTAGCATATAAGGCTAACACCTAAGTAACAAGGCCTGACGACAATGTGATGCGCTATAAAAGGAAATGCAAAGAAACAGCCAGGGATAGCCCACATTACCACACACTGTCACACTTTTTAGCTAGCTGTTGGAGTGTCATAAGGAGAGCTAACTGCTACCTAACTAGATCCAGTGTTGATGTGTTTTGATGTGACACAGATCCTCATTAGCGAGCTCCAGACCGCGCTGAAGGCTTAATGGCCTGTGGCTCACTTAGACACATTCTTACACACACACACACACACACACACACACACACACACACACACACACACACACGGTATATATTATACACAGACTAATCAAGACCGAACTGTAACGCATACATGGTTAGACAGATGAGCATTAACACAGCGAAACAGGTCCAAACACACTCATTAAGACTGTACCTCATACCCACACAGCTTCTGACAAACACACATTACCAACTGCAGGCACCAAAAAGCAAATATAGCAGGTTCTTAATGATGTTGGCTAACTCAGATGAAAGGCTTTAGCAGGCCCAGTAGAGCCCAGTGCTGCTCCTACTATCCCCCATTGACATTTCCTTCAGCTAACAGCACAAACCGTTTGCTCATCGACTTTCCCATGGAGAAACAAACACTGACAAACGAGCGCTTATCCCCCATTCACACCAAACATGCACACTTGCTCGGTTCATAAATTGATTTTTAAACCACTGAGGAGGGAGCAGAGCAAGGGAGGAGTACTGGCAGTTAGGGGTTCAATCCCCTGTGGAGCAAGGCACTAACACTCCCGGCCTGACCGGAACTAAAATAAATATTACCTGGTGCATTACCTGTAACAGTAATCAGGAGCTGACAAAACGCCTTTCAAAAAACCACATGAGATCATTTGAACTTGATTTGTTGTTTGTCTAACTTAATTTGCTCTCTCAGCTCTGTGAATATGGAGTGATTTCTAATGTTCGCTGACAGCTGATTTATCCTTGTTGAGAGTTGTATGTGAAACCATTAATTATCCAAACCACATGAAGGTTGCAGCACTATACAAATAGTGTTGCTGGTGTAGTCAAGCACATTCGTCATGCCCAAAGGAAATCATTAGTTGTTTACAAAATGTACACTGAGGTCCCATTTGAAATCGAAAAAAGCTATGTGCCAGTGTGCATAAATACTCGCTTTCTCTGGCAATTTTCAATCTAATTAGAGTCTATTTTGACTAACAAACAAGTGTCAATGAAAGTCGCCGGAGATGACTTGTTAATGCATTGTGTGTCAGACAGCAAAGTGCCATGTGAAAGCCCGGCCCACGTATTTTGAGATATTTAATTCCTAATTGGGGAAAAAAAACAAAAAACAAACAGTGAAACTGTTGATCCTGTATCATTACAAATCTATCTATTAATCTATCCATCCATTTAAAACACAGCATAAAACATTAACAGGATGCTTAAAATTGAGTTTTTTGAAATTATGATGTTGCTAGAGGCTGGATCGATTCTTGGCTGAAGCTGAAAGAAGAAAATGATGTAACTAGAGGATTGCTAAGCACATAATGGTTTGGGTTTCAGGTATATGGTTCAACTTTTGGGTCGTAGTGTTTCTCATCTGTATGTGTAAGTACTCTAAATCTGTGTGCATGAATGGCCGCCTTTTCTTAGTTTACAACTGGGCTTTTTTTTTTAAGCCAGGCCAGTAAGGGGTCCAGTAGTAGATAAACCACTATAGCAAAAAGAGTTACTCAACCCAAAATTGTTCCTGACCCATAATCCAAATAGGATAGTAGGATTTATCATGATATTATTTAAACAGCCCATATATATATCACTATAATTATTATTTAAAAGTGGGGGAGAGAGAAGCCTGATGCCAGAGTAATTCGCAAATGCATTGATTTCCAAGGGGCATTATCAACGTGTGGAGACCAAAATGCCTCGGAATAGACCTACAACCAATCAAAGCAAGAGAATGTGACCCCCAACGAAGCATGCGACATGCGAGGCTATGTTTACATTGCAGGCCTTGATGCTCAGTTCGGATAGTTTCAATGTAGCCTGTATCAGACTCCAGTGTGAAATGATCACGGCCCCCAACTGACCCGCATGTGCAGAGGAGCATGTTTAACTTTGCATTATAAGAATGGTGTGTCTCTTTTAAGAGGCGGTGTGTGTGCTAAGTGTGTGGACGAGTGAGAGAGAGCAAGCGGGTGATATGCAGCAGGAGATTACTGATCATAGTCGGGGAGCTCCAGAGTGAGGTTAAAGTCGGATTAAATGCAACATGAGTGTTCAGACTGAGGTCGCTTTGAAAAACATCAGATCTGTATCTGATTCAGGACCACAAATGAAAGGCCTCGTTCAGACTGCCAGCCAAAATCAGATTTTTAGCCCATCCAGATTGGAACTGGATGGCTCTTTTGGAGTCTGAACAGTCACAAATCACATGAAATCCAATTTTTGCAGACCGGATCGAAACGCCCTTCGGGAGGTAGTTTCAAATCACATTTGGACATATGCGTCTCAGTCTGAACCGCTCCAAACACTCAGATCGGTTTTGACTGTCCGTGACGTCACTACGCGGCATTCTACAGCTTACATTAAAGTAAAATCTGTTTCTGAAAACATTCAAGGTGAGAAAAAGGCAACACTGATATTTGATCAGTGCTGCCTAGTTTGACAGTTTGACAGTTTGAGTTTCTTTAGCTGTGCTGGACATCAGTCATCCTGTCAAACTGCCTGATATGATATAAGGGGACAGTGACCAGACACATCTGCCAGAGCAAATATAACACGAGATAGCAGATACAACTGGTACCCAGGCCAGGAAGAATGCAATATACATTATTATTTAGAAAACTGATATCCCCCTCATTTCATGTTGCAGGGCTCAAGTTATGTGAAATCTACTGTATTCCCCAAAAAGATAAATGAAAATCACTTTGTGGAAACAGAGAACTACTTTACAGTTCAATAACAAAAACAACTTTATTAGAGAGGAAAGAGGCAACGAGGGGAAAGCAATCTTGATTCTGGAGACTGTAAAATGTTGGACACAAAACCTTTTAAAAAACAGAAATGAGTTTGAAAAGAAAATGTTTTTTGCAAGATTCCACAGGAGCAACTGGGAATTTAAAGTTTTTCATTAAAGCTGCTGACAAAAGGGTTTTTCAACTATATACACCAATAAACTTTTATTAATTTAGGAATAAGTGTACATTGGTAGACCAACCCAACAACAGCCTAATGTACTTCTTACACCAACAGATGCTGATCTCACTTGCACCATTTGTGACTCAATAAGTGACTGTGGGTGAATATATCTGTCGCAGGTCATAAGTCTTGTCAGCTAACTACCACATGTCTCTATCCTGAGTTCCATACGAGCCAGCTGGCTTCCATCCATAAACTGCAATCAGATCATCTCTCCATCTTTCTACTCATTCAAACAAAAGAGACACTGCTGAGGAGTTGTTTGGCTACAATGGCTGTACTTAGAACAAATCATTGCTACATAAACACTTCTGTGTCGTCTCTGCCTCAGCAACATTTCCTTCTCAGATTACAAGCCAGTGCGATGGCCTCTGGGCGTGTGCTCTTCAGTGAGCAAGTACAACCAGTGAGAGCTTCACTGATTCGCTCAAAGCATTTTCACTGTATTGCTGAGAACAGCGGTACTTGTGCTGCTGTGTGCAGGTGTGCCAGCTCTGTAGGTGTTGATGAGTCTGCAGTTGGCAGGACATTATGAAGCTACGAGCTACATGTGTATGTGTGTGGCCAAATGTTTTAATATTTAAACAGCTACAAGACTGTCTGTGTGTTCATCTATGGCTGGATAAAGCAGTTTGGGGGCCCTGGGGCAAAAATTATCTTGTGGGACCCTGGTGGTCCCCTTCAAAAGCAGGCCATCATAGCTTAAGGGGCACTTTAAAAAAAAAAAAATGTCTGCAATGGGAAGGGGTCCAAATAAATATAAATTTTGCTTGCTCCTGACTGTTCTCCACTATCAACCATTAGTGCCCTGCTTCACAAGGTATTACAGCAAAAGTTGGAACTGTTCATTGCATGTTAACAGTCCAAATCTGGATGTTCTCACTGGCTTTCTAGATCCCATTAAGTACAGTATGCACAGCAGTCAAACGTCAATATAGGTTGTGTGTACAGCCAGCAAAATACAAGCTATATTTACGTATTCCACGATCCGCTGCAATGTGTCCACCGCCCTTCTTGCTAACGTAGTAGTGATTGACGGCAAGGTGAACTTAAAATGGCGGACTTTCACCCAGGAGAGAGGGGTTCGCGTCCTATGTGAAATCAAAAGTAAATGATATTTAACTTAAGTTAAGTGAATCAAATTTGTAACTTATGTTTTTAACGTAACTTGCGGTAGTCATGTGACCCTCATAACTACTTCATTTCTGGTATTTACGTACATTTATTTACAGTTTAAAATATCTGTTATAATGCCTTACCAGGAAGTTTTTTGCTCTAAATTTCTAACATAAATCCACATAAACTGCAGCCTTTTTTACAACTGCGGACCAGATGTGTATGTATAATGACACATGCTATTTTTAGCACTGTACCATGAGCTACGATACGTTAATACACGTCCTAATTAGTGGTCGACCGATACAGGTTTTTTAAGGTCGATGCTGATACCGATTATTTTGACATCAGTCTTAACAGATCCCCGAAATGTGCTGCCGATTTTTGGGGGGCGATTCTTGAAGCCAATATTGCCTTTTCTCCCTCCATTTACATGATAAAAATGACACAGTGATAACAGATGTTACACAAGTCTCAATTTAAACAAAACAGAATCATTTATTAACAAAACAAACAAAACATATTAACAGTTGGATAACAAACAATATGTATGTTGTTCTAGGCCTCGAGGTGGTGGCGCCTCAGATGATCCACATATTTGATGTGTTTTTCTTTTTTCCGGTATCAGCAGCAGCTCACCAGTGAATGGCAGATGTTGCACCGAGCCTTGCCTGGTGTTGGCTCAGTGAAATGGGCGATTGGCGAACGCACGCACATATCGGCCGATGCCGATACAAGTAAAAAACGCAAATATCGGCCGACCGATATATCGATCGACCTCTAGTCCTAATGGATGGTACTACACACAACCTCTTCTGTCGTTTTTGGTTGGAGAACTTGTTGGGCAGCATCATCAAATCGTACTGTAAGAGACCCAGACACCAATCACACTAACTTCAACAATAAATTCTGGACCACAGTCTTATCCACTTATTCTTATTCACTTTCTTATCTGATAACCAATCACAGTGGAGGAGGAGCAGCACAACTACAACTGTGTCCTGCTCGTACGAGACTACTCCATGAACCGGGCTTCATCCCACTTCAGCTCTTAAACCAAACGATGGTACTCACAAAGTTCCAAGAAAATCCCATTAACCATCATAAAGCAGCAGGTCCGTCCATTTTCCCTACATGCTTTAACCTTCCCTCCCCCAGGTGTTTTTGTTTTACTTGTCTATTTATTCATCCATTCAGTTTCGGTGTATTTTGGTGCAGTTATGACACTGTCGCTCAGGCCCTTTTTTTGTCTTCTAAAACCAATAAACCAATTTGATTTTCGTGTATTACTACCATGACACACAACACAATAGATGGCAGTGACCATCCATGTAAAACATCCATTTAAACTATCAATTTGAAATATTGCAAAGCAAATTTATTGTGACTGGAAAGTGACATAAAAACACTCCCAGTGAATTACCTCCAATAATACTTCCAACAGTTAAACCAATCAGGCATGTGGGCAGCATCTCACAGCAGAATATTAACATGGACGAAGGTTTACTGGTTGCATTTACTTGCCTTTTACAATTTCACCTGCTTAATCTTTTTTTAATCTTTGTTATTTCTAACACGCTGTCTCCTCCTTCACTGTGCAGGTGGTATTAGAGATGGCACTTAACCTTAAAATCTGCTGGCATTTTCATAAGCTGAGGAAATACCCTGGTGCTTCATACATGACAGCTAACAGAATTAGCATTTAATTGATAGGAGTGTTATCCCATAAACCTGGGAGAGACAAAGAAGAGGGCCAACTGGGTTGAGGGGGAATTAATTTGTTGGCCTGATGTGATTCACTGCCACTGAATGAAAAGCAGGATGACCAGAGGGAGGGAGAAATAAGAGAGTGAGGAGGAGGGAGAGAGAGAGAAACATTGCATCTATGCATTCTAGAAACGGATCTTAACCAAACATATCTCCTTGCAATTTGTTTTTAAAAGCAACTACTTTACATTTTTGAAATATGGTAAATTAATGGTTAAGGTTAGCCAAATTCCAATGCTCAGAATGATGACTGTATGGACAGTTAGTATGTCACCATGGTTACCAATAATCATAATTAATATTACAATAAGTTTAAAAACCTGTGTAAAATAGTCTTTTTTTTTTTTGATATCTTCATCAAATTTGAACTGGGAGTAGGTAAATTTTTTTTTTTTTTAAATTGAAATTTTTTTTTCAATGTGTTTCAACTTCCATCACTCAATTACAGTATCACTTACAGTTACTCTGACTCTTTGGAGAATAAACTCCAGAGTGTTACCTTTCAAATGTGATCAAAACAAGAGATTTACCCCAAACTATCCAGCTTTCAATTTACTTTGGGTATGTCTTTGATATGTTTTTTAGGCTAATTCGCAGTAATGGTATGGGATTAAACCCAGAGTTTGAAGTTATAGAAAGTCTGTGAAAATTCAACAAAAATACTTGACATTTAGCAACATGGGGAAGCTATTTAATTTGCAGAAAGATCAAAATAGTATTACTATGAATGACTAGAAGAAGGAATGCGATTAACCATCTAATATTGCTGTGGGTGGGTTTAAATTGGAGTTAATGGAAAGCCCAGTGTGCCTCATAAAGACACTAAAGGCTGCTTGCGCATTCATATCTGACAGTGAGTGAAAGTGATCAAGCTGCAGAACCTGATGAGGGTGTGAGAACGGGCTGCTACAATACATGCTGCTGGAAACTACAGCTTGCTAAACATTGTTATGGTTCAGTTTATGGTTTAGTTTCCCATTCCTTGCTTCTGTATGTGTTTTTCAGAATATGATCTGATAGTCTTACAGAGCAGTTCTGCTCCCAATGAATGGATATCTGAAACATAAACTGCAAAAACATAAGCAAAATAAACTATTTCTCCGTCTTCCTCCCCATTCTATTTATTTATTTTATTTCTGGTTTTCTTTTTCTACAAGTATACACAGTGTGCATGTGTGTGTGCAGATAGTTGTGCACATCATTATTTCACACTTTAGTAGACAATTGTTCTACTTCTGTTTCTTATTGTTTACTCTGACAATGCTGCTCTAGTTCTGCTGTACTTACAGCTGCTGTGCCGTTGATGTGGGGTGTTTTGGTCAGGTTTCTTCTTGTTAAAGCAGATAACTACAAGAACAGATATCAATGATGTGTCTCTCCAAACCGTCTTACTTATTCCTTATGCATCATAAACAAAGATAAACAGTCTTTGCATTCCCTGAAGCCCCTTCCTTTTTTACATTCAATATTTGTCTTTTGCAGACTTATTTTATGTATATACTTTATTCTTTGCTTTTTGTCTACCACACATGATGCTGTGGTATCATGGTACTTTGTCCAATACATATACACTTTTACACCTTCATAATAGGCTTGTGGACCACACAAACAAACCGGAATCCAATTTGCCACGGCACACTGCACACAAAACACATGCTAGCCTGCTGTAACTCTCCTTATTGCCCTTTACCCTCCGTCTCATATATAAAGAGCAACAAGGAGTACACACACACTTTCCTACAAATACAATCACCTAAAGGTCTATCCTGTCTTGTAAACGAAATTATCATAACCCGGTTGGGATTTCCTACATGTGCACATTCCTTGGCAAATATGGTAACATGACATAGTTATCTTATATGGACTAGTTGCACTGATTTATGAGACTGTTACTGCAGGAGCAATAGTCATGCTGTACTCAACAACTCCATTCATAATGCATAGTGACCTTATTAAAAATACAGTGTTCCCACCATAAATTACATTAATTCAGTCATAGAGGTCGTCAATCTGAGTTTTTTATTTTAGTGCTACAAACCAGTGTATGCCCATGACAGGGATCGTATGATTTACTGCAAACACTTCTGTTGCGCAATTCATAGGAAATCCTGTGCTGTTTTCAACACATTGGGGGCGTTTCAAAACCCAAATTTGTTTTGTATTTAGTCTGGTTTCACAGTGCAGAAATGTAAGCGGGCCAAATAAAAAAAAAAGATTTGAAGAGGGGCATGCACGAAGGTGGATGGCTGGAAATCTACTCTCACTATTATTTCTTATTGGTTGAAAAGTTGGCTGTGAAAAATGTAAACATTGCAATAAACAAACCAAACAAACTGAGTCTGTTTGATTATACCAGCCGTAACCCTGATCTGGTGTTGAAACCAAACTCATTTGGAGAGAAACGCTCAGAACGAGCTCCTGTTGAGGCTCCAGGTATTTCCACAGACGATGTGCTGTGATCAGACGCCTGTATAATTAGAGAAGGCAAGTCCAATCCAATCCAATCCAATCCACTTTATTTATATAGCACAATTTTAGCAAACACAAGGTTTCCAAAGTGCTGCACAAACAATAAATAGATAAGTGTTAATGCTTCTACCCAGTCTGCCTGGATCTATTAGATCTGTTCACAGTGGAATCGAACCACACTAGGGTCTGTTTGGAAACGGACTGAGACCCCCTCTGCCAGTTTTCTTGAACTGGTGGTTTTGGTGCGCACCAGAGTACGATTAAAACAGACTAAACTTGGGTTGTCAAAGCTCCCTTAGAAAACACTACTTCTGGACGTAACTTCCAACAGTGGACACAAGCATTGCTCTCCTGGTTAAAAAGGTGGAGTCCTGACCCTTCCACCATAATTGCCTAGGTGACCTTTACCTTTTTCTTTGCCTTATTACTGGTTAAACTGCATGTCGTTCGATACCTATGGATACCAGTGCATTTCCTTATGTAGGAAATCATACAACAGCTCATGAGGTCAGCGTGGACGTAAAATGATTCTAATGACCTCCACACGGTGTTGTATATAGATCTTATATGTGGGAAGATCAAAGCACTGGTATCATATTGGCTCTTGAGTTGTGTGTCTGAATTTGAATTGGAAGAGCAGGTTTTCTGAGTATACATACTGTATTTACTGTTTGTGATATGTACAGTTGGTTTTATTTCAAGAACTTTCATTAAAAAAAAACCTGTAAAATTAAGAAAACATGTTTTCAAAGATATTTCTGCCCAGAGCACCTTTTGACACATGCATTCAACCTTCATAGGAACCAGAGATAGATGTTCTTAAAAATTGTAAGTGCACGTACATCCCTCCCAACGACAAAACTTGAGGGGATTCAATGTCAAAGTAACATGCAGGCACATTTTTCTGTAAAACACAGTAAGCTGAACACAAAGACATTTTTTCTTTTTGATCAAGTACAAAAGAAACATAATGAAAACTGCACCCAGTAGCAAAACTCATAATTGAGATCAAAAAGAGGCAAATGGGGAATCCAAACCAAATAATTTCCAAGAGCAGTCATGTAAAAATACTGAAATCCATTACTCACCACATCAGGCGTATTGCAGAATTTTGTACATTTAGTCACTGATGAAACAAAACCTTAGTTAAATCATTTTTTATTCTGCCAAATCAAGAATGGACAGTGTTGCTCATTACAGACACAAGAGGATTTCCCAAAACTCTTATCTATACAGTGCTACTGACTTTAATTTACATTACATACTGCAGTCTGTTATCTTCAAACCAGCAGTCCTTCTCCATCCACTGTCTAACAATCTCCACACACACCACCCCCACCCCTTCTCTGTAATTAACCTCCTCGGCTTCCTAACCTTTACCAACAGGAATCTGACTGAGCTCAATGCATCTGTGTGACACTGAGCCTTTACCAAACTACTAGTCAACTATAAGGGGGCGTATAGGCCATAATTCATATCGTCCCTCTCACATACACAAAAAATACATCTCACATACACAATTTTACCTCTCACATTCACACTTTTACCTCTCACATTCACACTTTTACCTCTCACATTCACACTTTTACCTCTCACATACACAATGTTACCTCTCACACACTCAATTTAACCTCTCACATTCACAATTTTACATCTCACATACACAATTTTACCTCTCACATTCACAATTTTACCTCTCACATACACAATTTACCTCTCACATACACAATTTACCTCTCACACACTCAATTTTACCTCTCACATACACAATTTCACCTCTCACATTCACAATTTTACCTCTCACATGCACAATTTTACCTCACATTCACAATTTTACCTCTCACATACACAATTTTACCTCTCACATACACAATTTTACCTCTCACATTCACAATTTAACCTCTCACATTCACAATTTAACCTCTCACATACACAATTTTACCTCTCACATACACAATTTACCTCTCACATTCACAATTTACCTCTCACATTCACATTCACAATTTAACCTCTCACATACAGAATTTCACCTCTCATATACACAATTTACCTCTCACATACACAATTTTACCTCTCACATTCACAATTTTTCCTCTCAACCGCCTTCCATTTTACTTTTTTTTAGCTCTCACATTCACTTTTTTTGTGAGCACTAAAAACATGTGTATATAAGAGGTAAAATTGTCAATGAGAGACGTAAAATTGTGTATTTGAGACGGAAGATATGCCCCATACGGCCCATCATAGTCAACACTGTGCTGCATATAATTGGATTGTGTGTGTGCGTGTACACAAATCCCAAAAACCTACAAATCCAAAACCCATATTGCAACTGGGATCACCAAGCTATCATTAGCCTGCACTGTCAAGCAAAATAAATAAAAACAATTCCCATTATAACAAGACAGTGTGTTTAACCGTTTTCTTCAATTAAATGAAATCATTGTCAAACTGCTTTACAGACAGCTCAGGGCAAGAACCACTAAAGTTTGCAAGGCATACAACTATTTTAATCATAGCTGCGAGGCAGTGTTGTTGTGTAGGTTTAGATGCTTTACTTTTGTTCTGTCTATACAAACACGCTGTCAGTGTTAATATAAACTACACAGTATTCCTTCTGCTTATCCAAAACACACTGCTGTTGCTGCTGGTGTAAGCATAAAACACATCACTCCCTTTGTCCCACATTCACCATGAAACATACTCACCCTGGATGTTTAATTCAGCAAAAGCTAAAGCATGTAGAGATTATTTGTAGCAATAAATATCAGACAAAGGGCAGCAAATGAACATTAATGTATAAGATTTACATATTATGGCCTCAAATTAGTTTTTACAATGGACCGGCCCACTCTGTTGATCCCTTTATGTCTTCTGTAATTAACAGACTCATTCAGCTCCAGCAGGTACACTTCATTTAGTAAGCCTGACATTATACAGCACAATGGTGTTTCCTGACTGCTCCGTAAGGGAAAAGAGAAGTCTTTAAAAGGAAGAAAGGAGTAAAATGATTAAAGAAAGGCATAGAAAGACAGAAAGAAGGGTGGGAAATTGGGAGAGGGAGGAGAATGGAGGAGACCAGAAGGGGATAAACAGTGTGAAGGGTTGAAAAAAAAGATGCCATGTCAAATCCGAGTGTGCTGAAATGGTAAACGCAACAGGAAGCTGACATAAGAGCCAGTCTGCTCGGAGTCTAACAGGGGGCAAACAGTGGGGCCTCGGCAATAACAGAGAACCGCAGTGAGCGGGGTGACTGCTGGAGAGGCTGTTGAATTATTCAAGCTCCTTCAACTTTTCAACAGCACTGTTTTAGCCTGTCTGTGTCCTCTTTTGGCAGGGACAGGTACCTGGATGTGTGTGTGTCGAGACTTTTTTTATTTGAGTTTCTAACCTTGAATAAACAGTCCTATGTTTGTGTTCTCGCCAACGCCGACGGCTAGCCCCCAGGGCTGTCTCTCAGCGCCTTGAGCAGAGGCTATTTTCACTGATTCAGTCGTCTGGTAATGACAGAGCACTGGCAGGTCAGAAACAAATGGTCATCTTCACTTGCTGAGTTCGTTTAAGATAATGGGAGTAAGAGAGGGGGAATTAAAGTGGAATAAAGTTGCCAAAGGAGCCAAAGAATGACAGAGGCAAAACACATCAGGAGAAAGAATGGCTTTGAGGTAAAGGGATTGTCGGTTTAAAAAAAATAATAATTCTGAAAACAAAACATAATTTGAAATGAAAATGCTAACCAGCCAACGTTTTGGTATAATGCTTACAAAGTTCACCGTCTTAGCTTAGCATGATACAGGCTAACATTTGCTATTTAGTACCAAACACAAAGTACAGCCAAGGCTGAGGTGATCACCATATTTCATGATTGCTGATTTATGTGTTGGAAGTGTAAATGTTTCATTAAATAAGTATCAGCTTGCTGGTGGCAAGTCAAGGGAACACCAAAATCAGTAAGCTTAATCCTTCAGGAACTATGAATTTGATGGTTGGTATGACAATTTTTGGGATATTTCAGTCTGGACCAAATCGGTGGACTAACTGACCAAAATGTGAACAGGTTTGCTGATTTGACCACATAAACCTTGATTAACTGCCACACATGATATATTTCAACACGAGTTGTAAGATGATGGGTACAGACACTAGACAAAATCTTCTTTTGTAGCCTTTAAGGAAAATAATTGTACTTCAGTTTCACAGAGAGCAGCACAGCCAACAACAGGTCCAATAAGTAGAAGTATTTGTTTGGATGGCTTGGAGTTCAGTTATAGTTTGATATAAATAGGCTGTTGGAACTTTGATTACAGTGGATTTGTCCAAAAGAAACCAAAGAACATAAAAACAATGACTTAGATTAAAAAAAGAAATTAGGCTGCCCCAACCCAGCCTTTTTTCTTCCAATACTTCAACTCTGTGGATTTTCTAATGCAACTTCTGATCCAATACCAGACTCGGAATCAGGATCAGAATTGGCTTAATTGGACAAGTATGTTAGGAACATATCAGGGATTTGACTCTGGTTTTTTTTTTTTTAAATGAATGGTACTTAAATAGAAAAGAGACAAAAAAAAAAAAAAAAATTCAGCCATAAGTTAAAGGAAAGTACACGAATAAAGAATAACCAAAAATATGCATATGTACATATATACAAAAAGTGATGAAACAAACAACATATACAAGTGGTACAATATTGGTCTGGTGTATTTATAGTGAATTCATTTTGGATCTTTGTTTATTAGGGAGCGAGCGCTATACTGAGGCTGCCATCCATGATGTCATCTATAATCTTGATGTATTACTTAGATTAACATCATTTTGCTGGGTGGTATATAACAAAAATTGCATGACGTTGGCAAAGTCTGGCCAGATGATGGCTCAAGGGGAAAGTTCATGGGGGTCGCCAAAAATCAATAGGTTTGTTTCTGTCTGGAGTATGATGTGTGCAGCAAACATACTGAGTTTACTACTCAGGACTCAAGAGATGAGGTCATTTGGAAATTCAAAGGTCTGGCTGCTGGCAGTGTGAGAGCAGAGGTCGTAAGAGTCACTACAATCAATGGGCTCCTTCCTCTCGGGGCATGAATGTTCATAGCATGTCAAATGGAAATGTCACACCAATGAAGCCAATAGTTTGAGATATGTTGGTTTCCAGCAAGCAAAAACAAATGAGTTGGTGAAAATGGTTGTATCCACACCTGACCGGTTCACTGAGGTTTAAATCAACTTTGCCCCCTTATTTTATCGATTAAGGCTAGTGGGAATAGGTTTCTTTTTACTTAGATGTCATATGGTTTTTATTTGTTTGTTTTTTATAATTTGGTTGACCCAAACCTCTATATCAGACCTGGGCATTAGGTGGCCCGCGGGCCACATTCGGCCCGTTGGCTGTCCCTGTCCAGCCTGCGTAAGGTTACCCAAAATTAGAAATCAATACAACCTAGTGCTTTTATTCTGAAGGTGCATTACGTATTTGCGTGTACATACACAGCCGCACAGTAATGCATTCCACAAAAAAAATATGAAGTTACCTTGTTGCAAAAATGATAGTTTAAAAAAAAAGAAAAGTTGAAACGGAATGTAGATTCTTTAATAAGACATTCAAGCCCAAGACAGTCTGGAACTTCCTCACTAAACAAGAAAAAAGAACTGAAAAACATTAATAAAAACACCAAGAAATTGCTGGTTTACTGCATATATACATGTTCTGTATTGTATGTATTGTAGTCTGAACGTATTTTGTATTGGATAAATAGAAAAGTGAGATATTGATTTAAGTTTTTACAATTTGTTACTGCTATATTTGTTATATTTGACTGTCTCCATATTAAAATACTTATAACATGCATTTTTACTAGTAGCAGCTTAAAAACCATATAATTTACTGCATTTTATAAAGCTATGAAATTCATATTGAGCAGAATTTAATTCAGAGTATTGGTCCAGCCCTCCACAACCTTCACAGTTTCTCATGTAGCCCCTTGGGAAAATTAATTGCACACACCTGCTCTATATGAATACCAAGGTCCTGTGAAGTTGTTTGAATGTGATTGAACGGTGCTCCTGGGGAAACAATGATAAAAATCATGAAGGATCATTCAGTACTCAAGAATGGTACACAATGTCACTTTTTGGCATAGATTTTGTTTTGAACATGTCATTCAGTCCCAGTGTTTTCTCAGCTTTATTGAAGAAAGGTTGATGACACATTCATGAGCAGAGAAGATGAAATTGGCTTTGAAAAATAACTCACTTTAAGGACGTGGATGAATAAATGCATTTTTTTTTTGTTGTCAGAGGTGGATCAGGTATATATGTGTTAATCCGTGTTAGCATGTTTGGATTTACATCTCCGAATTGTGCACACCATTGCTGCCTCTAACGGTGTGTGTGTGTGTGTGTGTGTGTGTGTGTGTGTGTGTGTATTATCATCAGTGTGGTTCCCAGTGTGTCCTCCATTAGTCTCGATGTGAGGGTGTGACAGTACCAGACCGCTAGGATCTATGGCTGGTAAAAATAGACTATGAAGCAGCTGTAGCGCTCTGTAGGCTGGCACTAACACAATCTGTCTGTAGTCACACTATCGGTCGGCTCTGCTGAGGGAGACAGGAAGCAGCGTCCATAAATCACCCTTTTACTTCCTGGGTTAAAGGATCCACAGATACAAGAGAGCTGTTAGGTGGAGTGTAAATATACATAACCTAGTTAGTGAGAGCGATATGTCACTGCCACTGACTGGGAGGACTGGGGAACGAGCAGTGGTATGGTTACCATTTGTAGAGTTTGTTTTAAGCTTGGCCACTGTCACTATATTTCGTGATCTTCTACTCTATATAATATACTCTAAGGGCACATGAATCAACCTTAATGGACTAATAAAAAATAAACTATGTTCATGATCTGGGAGAGGACAAACAGAATGGTCAAAGTAATATAACATTTTAATCGTGTTTGTTTGCCTCAGAGGCTGATTAGTCTCAGGGGAGGAGAAGAAAATAAACAATTTGTTCCTCGAATGAATCATTTATGCCCTCAAATTACTCTCCTTCTTAATATTAGGTGCCCTCTATTTACTCAGTTGTGCCCTTATATCACTTGATCCATTGCCTGAAAGTAATTTTCATTAAGTTGTTGTACAGGATTGAACTGAAGTTAAAGGTTCTTTGGCTGTTCTCTTACTTACCAGAAAACAAGTAACTTTTTTGTACTTTATTTTTTTAATTTTCATTTACCATTTTCATTTATGTAGCGCAATTGCTTACAAAGATTTTAATTTTCTCAAACTTTCCTCGACTTAAAGTGTCAGTGCTCTGATTTTTTTTGAATGAAACATAAACAAAGCCTAACTTTGCAGGGTTATATCCTGACGCACATGGTGCATATAGATTCCTTAGATATTTTAGTTTTATATGACACCAGTATCTCCAGTATGTTCCTAAAAGCTAGAAAACGGCGAAAATACTGACGGCTCGGCCGTTGGAATGCTAAATATCGATACTTGGTGGTCATGAATCGATATTATATTGCAAAATATTGCGATTCGATGCTGTATTGCTTTTTTCTCCCACTTCACATCTAGACAGGTAGTTCTTCCAAACCGGTTAAATTCACTTACTAGAAAGCTAGTAACTGGGTTTAAGTGCTCGCAAATTGTTAATTTAAGATTGCTGCTGTTTCAGCTCTCATTGCTGACATTCATGCTTCGAACAGATCTAAACCAAAGACTAACCCTTTCCCCTTTTGCCACCAACATAACAAACTACCTTGTACGCAAGAGACTATACTACCAGGGCCAAGTCAGGGATACATGACAGCGTCCTTTTATTTACAGGTTCTAAAAAGTGTTTTTCTTCAAGCTCCATCAATTAAATGTATGTACTGTATGGGACTAAGGCTGTTGTTACTAAGCTATACTTCCATTCCATTGTGAAAAATATATTTATATTGCAAAATTAATGCATGAATAAATGAAACAGGACATGATAATGACTTATCTGCCAGCAGTTGTATTGCAATTTGTGATCTATTGATTATTTAGCATTTTAATGGGATGCAAATGTATTCCAGATAACTTATTATTAATTTTTATAATTCGACTTGGTTTGGGGGTCATTAAACACGTTTACCACATGCCATACAATTACATGCGTTAATTGAAAAAATGAACAACATTAATTAAGGGACATAAGGCATGCAAATTGCATGACACTCTTTATTTGCATCTGGACGCAAAGCTATTATTGAGTTGCCTCTTAAGAATTGTACACTGATTTGGTGAAGGCATTTTTTATGTTTGTTGTTCCTTATTAATATTTTGATGGCTTCCTGCTGTAATTGGAGGTATTACTCAGAAGAGACAGTTGAAGTCTGCAATCACAGTGGAAAAGACTAAAAGCTGATTATGGTAATGTTCATTTGCTGAAATAGGGCCAAATCAAAGTAATTTACTACTTTAGCATTTCAAATTGGTTATGCAAATGGATTTTGTTTTGAAATATAATTTGAGCTGTTAATTGTACCAAGGAACACCAGAATATGTAATATGGCCATAACGGTTTGTTTTCTTGTGTGTGTGAGGGTGTGATGATTGAAAAATTTGGTTGAAGATATTCTGAGTCTGTAAAATCCCAGGATGAACACATTAGAGCTCACATGATAATTGGTGTATATTAAAGAAAATATTTAATAAGGCATCTACTTCATGAACAATGATCAACATGTATGAAATAAGCGTGATATATTTAACAAATGGTACTTTTATGAGATAATTATGAAGGAAAACTGTCATAATTTGTGAGAAAAGTCTACAGCCATGTAAGCAGGATTCAACGTAACATTAGTTTGAGCTAAATGCTAATGTCAACATGCTAATATGCCCACAATGACAATGCTAACATGCTTATGTTAAGTAGATAATGCTGATCATGTTTACCATCTTACTTCAGTGTGTTAGCATGCTTAACATATAATAATTAGTACTACACACATAGAACAACTCAGGATATTGGAAATGGCATTAGCTTTTTCCAGCATAATGTCAAAAACCAGATCAGGACAAAATAAAATTACGGACACAATAATGGCACTTAATGAAAAGTCAAGGGATCACCAAAGATATTACCCGCGGAAAATATAAATGTCTGTACAAAGTTTCATGTCAATTAATTCAATAGTTGTCAAGAAATTTTACTCAAAATCACAAATGTGAAGCTAATGGGGGTAGCTTTCACAGTGGACCTGTAACAGTACCTGGAATTCAGTACTGGTACCTTTGGTACCTTTTTTCAGTACTTTATTCTCTCTTACTCTCAGCTCGTCACCAGGGCATAGGATGCAACAACGGGAGGCTCCCGTGTATCTCAGAGGAGTTGTGCACGCGACTACTTTCTACAGCAATAATTTAGCATTACATCACATAGCAGTGGGCGCTGTTTGTGTGGAGTTTTGAAAAGGGTAACCAGACTTTAAGCTCACTACAGCCCTGACTCATGGAAACTAGAACGGGCTGCAGGAGCGACGTAGTCTCGCTCACTTGCTCTCACTGTCTGCATCACAGCCTTATTAGACATTAGCGTAACCATCAATTACAATTACTTCCTGCATGGATTTTATTTCCAATCATTCGGCTAACGTGCGGTTAAAAACAGTTACTCTCTCAATCAAATGCACCCTCAGGTATTGAAATTAGGTAAAGTCATGTTAAAAGAAACGGTATTTAGTAGTACTGACGTTATTCGGTTGGTACCCTAAATAGTACCAAGTTCTGTACAGAGCCTCATTGGAATTAAAAATCTCTTTTCCAAGAGAGACCTGGCCAAGAAGGCAGCATAAAAAAGATACAAGTTACAACATTAAACACAGTTACCACAGAATGACACAAACACTGAGTGAGCATAGCCAACATGAGGAGCAGTCACACTGACCAAGGGAAGCCATTTCTTTGTCCATTAAAATCGATTTGAATTCAACACAAGTGTGTACACAGATATGAAGGGAGCAGCCCAAAAATATATTTGTAGATAGAAGCTAACCAATGAGAGAGCCTGTGGACATACAACAAGTTGCGCTATATAACAAGTCAAGGAATCACGAAAGTCATCTGGACTCTTCCTCTGATCTGTAACAAATTCCATGGCAATCTATCCAGCAGTTGATGAGATATTTCAGCATGGACCCAAGCACTGGACTGACCCACTGACCCAACTGCCTTTGCCAAAATCTAAGCAGTAAAGAATCTGTAAGATGTGCGAAAATTGCCCGAGTGACAGAAACATAAGTAATTATTGATTTGCTCTGCTGCATTTTAAAATAGCAGCCTTTCATTGTGTGAACTCACGAGGCACCAAGGCCTTCTCTGCAATAACAAATGACAGCTCATCACATCTGTGAGTCACCAACCCCATCAGGGCTCTTTAATGGCTTGGATTCAGTCCCTCACACTCGCACACACACACACAAACGACATCAAGCAGCTTCGTCACCGAGAACAAAAGTACACACCAGTGTTTGTTGATTCATTGAGACTGATGAATCAACAGCTGTGACTGAATATACAGTACAATGGAAAGAAAAGCATGCCGGATACGGATAAGGTCAGAGGGCAAAGAGGGATGTGTAGAAGGTCGGGGATTAGACGATCTCAAGAGATGGTGTTAAGGATGAGGAATGTGAGCAGAAGAGGTTGGATTTGTGTGCATATTAGAGAGAAAGAGAGACAGAAACAGTGAAGGAGAGAGAGGCGGGGGTGTGAGATGATGGATGGGTAGAGAGGTGGGGGTGCGTGGGGGTGATATGACAGATACCTCGTGAGTAACGGCGGGCCTGGGGCAAAATAACTCATCGCTGGAATCACACAGGAGGGCCCTGATCATGTGTGTGTGTGTGTGTGTGTGTGTGTGTATGTGTGAGAGAGAGAGAGAGTATGAATTACACAAGCAGTATATACATAGTACAGTATATATGTGCGTGTAGATTCATGTATACTGTATTTGTGATGTTCCATATGCAAGATGTGTGTCAGTGCGAGGAACCATGCAGAGAGAAGCAGCACAAGCCAGCAGAGGGAAAAGAAAGGATGACAAGCACACTCCTGAGAGAGACACACATACAAAGAGAGCGGGAGAGAGAGAGACAGGGAAGGGGAAGGTAAGCGGGCTGAGGAAAAAAAAGAAGCGAGGAAGAAGAAGATGAAGAGGGCAAGAGGGAGGCTAAAACAGCTGCAAAGAGATAAAGAGCTGTCCCAAGGTGAATCATATAAAGAGAGGAACCAGCAAGAGCAGCGAGGCACACACACCGAGAGAGACTCATGCAGACAGATAATGATGTATTGACACAACTGGCCTGTAGGTGAGATTCTCTGCACCTTTTCTACAGTGACTAATCCTTTAAAAGACTCAGACACACTGGGTCATCATACTACATCACTGGACTCAAGAGGGAGAGAGGCAGGGGTTGAAGAGAGGAAGGAAGGAAGGAAGGAAGGAAGGAAGGAAGGAAGGAAGGAAGGGGATTAAATAGGTGGCCACACACGTGCACAAAGACGGAAAGGAAGGGAAGGATGACAAAGATACAGTCATTAGTCCGTTTCACACGGACTGCAACCCTGAAGTCTGTAGATATTATCCAGAGAAGCTGTGAAGTTTGTGAGAGCACAATTTACTGTTGGCAAACTCCTCCCCTGAACGATCCCCGTCCTTAGCAACTGTTACTAAGAGAAGAAGGTCCGTCAAGCTTTGAGCTCTGAGCAACATGTTGAAACGGTGCATAAGGGGTTTGTAACCCCTTGTAACCCTTTCCCAACTTAATATCACAAAGACCAAAAGACATAAATATGTCTGCTCCAAGTTAAGCTGCAAGCTTGCAAACACAATAAAACAATGATAGAGATTTTGTGTATTGTGCTACAAAACTACCAACCTCTATAGCACCAGTGCTATAACCAAAAGAAGTTAATATACAGCCCTGTAATGTAGTATTGTTGAACATAACATCCCAATAGGACATTATGAACCTATTTATTTTTAATCTTTGTAGCAATTTGTGAATGGGCAGCCTTACTCGCAAAGGTATTACTTCAAAAATAAATCGCGAAAACAGTGCCTGTATCCTCCATGGTGGCTGACAGTCTGCAATGCTTGATGGACATAGCAACAGTAACTAAGCTTTTGCGAACGGTCAATTGTTTGAATTAGTGCAGTGCCCGTAGGAAGTCCACTACAATGTCTGCAACTCCATAAAACACTTACTTTTTATAAGGTACGCACACCATCCAACACATACATATTGAACATTGATATTTGCTGGAAACTATTTGAATATCATTGGAAAATGAACCTTGTAGCGCACTTTAAAACTCCTAAAGATAGGTAGGCTAAATAAACTTACAGATGAGATGAGGCAGGCGTAGAAATCCAGAGTGAATTGTGTTACTGACCAGGTGTAGGCCTATCACACAATGGGGCGGAGCTCCCCTAAAAGGTGTTCGATCGGAAACAGTGCAATGCTGCAACACGTCCTACGTAAATAATGAAATCTTGAAAAATGTATTAAAAAACCTTCAAAATCGAGGATGCACCCCTTTGTGCCATGCACAAGCCACATACGAAATCTTAGTCAGTCTGACTAACGATCACACACACACACACAGAAAGAGAGAGAGAGAGAGAGAGAGAGAGAGAGAGAGAGAGAGAGAGAGAGAGAGAGAGAGACTTCTTGCTTTTATAGATAGATTGACTGGATAATAGACTGGACATTAAAAATAACTTTTTCTTGCCAGGTCCCTGCAAAGTATGTAATATCCTATTGGGCCCGTGTGTGTATAGAGCTGGTAAATTATCATCGAGCAAGCGTGCTTGTTGATGAAGGCGACAAACATGTCCAACTGGAGAGACAGTGGACACAATGGAGACACACCTTGAAGATTTTTAGCGTCTGTCACACATGCATCTCGCAGAAAAAATACACTTCAACTCTTAATGTATGCTTCCACACTTTTTGATGCTTCAAGTCCTTTTTTGTTGAGTCATAATCTGCATAGACAGCTGTGTACAAAAATATCCAGCTGTATACGTGTTTTGAAAATATTAAGCGTATCTCTGATGATTGACCGAAGCTCCCGGTCTGGAGTTTGTGTATATGTGCCGCTCACATCTTGCTTACAGTGGGAATTCCAAGTGGCAGTAAGCCCAGATGCTGAAAATGATGAAAAAGCTTCATAAACAAGACTGCAGATTTCTGCAGGACACATTTTACGTCATTTCCTGCCTCCTGCATGCTCTACCCAGGCACATCCATCCCCTAAACCAAACAGAACACTTCTAGTTGGTAAGAATGTGTCTGTTGCTCCAGACAATGTCCGAACTTGATTCTCTGGACAATGTTTGTATTAGAAAACAGCTGTTTTAGAATGAAAGGGTGGAGAAAAAGTGCCAGTCAGAAAGATGGAAGGAGGGAAAAATGCATGTCAGGATTACAGATGCAGAAGACAAAAATGTAAATGCATTACGTTAGATCCCGTTTTCTCCTGGCTTATGAAGATATTCTACATAGGTTTAAACCATAGACTGTATAGGTTTAAACCCACATGCATGTAAGCACTCACAAGGATATAAGCTGCCTGGTCATTGGCAAGAAATGTGTAGATAAGAAACTCTTCTCTTTCCCCAATATTAAACATTACTATGTGAAAAGCAGCACTTCATTTTTGTTTAGAAATGTTCCATTTCCTGCTCTTACTCCTCTTCTTTTTTTAAGTTGCTAATCAATCCTGGACCGCTTCCTCCTACAGCACCATGAAATATGAGACACTGTGAACTGGTGTGAAGTTAAACTCATGCCCCAGCACGTTCAGTGGATCTTCAGTGTCACTCCTCTGTACAACTATGCTACAATTAATTTTGTAAGATCCTGTTTTTCCCTTTACATTCATTATCTTTGTTTAACATGTTAATATGACACAGTATGCAGTTTCTAGTGAAGTACTAGCAATATTAGTATTGAGAAAATGGGAAAAGTGCTTATACGGGTGTGCAAAACAAGGTGATGCAGTCCAAAAAACACTGGCAAACTGTATATCCTAGGGACTTTACACTGTGATCAAATAAACAAGCAAACATAAGGACATCAGCAGGAAATGGGTGAAGACAGGAAGGGCAAGAAGGGGAGGCGAAGAGGAACGTTGTGCCAGCTTATGAAGAAAAAAAGGAAATGTTTACGGACACTCAGGCACCAAGGAAGGAAATCAGAGTGGGTGGAAAGAATGTGGGTGAATATACACAAGAAGAAAATAGGAAAGGACGGAAGCAAAGAGGGCAAGACAGGCAGAAGAAGCAGGACTGATAGAAAAGTTGGTGGGACTAAAAGGACAGTCAGAAGGGCAGTTCGTTAGGAAACAAGAAGTGGGAAGGAGGAAAGAAAGGAGGCCAGGAAGCCAGACAGGAGTCAGACAGGTGAGCAAAAGGAAAGAACCGGTCAAGAGAGAAACAAAAACAAGAAACATAGAAGGAAGCCAGGTGATCAGGAGGTCACGTAGTTAGAAAGGAGTCAGCGAGATAGAAAACTAGAGCATCATTACAGAAGAGGAGATGGCAGACTGAATGGCCGACATCATAGAGACATCTCCTCTCTCTCTCTCTCTCTCTCTCTCTCTGCTGCACCTGAATGGGAAAGGTGAGTGATTGTTGCGTGGCTGTCACTCGCCCATGCAGTTTAGACGGTGTGTTATTCAGCTCAGAGGGACTCTGTGAAGCTCTACACTAACTGTGTCTATTAAAAAAGATATTTAAAAAAACACCCTGTTCGATATGAGGATTAGGATTCATTGCTCTATACACAGTTAAATAGGCTACACAGTGCTTAGGCGTGAAGTAAAGAGAGCGGTGCAGATAAATACACACTGAATGGCAGCGGAGGATTTGTGTTTTACAGCCTGGAATGTATTGTAACAACACACACACACACAACTGCACATGAACACAAACCCACACACTCGCATGCATCTCTATAATCGGCTGTATCCCTTTATATTAGGCTCTGTCAAGACTTTTAGCCCCACAGCCCACATATAGGCAACATGCAAACACACAAACACACATGCACAAGACACACAGAGCTTTCAAATTGTGTAACATGCTGGTTTTATGTAAGTGTGTCGCACACCCACTCCCTGGGAGTTGACAGTTTGCAGAGCACTGAGGTAAAGAGGAGGGAGAGAGAGAGAAATGGAGAGAAACTATGACAGAGGGAGGTACAAAAAAGGGGAAGAAATGTAGTCCAGGGCATCAATTTCATCAAGACTGTTCGCTTGTTTTCAGCCAGAACTGACAGCATGTAAGAACGCATTAAAGCATTGCAAAATAATCGCTGGTCATAATGCAAAAAGCTAAAGTCAGCTTAAGCATTAGCTTATTTGTTTGTTGCATCATGACTACTTTGTGTCTTTTAAACTGCTGTTTTAATTATGTAAGAAATACTGTTAAGATCCCAATGATCATTACGCATTTTTAGCTTCTGTGATAACATTTTTTTTTGAGAGAAAAATGATATAAAAAGCAGTGGGAAATCTGCCAAGAGGGATTTGATTCCATCACGAAAAAGTGACTGTGACAACAACCACATGTAGTGTCTGGAAAACCACAGCAGTTCAAAGCTTACACCATCCATTCATCCCACAACAGCATTGCTACATGATGTTTAATTGGATACATTCATGTTTCTGTCCAAGAGGATGTGTCATCAAACAGGATATTTGACCAAACAAAGGGTGCCTTTACACCTATAACAAACTCTGCTGCAAAGCCTGTTCGGTTTGTTCAGGCTGGTATGAAAGACGTTGATCGATCTCTGGACCAAACAATCAGACCAAGACCACTTAGGTTGGGTCTTTCCTATCAAACTCCAGTGAGCCAGGACATCAAACCTGTAATAGGTTTTCCCTGATCCATATCAGTGGATGAGTAGATAAACTTTTGCATTTTCTCTGTTGTCTGGCTTCGTATCACACGGAAAAAGTTTCCTGGCGAAAAGGCAAAAAGTATCACTAAAAAGCCATAAAAATATTTGCTCTGCTAGTTGATTAGATGTATCTTGTAGTAGAGCAACAAAAGAAGATGTCCTGCAGAACGGTCGTCTCTGGCCAATATCAACAAGGCAGCATGCTTTGATGGTAGTCCAGCTCTGACCTTGATTTATTCTCCTGCTAACTGCTAGCAACTGTTGATTTCGATCATCTGCAGAGTATGTTTTACAGTTGGAAAAGACTGTGATTGGATCATGATCCCATCGCACAGAATTTGTTTGTGACCGGACCAGGACCACTTTGTCGAAAACAGGTCTCTCTGCTCTTGTTTTGCACCTTGGTCAGTTCCGTTAATGCAAGGTTTACGTCATTTAGAAAAATGACAAAAAAAAAAGACAAAAATAGGCTTCAATTATTTCATATAAACAATTTTTTAACCAGACAACCAGAAAACAATGCTTTATCATAATATACAGCATACAGCACTATGCAAACGTCTTAGGCAGGTTTGAAAAAAATGCTGTAAAATAAGAATGCTTTCAAAAATAGTGTTAATAGTTAATAATTATTCTAGGCATTTCACACCTGCCTAAGACTTTTGAGACTTCACAGTACTGTACATTGTTATGTAGACATGAAATATTGGGATAGAAGATTTTGGCCATATCGCCCAGCCATAGTCCAGATCTGCCCAAACAACATCATACTAAAAGGGGAAAATAAACCATCTAGTGGTTAGCACTTTTGCCTCACATCAGAAGGGTTGCTGGTTTGAATCCAGCTTTCAGCTCTTCTGTGTGGCGTTTGCATGTTCTCCCTGTGTCAGCTTGAGTTCTCTCCGGCTGCTACGGCTTGCTCCCACAGTCCAAACACACGCAGCTAAGGTTTAACTGGTCACTATTGGGATCGGCTCCAGCCCACCGCGACAGTTCGGATAAGCAGTTAGGGATAATGAATAAATAAAAGATTCAAATGTCGAACCAACACAGGTTTGAAAACACCCTTACAATGAGAATAAAATAATGATTAGTTAAAGACCTTAATTGATATACTGTTAATGTTGTATTTACATGTACATATTGTCCTCAACCCATTCTTTGTTCATACAACTAGGTGCTAAAGTAGTGTGTTGGTAGAATAGTATTGCCTCACAGCAGGAAGAATTCTTCTTGTGTGGAGTTTGCATGTTGTCCTCGTGTTCACACAGGTTTCCTGGGTTGCGGATGTGTTGATTTCCGTTCACCGTCTGGAGATTTTAAATTGCCTGAAGGTGTGCAAACGATTGTGTTTATCTGCGCACGTGTCGGCCCTGTTAAGAGCTCCTCTCTGCCTTCCACCCATTGCCTTACGGAAACCAAATTAATTCAGCTTCTGAGTGATCTGTCTAACACCAACAGGCATATTCAAATGCTCTCCTTCAGTTTGATGGAGCAGAAAATGCGAGGCGATTGCATCATCCATTTGCCACCAAGCAGGTTGTGTGGCAAATGGTTGGTGTTGCGTTTCCTTCCATCTGCTCCCAGTAAAATACGTGATGTTCCGCCATCTATCATTACAAATTCTTATTTAGACAGGATGCTTCTGCTCAAGCTGTGCGACAATGCGCCTGGAAAAGACGTCCATGATACCACAACATGTAAACAACTGCAGAACATGCACAGAGTAGAAATGCAGAAAGGGGCATTTCACATTGTAGATAGGGCTTTGTTTTGGCACTTTGCTTTTAGACATGCTGTATAAAAAGAGGGCTCAGAGGTCAGAAGCAGTAGGGATTAGATGATGCGATTGTCTAATAATCTTTGTTATAGCTATCATCGATGCTGTCCTTTGATTTCCTTTAAATCTGTCCTCAGACTTCTCATGAGCGGAAAACTCCAAATTGAATGAGCTCAATTGACATTTTTCAGCTGTGTTCAGCCAACTCAGCTCTCTTATTCATTTGAATGGAGTTAGTCTGTCAGTACAATGGAGGTGCCAACACACAGGGTTCCAGCAAAACAACACAAGGTCATCTGGCAAGAAAGTTTAACCTTAACAACTACAATACGACATCATCCAACAAGGTGCTGTGTTGGCAATCAAATCAAATCAAATCAATTTTATTTATATAGCCCAAAATCACAAATCACAGATTTGCCTCAAAGGGCTTCACAGACTGTACATACAAGCGCAGATTCCTTAATGGTCACCAGCACAAAAGATAAAACAGCTGCTGCAGTGATAACTTTCAGATTTCTGTAAAATACCCAGCTCTCTCCTATTTTTTTTTGTTTCTCCCACGAAACTACCAGAACATGGCCCTTAAATGTTATGATGAATAATCATCCTACACAGATCCATACATTTCATTTCTGTGTGCTAACATCACCCAAGTTGCCAAACCGAACCAAATGAGATAACACAATGGTGATTGAGCCTATTGCCCACTCAATAAAGCCCTTACATTTAAAGTATTTGGCGTGCCTATGAACTCGGTCCACCGAGACGACCTAACACAACAGACTCTCTCTTCAACTCACTTGTGTGTAAAGTAGGACATTGTCCAGTCCCTTACAACTACAGACTATGAAAATTCAAATGCAAGTGAAAATTAATCTGAGATCCAAAAACACAACACTTGCTGCCATTGGTGCCGCCAAAGACAACAAAACAGGCATGCTGTTTACATTCTGAATCCCTGCATAGGTCAGGCAGTTGTCACCAGAACTAGCCATGCCTGCTCACAGGCTGCAGCAGAATACTGGCTTCTAATAATAACTTTATCATGTGCAGTCACAGTGCCGGCTGGTTAGCTTTCAGACTGTGAGCCGTGTCATGCCACACAAGCACCAAATTACAAAATGGCAACATTTGCCAGTTTGTAATTCCCAGCTGAAGCTTTCCTTCACACTGAAACAGCCCTTATGGGACTCTTTTTATGGAGCTTTTTAATCAGAAGGCTGGCATGCAGGCTGGGGATAAATGCATTGTGAATACAGGCAGTTGAGTTACCAGAACAAGCGGGAGCAGGCAGGTGTGGTCTTTAAAAACAGGGGAGTGCTAAACTTAGGTCAATTTTCACTCCAACATAACATACAAAGATGTTGACAACAACATGGTGGTGATTGAGCAAATTAAAAAGGACAGAAGACATCAAGAGTAATCAAGTAAAGAGTTAGAAGTCACACATTGTTACTCCTGTGTATACCAAATATAACAAGCCTATCATTAGAGGTGGGGGAAAAATCGATACAGCATAGTATCCCGATATTTTGCATGGCAATGTTATATTGATTCATGGCCAACTATCGATATTTAGTGTTGGGCCGTGGGTATTTTCACCATTTTTGTTATTATCATAGCTGGCATACTTTTAGGAATATACCGGAGGTACTGGTATCATATGAAACTAGAAGACCTAAGGAATTTGTATCACGTCGAGAAGCTGAAGAAATAACGCTGCAAAGTTAGGCTATTTTCTGATGTTTCATGGTGATTTTCAAAGCGTTCATGTGACAACACTGTGAAAGTAACAGAATCCATTACATCCTTCATATGCAAAGACTTGAGGCTGTACAATGTTGTGGGTTTAAGCTACATACTAAAGAGACTGGAACTAGGTATGTAACTCCGTTGTGACGTTATTTACTCTCATTGTGGAGAAATAAAGACTGAAGTGAGAAGAATAGACTCTTATTTGACAAAACGCTTCTTGATTTAATTTAATTTTGTGGACACAAAATGCAGTTAAACAGTCGAATCGCAATATATTGTATCGCAATACTCACCATATCACAAAATGCTTAAAATCGCAACAATATCGTATTGTGACTCAAATATTGGGGTAAAATTGTATCGTGGGGCCTCTGCTGATTCACACCAGTACCTACCATCATGTCAAGTCACTAGCAAAGAGAATATACAAAAGATCCCTTTCTATATTTGTTTGTCTTTTCTTTAGAGGTCTTACAGAATTGCCGTCAACCGCAATACACAAAACCAGGATGTATCTGCTGCCTTCAGTTTGCCTTTCAATCCAGCGTGATTGTGCTGATGTGATTTTATGAAACATGAAAAAACAGGCAACAATGTAGCTCGAGCCACACTGACACTGAAAGCACAGATTGACAAAGGAACGTGTTAAGGGTTACAAAGAGGAATGACATGAAAGAAAACAATCTGTGATGTCGTACCTATACATGTTTGTGTGTTTCCGGTTCAATTACAATGCTGCAACCATCATTAAAGAGCGTGACACATTCACCTGCTCTCTTTCAAAGCCCTGCTCTCCTCTCATCACTCCGCTTATTCCAGCATTTCCCTAGTTTTCTCTCTCTGCTTTCCATTTTCTCTGTTCCTGTTCACCTGTACTGCTCTCTGAAGCTGCAGTACAATGGTTCCACGATCTGCTTTCAATTGTGGTTTCCTGCCTTTCATTTTTCACTGTCTCACCGTCTTTACTGTTTTGTCGTTTTTTATTTTGATGTTTATCAGTTTTTGCCTCTTCTCTTCTGCTTTCAATGACCGCCTCCCTGTGATTTTCACATTTTAGAGTCTCTCTTTTCATGCCTGTTCAGTTTTTGGTGCACCAGAGCAAACTGAACACTGTGTCCACTTTTGCTTTTTTACCTTTGGGGGCCAAGAGGTTGCTCGACAAATTTGAGGAGTCACACAATGATTAGTGACACATAATAGAAGAAAAAATACATATTTCTGCTCCACAAAATGCTTTGAATTTTTCACCAACCCTTGATTTTCTCCACTTGAAGCCAGTATAACCTGTGCATTAAGCTTTCTCACAATATCAGTTTTGAAAAATGTCATATTGCCATGAATTCCTAGTGAATTGCTGTCACTTTATGGTGGAGTTTTTTGTATTTTAAAATGCAAACAGACACATCATCAGCATTGATCTTTCATCTGTGCCATGGTCATCTTTCTGCTTCACCACATATGGAACATGCTACTCCCTGCACTGGTATTGAACTCTGCCATTCGTTGCATCTCCTAAGGGTATTTGACTAATTCCAATTGGTTGGTTTGGAGATGGGGTTCACAGCATCAGTCATTTTTGTCAAGATCTCGGAAAGATCTCCAACTTAAAGGACAGAATAGACTGTTTGTCCATACCACCCATAATCAAATCAAATCAAAATTACTTAATCTATCCCGAGGGGAAATTCAATTAGTCTGGTAGAATCTCTTGAAGAATGAGACAGTCTGATGGCTGTAGGAGAGACGGATCTTTGAATCTCTCCGTTGCAGGACGGAGAGATTCAAAGATCTTCAAAATGGAGGAGCCGTCCACTGCTGTTTTTTTGGTCCATAAAGGTTTTGTGTAGCGGATGATCCGGGTATTTCAGGATGGCCTCAAACATCTTGACAGGTCATCTCTCCACCACCTCCTCCAGTGTGTCCAACCTGGCTCCAACCACAGAACCAGCTCTTTAGACCAGTCTGTCCAACCTCCTTGCATCTCTGTGTCTGATGCTGCCTCCCCAGCAGACTGCAGCATAAAACAACACACTACCACCACAGACTTATAAAACATCTGCAGCATCTTACAACAGATGTCCAGAGATCTGAGCTTCCTTCAGAAAAAGAGGCGGCTCTGCTTTTGTAGAGAGCGTCTGTGTTTAGGGACCAGTCCAACTTATTATCCAGGTATACACCTAGATACTTATAACTTGGCACCACCTCCATGTCCACCCCAGAGGTATTCACTGGCTGAAGGGGGAGCTTGAACCTGCAGAAATCTATGATCATTTCCTTAGTCTTTGAGGTGTTCAGTAGGAGATAGTTCTTGTGACTCCAGTCACTGTAGGCTTTCATCAGATCCCTATATTCAGATTCCTGTCCATTCCTGATAAACGCCACAATAGCAGTGTCGTCGGAGTACTTCTGGATGTGGCAGGACTCAGAGTTGTATTTGAAGTCTGCTGTGTACAGTGTGAACAGGAATGGAGCCAGAACAGTGCCTTGTGGAGCCCCTGTGCTGCTCATTAATGTCCCAGAAACACAGTTCCCCAACCTGACATACTGTGGTCTTCCTGTCAGGTAATCTGTGATCCAGGAGATGAAGGACAAGGATATGAGCGCTTCGCAGTAGCGCAACATCATGGTGATAGGCCCCGATGCAAATATCGTTTTTGGTCCCCCCCACTACCGCCCTAAACACAAGCACACACACACACACACACACACACACACACTCGGACACACACAGGCACAGCCACTCAAAAGAACTGCTATTGTCACCATCAGGGGTTCAAGTGGTCCGGAACGCTTCAGAACTGCGTTCCGATCCGCCACAAGCTACTCCATTCACAAAAAAAGGGTACTGTGGCAATTCAGGACAGCTACTTTTTTTTTTTCAACCTTCATTGGCCCCTGACGGTATCTGGACCCCGTAGCAGCTGCACTGGTTGCACCATCGATATTTCCACTATGATTTTGCGGCTCACGGTACAGCAAGGTTATAATAGTTTCGGATTTTTCATTAGTTTTGGTTTTGATTTCGTTGTGAATTTTTGTTTACAAATTCAGTTAGTTTTTAGAGTGAGTTTGCTAGTTTTAGTTTAGTTTTTATTAATTTTAGTGTTAGCTTTTTTTTTTGTAATGGGTTATGTGTTGGGTGCAAGATTCAAAGAGGTCATAATATATATTTCCTTTATTTCCTTTGGCTTATCCATCTTAGCCCCAATAAGGTTATTAAGTTTTACAGTTCCAGGTTTTTTGAATGAGTGTAGACATCCCTGTCTCAATAAACACATTTATGTGTTCCTGCATGTTCACTAACAGAATCCTCTTTCTAATCGCTGGATTATGTATGAAAAAAGTTGAAAAAGACGAAAACGAAAGACATTTCACTATGATTTTAGTTAGTTTTGTAACCACACAATACAGTTTCAGTTATTTATTGTTTTTTTAAACTCTAGTTTCTTTTTTTTAATTTCAATCAATTAAAATGTTTATTCAATTCTAGTTTTCGTTATTTCGTTATTTTTTGTTAACTATAATAACCTTGCGGTACAGGGGTACTATGGAGCTAAAAAAGGCTGCAGTTTTGGTGAATTTAGACTACAAAACCACTGATCTAGGTTTAGGGCAGAAACGTCCTGGTTAAGCAATAAAAGACCATTAACAAATGTACGTAAATGCCAGCAGTGAAGAATTTATGAGGGTAACGTCAGGCACGGAAGTTACGGAAGAAAACCTAAGTTACATAAAAAGAAAACGTGATTCACAAACTATAAACCACGGAAGTTTTGCAAAAAGCCCCATCGCCCTCAGATCGCCCTCAGCAAGATAGTGGGGGGGGCCTAAAATGTAAATATAAGTCGTATTTTGCTGCCTGTACAAAGGTCCTATGTTGTCGTTTTGAAGGGAAACCAGTCTGATCCCACTGCCTTGTGGTTTTTTAACATAGACTTTTATTTTTCTTATAGAAAATAGAAACATTACATAATTCCCACCTTACTGACACCCAATACCAACCTGTTTATTTTTTATTTTATTTTGAGGCAGTGTTTGAATAAGAATAAGCTAGTGCCGACTGATCCAGTAGAAGCTGATGATCATTTAATGCGTTTGAGAGTAACACACAGCTGGCTTTTCTTATGTTATCATTAAACCGTAAAACCTGAATTACTTATTTGGCCACTTCCGTACACGGCTCCGTCATTCCTCAAGGAGAACTCGATTGGAACTTGATTTCCTCCGGCACTTCAGAAGCCCTCCTTCCTTAACAACCATCCACTTAAAGAGTTATAGCTCCAATATCTCCCCCTCTGCTTCCTCGCCTGCAGTAGCACATACATTATGTTCCAGTTTCCTTAAGTGTGCTTTTCCTTTCCTTCCTAACTTCAATAAAAACTGATTGAGATTTACAGTAGCTCCGGCTAGTTCAAGTCCAGAGGATGGTTCCCAATTCCTAATGTTGTCTTTCGTGTGGTGCCACTTTTCAGTCAAAATCCAATCAAATGTCATGTTGGTGCAACGCTCTACTGGAGCTTTGCTGTCATGAATCTTCAGTAGACAAATATGGCAAAAATAAAAATTTCCTTTGGACACAAGATTTCTAATTAATAATTTAATCTCATAATATAAAAGGCAGATTGCCATGAAATTTGCTGAGCACATTCATGCTTCCAGCAGAATAAACATGTTGATTTAATGGCCTCATTGCCTTCATTCTGATAAGAGCCAAGCTTGTATTTCTACGTCAACAATGGGAGAGAAAAATGAAAAAACTAGCAACAATATTACATCTGAGAGTAATTTTACTGTGTTGAAATGTCAACAGTAATATATGAGGGGCAATATAGGCCATAATTCATTCTTCCCTCTCAAATTCACAATTTTACCTCACATACACAAAAAATACCTATATTTTAAAAAATAGGTATTTTTTTATGTATGTGAGAGGGAACAATGAATTATGGCCTATATCCCCCTCATAGTAATACATGTACTTGTTCCTACTAAATTCATTTTATGATTATTATTATTATTATTATTATTATTATTATTATTATTATTATTATTATTATCTAGCCAATCAGCTTCTTGTTTCTCCAAAAAAAGATGAGCTAAATCATCTCTGTCCTGCTTTCATATAGCTGTTGAGCATTGTAATATATTAAAAACCATCCTGGCAACGTGTCCTTGTTTTGGAGAGCATCGCCAGGAAAATATTGTTGAATTTGCCAGTGAATGACAGGGAGAAGAGAGGAGGTAGATGTGAATGGTATGAGGAGATGGAGATTACACAGGCTGAGCAAGAAACTAAAAAGAAAACTAAAATCAAGGATAACAAAAAAATGTTGAACAACAACAACAACAACAAAAAAGAAATACCTAACACAACTGCAGACAAATTTTGCTCGGAAGCATTTACCAACGCTGTTACTTCTCTTTTTGTTGTGAAACAATAAAATGGTTTAACACCAATCAATGCTCATTGACTGCAATGAAGCTCACTTGTTCCATTGAAGGGAGTGTTCGTGATCACAGCAGGTAATCAACTGACAATTGTAATGAGATGAAGGCATTTGCTCACAAATACAAATTATCATGTTTTCCTTGATGCATTTGAGAAGTGACAGACAAGTGGCTCACATCTCAACACTATTATCTGCTCATGATGTGATCAAATATGTCTGTTCTTGCTGAGAATAATACAATCATTTTCATACACACACGCAGAATGAGAGGATTGTATGAGGTTTGTTTTTCTGAGGTCACGTCAGCGACCTTTGGGTTATAAATAGGAAAATCTCACAACAATGTGCAAGATCTGTGCTTGTGCAAATCATTTTTAGAAATGTTAAATATCAGACAGGTTATAGAAAGCCTGACGTACTTCTAGGGTTGCTAAATTCTGGGAATTTTCAAAATTTCCATGGGAATTAATTGAAATTAATGAGAACTAACGTGCATTTATGGGAATTAACAGGAATTTATGAAAATTAACGTGAATTTAAGTGAATTAAGGTGAATTTATGTGAGGTGAAATTTATGTTTACAGGAATTCATGAGAATGTATGGGAATTTACAGGAATTTATGGGAATTAACAGGATTAATGGGAATTAACAGGATGGGAATTAACAGGATTAATGGGAATTAACAGAAATTTACGAGTATTAAGGGGAATTTATGGGAATGAACAGGGATTTATGAGAATTGGTGGGAATTTATGAGAATTAACAGGAATTTATGGGAATTAACAGGAATTTACAAAATTGAGGTATGGCCTTTAACAGGAAACTTTAATATAGTTGGGGAAAATATATTTAAAATTTTAAATCTTGACTAAAACAACAGATTTTATGCAAGTACCCTTGAATATCTCTGCTATTGCTCAATCACATGCACACAGCACACTGCTTACTGCAAGGGTATTGAAGGGCATTTTACTTAATTTTTAATGGGTGGGGTCAGGCAGATGAGAAATATTTAACTCAATATTCATGCGTTTGTTGTTCAATTAAATAATTAATTGTTAAATATAAGAATTAAAACTTGATAAAGTTCTACTTAAAAATAAATCTTTTGAAATGTTTTTTTTTTCAATTTATTATTTTGTATAAATGCCTGCTTATGACTAAACAAATTGTTTATCTCTTTTTCAAGGATTTTATTAAAAAACTGTGTGTAAAGATGAACCAACACGTATTAGATAAAGGACATAAGGGGCAAAGCTGCAGTTACATCAATGCACTATAACACATTTGAACCAAATGCTCTGTTTGTATAGTTTGTTTGCAAAGGATCATGAACCACAGAACATATCATTTGTCTTGAGGAGGACTCTGTAAAAATATAAAAATGATAACCACTACATCATGTCATGACTTAAAAAATGTTCATGAGCTATATCTGCTGCGTAGCTGCAGGCCATGACACTTTATCACCGATATTTTTAAATATTTGTCCTGAAAGAGTTCACTGCCTCTGAAAAATCACAACTGCAATCTTTTTTTTACTTCAGTGGATATTTTTCATGACTGTTTGTTGAGTGAATAATAATAAACTATCATTATTTATGTAAAGACCCAAGGTTATAAAGTTGCTTCCACTGCTGTGTTTTAGACCGCAACCTCTGTTAAACTAACTTAAATACAAATAATACAAGAAGAAAACATGAATCATTTTATTTAGTGCCAGTTACTGCAGATATATAATTTTCCATGATGGTGAGAAGTATTTAACCCTTTGACCGGTTTGATGTCACTGATGAGCCATCAGCAGGCGAGTCCCTGCACTGGATGATATCAGATCAGATCTGACATTCAAACGCCTCTGCTCGAGCTTGATGCAACTGTCTGTGTGGGAGTGGAACTACGCAGGAGCCATTGATTACCTCGTGGGTGTGCTAACAACCATATTTTGCTTAACAAAAAAAAAGAAAAACATATAATAAGTCTTTACTGCTACAATGATAAATTTGAGCAGTTTATTATTGGTGTAAAGCTTCAGACACAAAGCTGCAACATAAAATTGAACAATACAAAAAGAAGAGAGCTGAAGAGAAGTTTGTTCCCTGGGTTTCACTTTTATCTCTGAAGACTTACACAAAGAACTGTGCAATGTTTGCAATTATAACAAATGCAGTTGATCATAATGATATGTTGCAATCATTGTTTTTGTGAACTTCCCAAAATTTCATACAACAAAGTACTGTAGAACAAGCACCGTTTTGGAAGCTGAGAGGCAGCTTCAGGTCAGTAGGGTTTTTTGTGTGATTTTTGTTTGAGTTTAATTAGATGCGAGTTGTTTTCGGTCTGTCACTCTGGAAGTGGCGATTTCTTGACTTCATCTTTGCTTTTGTTGTATTAATTCTCAAATGTACATCACTTTGGATAAATGACATTGTAGAATTGTAGAATTGTGTATATATATCAGCTTGTTGGTGCTGTTAATGGATGCACATCGCACGTCACTTGTTTGTTGTTTGAAAATGACTTGAATTGTGCTCTACTGAATCATGCGCAAGCCTATACGTTGTTGAGATCCGAAATGTATAAAGGAAACCAGATGAGAATGTTGAAAGATACATTCTTACAAACAGCAATACTGTATGTATTATACAATCACCGGCCACTTTATTAGCTAGCAAGGTGTACCTAATAAAGTGGCGGTGTGGTCTTCTGCTGCCCATCTGCTTCAAGGTTGGACGTGTTGTGTTAAGAGATGGTCTTCTGCAGACCTTGGTTGTAACGAGTGGTTATTTGAGTTACTGTTGAACCAGTCTGTCCATTCTCTTCTGACCTCTGGCATCAACAAGGCATTTTCAAAGCCCAGAGAACTACCGCTCACTGGATATTTTCTCTTTTTCGGGCCATTCTCTGTAAACCCTAGAGATGGTTGTTAGATCAGCAGTTTGTGAAATAGTCTGACTTTGAATGTAGCATGGTTGTTGGTCTCTTAAATCACCTTTCTTCCTCATTCTGATGCTCAGTTTGAATTTCAGCAGCCCATTTTCATAATAGGTGTGTTTCCACTGAGTACTTTCTGAGTACTTTTTGGAAAGCGGCTGAGTGTTTTGGCTACACCCACTAGTTAGTTCCCCTCTGCCTCTGTTCCCATACAGGTTCGTTTGTAGCGGCTAACCAAAGGTGTTTGAATGTGACAACAGACCGGAGGAGGTTCTAGGAGTCTCACTCCTACTCTTCTTAACGAGCAGAGGGTGCCATCCCAAAGCACTCACAAGCGGCCCAGTCCTCCCGCAGCAGTCTCTCCCAGCTGCTGTCAGAGGCAGAGCAGGAGATGTTAACCTCTCAGCGTCCAGTCTGCAATAAATCACACATGCGCAAAGTCGCCGTCTCAACCGTATCCAATCAGCGTAGTTAGTAGTGGCTCAGTGGCGGCTCAGAAAAGTACCTACCCTAGGCAGGTACTCTCTAAACCAATACCTGCTGCCAACCAGTGAAGTTGGCCAGATCTTGGGCGGATCCTCTCTCCCAAGCCACACACATAGGGGCTCACTAGAGGGAAAAGTACCTGATGGAAACGCGCCTCATGTCTACATACCTACATGCATTAAGTTGCTGCCATGTGCTTGGCTGATTAGATATTTGCGTTAACAAGCAGTTGAACAGGTGTACCTAATAAAGTGGACAGTGAGTTTATGAGAAGGCAGGCAATTGTGACTATGGATGAACAAAGCAGCCCCACAGGCCATCAGGCTGCTGCTGTAGCTCTCTTGACCTTATAAAAGCTTGGCTTAATGAGCCAAGTGCTCAATGGAAAATGTTTTCACTTGTTATATTTTATTCCTCAATTCAACTTGCAGCTCTGCCGGTAACCATGGTTAACCTGCACATATTTTTGCAAATGAGACTCTGTGTCTCGTTAAAGGGTATGTAGTAGATCAGGCTCCAGCAACCGGTTGACTTTCTAAAGAGTTACAAACCAGTTATAGCTACTAAAGCTACTGTTTGAGATTAAGTTGGATTTAAGGCCTTAATTTAAATAAGGACAGGCTCAATGTCCCTTGATGATTAAGCTGCATTCAGAACTTCCTTTTCGGTGAATCTTTAACAAAAAAAGGCCATGCTATAAAGGTAATGTCTAAGATTACACTGCTAAACTTTTCAGTGTAAATTCTTTATTTTTTATTTTCTTAAATTTGCAGTATATTAAAATTTTCTTGTAAATTTACAACATATTAGTGTTCACAATGTTGTCAATAAATACACTGGAAAACCTTTTACTGTAAATTTACAGTAAATAGTGCTGTAATCATGTATGTTTTTTCAAAGTTTGACATCAAATCAGTAGAATACTGATCAGATTTCACTGTAAATTTACATCTAAGGTTAACAGTGTATGTTTATATTTAAGCTAAGTGCTGAAGAGACATAAAGACCGCCACAGAGTCTATTTTGGAGTAAAGAATATGTTGGCTTTATATTTTTGCATTGTACTTTACTTAAAAGAACTCAGTTTTACTACACACATATTTGTTTTTGATGTTCAGTTATAAACCTACATGAGTGTTGAGTTTGGTTGAGACATTACCTAAGATAACAGGGCTAAATGTTTCCAACACAATGACATTCAAAAATGATGTCTTTGTTGTTTATTATTGGACAAAAAAATAAATTATGGGCTTAACTTCATTCTCACTGGTTGACAAGCTTATTACCCTCCACCTATACCCATAATGCCCTTGGCTCTGTCCAAAACAAGGCGAGTGGAATTGTTTTAATGAACAAAAATAACAATCACAGCAATAATGAGAGAAACCAAAATGACTGGGACAAAAATGGTAACAAGTTGCAAACAGCAGCAATTACAGCAGGAAAGAGGAGCGGGGCTAGCATCGCTAATTACGATCCCACACTCTGTCCAGCTTTGAATAGGCCAAAGAAAAGAGAAGAAGGGAGAGAAAAGGGAGAGAAATCACCTCTCCTCCTCATCAGGCCAAAACCATCATGACAGCTGGATCCAATGAGCCATAGCCAGCCAAACTCTTACACCAAGGGAGGTCTGGGTCTGGCTGCTGGACTCCCCATTGCCAATTTCCTTGTAATGTTCCTTCTTCCAACCATTGCCTATTAGGCCAGCTGCCAGCCAGTGTAACCGCACTCTGGGTTAAGAGCAGCGCCTTACAAAAGTGAGTGCACTGGCCAGAGCACAGAGACAAGAAGCTGATGTGAATTTGGCTGGAAGAAGTTTTCCAGAAGAAAGCTTTGATTTGATTGTCATGGTCAAGTTAGAGAGCTGAGGTATGGAGCAAGCAGAAGGATTGTGCCCTTACTGCCGTGTGTGCACAGTAAGAGGGTCAACCTCCTCCATCTGCAGTGTGACTTCCCCATCTCTCTCCTCTTCTTTTGCTCTGTGCTACCAATCATCCTAATGACAGTCTTTCTCACTGACTCTCAACATGGAGCCAACTCTCTCTCATGTCTTTGCTCTCCGACTGCCTCGCAGCCAGTGCACCTTGAAACCACAGTGACTGTTGGCACTTTTTGAAGCGACTTTTCTCTTAGGAAGTTTGATATTTGCTTAACTATTCCTCAATGCTGCAATTATATCCAACAGGACAATCATTTGGCTTATTGTGAAGATCAAACAAAATCAAACAGTTTTGGGAAACCAGACAAATCTAATGAGCGAATTTTCATTTGCTCTGCAGATGAGTATACTCACTATCCCATTCAGACTGATTTCTAGCCGATATGGCCCCTTGGAGGGCCAATCAGCAAGTTTGATAGGCTCACTGACCGATCTATTCAGATCAAACTGTCAAACATAGGCAGCGCTGATCAAATATGAATCAAGATTATGTCATTGTGTTGCTTATTTGATGCGTTAAAGGTTTTCAGAAACAGCTTTTAGTGACAGTTTACCTCCAATTTGAGATGGTGACCCGGCCCCCATATTTGTCCTTCTTGAAAACAGACCAAGAACCACCCTAACTCTCTTGTCTTGTACGTAGTTGTTGCGATTGGTCGGGGGTAGGGCTGGGCAATATGGACCAAAACACATTTCCCCGTATTTTTAGGCCGATGGCGATATTAGATATTGGTATTTTAAACAAAACGTGCAAAGTTTTTAGTTTAAACTCGACATCACAAGTGATCATCATCAACCTGTTTTATTTGAAGACTTTATCAAATTAAAAGGTTTCCACAATTTGAAGCAATTTACTTTCTCAAACAATCTTGTGTTACTCTCAATCCTAAATACCTCCAAATTACAGAACCGTTTTTTTTTTTGAGGAGCTAGCTCTTGCTCTTATTCAACTGGCACAGTGTGTGCAATGTTTTGATGAAAAGTTTGTTGTGTTGCGTTGCTGTGCGAGGCAGAAGCCTACATACACGCACAAAGGGGCAGGGTTGAGCCAAAGAGTATGAGCAGCAGAGAATGCTCTGTGTCTGGCACAGAGAGGAGCAAATGGCCGTAACAGATAGCAGTCATAAATTAAGGCAACATCAAAAGATATGATATATTGGTATGGCGGTATTGTCTCAACTACATATCTCTTTCTGTAATATATCGGTATAATTCGAAATATCGATGTACCGCCCAGTCCTCGTGGAGGATCTCGTTTAGTTGCTCTGATTGTTTTGGGTCAGTTCTAGTTGCTCTGATTGGTTGGGGTCAGTTCTAGTTCCTCTGATGGGTTCGGGGTCAGTTCTAGTTGCTCTGATTAGTTGGGGGTCAGTTCTAGTTGCTCTGATTAGTTGGGGGTCAGTTCTAGTTGCTCTGATTGGTTGGGTCAGTTCTAGTTGCTCTGATTGGTTGGGGTCAGTTCTAGTTGCTCTGATTGGTTGGGGGTCAGTTCTAGTTGCTCTGATTGGTTGGGGGTCAGTTCTAGTTGCTCTGATTAGTTGGGGGTCAGTTCTAGTTGCTCTGATTGGTTGGGGTCAGTTCTAGTTGCTCTGACCGGTTGGGGGTCAGTTCTAGTTGCTCTGATTCGTTGGGGGTCAGTTCTAGTTGCTCTGATTGGTTGGGGGTCAGTTCTAGTTGCTCTGATTCGTTGGGGGTCAGTTCTAGTTGCTCTGATTCGTTGGGGGTCAGTTCTAGTTGCTCTGATTGGTTGGGGGCCAGTTCTAGTTGCTCTGATGGGTTGGGTCAGTTGTAGTTGCTCTGATTCGTTGGGGGTCAGTTCTTGTTGCTCTGATTCGTTGTAGGTCTGATCAAAGGCATTATTGTCACGCTACTGTTATACCATTCTTCCAAGTCTGCATATCTTCTTAAGGTCATCAGGCCATATTTTGGCTCCATTGAGGCTCAAATCCACAGCATTAAAAAACTTAAATAATTTATTCAAACTGCAGCAAGGGACACATCAAATTCACTTATTTACTTGATCACAGAACAACCATGGGCCTAAGCCAGCATGTGGTCAGTCAACAAGTGTGTCGGCCAAGAGAAGTTGGCCACAGCTGAAGTTTTGTGGTCATCCACCACCTACAGCCGGTCATTTTCTCTGTCCTCCCTTAATTTCTCTTCTGATGTGCTTTTTTACTGTGAAGATCAGCTCCCTGTTTAAGCTAGAGACTATGATTTTTAACAGAGAATCTTACAAAATATAGTTTTAAAGGCTTTTACCAGTCAGTGAGGGTACAATGAAAGACATAATCAAGTTGCATTATGGGAAGTGTAGAGTCTTTGAAGCTTAATCCATACTAGGGACACAGATAAGCCCCTCTGGCCTCTGCTGAACTAATCTAGTCCTTGTTTTTTTAAACTGTATGTCTTTGCAAGTCTTCCAACTTTATGGAAACTAAATCATTGGTGTACTTGTGAATATAATATGTTCCTTTTCTGTTCAGCAATTAAATATTATCATGAATAACTTAACAGTAGTTATATGAACTCCAGAGGTGGAAAGTGACTACAAGGGAATTGTTGTAAGTAGAGACACGCGCTCTCAGAGGGCAAAGTAAGTGGGCAGGGGGAATTGTGGGACTAATGCCTTTCATGGAAACAGGGCTAATAACAGCCCAAACCAACATACAGCGTTATCTGTTCTGTTCTGTTTTCCCTCGTCCATTCGAGAAATGTCATATTCTGCTAGTTTGATGCTAAATTTGTGTCCTAGTGTTTCCTAATATCTCATTTCTAAAATATTTGGTTCTCTGCTAAAACAGAGACCACTTAAGAAAATCACTATAATTCATAAAAACACACATAAAACATTAGTCATTTTTATAACTTAATAATGATTTTAGGTAGCTGCAGCTGGAAAGTGCAGGGTGCTTTTACATTAGTGTTGTCTAAATCTAACAAAACACGTCTTCCAAAGACACAAAAAAACATCCATTAAACTAAGAGAAAGCACAGTCTCCATCTGAAGGTTTCTCTTGCAGCACTAGTAGAGCGTATCCGTTCAACAGAGCTGATTACAGTCAATCATTTTATCAGAGAAAATGTCACATATCTCAAACACTAGATGTCACATTTCTTGGCCTCATCTGTTCTCTGTTATTCTGTTTTTGGCCGTAAATTGTGAGCCACAGTATCACTCTGCCTGTGTGCTCCATCCATTTACCCACTAAGAAGTGATAAGGGAGAGATCTATAATCGCTGACGGACATGTGCTATCGCAGAGGAACAGAGGCAGAGGGCAGAAGGTCAGCAGAGGAGAGAGAGGACGGCCGGAGATGGTCGTAGCAGGAAGAGAAAGGATGGGAGCAAACTGGAAATCCACTGTGTGGCCGATAATATCCACTAGGGTTGTAAAATTCTTGGAATTTTCAAAGTTGGAAACTTTCCATGGGAATAAACAGGAATTTATGGGAATTAATGGGAATAAACTGGGAATTTACAAAGCTGAAGGTTGGCCCTTAACAGGGAACTTAAATATAGTTGGGATAATGTATTTTAGCCTAATCTTGACTTAAACAACCACATTTCATGCAAGTCCACTTGAATATCAGCTATTCCTCAATCAGATGCACACAGCACAATGCTTACTGCAGGGCTATTTTTGGAGGGGGGTCTTTTTACTTTACTTTACTTTACTTTAATTTTTTAATGGGTGGGGTTGGGGGTGAATAATATTTAACTCAACATTTATGTTTTTGTTGTTCAGTGAAATAATTGATTGTTCAGTAAAATAATGAAAACTTGATAAAGTTCTAGTTACAAATTAATCTGTTCAAATTTTTTTTTTTTAATACTTCCAAAATTCCCCAGCTTAACTTCCCATGGAAAGTTTCCATAATTTCTAGAAATTTACCAGAAATTATGGAACCCTAGTATTTACTATCCAATTACATTTTTTATTGATTAAAATCAATTTCTAAATACATTTACTTTTTATTCTAAGCGCACACAAAGAAACAGCAAGAAATCAGAAGCCCTACCACATATTTTATTGAACAAGAGATTTCAAGAATCCAGTGATGAAGCACCACAACAGTGAATGTTTCCAACGTCTCCAACGGTGACATAAATAATAAGGGTCATGAGCAGGCCTGACATCTGACTTTGTCATAGAAAGCAGTATATCTGTGTCTGCTTTGAATACTTTCTTAGTTTTTTATCATAATAGCACTGACCATGTTAACATGGACACAAGAAACTGGATTACTGGCACAAATCAGGTTAAGCTTGGAACCCACAGAACAAGTCCAACCTCTGCAGTAACCTGTTTACTGTAAAAGCTGTGTTTACATGCAGCGGCTCAGTAATCACATTACTCCCCTATTGTACATCCATCCATATTTTGGAACCAGCACTGGATACTAACAAGGTTACTGGATACAATGCATGGCTTAAGTCACTGTGATGCACATTCATTGTATTCCAAGCCAAGTAACTGTTCTTGTTTGCATGACGTTAGAGACATTTTGTGCCAGCTGTTATTCCAAAGACAATTCCAGTTTATTACAAACTTGGGTCTCTTATTTTCATAGTTTAAGTCTATTGGCTGTGATAACATTGGACGTTCTAGGTTATTGCTCATATCTGAGACACACAACGTGACAGAGCAAAACAAATGAGCAATCAGACCATCAGACATGTTGTAAAGAAGCCAACATCTCTGCCTTTTTTTTCTTCTAAATCATTTGGGCTGCCATGGAGGCGTCTTTAGAACCGTCATGATCATCTGACTGCTCGTGTTCCTTACTCGGTGACACCAAACGCTGAGATCTCAGCCCTTAATGTGGTTAGAAGTACAATATATAAAGAAATAATTGGCCTCATGCGTCAATCAATCAATCGGATGCACAGATTTCCTCTTAAATTTACACATGAGCGATTTAAGAACTTTTGTGGCATTCCATTATACTTTTGTGCATCATGTTTGCTATTATGATTGATGAAAAGCCATTTACTTTACGAACACATCTCATCAGCATTCTCTTGTGGGTAGAACAGATCTGGCTGATGTGAACGTTTTATGAATCCCATTTAGGTTTTTCTTGTTTTCCTCTTATTGCTTTGTGTAAGAGCATATCCGATTATCTGGGGCCGGGTTGCGGGGACAGCAGGCTAAGCAATGTATTCCAGACCTTCTTCTCCCCAGCCACAACGTCCAGCTCCTCCTGGGGGACAACGAGGCGTTTTCCAAGGCCAGGCAAGAGATATAATCCCTCCACTGTATTCTGGGTCTTCCCCGGGGCCTCCTACCAGTTGGACGTGCCCGGAACACCTCTAACGGGAGGCGCCCGGGAGGCATCCTTACCAGATGCCCAAATCACCTTCGCTGTCTCCTTTCGATGCGAAGGAGCAGCGGCTCTACTCTGAGCTCCATCCAGATGTCTGAGCTCCTCACCCTACTCACTCTCTAAGGCTGAGCCCAGCCACCCTACAGAGGAAACTCATTTCAGCCACTTGTATCCGCGATCTTGTTCTTTTGGTCACTACCCAAAGCCATGACCATAGGTGAGGGTTGGAACGTAGATGGACCGGTAAATCAAGAGCTTTGCCTTCAGGCTCAGCTTCTTCTTTACCACAGCAGTACGGTACAACGCCCGCATCACTGCTGACACCATACCAAGCCACCTGTCTCATTTAAAAATAAGAGAAAAATAAGAAAACATACATTTATGAGGCCGCAACAGCTGTAACTACGAAACATAGTAAGTTTTTGTTTTAAGTGCGTGCAAACTGCCTCATCAACCCTGCACTGCAACAAGAACAAGAATCCATTTTCCCTCTGATAAATGGAATTCCGAAAAACCTGAATTAGAGATAGCAAGGTTGTCGACAGTGTGCAGGTGAAGTGATGCAACAGCTTTACAGATGGTTCAGAAGCAGAAGCAAAAATAACAGGATACAGTGTGCCAGTAGAGGTGGGTGGATTTGGTTTGGTTGCACAGGCAGCGAGAGAGACCCAGAGAGAGAGAGAAATGAGACGGGAGAATAAAAAAGGTTTAGATGGACACAAATTACATGGTTCCAATAAAAATCACTAAATAAAATTAAAAGCACAGGCATTTAGAGTCAGAGATACGCACACAGTCTCTATGTGTCTCAGAAGGCCGCGTGTCTCTTTTGCTTCATGGCTCCCTTGTTTCCTCTCGTTGCTCATCCCTCTCTTCTGTCTATCTTTCTGTGCTTGGCTTTGCTTTAATTATCAGCTGGCTGCCACCGACACTGAGTAACCACTCCTGACAACCAGGTGTGGAATGACAGGGGTGCACACAAATTCTCGCATCCAGACACACGCACATTCACACAGATTCACACTCTAACAGCCTGCATGCAATCATGTGCCTCTATAAACATAAACAATGGGAGACACCAGCAGATATGAACAATAAGACTCTAGCTGTCACACACACACATACCCACACATACACACCGTGGTCCCTCAAAAAGAAGTGGTGGGAGCAGCAAACAATGATGGCGATATTGCAGGCTGGTTGGAAATGAGAGTGGGGGCGAGCGAGGATTAATTACAGATATGAAGGAAATAAAGAGAAGAGGAAGAACGAGAGGACAGGGAGAAAATGTGAGGAGAGGAGGCGCATGAGAGCAGAGGGGATGAAATAAAATAGAGCTGTGTAAAAAACAGAGAGGAGACAGTAAAGCACAGGCTGAAGAGGAAAAGACAGCGAGGCTGGAAAGAAGCTGTGCTTTGTGGCTTAACAGAAATTAGTATTAGTGGTGATTAGTCCAACTTTTAGATTCTATACAATGATCAATAAAAATCACATGCTATGAGAGAAGACCCTCTGGTAGAACAGGTGAACTGTAAAATATTTCTTTAATATGCCAAACTGCCTCACAGAGTCAACATTTAACCTATTGGCATATGCAGTATATGTCTGGTTAAGCCTCTAGTATGGCAGGAACTTTCTGACCAATCAAACTGAGATCATGTAAGAGCTGCTAGGTGGATTTTGCTCAGACAGACCAGAACATACTCATGTGTTTGTGCAAGGTTTTGTTGCCTCTTTGGGACCATTTGTTGTGCAACATTTGACATGATGACACCTTAAATTTTCCTAAGGTCTTAGAGCGAATGGGCTGCCCTTTCTGAGACCAAAACCAACTTCAAACTCAGCCTTCATTTTGATCTCAATTGACGATAATTTGCACGACTGTGACACCACCAATCACTATCAAAGCACTCAAAACCATTTCTGTGCTAGTTCACGCTTCAGTAGCAGTGTTTCTGTTAATCGAATTGAATTTTGAAGCAAAATTTTGAAATTTTTATGCATCAAAGGAAATGTGAATTAAGGAAGTTTCTTTCAACTGGATTAGAGCAAATTAACAAAGCTGCATTAACATACTTTGGTCAGTAAACAGTAGAAGAAGAACAGAATGAGCAAGAGAGAAAAAATTATAAAAAATAGGTTGGTAATCTGGCAACTTTGGCAACCCATGAGAGAAAATGGAGAAAATTCTTCAGGAATTGGATTCAATTGCGTATTTTCAAAAGTTTTGTCAAATTTTGGTGTTTCCATCAAGCTTTTTTCATACGAAGCTTTAAAATGCACATAGAAATTTGATGATGGAAATGCGACTACTGATTGACATTAACATATTCAAGCTTGATTAGCAAGGAACATCCATAATTCAAATTTAACAGTGAACTTCTCAGTCTTACAGTACAACCAAAGACTGAACAAAACATTTTAAGATTACCAAAATGTTCTAATTAACTTACAACACTGAAAATATGTCTTCAGGAATTAGATTCAATTTTAAGATTAAAAAAAAAGAAAACCACCTCAATCGAGCGGGGAAAAAAATGTATGCACATTTTTAAAACTTTTTCATAATTTGGTGTTTACATCAAGCTTTTCGCATTCAAATCTTCAAAATGCGCATAAACATTTTTTGATGGAAACATTGCTAGTGTCTCCACATTTTGCCATGATGACACACACATACAGATTCACAGAGTGAAAACAACACCAGCAAATAGATGCTGCTGATTTACCAGAAACGTTGCTGTAGTGAGTTTTTAACGTCAAAAATTGAGTTTGTGAACTCTTCCACTTTACTCAAAGTCAGTTAGGAATAATTTAGCTTTCTGCGTTCATGCAATTAATATTTACCAAAACATCATAAACAAGAAGTTGACCCAAAACGTTTTCAAATAAACAATTTTTCTGTAATATTAAAAGCAACCAAATTACTTGAGAATGAGCGATATTTGTTGAACTCCATTTATAAGATAATCAATGCAAATTAAAAATGACACCTTTATCGTGTAAATTAACTTTATTACACTAAAATGCATCAAAAACATTAATTATGACCTTAAAATTGAATAGAAAAATATGTGTATTGTTACACCCCAATCCAGACTAATTTATTATTGGTATATACATTTGTATAGTTAGTTGCACCCAGACTGATGTTGCCTTATGTCTGTGCTTCACATTGTCTGTGTTGCATTGTGTTTTCTTTGCGTTGCATCAGATGGAAGTGCCAAACTTCAAAGATAAACTGTGTCAAGTTCTTTGCCATACACAGCATTGAAATAATGAGCAGTAAAGTTCATATTGGTCCTCCTCTGGAGTAATGACTCAAAAAAAAATCATGATTGGCAATCCCCATATACAATATTGTTAACACAGAGTATATTTATATACTCTATATACATGGGGGACAAACAGAATTTAAAAAGTGTAAACTTCCATGCTTGTACCTGGCTGCAACTTGTGGGTGTATTGTAGGTTGTCTCGGCTCAGGTTTTGTTTACAGTTTTGCACAAATACCTCAGCTGTATGCATACTGATGAACAGATGCTTTCCCCCTCTGCTCCTTTTTCAACAGCCTTCTGTAGAAAGGACAAACAAACCCAGCAGAGCAACAATGTAGTCCGAGTAACATCTTGTCAAACTTACTTGGACAGCAAAAAGGCAGTTGTTAAAATGTAATGAAGGAGTGAGCCAGAGAAAAAAGAAGATATAGATGTTATTAAGAACTGATATATCTGTGTTCTGTGCTCAACAGTCTCATTTTCTTATTATCCCTCATCACTCGGATATTCTCTACCAATTAGCCCACGGAAATCCTCCAGAGGTGCTCACAAGCACGCATTGATGCAGGTCTAATCAATCCAGTTGATTAAGGTGCTGGTCAGAGACAACTAGTCAATTATTTGTGTGTGTATCTGTGTGTGTGTGTGTGATTAGCGCTGCATTCAAGGACCGTAAATGTCAGGCTTTCTCTTACTTTAATCACTCATGCATAGCAGCTTTTTATCTTATTCCACGCACAAAATATAATATTCACCTTCAACGCACATACACACACAGCACTGCGTATCTTCAGTGTGTGTGATCCACCCCACAGAGGAACACAGTTCAGCCCCTGCTGCTGCTGCATTATTATCCAAAGTCTCAAACCACAATTGCCAACTTGCATGGGAATACTGTTCAAAGGGAGACTTGAGAAAGGACAAATCACCTTCCTCTTCTAAGGTTTATGTAATGACATTAACTATGGGGGGGGAACTGCATTACTCCCATATCAAGTAATAGGTTTCATTTTCCATGGTACAGGAGGGCAGCTGTAGGTTTTTCACACAGCACTTTAAAGACTGTAATGTTTTATTTCACCAGTTCGTGGCCTAGAGGAATTGGACTTGTGACCGGAGAGTCGCAGGTTCGAATCCCAGGCAGGCGGCAACCTCCGGGTCTGAGCAGTGAGGCAAACCAGGAAGTGCCTTCAGCCTGCATTCTACCGAAAATTTTAACAGGGGGCGCTGCAAAAGTGTTTTGGTCCATCCATTTCAATACAAAATGAGAAAACTTCTCACTTGATTTTTTACCTCAGAATTTTTTTTTAGGACAACGTTATGGTCTCAATCGCTTGTAAAAAATCTCCTTCAAGACAATTTGATGTTAATAGTTCTAATAATGGCCCCATTTAGAAGAAAATAGAAGATAAAGAATCGTATGATTTGGGCCGTGGCTACCTTTGATTGATATATATATATATATATATGTAAAAGTACGTTTACCGGTTTGGTCTCATAACTTTGACCCTATCAGACTATATTTTCACTTAATGACAGTCCAAGGAGTCGCTGTTCATTTTTTGAGGTAAGTTACATAAATTTTGTTTTTGTTATCCAAAATGAACATCCCAGTTAATGCCAACATGAATCAGTCAGGTTGAGGTGTAGAGAGGCGTGTAGTCAGTGTGGTCAGATCCCTCTCGCTCCTCCACAGTCCAAATATGGTCTGCTCCCTGTTACGGAAACAAGATGGCGACACAAGATGGCGACAAGTCTAACGCTGAACTAGATGCTTCCAACGGGCAGTCCACAAACCAATGGGTGACGTCACGGTGATTACGTCCATTATTTATATACAGTCTATGATGACAGGCCCCTTGAGCAAGGCACCGCGTGTGTGTAGAAATGTGCTGCTCAATGCTCCTAAGCAAGGTGTTCACTGTATAAAAAAGGATGGGTTAAATGCAGAGTTTGAAATTCCCCTTTGTTGGACTAATAAGGGAATCTTCATCTGAATCTTAATCTACTTGTTAGTGTGATCATTTTGATTTAAAAAACAACTTGTGTTTTTACTTTTGGTAGATGGGTTTGACTTTGTGGCTTTCTTCAGATTATATTATGCCCTTATATTAGTGTAGCACCAAGGCTTTTTTGATTATGTGTTCTTCTTGGATTAATTTCAACATTTCAATGATTGTCAGAGATCTTGCCTTTAGTCCCAAACTGCACCTAAATGGTAAATGGACCTGCACTTATACAGCGCTTTTCTAGACGCTTTGCGACCACTCAAAGCTTTACACTACAGACTGCGCTCATTCACCCTTTCACACACACATTCATACTGGTGGCAGAGGAGACCCTAAACGGTGCCACCTGCCACCATTGGGAATTCATTCACACACCGATGAACGCAGCATCGGAGCAATTTGGGTTTCTCTCCATCTCCGTGTCTCAGTTTGACTCACAGGGAGCCCGAGAGAGAGACAGTGTCTGGAGTTGGCGGTAGAAAGCGAGGAAGAGAACATACTGACACCCTACAGCAAACATGGCAAGAAATCGAGCACCGTCTTTATGTGCTTCGTGCAACTAATGGTGCCCATGTAGAGGTGTATTCAAAAACTTCAATATCTACTCCTCATTTTGTAATAATTTCATATTTGTCTGTTCATTTGCTTTTGTAATACATTTTTTAAATTGTAAAAAAAGACTTTATGGACACCCTGTATATCTCCACAACTCCAAAATATTATTTTCTTGCATCAACATGACACTGTACAGCAGAGGTGGGGGGAAAAAATGGATACAGCATAGTATGCCAATATTTTGCAAGGCAATAATGTATCGATTCATAGCCGCCAAGTATCGAAATTTAGTGCTCCGACGGCCAGCAGCCCGACAGAATTTTCACAGGTTTTTTTGGAGGATGTAGCAGGCTCACTTTTAGGAATATACAGGAGATACTGGTATCATATGAAACTAGAAGATCTAAGGAAATGTGCGTCAGGATATCTTGTTGGGAAGTTGTCGACATAACGCTGCAAAATTTGCCTTTTTTCATGTTTCATTCCAAATATGTTCTTTTAAGTTGAGGAAAGTTTGAGAAAATGCTGTAGTTGCTGTCGTCCATACATGTTTGATATCAGTTGATTTCAGTTTGACTGAATACTTTGTTGGTCACTCTGTGGGTTTGACTTTCATTGTGGAGAAATAAAAAGACTGAAGTGAGATGAATAGACTGATAATTTTCTCTTATATGACAAAACAATTCTTGATTGAATTTAATTTTGTGGACATAAATGCACTTAAAAACAGTTAAACAGTTAAATCACAATAAATTGTATTGCAATCACCATATCGCAAAATGCTTCAAATCTCAATAATATCATATCGTGACTCAAGCATCGGGATAAAATCATATCGTGGGGCCCCTGCTCCTCTACCTCTACTGTACAGCACAGTTTGGGGTAATCAAAGTCTTCTGGGTTCGACCAGAGTAGCTTACAGTAAAGGAAAAAAGAGAAAAATGCAGCAAAAAACTAATAAGCAAAAAGCTTTGTTTTAAAGTGTTCTCTATTTGCATCATTGTCTTTGTTGCGTCTATGAAAATGCTCAGGAATAACTGTCACTGGTGGAGGACTTAAATCAAATTCTGTTCCTAATTAACAACAAAAACAAATCACTCATCTTATTTTTAATTTTATCCATCACTTCAAGAAATTAATGTATGATTGAGAATGTTATACTGTGTGGTAAAACAAATAATTCATTGAAATGACCAGGTTTTGTCTCCCTGATGGAGGAAGTGCTGGCTCAGCTGGTGACCAAGCTGAGAAATGGGGCTGCTAAACTCACATTTAAAGACCAGAGTGGAAAATGTACAACAAAAGCCAGAGAATAATTTACACCCTTTTTCGAAGGTTTTCTCAGTACAAAATAATGCATTTATAAAGAAACACTTTCAATGACAAAGTGCTGCAGCTGAATAAGAATTGACTTATAAAAACTACAGTTCCGCTCAGCCACACAATCTCAAAATTGACTAAAAAGTTCCATGCTAAAATGCAACCAGTGCAACCAGAACTACTTAATACACATTTGCTCACCCACTGGCATTATTAAGCAATTGAGTAGCTGTACAGTCCAGCAGTCACTGCTGAAAGAGAAATGTAAATCCCCTGCTCTGTTGGCTCTGCATCTTGACTCCAGATGACCCAGCACCTCTGAGCAGTTTGAGGGTGTTCTGCTGGTGTCACCTCTTCATACTGATGTGTGTGTGCATGGAGCACAGCCTCCATAAATGAGGGAGACAGAAGCCTAAATATAGATATGATGGAGGGAGAAGCACAAACACTCCACGACAAACACTATTAAGGCTGGGTCAGAGACAGAACGGGAATGGCAAAACACACACACATCCACATTCATACTCAAACACACAGACAGCACAGATGACCGACCAACATATTCATCCCCAGAGTCACACTGGTGCTGTGGCTAAAGCATCTACTGGACAAAAATGATTTTCAACCATAAACCCAACCAAACCAGCTTTTTTTTCTCCTCCTTTTCTTTTATTTCCTTTTTCTGATTTTGGTCGCCACACATCCGAGACTTGATCTGAAACCATTTGATAAAATATAACTTAAATTTGGCTGGAGACATGTAGACTTAACAATTGACCATACATCTATTTGTATACAAGGGCAACAAAGTTGGGGAAACTGTGTGTTTAAGTTCCATTGACACTTTATCTTAAGTTTTTGGCCTACATCTTGATTAGGGCTGGGTGATGTGACCTCAAATCAATATCACGATTAATTGAATATTTTTCCGAGATTACAATGAATGAACGATGATTTTATTTTTATTTTTTGCCCTCATAGTTCACTGACATGGTCTCCACTGTACTATTTTGTGGTTATTTGTTGACTAATTCAAACTGAAATCAAAGCATCACTCTAAATGATAATGTTTCATCTTAGTTTTAAAGTAGAAATCTTATTAATAACTTGTATTTCTTGCAGCGTTTACATTGACTTCTTTGTGTTCAATGTCGTCTTCCCTAAAGTCATGTGTGACTAGGGTTGCAAAGGGGTGGAAATGTCTGGTAAATTTCCTGAAACTTTCCATGGAAAGTTAAGCTGGGGAATTTTGGGAATATTCAAAATAAAAATAAAAACATGACATTTCAACAGATTTATTTGTAAGTAGAACTTTATAAAGTTTTAATTATTTTACTGAACAACCAATTCTTTTGTTGAACAACAAAAACATGAAAAAGACCAATTCAAAATGTTAAATGGAAAAATTAAAAGAGCACCTCTCCCTCCAAAAAAGTCCCATTCAACATGTAAATGAATTGAACATGTGATGGAGGAATGCACAGTGCATGTAGTAGGTGTGGCCTCGATAGGGGGCGTGGCCTCAGCAGCCCTGCAGTAAGCAGTGTGCTGTGTGCATGTGATTGAGGAATAGCAGACATTCAAGTGTACTTGCATGAAATCTGGTTGTTTTAGTCAAGATTATGCTCAAGAAATATATTTTCCACAACTTTTTTAAAGTTCCCTGTTAAGGGCCAACCTTCAATTTTGTAAATTCACGGTTTATTCCAGTTAATTCACATAAATTCCTGTTAATTCCAGTTTCCTTGAAAATTCCTGGAATTTTGCAACCCCTAGTGACTCCACTTTACTCCACATTAAAAAAATCATCATGGGCAAGATTACATTGGTTAGAGGTCGGTCTGAATGTCGGTTTTGATTCATTTTTGATACATTTCCCAGCCCTAGTCATGATGTAGGGTCTTTATTTATTTGTCGATTGAATCTTTGGACCCCACGTGTTTCTACAATATTTACTCATAAAATGTCTCATAATGTTGGTAATAAAAAAACAAACAAAAAGAAATGATATTCACAGTGAGGGAGTCGACTTGTCATTTGCTCTGTACATCAGCTGTATTCCCCGACTGCATCTCCTCTACCTGTCAGCCCCCGGCACTCAATTCTCTTTGCACCACTGGGCCGGACTGAGTGTGTGTGGGGCTTTGTGTGTTATGTGTGTGTGTGTGTGTGTGTGTGTGCAGGTGGCCCCAATCTTCCCTGTGAGGATATTCAAAGCCTTTTGGGATGGTTGGCAAGATAGCAGAGACAACACCTACAGTGTGTGTGTGAGAGTGTGTGTGTCAGTCTCCAGAGGGCAATAATGATCTGTGGTCAGGGTCAGTGGCCCTGAGTTATGAGGACATATTGATCCCAGCAAGCCTTGTAGTGATTGAGGGTTGTTTGTGTGGACAGTAGCTCCCATCATTGAGCTCTGAGCGCTGCGTGGTGGACGAGAGGGAAAAACGCACCATCCATCGTCCATGGGTGATGAGAACTCACCATGATTCTTAAGTGAAGATCCCGGATCACCCATGGACATAGCAAAACACTTTCCTACAACTACACTTAGTGTTTCACCAAGGTTACAAGGTTTCTCCCAGGTCCCAGACCAGTTTGGAGCATACGTCACTGCTACATTACTGACAGTTGCGTGCGTATACTGGTGGCAGAAACTCAGAGGAAAACAAATACGATCTATGATAAGGAAAGGTTTCAGAAGGTAACCATGCTGCTGTGCCGTGGGATATCAAAACATAAAAAAAAGTAATTATTTTATCCAGTCTGACCATAAACGTCAGCATCCAGCTTCAAAAGGGCGTCTTTGACAAAGTAATCAATAAGAATGAAGGCCAGTTTTTTTTTTACTGTTTCTGTTCTGAAATCCAACGGCACAGCAAGACATCGTTACCCCTGAAACGCTTCTGTTTTCCTTGTTGTTGTCATAGATCAGTCGTTAACAGTCGTTTCCCTCTGAGTTTTTGACAACTTAAAGTAAGATTTACATAGGCAGTAGCAGTACCTCTGTCCGTAACATACAAAAATCCTCAGACAAATCTTGATGTTAAGCCACTCTTAAAGCTATTTTGTGTCCTTTAGCATCCCGACAGTATATATGGATCTGGAAATATCACTCTAATGTTAAGGGTTAGCTTACTCACGTTACAAACCATGAAAATAATCGTTAAAAAACATTAGTTAGGCTCCGGCCACAAAATACATAATTGTAAACAGTCTATTGGTCTATTGGTAAGCAGAAGTGATGTGCTGCTCTAAATAATACGGAAAAGTGAATAGATAGTGTGGTGGATTTGTCAGTTAGATGATTTAAACAATCCCCTCTTTTATTAAATGTATAGCTTTTTCTGTGTAATGTAGCACCACTAAGCATGTTCAGTTAAGTTGTATAAACCTGATATTATTTTTCATAAAAGTACCATTAGAGAGGACATTAGCTTGGGCATCTTAACTATATAACACAACAAATTATCTGTAGCTGATGAATAGATCTGCAACTACAAACTACTTTCATTAACACTTAGAATAAACAAAGAATAAATGAATATAAAAACTATCAAATGTGAGAACATAGCAGAAAAAACACCCAAAACAATTTCTGAGAGGTAAAGGAGATGACTTTAAATTGCTTGTTTTGTCCAACCAACAGTGCAAAATCCAAATAAAGTGAACATACAGTGATAAATTGGATCCTCTGCAAGCCTGTGTAAGCCTATGGTTAAATTTAACACACTTCTCTTCACCAGTTTGCAGAGACGTGTGCATGCATTCTTGCAGAAGCATAATTTCAGCCTAAGTGGACAGACACTAAATCATGACTATGTGGACTGCTACACAGGTGAGCGATTAAATTAAATACAAACAAATAGTCTGTCAGGTCTTTGACAAGGTCTGATAGTCACTGCCAGCATGTAAGTTTTACACACAACTTGAGGCAAATGGGGTCAAAAAAAGGAAAAGTCATATGGTTGTTACTCAAACTGAGGGTAAATTATTTAATACCACACAGAGGTAAATAGATTTTGGTAAAGTTCGCTGACACAGACAGACAGAGATTTCACAGAAAAATTGCTATGAGCATACATTTACAGACTCAAGAACTGAGTTGTAGAACTAAATCCACATTTCACTGACACAGTCTTGACAAAAACTCTACATCCTAAGATCCCCAAGCCAGTGCTCATGGCAGGGCTGTCATTCAAAATTGAAGGCCAGGGCACAATGACACATAAGCCTTCAGCAGTGGAAAAATAATACAATCATCTCCCATCCGAGGCCCACATCTGGGCAGGTTTTGATTAATAAAAACCCAGAGGGTGTTCTCAACCAACAGTGACCTATTACTGTATGTGTAACAGTGGTTTATATGTAATGGTACAGCCAGCTATCTCTTGGGAGTCGTACGGTAAAAACACCTCTGCTGGGTCATATATATACTGTTCCCTGATGCCAAGAAAAGGAAAACACTGCTAAACAAATTCAACACGACCACCACGATGAGGTTAAACACCTTTCTTGGCCTGCCTCATCACCAGATCTCATCATCATTAAATATTGATGGGAAGGGAAGTTCTCTGGATAGAAAGCCAAGTAGATTTCCATCTCCCTCAATCCCCCAATGAGCGGGAAGTATTCCTCTGTAAGGAATGATCCGATATGTTCTGACAGCCTTCCAAGGAGGATTGACACTGTTCTGAGGAGATCATCCTATCTACTGATAGTTTATTTCCATCCCGCATGCCGCAGTAACATAATGGCATGTTTACCAATGCATTGTGTATCTGTGGCTGAATACAGAATAAAGAGAGATTTCTTCTCTATTAAACATTTTGGGTTTTTCCACTTGTCAGCATTAAGTTGCTGTATGTAAGCATTTAACTTGCCAATAAGCTCATACACTATTGACCCCCCAAGTCAAATGCCTGCATATATTGTAAAAAAATAAAAATAAAAAATAAAAAAGCTGTGAATTTCATTAGATGGTGACTTAATAAGCAAATAAGCATCTTATTCTTAAAAGCATCCTGAGGAGTTCTCTTAAAAAAAGTTGTTAACATTCGGTGTTTCTCACAGAAAAAGCAGGGTGTGTATCCTTGAGGCATGTTGAATGCATTTATTTCCTTATAAAACATCAGTTAAGATGTTATTTTTCATTTAACACTATGCTATGTTTAATCTTTGATGTTTATTCTATAGTACAGTGGGTGATATGTCTTCTTCTTCTTGTTTTATGGCTTGCATGCATTGCATTGGTTTTGCAATATACTTCCTGCATTTGATAGCAAATGTTCTGTGTCACTCATGTGTTTGTGAATGAGGGGCCATATAGGCCATAATTCATATCTACTAAACTTGAGTGAATGTGAGAGGTATTTTTTGTGTACGTGAGAGGTAAAATGTAAAATTGAATGTGAGTGGTAAAATGTTGTATATGGCAGGTAAAATTGTGTATGTGAGAGGTATAATTGTGAATGTGAGAGGTATGATTGTGAATGTGAGAGGTAAAACTGTGAATGTGAGATGTAAAATTGTGAATGTGAGAGGTAAAACTGTGAATGTGAGAGGTAAAATTGTGAATGTGAGAGGTAAAATTGTAATTGTGAGAGGTTAAATTGTGAATGTGAGAGGTAAAATTGTGAATGTGAGAGGTAAAATTGTAATTGTGAGAGGTAAAATTGTGAATGTGAGAGGTAAAACTGTGAATGTGAGAAATAAAATTGTGAATGTGAGAGGGAAGACTTAGAATTATGGTCTCTACGGCCCCATGTACAAATCCATTTAAGAAAGCCCACACAAACAAAATGGGGACCAGTAGTGGTGGAAAAATTCCACATGGTACCACTAGATAAAAAGTGAGCAAGTGCTTTAAAAATGCTCCAAAATGCACACAAAATTGGCTCAACAACAAGTGACCAATAGAAAGAAAACCAATGGTACGGAATCTTTTAAGACATGCACAAACACACATGCACGGCCTCTCCCAAGCCCAAGGCGACCCCATTTATGCTTCCTCCAAGGCAATATTGCCCTCTGCACTGTAGGTCACACCTCCTAAGCCACTAACTGTGATTGGCTCTTGGTCATTGGCCTGGGATCCCCATTCCCTCGACCACCATCAACTTGGCCAGAGAGATGGTGAAGACCAAGTTGATTTAGTGGATAAGGGGATTAGATGGGAGAGGTTGGCTGACCTTGAGGGAATGTCAAGTCAATTCTAGTGCTCACTTTCCCTCTTTGCTCTCTCAAACACTCATCCTATATTTGTATAGTAATATCATAGCCCATCATCCTCTGTGTATTGTACTGCACGGCTCTCCTCCTCGCAGCATATGGGAGGTCCTGCTGTTCCTGCTGCCTGCCAGTCACAGTGTCAGAATGCAATGTGCTTTCTGGTCTCCACAACAATGCCACCAACAGTTTCCATCACATTTTGTTCTGCTTTTCCAAAATGATGTCTCTCACACGCTTAAACATTCTTGCTCAATGTCAGCCTGTTAACGACACTGCAGCCAGCAGTAAATCTATAATAAACACACTTTTTCCCCCAATTGTAGCTAGGCAATGCTTCCAAACACAGAAATATCCAGTGTCGAAGCTGTCTTCAACAATACTCAAAGGTATAATATGCAACATTTTAGCATTAAAATGTCTAAAAAACAGCATCTGTTAAATAATTTCTTGTGGTTTCCATTTCATTAAGTTGCCTGCATATGTTACAGTATCCTACTTGTCTTCAAGAAGATGTCATAAATGTATTTTTATCCAGTTTTAAGCAACATTTTTACTATAAACTTTTTAGATCGTCGTTGTTGTCATCGGATGTCTGTATCTTATGCAATCACAGCAAAACGTGTCATGACTATTTCCCCTCCAATAGGATTTTTTTTTTTTTACCCTTGGGACGTCCTGTGTCCACTGAATAGAATATTCAGTGTATTTAGTGGGCTTATTTACTGGGTCCATTTGTTTAGGAGGCAAGGATAACTCTGGGGATATTTCAGCTCCTGGTAAAAACCTTGGGAGAATCTAAATATTAAGTTATCAGAAAAAACAAGCTGAGCAAATGTTAGCACTGAGTAAATACTGATTTTTAATGTCAAACTGTTTTATTAGGTGTTTTTACTGGTTTCAATCGCCTGGTCTTCCTGAAAGATGAACACTAAAGGATTCCTAACTGGAAGCAGTTGACTGTAATGACGACAATGGTGGAGAAGACAACAAGTCTCATGATACAAAGCTACTTTACAAAGTCACCAAATTCTTTTGTTATTGTTTTGATAGAGAGACCCCAGAGTGACAGAAAAAACTGCATATTGACTATTTAAGGAAGTCTCTGTAAGGCCAAAAAAGTTTTCCTTCAAACAGCCATGGGTTTACTGGAAGCCAACAGCAAAAGCAAGCAATGCAACTACTGTATTATGTGTTCACTGGTGTCTCTCTCACACACACAAAACTTCCTCTACTCTATCTCTCCCTCTGCAGCCGTGTCATCCAGTCATCCAGTTAAAGGGACTACAGCCAGCTTTAAGCCACTCTAAAACCACACAAGCCCCATAAGCCACTGGATGCAGCTGTAGCTGTGTTGGATGTGTGTTGCTTTTCATCAATGAGCTGGCCACTTGTTTTTTTCTTTTCAAAGCCAGATGTTGGTTGTTGTTTTTGTGAGAAAACACATCTAGAAAGGTGTTCCTGCTACAGAAGCACAGGGGGCTATAGTGCATGTAGATTGTGTAATGGAGTTGGAATCTGCCTTTAAATATTCACACATACAAACATAGCCAACAAAGCCTTTAAGCCTGCAGTACACAGAACAAGTTGCATTAAAAAAATGCCACATTCTTACAGTTTGTAACCAAAGGCAGAGATTTGCATTGGCCCCAATTCCCCCAATGCACCATGCTTTGAAGGGTCCAGAGTTTGTTTTTTTCCTTTATCAGCATTTGTTCCTATTTCCAACGCCATCTCTTTCATCGTACCTTGCAAATTCAAACCCCACAGGGGGGCCAGGAGTCCACTCACTGTGAATGTATTGGCAGTAGCACCGCGAGCTGTACTCAATAGCCTTCAAGATTGATCGTCGAATTAAATTTCAAATTGAGAACACTAACTGTTAAGAGTTGTTACATGTATTTCTTGAGTGACTAGTTCTTCAAAAACATGTAGGCTCTGATTGGGCCACTCAGCTCTCTGTCATCAAGAACAATTTGTCTTGATTCTTGGGAGAATTAAGACAAATGGATATCGCCCATTAAATAGGGTCAGTGCAGTTGATTGATGCATCCAAGAATTTAACGCTCAATGGCCAGACAGTCATTCTACTGCAAACTCCCACATCTGAATGAATGAAACTATATTTTTGTGAGATATGTTATCATAGAAGTTGGTTATTTTCCCCTGGTGACAGCAATTCTTCCACAAATACACTGTTTAAACCAGGGCTATATGGTTACTACTGGAATTCTACGCCTTGCTTGAGGCCACCACAACATTGATAAGATGAAAGTCTTAGTCCTTCTCCTACCAATCACAAATCTCTCTGGGGGTTTACACTGACAGCCTTTTGGTCACAGGCTTACCCCTCTAACCTGCAGGCTTCAGAACGTCAAGCAAGATCATGACTTCACAGCAAATAAAAACCCAGCTTGGAAGGCAAACCTTGGTGTGAAGGATTTGATAGAGATGTCACGTTGCTGTCACAAATTTTGTCCTTATTTGATAGGGCAAGCATGCACCAGGGAACAAGTAATGAGCCAATTACACCCTTCCTTCTGATCACTCCTGATGATGAGATGAAATGTCATCCTCTGGGATTTTAATTGCATCTCTCCTCTTTACTCTTGAATCAATTCTCTGCAGTGGCAATGATACACAAAGTGTTTTGTTTATTCAGAAGCCAATTCCAATCAGTATCCATCTCTCCATCCATACCAAGCCTAATGCCAATCATGCACTTCCATCACTGCATAAATGCATGCATCAGATCAATTTCACTTTAATTGAAAATGAAACAGTAATGCATGTCTGTCTGTTCATAATCACCACATATATTGTATCAGTCTATTCACCGTGCGTTAATTATAGCTCGAGGTAAAAAAAATAAAAAAAATACCGAGTTGAAAGTGAACCCCTATGTAACCTGCAGCAATAGAAACGGCAGTGGGTTACTCGAAATCAGTTGAAACAGCGTCCCCTGTTGCCTGTTTGGTCGCTCTACTCCTGAAAATCATTACAGACAGGAGAGCTAAAAATTTGCAACAACCATATCAGCACTTCACTAATCCAAATAAATATGGATCGATACTTTTTTTTTTGTTCGCTTTTTCTTTTTTTAGAGGCGCGTGCAGAGAGAGAGAGAGAGAGAGAGAGAGAGAGAGAGAGAGGCGCTCCCGGACCTGTTGACCCAGAGCTATATAAAGAAAATATGAATTCATTATCCGCTGCGCGTTTTGGCCGACCTGCAGGGGCGTCACATAATTGAAAAGCACTTTTTTTTAGATGAATTTTTCCTTCTCTTCAATAACCAACACAGCCGAGAAATCCCATAAACATCACATGACAAAACATATTACATTCTGTGCAACGAATAATAAACGATCTTCATTCACTGATCTCATAATGAACTGATTATTTATGTTGTGTCTTTGGGCAAAAGTTGTCATTTTTTTGTAATGCGTAACAGGCCTATGTCATTTTTTAATATGAAATCGTCTTCTCATGTTGACACCTAAAGGCTGATTATGATTTTCTCCATAGCTGGTGGAAAACATTGTGTCAAAGTGGTGTTGGAAAGTGAGAACATACAGCATATCACGGCCATATATTAACGCCCGTTTTAAGAAACGTGTTTACATTGATGGTTATTGCTTATTACAGACTTCATCACATATCCAATGCTTTTTTATATTAATGTGAGAATAAATTGTTTACCTTTTCAGACATCAAAGAAGAGCGCGTCTACGGAGTCTCAGGAGAAAAAAAGGCCTGGTAATCCGTAAATAGAAGCTCTACTTTCCAAATTCTTCTCCCCTGCTCTCTGTAACTCCAGAGCCTCTGCTGAGGCTCCGCTGGAGAGGTTTGATATCCGAGCGATTCCCCCTAAACCAAAAGCAAATATCCGACCAGGGGCATTCCTGTGTTCACAGCACTTCCTCTGCACGTCTTCTTTTCAACATGTTTTTGCGCAGAACTCTGTAAAACAGCAGTTTGTACACACACACACACACACTCACACACACACATACAGTAGAGAGAGAAAATAAACTGATGAATTGGACACCTGCGCGCATCAAAACCGGATCCGATGGTGCGCCTCGGGAACCCACGTGTCTTTCCTGTCCTCCCTCCTCTCCAGGCTTTTTTTTTATTCTCTTCTGTTCACCGAAACAGCGGGGATCACATCGACGAGGGGCCCAGAAACGGTATCCAAGTTGACCAAGGGACTAATCGCTCCATCAGCGCAGACTGACGCGCTGCGCCCCGGAGACTGGAGAGGTTACGGGCGCCTGTAGATGGCAGGTTGCACCGGAGAATATCAGGAACCTTCAGAGGGAGACGGGGGAATATTCAAAAGGAGACATGGGGGAGTGTCTCCTGGCAAGCCTCGGTAGTCTCAATGCCCCCACGATCCCCCCCAAAGGGTCTCCAAAACGACGTCCTCTGGTGGATTCTGTCCCCCACCGACAGCGGGGTTTAAACTACGCCCTTGTGGCGCGGTTTGTGTCTCCAAACTCGGGGAATTCCTCAACTGAGGCGCAAGTGCGACTTGCTGGATCAAAACTGTGAAGGGCTGAAGGAAAAAAAGGCAGTGGAGACTACACCTGCCTGTTGCGATTGTTAGGCGGGTCCCCGGTGTGTGTCACAGCGGTGGGGTGTGGGTGAGGGGGTTATCAACAGTTTGCCTTTAGTCGCTGCTTAAGCCTACGCACAAACCGTCCGCCGGTGATTTCATCTCAGCGAAGAAAAATATAAGCTCTGAAACGGGACCAGCAGCCTGTGAGTCACGGACCGCACTTCTGTCATTACCGTTTGATTGACATATTTAAAAATAATAATGATAATAATGTAAAGTAATCGATTACCAGTTAAAACCCATTACATATCAGTATTTGATGTCTTTGCGTTTATTTCCACAAGCCTCGGGCTTCGTGTCTCCGCCGGAGGATACAGGTGGGAGGCAAAAGGGCCTTTGAGGTGTCAGGAATGAATATTTTAACAGGAGGTGTATGCGCGCGTGCGTGTCCGGGAGAGAGAGAGAGAAAGAGAGAGAGAGAGAGAGAGAGAGAGAGAGAGAGAGAGAGAGAGAGAGAGAGAAAGAGAGAGAGAGAGAGAGAGAGATGAGAGAGAGAAAGAGAGGGAGAGAGAGAGAGGGAGGGAGAGAGAGATGTGGGAATCAGAATCAATGGTGAGCAATGTGTGTGTATGACTGTGTGCAAGAGAAAGTGGAGGAGAGAGGGAGCGAGATAAAACACTGTATTCAAAAGAAGAAAAAGAAAGAAAGAAGAAAAGCAGTGTGTGATAGAGTGGAGTCAAACCAGGAGAGGGAGACTGACAGCGCTGGCACTCAGTTCAGCACCATGGACAGCGACCCGGCACACACAGAGGGCTCCGGTCGCACCGGTTCACTTTTTCATGGTTTCAGTCATTATAAGGAACCTTCAACAAGCCTGCAGGTCAGGCACAGTTTCTGGCAACCTCCGGGGTCAAGTTTACTGCTCAGAATCGGCCCTGAGTAGTCAGTACCGCAGGTTGTTACCGGTTCCAGGTCGACCCCATGTCCACACGATGCAAAGAATGCAAAGCCAGTCTTTCCTTTCAGATTCAGCTGCTTTTTTTGTACTAACAATAAGCTGATGAATTAAGCATGCGAACCAATAGCCTCGCCTCAAGCTTCAGATTACTTGAATATTATCCTTAGGCTACTCATATTTATGCAGAGATACTGTTTATGGCCCATTTATAAAGAAATAAAAAAGTTAAAATTTCACAGAAATGTTTAAATAAATAAATTTGAATGATTTCAATGAACATATACCCAACACATACTGGATATACATCAAACACGTCAGTACAAACATTGTAAATCAATATGGCTCAGGCTACATCCTGGCATCAAAGCCAGCCCACTAGTACAGAGTTCTGTTCACACTTACTTAACAATATTCCCTCGTTTTGACATGACTAGCAGCAGTCTCCAGCAGCACGTATTATCATATCTGGCAGCACCAGAGGAGATGTGGAAGCCATAAAAGATGGAGGTGTTCAGTGATGAGGTAACAGATATTCTATTAATGCAACAATTCAAACCCCAAAGGACGATTCACAAGCAGCTGCTGGGCCGAATCTCAGTTCAGCCTCGCAGGAAGCTGCTGTAGATAGTCTCCAATCTGAAGTTGTCCTCCTTTGTCTCCCTTAACAACGTTTAAGCAACATGTATTTAAACATTGTTCTCACTGAATCACCCTGCTATTTATCATTAAAAGATGGTGTGCACTCTTATACGGCATTATATGAGCACTAACTGTCTACTTCAAATTCATCCACAAAGCTTCACCTAACATTAGATGCAATGTTGCAATCATACAAATATGACATATCACAGAATATAAAGTTGAGCTTTAAAAGGTAAAACCAACCTGCTGTTTTCAATTTGCTTCAGCTGTCCAGTCAGGTAAAATAATAACAGTCATATGTGGTGAGCCTGCTGTGTGTCAAAACATTGACTACTAAAACTACAAGTTAAAAACCAACAGAATAAAGGGCTGAATAATTAAGAACAATACAACTTTATTTTGTGTTTTAATGGGTATGGAAAGGCATTGCTACTGGGTAGGGTTGCAAAAAATGGAAACATTCCTCCTCTTTCCTTAACAGGGAACTTAGATATAGTTGGGGGAAATATATTTTAGCATAATCTTGACTAAAACAACTGGATGTAATGCAAGTACACTTCTATCAATATCTGCTATTCCTCAATCACATGCACACAGCACACTGCTTACTGCAGGGCTGCTGAGACCACGCCCCCTACATAGGCCACGCCCCCACATGCACTGTGCATTCCTCCATCACATGTTCAATTAATTTGCATGTTGGAGGGAGAGCTTTTACATTTAACATTTTGAATGTGACTTTTTGCACACAAAAAAAATTGGGGGGGGGTTATTTTACTTAATATTTGAATGGGCGGGGTAAGTAATATTTAATTCAACATTCATGTTTTTGTTGTTAAATGAAATAATTGATTGTTCAATAAAATAATTAAAAGTTGAAAAAGCTCAAATAAATATCTTGAAATGTTTTCCAATTGTAACATTTTGCACGGATGTCTGCTTATGTCTAAACAAAATGTTTATATTTATGTTTGGATATGATACAGTATGATTAAATGAACCCTGACTTCCAGTTAATTCCCACAAATTTTACATAATTCCCATTTTTCAATATTTCCAAAATTCCCCAGCTTCACTTCCCATGGAAATATTTCCAGCCCTTTGCAACCCTACTACCAGGTTCCATTTATATTGAGATAACCACATATTAAACTAAGCTTTTATGGCACATAATAAACTGCTGGCATTTGCAGTATATGATTTAAATCTTTTAAAAAGCAATTTCAAATAAGCCTATACGAGACTAGAGTCTTTAGGTTCAAACAAGAATTGAGTAAAGGTATTCTGAAATCACAATACATGAACTAATGTAAACAGTATAAGGAGATAAAATCTTACAAGAGCAAAAAAATTGGAACAAAACCTCTGGAAATCATTTTCTTGCAGACATCGCCTAAATGTTTTGCTTCTCTGTATGATCAACAGTAGTTTGTGTTTAGTTTAGTTATCTAAATATACACTCATCAGCCACTTAATTAGGTACACCTGTGTAACTGCTCCTTTACGCAGACATCTAATTAGCCAATCACAAGGCAACTCAACAACTCAACTCAAGAAAAACCACACAGCCACTTTGCCATTTCCTATTGAATAGACTATTTGATTTTCCATGTCAGAGGTGAAATCTGAAGAAAGTGAGGAGTGCGTCTTCAGTGGCCGTGTCTGTGAGCTCAAATCAATGCATTTACCATATGACAGTAAATAAATGTCAGCCAATATATTGTTCCACTGCTGCCTAGTTCAGTGACTGCATTGATATTGACGGACATCTTCAACACACCCTTTAGAGTCATTTGGCAGATCAGTTTGCACCCAAAAATATTATTCAGATACTAAGACATTTGCAGGAAAAAAGAGACAGAGTTTGGATGCCGATCATCTCCTTAATCTCCATCATCATTAGAACTATTTGTAGTATTTACTTCCCACTGGCTTTGCGCATCAGTTGGCTCAGCAGCCCCATCATCATCATTGCTGCTGCTGCCTATGAAGCAAATGTTTGCTTCACTAGAGCTTGTTGAGCTTTGAGGTAGTGGGAATAGATCTCCCTGCAAATACTGGCAGCAGATAATTATTTGATGAAAATGATTATTCTAGTCATCTTCCTATTTTTCTGTGGGTCATTTTGGTTCATTTATTCCCTTCTCTCGCAGCAACAGCTGCAAAAATAAGCTATAATCAAGGTAATAAGATTTCTTTTTACACAACAATTTCTATTCTTCTCCTTTTAGGCCATCTGCCTAATAGTAAAGCTACCCCTGAAAATGACTGCAGTTAGGCTCTTGTGTTTGTCAGACACCGAACATCCACTTTGACGCCTTCGGTCACTCATTTTTACTTATTTGTCTGTGTTCGTCATGTATTATGGGACTCTAAGGGCGCTTTTACAACCCAACTCCGTTTGGCTAGTCTGAATCAGAGTGAAATCGATACATTTGGTTAGTTTTTGTGTTTAGTCTGGTTTGCTTTCACAGTGCAGAAATGTAAGCAGCCAAAATAAAAAAAAAGATTTGAAGAGGGGCGTAAAAGAAGGTGGAGGTACGTTTGATTCTACCGGCCATAATCTGATCTGGTGTTCCGACCAAACTAATGTAGAGAGAAACGGTCAGAACGAGCTCCTGTTGAGGCCCTTGGTCGTCAACAATGTGTTGATACATTATTTCCACAGACGATGTGTGGTGATCAGACAGCTGTAGAATCAGAGAAGGCAAGTCTTGATGCTCCTACCACAATCTGCTATTTTGAGCAATGAGTTGATAATTCTGCATTGACAAATTAGCTTTAGCTCAGCGGTAGCCTACAAAGTGACACTGAAAGACATACATTTCATCTTTATGCTATTATCTATGTAAATCTCACAAAATGCCCAGGCAGGTAGCCCACAATCCACTGCGTTTTGGTTAATTTCCTTTAATTGGGTCGGATTCTGGACGGATTACGTTTACATAGCGCTCGAACCGCTCTAGAGTCCGTTTGGAAACGGACCAAGGCCCTCTCTGCAAGCGGTCTCTGACCGGTTGTTTTGGTTCGCACCAGTGTATGATTGGAGCGTTCACAAGCAACCAAATGGACCGTAACAAGGATTTAACCACTGCAGAGTTAGATTAAAACAGACTAAACTTTGGGTTGTGAAAATGCACTAAACCTGGTCCTTCTCTTGCAAAACTTCTACTCTATAAAGTAGAAAGGGGAATTGATTGTCCCTTTGCACAATTTCCCACCTAAATTGCCTCTCTGCAGAGGGTTTGGACAGTTTGTTGATACAATCCAATATCCAAAAGTTAATTCACCAGGTGCTGAGTTTTTGGTCTTTCAAAGCCAATTTTTTCTGTTTAGGGACTCAAACTAAAGCCAACTTCTTGGCATTTCAACAATCTCTGCATCTTCTCCCTCGCCCTCTCGCATTTTAAGCTGCTCAACAACGAAGGGCAGTAAGTTATGAGAAAACACCAGCAGTCAAAATGTATTATACTCTACAGCCTGAAAAGCAAATGACACATCTGGGGATTGTGCCAAAGATCTTGCTTTTGCTGTAGTTTATATACCGTTTGCCAAGAGAGGTTGACAGAAGGAATATGGATTACTCATCGCAAATTTGGATGGCGATTTATTCAGAGGTTGTCAACGCAAAACTGAATGCAAACTTGTTCTCTTTTTATTTAAAAAAAAAAAACAATAAGATATTAATTCAAATGAACACATATCAAGCCCAGCATTAGATTGGTACTAGCAAAATTTGCATTCAGCAGCTCTCATTTCCACTCAGACTTAATCAATCAGAACAACATGCATTCCAAAAAAACAGGCTTTTATCTGGTATATCATAAAAAAATAATTCCTATCAAATCAAAGGTGGCAGAACTTTATGGGTACATCAAGACACCTTTGACTTGTGATATCAAGCAAATTAGATCACTTTTTTTTTCTCAAAATGGTAAATAAAAGCAACGCCTTGTCCTTTTAATACTGCCGCTGCCCAAAACATCTCTTATTAGAAGTGGGGGGAAAAATCCACACAGCATATATATAACAATATTATATAGATTCATAACCGCCAAGTATCGATATTTAGCATTCCGGTTCCTGTCAGTATTTTCATAGTTCTTTTCGGAGGCCGTAGCAGGCTCCCTTTTGGGAATATGCTGGATACTGGTATCATAGGAAACTAAAAAATCAAAGGAATATATAGGCACCATGTGCGTCTGGATATTGTGTCAAGACGTGCTGCAAAGTTCGTTTCATTCAAATGATTCAGAGCAGTGAGGCTTAAAGTTGAGGAAAGTTTGAGAAAATGCTGCAGTTTATGTCGTCCATACATGTTTGATATCAGTTGAGTTCAGTTTGACTAAATACTTTGTTGGTCAGTCTGTGGGTTTGACTCTCATTGTGGAGATATAAAAAGACTGAAGTGAGATGAATAGACTGAGAATTTTCTCTTATTTAACAAAACAATTATTGATTGAATTTAATTTTGTGGACAAAAGATGCAGTTAAACAGTTAAATTGCAATATATTGTCTCGTAGTACTCACCATATCAAATGCAAAATGCTTAAATTGCAATAATACTGTATCGGTACTCAAGTGGGATAAAATCGAATCGTGGAGATAGGCCTGTCACAATAACACATTTTTAAGGACAATATATTTCCCCAGAAACTATCCAGATAAACGAAAGTATTGTTGTATGGATGTCGTTTTAATTTTATAACGATATTAGAGAATAATAAGTCCATCCTTTTCCACAGCAATGGATTTTTAAATCTCGAGAATATTAAACATTGGAATTGAAATGTGGAAAAGAAATATTGAAATATCCTAAATAAATAAATAAAACATATAAAACACTTTCAGGCTGTGTTAAAAAACAGTGCAATGAGAGAATATATTATATAATTTTATTATTGAAATAACATTTAAACAGCTGGAATGGATGGGAAATATAGTTGTTTTTCGGCATTTCGAACTGCCTGTCAAACATTTGCAGCATTACTTTAAACACAACACAAAAAAGCACAAGAAGTCACGCATGTAAACGGCAATATGTTGAGTGACCATTTTTATATATCGAACGATAAGTGGATATAGTAATTATTGTGACAGACCTATGTGGAGTGTGCTGATTCACACCTCTGTCTCTTATATTTCTGACTTTTGGCTTTCATGACATAGAAGTGGAGCAAGAAAAACACAGCTACATGTGGTGAACCAACAGTAGAGTACTGGCACGCTCAGGCACACACTGTCCCCGACTTTATCTCACACACAGCCACTAACAGAAACACACAGAGAAGCATAGCCTAGGTGACAGCGTGGTTTATCAAAATCTTATTGGATTTCACCTTGTTCCCTGCCACTGCAAAACAGAACAAGGAAGGTCAAGCGTCCTCCAAGACGCTAGTAAGCAATCCCACCCAGCACGGCAGTCATTGTGCACCACCGTCACGTCCCTGCTGTCCGCTCAATGCCCACTTGTCTCTTTTCACATCAGGTCCTCATACATACCAGTGAGGGACCATGGGGAATAGAAGAAGGTAGAGCTCTGAAATATTGCATGCAGCATGACATGGTAGAACACACCCTGATTGATTTTTATTCTAAGTATTCTGCACACATGCTTGTCCAGGGCAAACTTACAAGGAGAGCAATAGTAGAATAAGCCCAAAGCAATTGGTGGCAGAGGATGTGAAGGTCTGAGTTACAACATGCAGAAAGCAGATGTCACAGAACATCTCAGTGCCACTTGAATGATAATGTAGAAGCTCTGTGGTTGAGGGGGAAAAGGGAACTTTCTCAACAGGAGTTTGGAAGCAAATGTGGGTTTTGAGGTTTGATTTGTCACATAGGTGAGTAGAGAGGGACATTCGTCCTGTCAATGAATTCTCAGTTTTTGCGAAGAGCGGTTCACTGAATGTTTTCCACATTTATCGATATGCCACTTAAGACTAAGCATTCATTCAATCAGTCAATCAATCAATCAAACTTTATTTGTATAGCACTTTTCATACAAATAACATGTAACACAAAGTGCTTAACCCGCTATCTTAAATCTCTTCAATTTACAATGAGGAAACACCAGATATAATTATGGAAATATTTAAAATAACATACAATTAAAATACATGGATACTAAAAATAAATACAAAAAAAGATAATAACAATTATAAAACAGTAACGATATTATTAACAATAATAATAATTATTATTATTATTATTATTATTATTATTATTATTACCATCATAAAACCTAATTAAAGACTATACTAAAAAAAAAAAAAAATGAATACAAAGATAATAAAGCTCTATTAAAAGTCAGACCAAAACAATAAGACAAATTAAAAATAAATAAATAAATAAAATAGGAATAAACTAAATAAAATAAAATATGGATGATGGATGGATGGATGGATGGATGGATGGATAGTTGACAGTTGTTTGTTTGTTGTTTCCAACAAATAAAACAGTTATCAGCGAGCACCAAAGTAGACCTATAGAATCGCTGACAAATATATCAGAAAAATCTGATATATGAAGAGCAATTTCGGCTGACTAAAAGATGCAGAAAAGCACACAACCTCTGCACTATAAATCATAATTGCCTTGTCCTACACAAAATGTCACTAGTGCAAAGAAACACCGGAGACCACATATGGTAAGCAAATGCCAACACATGCAGATAGTAGACCCTATGGCTGATGTCTTAACGGTATTTAGAGACAGTCATATATCATACTCAGTGTCATTATATAACTCGAGCTACACTTTCTGTTTCCATATCTCTCTGACATTTACTGGCCCTTGGAGAGCTGCTGGTAGTTGCTACTGACAGAGGTGAGGTAAATAAAAATAAGGTTGACATTCTGGCAGCTTGTCTAATTAGGAGGTGAGGAAAGACAGACAGTTAATTTTGAGCAGATTAAATTAATAAGCTTAATATTAATCAAGGCTGATATTTGAAAAAATCAAGAGAAAGACATTTGGCACTTACCACAATGATTGAAAACATGACATTAAAGCAGCCATGCTGATATTACTTCCACAACACTGTGATCTAACTGTAAGTCCTGTAATTCATGAGGACGGTTTCTGAATAAACTGGACGACACTTTGCTCAGCTCGCACTCGTACAGTATTCCAGTCACGAACAGTCAAGTGCTGATCACATATAAAGAAAGGTTCCCTGAGGAGAAGTCTTCATCAAAGTAAGGACTTGCTGCAGTTTGTCCTCCACCAGGTCACCCTTTCACCCTGTAGCTACACTCTGTCAGTCTGAGTCCTCAACCAGACAAGGCTTTTATCACTGAGGCCACTTCAAAACGTCACCTTGAAGCAACCAAGCGTTCACTCAATGCAAGGTTTCACAAGAGTCTTCTGTTGGCGTTAGAAGACTCTAAGTATCTTGTTTGTGTAGAGCAGGGTTTTCAAGGTTTTCGTGCAGATCTGCCCTCTCTCCTTATTCTCCAGAAACAGTATTTTCCTCCACCTTATGTCATTACTCGAAACTTCCGTCACATTTCCAGCAATGTGATTTCGGCCATGTCTTCAGATTGCATTGCCAGATTTTTTTTATGGTGTTTTTCTTCAAGTGGAGTGAACAAAGGTCAAACTGAGAACTCAGATTTCCAGGGACAAAGAGCAAGTTATTACTCTTCTGATATTTCTAAAGCTCCTGACTTAACATGAAAGTCATAACATCAAGTGACACAACTTTCCTTACACAATATCTATATTAAATCCATGTGTGATATTTTTTTATCACGACACAGTCCACTTGGTCATGGAGTAGCCAGCCAGTGGGGAAAAGTAGCCAACTTGTGAGGCCCAGGGGCAAGAAAAATGTTGCCGTAAAAGCCCAAATTTGATGGCTTCTCGCACAATCTAATGCCACTGAATTGAATGCACACCCTCGTGCCATGCGCAAGCCACACACGAAATCATAGGTCAGTCCAACCAACGGTCAGCGAGATATGCCACACACACACACACACACACACACACACACGTAGACGAACTTATCTGCACAGCCTAGACTCTCGTCCATGGGTAGATGCACACTTTCTTTCTGCGGGATTATGTAAATCATATACACTGATTTAATCATTGCATATTTCAGTGAGTATGCCTACATGATTGTAAACATGTAAGGAATTATTGTACAAGAATAAAGCCTATTGTATGTTTTTATTCAAGGCATCGTATTTTTACCGTCTTCTTGCAAATTCCGTGGTGGATTATGTTAACACTTCAATATGATCTTATTTTGAAAGCTATATGTGTTAAGCAACAGGAAGTAATACATAAAGACATGCTTCTTGTTTACAGTGATGTTCGTTAACTTGTCGAAGGCACTAGTCAGAAATAAAGAGGATTAACTCTTTCTTAACAAACACTGGTGTAGAGGGACAGTTAAGACAGGATTATCCATTAAAATAAAAGTAAGACAAATAATACAAGCCTGTAAAACATAGTTGTTGTTTTGGTTGTTTTTTTTTTACCTTGAAGGGTTCAGCACACTCGGCCCCAGATAAGCGGTGGAAAACGGATGGATGGATGGATGGATGGATGGATGCAGCATACGTCATGTTGACATATGTTGGATGTGGCTGGGCTTATGGACCATTGAACAGCCTCAGCAGGGGATCCTTACAGATGAGCCTGTTCCTCCACCATTTCCACTCACTTGTGGTTCTGCATCAGTTGGAGTGACCTTGATGTGGAAGTGAAGTGTCCTCAGCGAATGGGCCTATTCATGCCATAACAAAAAGAAACTTGAATGAGGTCACACAGACATGTGTCAAAGACTGCACATGTGCAAGTTCTGTGAAGTTCTGATCATATGACAATTCATGTGGAAACTCATAAGGTGTCATAATGAGTAACAATTTCAGTCAGACGGGATAACGCTGATTTTTTTCCACTTTATACCATTATTTCATTTTATGGAGTTGAGAAAACAAAATAGTTTAATGCAAAGTACTGTTAAATATTTTTTAAATATTTTCCAGCTTAAATCACATTCCAGCATTAAAATATGGGAAGAGAGCTTGGAAAAGAAGGGTCACGTCTAAAGCAAACACATAATAATGGGAAAAAACCTATTGTGCAAGTTTTATTCTCTGAGCTCAAGATATTGGCTACTGTCTCACTTTATATATTTAATTAGTATTATTGATTTTGAAAGTTTTAATATGATAATATTTTGAAGTATTTTGAAGTATTTTTGAAGTATGAGTTTTCCTTATGACATTTTTTCCTGGTGTCGTCCAATGATTCTCAATCAAAACACTTAAAATACATTGTTTGAAAATTAGACTTCAGTAGTAATTAAAAAACATCCTCATAAAGGCAAAAACTACTTTAGTATGCAATTTCAACCTATTTGAATTCTTGGTCAACTTGAAAACCTCATTTGTCACTGTGCCACATACTTTTGGATTATGGCAACAATTCAGAGAGGCTCAAGTACGCTGAAAACTTAAAAAAAAGACAATATGACCCTTTCTGGCATTTAACATATCACCTCAGGACTATTTAGTTATTCGACACCACGCTCATAACTTCATTGCTTGACACTGTACAAATGAGATTCGCTTTATACGGAGTGATCGGTCAAAAAATACACTTTTACCAATGCAGTTTTGACTGAAAATCAATGCTCAGTACAAAAGACTATTAAGCCGCCACCCCAAAAAAACCTTATGTGCACACATCAGTGCTTTAAAGGTCAGCTATCACCCTTGAATACTGCATGCACAACAACACAGTGGAGAGCTCCCGCCAGTGTGCACTATTCTTGGCACAGAGACGCAAGACAGATACTTAGTCCAATAGTCCTGTAATAGCTAAGGAAATGGCTAAGGAGTATAAAAAGGCACCCAAAACTACATGAAATTATGGTGGAGACTGGTTTCAATAGTTATTCTGACTTGTTTTTTCCGCTATCTTTCTTATTTTAGCTGTGGAAGACATGAAGAAGGCGGCGAGAGATGAGAGAAGTTAAGAAAAAGGAATCAGAGAAAGAGATAATTGAGACAGATAGTGTTCTATATTTAAAAAAATAGCTTTGAGTTATCATAAGCTGGTACGTGTGTGAGATTTTCTCTAATATTTAACTTACTCATACGATTAGACATTATTCTCATCTTAAAAGTACAGTACAAGTGACAAATATCTTAATGAAATAACCAAAAATGGCTGAAAGTTCTGATGTGATTTCCCTTAATATGCTTATTGATTATCTAAGACTTTGAAATGCTGAGGCCACATCCTCCCGTCATCTGTAATGCATCTCTTCTTTTTCATCATTCCCTCCTTCTTTTTCCATCATCACAGCCCCACATCTCTCTAATCTCTAATCCCCTCATCAATATGCAGAGTGAGGGGAAAAATTAAAGTTGTTTTAAAAAGACACACTGAGATACTCAGAGAGACAGCAGAAGAGAAGAAGTGTTGTTAAAGTCTCATTTTGCAATCAACATGACCAATATCAACTATTTGCAGGAATGCTAATAAAGTGTGTGTGCATGATAGAAATGAAACATCTCTAAAACCTTTGACACAACCAACCGACCAACAGTCCCGTCTCCTAAAAATTACTTTCCCATACAATGAGACTGCATTCTCAATTACTTTTAAGGAAAACATATTATCCAAGATTACGTTTATGTGTGTGTGTGTGTGTGTGTGTGTGTGTGTGTGTGTGTGTGTATTATAAATAAGTTTGGAATCAGGGTCTGCATAGGATGATAGGGTGGACGGATGGGTCAAAGAAACATGGGACATTTTGTGTTCTGTGTGAAACAAAAAGTCAAGTTGACTTATTTTAACTTGCGTAAGTTAACTCACGTAACATACTTAACATATGGCATGGTACATATGTAACATGACTTACATAACAAAATTACTTATTTTACCCAAAACACTAAATTTGGCTGGGGGTTTTTCAATTTGCAACTTTTATGTTTGTGACTGTAACTCAGGGGAAAATATGTTCCCATGAAAAATAATCCAAAATAAAATTTTATGTTCATGTTAATGCATGTTCTGGAGCATTCTGCTGTCTTTTGCTGTGTACTTTTATGGTATATTCAGCAAAACCTTGGCTAGCCAGTCTATGTTTACATTATTAACAACAATATTGACAGGCAATACAGCAATGATATACGATCAAACAAGGCCTGTACTGTACTGCCTGAACGTAATTGAGCTAGCAAGCTGTTAAGCACATTTTTTTGCATTAAAAAAAACATATTAACAATGCCACAGTAGAAGTACTGCATTTCTATACTACCCACTGCAACACTTGCCTATTGAAATAGAGGAGAAAAGGTCTTGCACACCAGAAAAACTATAACAATGGTGTCAGTACTTCAAAATTGCTAAGTAGTGAGTCAATGCACTGTGAACATTTAGGTTAATGTTAAGCTATGTAGCTAAAATAAAGCTAATTGTTAACTGTTCATAGCATTACCTGGCCTTCAGCTTGCTTAGTCATTTGTGTGAAACCGTTGGCTACCCTGATAACGTTTCAAGATTAAAAAAAAAAAAAAAAAAACATCACAGAAAACTGTATTTTACACCACCAATGTCTTATCATAGTGCCCTCGTTTACTTTGCTAGGAGGGAGGCTCACCTCGTAGGTGCAATTACCCGGATGCTCGGCCACTGCGTCATTTTACGGAAATTAAACCGGGTCATTCGGGTTTAAAAGCTGCTGAAAAAAAGCTGCTGCGAGAGTTAAAAAAAAACAAAAAACCGACCCTTCCCTATAAAGCGACAGAGGCGTGTGGAACCAACGCTAGCTTGCATTTGCCTCAGCTATACTGTTATAAATTGTACGGAAATCATCCACCTCCACGTTTGAGACACTAACCAATATGAGCTCCAGATGTGGACAGTTAGAGCTCTGGATTATAATAAAGTCTATACTTTCTGCACAGAAAGGGGAAAACGCCTGGTTTAAGGTAAGACAGCTCAACTTGTAACATGCATGCATGTGGCTGGAATTACTTCAGAGTTTATATAAGTTTGCCAGGTGGTTGGACCTGGTTACTGTCATATTTCAACTGCGGTCAAGTGAGCCGTCATTCGCTTCTCCGTAGTTAAGCCAGCCGTCCCTATATAATGTAGTGCGCACGTATTGTGATATTTACGGTAAATTCATTGAAACTGCTCTAAGCGAGCTCACATGAAGGATAAACGCATTTCTGTCATTCTTTCTCACTTTTTTTCAGTATAAAACTCTTACCCGCAGAGAGGAGATGAAGTATTAACGTTACATCAACACACTACGTGAAATATTCGAATTGCGTCACGCCGAAAATGTAATTGTTGTGTCGACGTGCGGTTTTCAGTTTCAATAAAGTGTTACACAACCAGGCCCAAATATCAGATAAATATGGAAATAAGATTAATTGCATGATATTCACAGAACTGTTCACTGTGGATTTATTTTAAATAAAACGCCTTTGGATATAGACTGTACAGTAAAATATTACATTATATAAAAAATAATTAAAATTAAACTGTCTGTTTCCAGTCACTAATTCCACTGCAGGTTCATTCTAGAGGACCTCAGGTATCTTCTCATAAACTTACGGGACTTTTCGCTGTGAAAATTCATAATAAAATGCACTTGAATATTTGCTGTACAGTAAAATATCACATTATATTAGCAAATGAATTAGAATTAAACTGTCTGTTTCCAGTCACTAATTCCACTTCAGCATTATTACAGGTTAAACTGAAGGATTTTTAATGGGAATACACCAATGTACGGTGTTTCTGTGAAAACACATCACAGACGCAAGTTTGGTGTCGTGACGCACACTGTGTGTGTGTGTGTGTGTGTGTGTGTGTTTGTATAGAAAAATTAATTGTGGGCTACAGAATTCAGCTACAGTATATTGTGTTTGTAATAGTTTCAGTTCTATCAGTTTTGCAGTTTCATAAAGGCTTAGAAAATTGGTGTATGGACTATACATTTAAAAAACCTATTTATATATTTATTAACAGGAGTATCATTAGTTTTCATTACTTTGATTTCTGATGTAACAGAAGAGATGTGCTGTAACTTGGTCTGCATTGGTCTGATTTAATAACTTATCATCCTTCTGGATTTGCCCATGGCAGTAATTTGGTTCTAAAACACCCGAAATATTCATGTCTGAAGCTGAGTGCAAACATCAATATACCCGCACAGAAACCTGCACTGTGATTGACACTGTACGGGACTCGGCCTGAGATGAGTCTTTGCACTACATGCTGTCTCTATGATAAAGAGGCAAAATCTCCTTCCTTCTCCAAGGACCAATCTCTTTCCCCATCTCTTCTTTCTTCCTTCCTCTCTCTGCCTCTCTCCCCTCTCCTCTGTCTAATAGCACTACAGTGAGACCATTAGGTAGATAATTAAATGTGAGACTCGTGCAGCTCTGTGGTGCTCTCCAGGCCCTGATGGTACATGTTTGTCTGTGTGCATGTGTGTGTCTGCTCTTTGTCCATCTGTCTATCTGTGTGTTAATCTGTAGCCCAGTTGCTCTTTCTTGCAACAGGGGAGGACTTTTAACTGCAAAACATGGCACACTGGTGGCTTAGAGCTGCCTTCCTGTAAGAATTAAAGGGAGATGACACATTGTTGCTGTCCTCTCCATGATCAACACATGGACAGTCTGAAAAATAAATGCATTAATTAATATATTGGTAATTTCGTGCCTGCAGGCAGAATAATTGTCAGCTAAAGAAAATAATTTACAGGGAGTAGGTTACTGTTTCTGCAGAAATCAAACCTATTAAAACACCTGACTGTCATTAGCCAAGTTTCCGTGTAATTGCAGTGAAAGTTGCAAATTAAAATGCAAATGAATGTGTGTTTACATCCAAAACTGTTTTGCAAATATTAGGAGTTGGGCACACCAAGATAAACAGTTTGTGGCTCTAATTCTCTGTTAAAAAAGAGCTGGTTAAACCTCAAATTGTGGAAATCCCTGAACAAAAACATGACAGAAATGGTCTTTTTTAAAATTGTATTGCCTCAGTCTTTCCATCAGTCCAAATACTGTCTCTGATTTTTTCACCTGCCAGCATTTTGTTGCCTCTGTTGCAGTTTGAGGGATGTTTAAGTCGCATGATTCATGCACCTCATGATTGATTTGCTACCTGACACTAATATTGAATCTGTCCAGCCTGTATAAGGTTACCTGGAAATTAGAAATCAATACAACTGCAGTGCTTTTATTTTGAAGGTGCACAGAAATGTGTTTCAGAAAAAACACTGAGTTACTTTATAGCATGTCAAAAACACATATTGCTTTTTGCATGAAGTTAATAAATTGCAGGTTTACTGCACAACATACATGCTCTATATTTTTTGCAGTTTGAATGTATGTTATGTTTAAAATAAATGGAAAAAGTGAGATAATGATTGGAATTTTTACTATTTTTACTGCTATTTTTGACTTACCCCACTTTAACATAATCTTATCATAACATGTATTCGTACCAGTAGCAGCCCAAAATCGTATAATTTACTCAATTTTATAAAGCGATGAAATTAATATTAAGCATAATTTAGTTCAAAGTATTGGTCCGACCCCGCGCAACCTTCACAGTTTCTCATGTGGCCCCCTGGGAAAATCATTGCCCACCCCTGGTATAGACTGAGGCCAGGTTTTACAAAGTGACCATCATATCTGTATGGGATAAAAAATAACGAGCCAATATCTGAAGTTAAGCATTAGCCTTGTTTAATGGCAATATCATCTACAGGTCAACTCTTTCAAAAGGTCTCTTTACCCAAATTACAAATTAAAAAAATTATTTACATCCTACATCCAGCAGCATCTAGTCATGTGGATTTAAAAGTTGTTTTTTTAATTTGGGCGAGCTTTGGATGCTATTTAGCATAACAAAACAAACAAAGATATCCAGTTTGTAAATGCGGAAAATAAGTCTAACTCACTGACATTTTCCTTCCCCCTTTGAATAGTGGCAGGGTGCTCTTGACCAAAGCACCAAACCTCGAACTGCTGCAGTGGAGCAACTTGATTGACGTGTTGCAGGCCCAAAGATGTGGAAGGCAGAAAAGTTCAGATAAAGTACATGCTGGTTGTAAAAAAATTTTTAAAAAAGGTTTAAAATTGATTGAGGATACATCACAAATGTATGAGTTTTGAGCCTAAAGATACAAGATGTTCGTGTTTGTATGCGTGCATGCTCAGAGATCTCTGTCAGTGATTTGTGGTGGATTCCTTGGGGAAAACTGCACAGCCATTCAAAGTAGGCAAGAGAGGCCTGATAAGAGAGTGTTTTTCTGCTTCAGAGCTCAGTTGTTGCTGCTTAGCGGTTATGATAATGTGATAATGTATCAGCGAGGCATATCATCATTTCTCTGATATGGTGTTCCCTTTATGTATTTATATCCTATATGTTTATTGTTATGGTGGGTTTTATGAGCGAGGAGGATTAGCCTGCTTCTCTAGCATCCTAATCGTTCTTATGTTATGTTCAATAAATAGATAAACAAGTCACTGTGATGCTTTAATGGACACAATTTTTTGCCCACACGGATGCACCGCAAGTCCTTCCAACTGCAGACTCATCAACACCTACAGACTTGGCCTACCTGGACACATGCACACAAAATGAGCACACACACACACACACACACACACACACCCAAACACACACACACGGTTAAATGGTGCTTTGCAGTATTGCTGGCGGGCCAAGTGGTGAGGTTGCTCTGCACTCAGCAGCACTGCATTTTTACTGACTGCCAGTCAATAGCTCAGCACTTCTGCGTGTGTGTGTGTGTGTGTGTGTGTGTGTGTGTGTGTGTGTGTGTGTGTGTCCGTGCACTTGCATTTGTCATTGAACATCTGTCAACACACACAGATTATACAGTACCCATGTGAGTTGACAGCTAAAGATGTATGCGTCGGTATGCATTATTCATCATGCCACATGTGCAGTGTGTTATCAAGAAAAATGTGCACGGATGTTAGCTACATTAGTATGCACACATAACGCTTTTCTTTGTCCAATTTGGAGAAGCTGGACCTACTCCAAGACCTGTTCCCTGGCTGCGCAGCACAGATTAGTGGCCCCTGACTGGGCTGCAATGGCAGAGAGAGCTGCCTTATCATCCGAGAGCTCTAGGGAAGCTGCGGGCCGCTGAGCTCTCCTAAGAAACAAAAAAACTCTCATTGTATGGAGTCAAGTGTCCATCTCTCTATCGGCAAGAGAGGAAACTTATGCTCTTTTGTGCTTGTGATGATACTTTAATGGCCAATTATAATGAGTGCACAGGGCTTTGGCCTGATTTGCTGGGACATCTTGACAGCTGACAGTGTGCACAAAACAAGGCCACAGAGCCTTGTGTTCACTATGCCTATCTTCCTGCTTTTTCTGCTTTCAGCTGTAAAAGCCAGAATTTGGTCTGATGGCCTGGTGCTGAGGCTGCATCAGCATACATGGCAGAATATTGGCAGCAACTTCACCTTTGGTTGAATTTTATTTTTATCTAGAAATAATCCTTCCACAATGTCGAGGTTGAAGATTTTCAAGTCATTTCTTGGCAGATAACAACATTTGTATTTAGCAACCAATAGCGAAATAGGAAATATCAAATTGAACCCAATTTGATACTTGCCTTGTTTTTCAACAATAGCCATTTAATGCATAATATTTGCCTCTCACAATGTCTTTTCCACAGAGGTTAGAAAAACAAGAGTTTGGCATTTTGGGGCATTTTTTTGTCAACAGATGAAATTTAAGCTGTGCTGAGGAAAGCTGGACTTGAGAGTGTCAGATCTTTTGCCTCTCCCAACACTTTTAGAATTTAGCATAAATGATCACAGAACAGCTGGAACAAGCATGGGCATGGCCAGTTTACTGATTACACATTGGGACATCCTGGGCCAAAGAATCCAAGCAGCTACGTCCCATTGCCAGTTTGTCTATGCAGCTTGCTCATTTTCATACTGAAAAGGCCAGTGCTTCATTTTGTCTCAGTAGAAGACTCCAGTACAAAGGCAATCTGTTAGTTTTTATCCAAAAACCTGTTGTTTTGGGGGTTTATTTGAGGAAAGTCTATTTTTTTTGGAATATATCTTTCTTTCTTTTGTTTTAACCATAAAAACTTTCTCCCTCTTTCCACAGAAATGCCGTCCTCTTATCGACTCTAACCTTTTACTCTCTTTCTCTCGGCATCCTTACCCTCTAATTCTCTGGTCTCTCAGCACTGTAAATGAGCTGACAGAGGGCCTGAAGCGTAGGGACTGAGATCCAAACACCAATCCGGTCCCAGCTCAAATGTCAGCCACTCTAAAACACACGCAAACACACAAGAGAACTGAGGGTGAGGAGAGAAAGTTTTCCACCTTTCTTACTCTGTTCTTCCTTTCCTCTCTCATTCTCCCTCTCTCTTGACATTTAACAGTTTACTCTCATCTGCTCAGTAATTTCTTGTCATCTCAGGGAATCTATCTATCTAAAGGGAGGTTAAAGATGCCGTGTGTTGCATCGGAGACACTTTGCGCAAGCGCACTTTGGATTGCTCTAATTACGTCATGGTTTGCGCTATCGGAAAAATTCCAACAGTTTCTGAAAGCTCAGACGTTGGTGTTATTATGGTAAATCCATGCCTCTCCTGGAAGCCCACGAAGCAGCCGCTTTGGTCCCAGGAAATACAGACACACACAGTGGCGGAGAAATGGAGACAGCAGAGCGGTGAAAGAAACTGAATTTTGATGAAAAAAATGTCAGCAAGACAACCCTCTCTGTGGAGGTTTCTAGAAGGATTTGGGACCAAAGGAGCAATGAAAAGAGTAACTTCTGGTGAAGAAAGTGGCCTGTGTCCTGGGAGAGGCTGTGGGGATGCTGGAGGAGGGGATGAGAAGGTGTCCACCAGAGGTCACATTCAGGGCTGTAGAGGGAGAAACTGTGGAGATGCTGGAGGTTCTAGCGATGCGGCACGAGGTTGAACCACGAGGTTCAACCCCAAACGCACCCCAGGTGTCCGACCACCTCTCGATATGGGAAACCCACCAACTCATCTGTGAAAACACCATGCCAAAAAAAAGGAAAAAGTTCATCTGGACTGAAATTACTCCTGGGGAAATTAAGAGTTTCAACGACATGTTGCTGTACATATCAGTTTTGGACCTGCCTAAGATTAGTGATTGTTGGCGTCTGCAAAACATTTTCCATGTGCCATTCCCTGTCACTGTTGAGACCTGTTCATTGCCATTTCATCAAATCTTCATGACAGTGACCCAGAGAAAAATTAGGAAAATGATGAGGAAAAAAGGGCACAGAGGATTTTGACCTCCTCCACCGTGTCAGACTTCTCATGGAGGTGATATGCATAAACTGAAAGGCCATGTACCGCCCAAGACAGCACCTTACAGTCAACAAAAGGTGGGACGAATGGTTGGGAGCAAGGCCGTGCTCAGCGTCAAGCAGTACATGAAGGCCAAGCCAACAAAGTGGAGGCTGAAGATTTTTGTGCTTGCTGACATGAACGGCTACACCATCGACTTCAAGCTCTTCATGGGCAAGTCCAAGATGGCATCAGGGAAGGGGATGTTGTAACAGTCAGCAAAGAATTTCTGGGCTCTGGGTTAATTGAGTACACATGTACAGACGACTTTAACACCAGTACAGTCCACTTCCGACACCTGAGCCAGCAGGGATTCGGAGCTTGTGGAACATACAGGCAGGGAAGAGTTGGTGTCCCCAACAAGAAAATGCCCTCACCAAAATATCCCCATGTGGCAGTATCCGGTTGATCAGGGACAGGCATCTTCTGTTTGTGAAGTGGATGGACACCAGAGAGGTCTCCCTGTGCTCTACCATCCACCCAGTGTACAGTGAAGGCACAGTGCACTGCTGGCTTAAGGAAGGTGATGGGCCACAACAAAAGATCTCTATCCCCAGACCCACCATAGTCACAGAGTAACACAAGTACATGGGGGAAGTGGACACCTCGGACCAGATAATCGGTACAAATTCAGTCCACCGGAGAACCAGGACATGGCCTACCACTGTTTTCCAGCATCTGGTTGACATCGCTGTGACAAACTCCTTTGTCTGTCATCCACAAGGCTCGCTGTGCCAGCCTGCAGAAGAGGCCTATGAGCCATCAGCATTTCCAGGAGCAACTTGCTTCCTACCTCCTTGGGGTTTACTTGAGGAAAAATGTCCCTCAGGAGACCCTAAGTCAACACCTACCTGTCCCCACAAGCAGCGGACAGACCAAAGCGCAGCGAGCCAGCCTGCAGCGACGGCGCTGCAAAGTCTGCAAGAGGAGCACTGCCTGGAAGTGTGAGACCTGTGGGCCTATGTATGCAGCCACAAAGGTTTCTGGCAGTACCACCAAGGCCTTTACCGAGAAATACCAACAGAATTTTGTTGTACATTGTACAATGACAATAAAGAATCTTGAATCTTGAATTTTAGGAGCTTTTGTGGCTTTGAGCCAAAGAGGATAGAATTGCCCTGTGTGTTTAAAAAGAAAAGAAAAGAAAGAAAACGCCTAGTTTCCATTTTATGGCCTTTTTTTTTGCACATTTACAGACAAGGACTCACAAATGTTATTGTTAATCATTTTATACTGTTCAAATTTCAACTTTAACATGCAAAATTAGTTATTCTTGCTCAATTTAATTGCTTTTTCCCCACTAAAAATCAAATTCTGGTTTTGTGTTTTTCTTTATTTTAAACTGTTACTACACTCATTACACATTAATTGTAAATAACAGCCAGATATTGAAAGTTCCAATTTTTCTTGCAAAATAGGCCAAGGGCACTTACTCACAGAACATTTTCTGACCCTTAAAAAGTCAAGGCGGAAATTTTGAGGCTTAGGTGTTAAAGGGCTAAAATAGACAGCACGGGGTCTGAAACAAGTTCCGGTGGCGTTTGCTGGTGTGTTCACAGCTTCTGGAGCAGTCGTAAACGGAGCCCATCATTTTCACTGAGCTGAGCAGTCATTATGGGACTGTACGGCAGCCAGCACAACGCCTCTGTGTGATGCTGTCACAGTTTGGGACAGTCAGAGCCACAAAATATCAGTGTAAATTCATTCAACTCATTTTTGCCAGCCAAGGCTTTGCTTGTTAAGAACACTGAAATTCTGTTTAACTCGTTTTCCTCAACAGTATTTGTCATTTCTTGGTATCGGTGCTTATATGATACCTCAGTTTGATATCCTACTTGTCCGCTTTAAATGCAACTAGCAGCTCCATAGGTCACCTGCTTAGTCCACAAAAATGTCTCTATCCTTTAGCAGGAAAAAGTCTTTTGTCCTTGAAGGATGAAATGTGTCAAGTGTTTGTGAGGATGATTGTGTGTGAATACATGAATGCATGAATGCATGTGTACACGTGGTGGCAGCTATTGTGCATTTGTGCTTTTTCAACAGAAGGCAGCCAAGTTTATCAATGTAAAGAGGAGATATACCAGATTTTTTTGCTGAATAAAATTGGTGAAATAAGAAACTAGAAAGAAAAGAGCCAGTAAACAACATTACAAATAAGATAGGAAATTTGCTACAATTTGAATTATAACTAGAAAATTTCTAAAGAAATTTTGATTGTGTGCTTGCCTCTGGACCATCATTCTCGTGGCTCAAATCAACAGTCAAACAGTGACTCTGTCCTGAGTTCACAGATACCTCATACAAGTCTGTAGGACAAACGGTTCACAAGTTAGTAAAAGGGGGCGTGGTCACTCAAAGGGGGCGTGGCTTGAATCAGCAGTTAAACAGGGACTCTGTCACAGACACCTCATACAAGTCTCGAGGACAAACGGTTCATTAGTTATGAAAGGGGGCGTGGCCAATCAAAAGGGGCGGGGTTATCAATCACCAGTTAAACAGGGACTTCATGCCGAGTAATCTGACACCTTGTATAAGTTTCTAGGACAAACGGTTCATTAGTTATGAAAGGGGGCGTGGCTAATCAAAAAGGGCGGGAATTTATGAAACATTATTATGTATAAGTGGTCAGTGATGAACCATCATCATGCTTGGCAAGTTTGAGGAAGATTGGACAATGTATGGTCAAGTTATTAGGTCTGTTCACTTAGAGTAAACTGACAGTTATCAGTTAAAATGTCTGTGTTGGAGGAGGGAGGGGGGAGGGGGGAGGCTTTGGTAGCTAAGCAACCAGGTGGCCAGGTGGAGTCGACCAATAAGAGCAGAGCAATCAACTGAAATTAACTGACAGTTCCATCACAGTGAGCAGACAGAGGTCGACAAACTGAAAATTCTGGCCTCGAACAGAAAGCATTTTTGGCAAAACCATAATACCTATCATTGATCCGACTTCACTTTGAGCGTCCTGAGTTCTTCCTGAACGTCTACATATATTTTTTTTAAAGAAAGATGAAAGCTTAGGTCTTTATTTTAAAAAGTCAGCAATTGAGTGATTCTTAATACACAGTACTGATTTTTATTTTTCTGTTTCTTTTATTTTTTTCAGTGTTCATTATACATCGTTTGTAAAATGTAGAAACATAAAATTATGTAAAATACTTCAAAATAAAAGGTATTGTTTAAGAAAGTCCACAATTCACACAGGAATTTCCAACCCAGCTAAAACAATTCACTACATTATGTTTTTGTCACAGATGCAAATGCTGCATCAGTTGTCATGACCAACAACACTGGATAAAATGAGCAATTTTTTGCATCAAATGCACTTTTTTATTATCTCTGATGTCCTTGATGTCTTTGGGTAAGGACATTATTTGGGAAAATGTAGTGTGGTCTAAAATTGCCACTAGCTACACCCCTACTGAGACTAATAATAACAAAATGATCAGACTAGTGTGTTGATTATTCCAACACTTTTACATTGTTGGGTATAATAACCATAACATCCTCTAGGGGCACTAATGTAGCTCTAGACTCTTAAACTTTCTGTTGACTTCCTGACATTCATCAATTTATGATGCATGATTAACAAAAAATCTTTATAAAGTGCAGTTAACAAAGTGGTTTTAACCTTCATTATATTGATTTTCATTGTTAAAAGTTAATAGTTTAATGCAAAAAAGTCAATGCACTTCTGTTTGCCACATATTCAACTACTGGCTCTTAGAATTCCTTTATTTGGTAAAAGTTAAGTGTAAACCTCCACTAATCCCAACACTGAAAGGGGAGAAAGCTTCATGGAAACATTTCTGAAGACAGATTTAAGTCCTAAATTCCTCAGCTGATCTGCTTTGGTTGTTGTAAAGCTCTATCTCTATGATCTGTCAGCTTGACTGGAGCACAGCAGGGGGATAATGCAGTGGCTTTCTCCACTGTTGCAAGACCAGCAGCTAAGACTCTTTATGTGGCTTTACTGCACACTCAGGTTGAGTGTATCACTGGGCTGCAAAGTGCTTCAGATTAGCTTCACCTGCTGGTTTCTTTGTTCGCTGCCCTAGAGAGGTAACATGGATGAGAAACAGAGCAGTGAGTCTGATTTTAGATTCTGACTTTTTAGTGGTTGTAATGTGTTTTTCTTTCACACAGTATGGTTTAAAAAAATACCCAAAGACAATTAAAATCCTTAAATGAAAATCCACCCTTTGTAGCTGTTTATTTGTAGTTGTCCCTTGATTTGTGCATCTGTATCCTGCCTCTGCACACAGTCCCATATAAAGACAGGTGCGGGCCTCTTCCAATCAGGTCCAATCAACTGAATTTACCACAGGTGGAGCCCAGTCAGGTGTGAAAACATTTCAAAGGTGATCAAGAGAAATGGGATGCACCTGAGTTATATTCCATATTACATGACAATAACACTAACGCTCAAAAGTTCAGGGTCAAATTGAGACATTGTTAATGTGGTAAATGACTATTAAAGCTGGAAACGGCTGATTTTCTTATGGAATATCTATTATCTATTGTCAGCAACCATCACTCCTGTGTTCCAGTGGCACATTGTGTTAATCCACAGTTATAGTGTTCATTGATCATTAAAACAGCTGAGCATTATGTTAGCACAGCTGAAACTGTCCTGTACTGATTTGAGAAGCAATAAAATGATCCTTCCTCAGGTTAGTTGAGTATCTAGAGGTAAAGTTGGAGATTCGTACAGGTTAAAATTATTATTTCTACCCTTGTCAATGTCTTTACTATATTTTCGATTCATTGTGTTACTCATTTCATGAATAAAACAGTTCGTTTTCATGTGACCCCAAACTTTTGAGCGCTGGTGTATGTCTGTGATATTTTTGTATATAAGTTTTTCTCTTTTTAAGAGATTTGTCAAGATTTCTAAAATCCTGTACACTCTGTTATTATGGCATATAAGTGTAGATTTATGAGTGAAAAATATAATTGTTGCACAAGGTTGCTACATCAGAAAATGGTAAATTTTGCAGTAAAGGCTTAATACTTTCTGAATGCAATGTAAAATGCATGGCTGTTGTCTTTAAAATACTTTGAAACTATTCCTTTTCTCTGGCAGGTGATAGCAATAGTGATGGACATGCTCACAGATGTGCAGATCCTGCAGGACCTGATGGATGCGGCCAGCCGGCGCTCTGTGCCTGTTTACATCTTGTTGGATAACCAAGCTGTGCCACACTTCCTGGATATCTGCTCCAGGCTGCAGATCGGCTCGCAGCACCTTCGGGTAAGATGGATGAATGTGGAACCAACAGTTGCACAATAAAATAATGACATGCTGGAAATAGCTGTTAGGGTAATTCATAAATAAACATAAACATTACAACAATTATAACTGCAGAACCAAAACGGCCAAATGTAGTGAAATATTTCCATTATATTTTGTGGCAATTTAGCATTTTTCAGACATCATTTTACATAATTGATTCACTTTTTGCATGAACAGTATTTTAATTAAGTTTGAATACAGTCTATTTTATTATTATTTTATTAATTAGTCTAACTTCGTGTGCACTACAAGTTTACATCTCAGTCTAAAACTAAACTAAATTAAAATTAAAACATAATCTACACACAGTTGGTCAGCATTTGAGCGGCTGCTGCGATAAAAGCGAAACAGAACCACTTGTTTATAACCAGCAAGAAATTGAATGTTAAAGGTCCTGGTCGATACAGTTTGAAAACACACATCATCAAGGGAAGGAGTCCTGACAATTGTCATATTGTCTAATTTCTGCGACTTCGCATGCAATGTCAGCCTGTGGACGCAACAGGCTGTATTGTTTCCTGTCCATGGTCTGACTTTGACCCTTCTGTGGTTGCAGAACATCCGAACCAGAACACTTCAAGGAATTGGCTTTGGTTTGTCCTTCGGCAGACTGCCTGGTTCACTCTGTAATAAGTACATGCTGGTAGATGGAGACAAGGTCATGTTTGGCTCATACAGGTGAGGTCTGACTGTGTGTACAGTCAGTGCACACTTTTTTACTTTACCTTTTTGTACAGCACTTGTTTCCATTACTTGGGAATGGAAGGTCCTCTAGGGACCATGAACCATCTGTACAAAATTAAATGGTAAAATGACAGGACTTGACAAGCTTTCACAGCCATCATAGCTAAAAAAGAAAAAAAGAGAGATTGCTAGGGACTACTATAAACTTTAACATTAAAACAAAAACACAAAAACAAGACCCAAGTTGTAAAAATATGGAGTTACCCCTGTTTTTTTTATATAGCATAACGTTATTTAATGGACCAATGAGGACACACTGAATTGAGCATAGTCGGTAACTGTTGTCAAACTTTCTGTCCGTGTGCCAGCTTCTCCTGGTGTACATCTCGTATGGACCGGAACATGATCACGGTGATGACGGGGCAGGTGGTCGACTTCTTTGACCGAGACTTCCGAGAGCTTTACGCCATCTCTGAGAAGATGGACCTTTACAAGGAGTTCCACGTCAGCCCGCCTGCTACTAACTCGACCGCGACATTACGCTCCAAAGTCGGCCCCAAACGGCCGCCTCTACCTGCGACCACGTCCCGCTTCCAGGTTAGTTTAGGGGATTCACGGAAAGCAGACATCCAGGTGCCTGCACACAAATATTACAACCCCAAATACTCTCTGGTGTTTGGGGACATACCACGTCCAACAGGGTCTCTGCAAGAGCCTGGACCCACAAGAGCGTCAATTCTGGCTGAGGTTCCTGAGGAGATGGACCCAGGAAGGCCGAGGGTAGCCAGCAGTGAGAAGGTAGATCGTCTGAGTCCGCTGCCCTCAGAATCCCCTGTTGAAATCTTCAAGGGGCCCAATGGAGTTCCTCAGGAGAAGAAGGGGCGATTCCCATGGAAGCAGAAATTTTCCAAGGGGAAATCAGCCAGTAAGCTATCGATTACCAGCCAGGGGGGCAGCAGTGCATGCCCTTCACCCACAGAAACCCATAGGAGCGACGAGAATGAGGACAACTTTGACGTGATCGTGAGAACTCCATCCAGATGGAAAAGTAAGAAGTCACCTAAACCGGACCCGAGTACAGACTCTGAGCAAACTGCCAGCACTGCACAGGACAATCAGAGTAAGTCAGGAATAATGCATATATATATATATATATATATATATATATATATATATATATATATATATATATAGATATACAAACATTTAATCCAGAATAAATAATAACCTAATCCAGCAAAACAAGATTACTTTTATTTTGTTCTCTTATCTTGGAAAATAATAATAATTTATCTTTGGTTCAGATCTTTAGACATTTCCAACTGGTTACATGTTTATACATTATCTTATGATATATCCTTAAAATTATGTTATTGTTTTTTTTTTTTCTCCCAGGTGTTAAGAGTCGACGTCGAGGAAAATGTAAAGTTTCCTGAGAGAAACCTGCCAGTCTCTGGATTACATTCTTAAAATGGATTACAAAATGACTTCCTTAACACCTTTGATTGTGCAATATTGTAAATATTTCATCCAACACCTTACATAAGACCAAATGAATGTGGAGTTCTTGAGGTACTGATACATGCAGTTTTTATAGGTTTGGTGTCAAATTTAAATCAAAAGTACTTAAAGTAGATATTTTAGGATTAATAAGATGGTGATCCTTTGTGGCTTGAACACTCTGGACCTTTAGGGCAATGTGTAATATGGCAATAATATTGTTTCTCGCAACTATCTCTGGGATTAGATATTGTCCGACAAAAAGCAGTTACCATGACAGACCTAGACTCGGCTTTGATTGATTTCTCCATCTGACTCTCGCCAATTAAAACCAAACCAAAGGAAAGTTTTATAAATACCTATCTGTGTCACCATATGACAGTCTGGTACCGTGGGCCTTTACATGTGGACAGTACTGTGCTACATTTTCATTTTCCTGTGTTGTCATTATTTGTGAAATAACATTGCATAGCATTTATTACAGTGTCCATTTGCCACACTTTTAAGTTATGGGATCTCTTCTACAGTGTGCAGAATAAATGGTTAAACAGCTTAAATGTGCCACAAATGTATCATTTATGTGGCAGAAATGTATATTCATTGCAATTCTTTGCTCTAGAATGAATGTCATTTCAAACATGAGGCATCACTGTGATGACAGCTCCACCCAGTGGTGACACAGTAGAACCTCTAACAATTAAGATGGAAAACTGATGATTGCACTGCACAAACCTACCACTAGCTGCCTCCCCTGCTTCTCTTTTCTGGGTGTTTGTTAACAGCTCAGACCTCAGAGAGGAACCACAGGCCTGATGGGAACTCGGGGCTGAGTTGAGGTGGAGGGGGGAGGGGGTTGCTAGTTGGATGTGGTGCAACACTGAAACAGGAAGTCAGAGCTGCAGCAGGAAGAGGCGTTAACTAATTTTTAGCCTATTTTTTCTGACACACAGTTGCATTAACTTACCGCTATGTTATTTCCTGTGAGAATTGCATCTCAATGTTTATTCTTAAATATGGCAGTATGGAATTAAGGTCAGATCTTGTCAGCAAGATATGTCCAAGTTGTTCCCAAATTTACCACCTAGGAGACACAAGTTTGATCAAAACAAACATATGTTGGAGTATATGAAGACATTAACTGGGTCATTATAAGAACAAGTAAACTTCTTTTGCAGAAGAAATATATATTTGTAGTATTTGTCTTTTTATATGTATTTAAAAGGTATGGAGAATATCTTTTAAACAAGGCTGGTTTAAAAAAAAAAAAGATGTGTCTGCTTAATATAATCATTGTCATGACCGTTGTTAAATGTAACACTTGATAGATTGTTTTTAATGTGCCGTTTAGACCTGCTACACACTAAAATATGGTCATTAAATCCTGCTGATACAGTAGTGGCAATAGTGACAATCCTTTTTCACTAAAACAAATTTATACTGGTTCTTACAATGACATTTTTTCAATAAAATATGCAAAATCATAAGGTATTTTATTTATTAAGCATTTTTGCGAATGAAGAAAGCCAAAGGAAGCTGTACATAGCTAGTGTGAAAAAATTGATAAAATTAGATGTTTTCTAAACCTGCATATGTGATTTTCATTAAACCACAAATGTGGTTTAGGTGCTTCACCCGTCAAGATGCGATGTGTATGTATGTAAACCGAACATATCACACACACACACACACACACACACACACACACACACACACACACAGACTGTAAATATGAGAGTGAGGTGTGGTCTGATGGTTTCAGAATGCGTTCACCCGAAAACACAGCTGTCAATTTGCTCTTTAAACAAAAAACAGGATCTGATGTTACACATCAACACACAATGGAATACTTTTTATTAAATAATTCTTGAGAACATATCAAATTCAATACATACATTGACATAATAAAACCTACTGCAAAACGATTTTTTCACATATAACAGTGTACACATGGCTAATAAATCAAAATAGAATGCATGTTGTACTTATTGCACTGTGCTATAAAGGTGAGTAAAGAACTGCAGGCTTGGACTAAAAGAACAAGTGTTCTGCATTTTAAGGCAAATCCTATGTCACTCTATAAAGTACTAGAAACGTTCCATCAAAATCATGATGTTCTTTACAGTATATCCGTATTTACAAAATGAAGCCTAAGCAACTATCCACAAAAGACACTTAACCTGAATCCGTGGAGCTGCTGAATTTATGATCCACTGGACAGAAGTTAAGCAGTTCACTGTTCCCTGTAAATATCCAAATTTTAAACCTAATAAGAACTGTTAGGAAACTGAGAAACATCTTCCCGTTTCGTGGCATGCATGAAGCAGATCTGCTGGGACGTCACATGCTTAATTTGTCTTCTTGATCCAAGAAACAAAGTCTTGCGGCACAGATAGAAAATCTACTTCTCGTGGAAGAAGATACATCAACAAATTCTTTGTGGCTTGTTGTGCTGACAGTGAGAGCAACAAAAATGAGTCAATGTTTTCACCTTTGACACTGTTTAGTTCAGTCTGTACAAAGAGGGAAGTGGAAAGAGAAGTCCCTCTTTTAGCCTAAACGACCCTCATCAGTGTCTCACCTCCAGTAACCTTGCTCAGTTGGGTTGCACTGCGCTTAATACAACTTAAATGAGGGCTGAAGCCCACTCTGTTGCAGTACTATACATGTCCATGGGGGGCGCTGGAAAGCTCAGTCCTGAGGAGCTTGGTTTATCACCTTCTTCTTACGGACTGAGACCAAGTCGTAGAACGGATCCTTGGTGATACTTGCTCTGTTTGAAATGAATAAAAAATATTCATTATAGAGAGACTGATGCTGCAATACTAGTGTGTGTATGTGCGTACTTGCAATGCTGTCTTCTTGGGGACCTATTTGAAGTTGTAGTGAAGACATTTCTGCATTGTGAGGCCTTACCACATTTTTTTAGGTCAATCTAGTGAAGAGTTACTCTTTGAGGTTACTTGTAAAAATGTTTATGGAATAAATCTACATAATATTGGTCTTTGCAATTATAGTAATGCAAACAAACAGGACTATGGAAATGTGCATGTGGATGAGTGCATGCATTCTTTTACAATGTATTCGGGTATGTTTTGTTATGTACATGTTGCTATTTGTGTGGACGTTTGCAAAATCATACATATACCCATGCACATGCATGTATGTGTGTGTGGTCTGACCTGATGGCCTCAATCCAGGAGTCCCTCTCCTCTGCAGTAGCAGCACAGATGGTGTAGGACTGGTGCTTCCCCTCCACCACTCTGCCGTCCGTCTCTGTTTTACATGCTTTGATCTTCTGCCCTCGGCTGTTGGGGTTGTACAGCTCCAGACAGTACTAGACAACACCAGAACCACGTGACAATCAATGTATGAATCTAAAATCAATTGAGCTTCAGTGTTACATAGCCAGAGTTAATTCAATACAGTCCAATTCAGTTTTAAACATGTCCGCGTTTAAAGAAGCTGATAATATCTTACCGGTTTGCGAGCATATGGCACTTCTCTCACACAAAGGTTCTCCAGAGGGATGATGCCTCTGGGCTCTTTATCCTGCAGACAGATTGGAAGTATGGAATCACATATTGTAACAACAACAAGCCAAAATGAGATAAACCAACACTGAAAAATGTTTGAATCTCAGGTGTGAATGTAAAAAGAAAAGCCACTTGGCTAACAAAGGCCTTGTAATATGACAATTATAATTTTTTTAAAAGCATTCAATGATCAGTAAATAAGACGTCCATGGTGTTGAAGTTCCACGCTGTTGAACCATACACCATGACTTCCTATCTAAGTGGTTTTGTAGCATGCAACTGAATTGTAGGAGACTTTGGGAATGATCCTACTACACAAAACCGAGTGTTTACCGTTGTCTCTCTATTAAGGATAATTGCTGTCTGTAAATGGTTGGACATTAAGATATATTATATGTCAAGGCGGCTTTAAAGGAGCAATGTGGGAGCCTTACAGTTGTGAACTCAAAATAGTAGAGACAGTTGTCGGTCAGGATGAACCATCGCCTCTTCCACGTCTTAACACGACCTCCTGAAATACAGAGAAAGACAAAAAATAAAGGTCTATATATGGCAAGTTATTTCCTGTGCTGTCAACACATTTTTGAGGTTATCTATTTGAAGTTGAACTTCTTCATAATCTAATACTGACGTTATGTGGTTTGCATGCAAAAACACAAGGGTATAGTCCACTGTTGGGTCATTTTCTGACTGCTTCCTCTGTACTTTCCTCTTTTTAGCCTTACTATGTAGCATCTTAAGTTAGAGTGAATGTAGCACAGCAGCACAGAGCCACTTTAACATCTTGTTCTTTGGCTAGGAATTTTGATATTTAAGACTATTTTGAAGAGGTGTTTTACCAAGTTTGAGGAGCCACCCTTCTCTGTCAGGGTTGAAGAAGGTGTGAGTCAGATCATTCCCATCATCCTCTGGGATTTTGAAAGGCTCGTTGTGAATGCTCTCGTACAGTTTCTGAATAGAAAGGAGTGTAATAATTTAATGAGAATCAGAATCAGAAATACTTTATTTATTCCTGGGGGGAAAATTGCTTTTTGTTACAGTTGCTGCTGTATAAGAATAGAAAGAAATATGTACAAATAGAAATGTAAAATGTAGAATAATTTGAGTAAAATAATAGAGATGTACAATTGAATAAAATAGAAATATGGAAATATAGATATGTACAAATATGAATATATGTAACAACAGTGTAACAAATTGAAATACTGCACATGCTTTATAAAGAAATTCTGGATTGCACAGATAAATATTGTAAATAAAGTTATACAGCTTATAATAAAAAAAATAGATGCAGAAATCTAAACAGGAATTGCCAGCTTAAATACTGCAACATGTTTTATTTACTAAATCCGAGCACAAAAGTACAAGCATGTCTACGTGTTATTTCAGGAATAAGTGACACTGAATCACTTCTTTCTTTTTTTTTTGGTAGGAGGGGGAGTGGGACATTGTTGGGTTCTCAAGTCTAACACCAGCCCACTGTCTGGGACACTTTAAACTGCCTCCACCTCCTGCAGACTAATGTAAGCCGTGACTAACCTGCAGGTGGAAAAGGGGCCTGAGAACAACCTAAACGTGGTTAAGAATGTGAGTTTCTGTTCCAGCTGAGGTGGTGATTGTGAGATAGTGGCATTATTTCTCAAGGAGAAAAAGCGAAGCATGGTTTAACATAGTTTTGCATTCAATTTTACACTTTTTTTTTTCATTTTCATTCTTATGTCAGTCTCTAACATCCCACAAGAGTAGTATGTATGGTATACATTTTCTGCTATATTCTATGTTGGGAAGAGATTTCTTAATGGTTAGTTTGAACAGGAGTCATCATAGTTTCAGCAACAAATGGGCACCTGACGGACTTGAAAAACCTTTAAAATGCACTGCACCTTGAATAACATGCAGAATCATGGGCTCAATGATCAAATCTCCAGAGGAAATAAAATTAAATAAAGCCAAGTTAAAATTTTCGTTGTATTAGCATTTGGGCTATTACTCCATGTTGTTTAGTTTAGACCAGTGGTGGAAAGTAACTAAGTACATTTACTCAAGTACTCTATTTAAGTAAAATTTTGAGGTACTTTTACTGTACTTGAGTATTTCTATTTTATGTAACTTTATACCTGTACTTCGCTACATTTTGAGGCAAATATTGTACTTTTTACTCCACTACATTTAGCTGATAGCTTTAGTTACTTTTCAGGTCGAGATTAAACATAAAAACATGATACATTTAAAATGATTCAGCATGTTTATATATGAAACCACATTAACTATTATGTAGTTAAAATGACAAAACACTGCTTACATAAATGCATCACTTATAATAATCCAATAATATATTTTGAATATTTAAACAATCTGAATGGGTCTGTTCTGCATAATGAGTATTTTGACTTTGGATACTTTAAGTACATTTTGATGCTGATACTTTTGTATTTTTTACTTAAGTAAGTTTTGAATGCAGGACTACACTACATACTTGTAGTAGAGTAATTTCACAGTGTGGTATTTGTACATTTTAAGTAAGGGATCTAAATACTTTTCCAACCACTGGTTTGGACACTGTGATTGGCCAGTGGTTCTCACCGAGAGCAGGTCATTGGGTAGATCCTCTCCGTTGTTGATGCCTCTGTTCATGGAGATAAAACGCTCCAGAGTGGTCTTGTCCTTCACGTTGGGGTTGTGGAGGCTGGTGTTGAGCATGATGATGGCAAATGACAGGATGTAGCAGGTGTCTGGTGTTGCAGAGGAAGATGCACAAAGAATAAGAGACAAGAAAATGTTCATCATATAGATTCTAAGAAGTCTTGTCCACATACATACAGAGCCAGTGAAGAAGAGAAAGATTTGGATAGAAAGAATATAGAAAGACAAACTGTGAGAGGTTGTTGTGGTCATATCCCCCCCATGCACACACATAGTCCAGACAGGAAGTGGACAGATGTATATTTAGTGAAGCAGCTCACCGGTCGACTGGAAGACATGAGTGTTGCAGTCACAGTAGCGTGTGGCGAAGGCCTCCATCATGCGGTCAATCTTCTGGGCTTCACCGGGCAGACGGAAACTCCACAGGAACTGCCTGTCACATACACACCACAATAACATGAACCTCTGCGTGTAACATACACTCTTTTCTATAGGTTTGTGGATAACGTATGAACTGCAGATGCACCACACATCTGGAGAGTGAGTGTCGGCAGCAGGTGTATAGTTTCCAGAGGGACAAACATGAGACAGATTATTAGTCATCAGTGTGACTTTTTGTGATCCTGCCAACAATTACTCACAGACACACAAGAGTACTTCCATTGAGTTACGGTACTACTAGGGTTATAAAAGGGTCTTCATTTATTTGCGTGGCAACATTATCTATCTATTCATGGTCGCCAAGTATCGATATTTAGCGTTCCGACGGCCCATCAGTATATTTGCTGTTTTCCAGAGGCCGTAGCGGGCTCCCCTTTAGGATATACTAGTGATACTGATATCATATGAAACTAGAAGATCTCAGGAATGTGTGAGGATATCGTGTCGGGAAGTTGTCAAAATAACACTGGTTTATACAAGGGTTTTAGCTAGGCACTGGAACCCAGGTATGTGATTCCGTCGCAACGTTATTTCACGGACACAGCTGTATCAAAGCTATCCAGAGCAGTGAAGCTTAAGAGAAAATATGGCAATTGTTGTCGTCCATATATGTTTGACATCAGTTCAGTTCAGTTTTGACTGACTACTTTGTTGGTCAGTCTGTGGGTTTGACTCTCATTGTGGAGAAATAGACTGAGAATTTTCTCTTATTTATATTTGACCAAACAATTCTGTATTGAATTTAATTGTATGGACACAAAATGCAAATCGCAAAATGCTTAAAATGGCAATAATATCGTATCGTGACTAGAGTATCGGGATAAATTGTATTGAGGGGCCTCTATTGATACACACCTCTCATTATTATACTGTGGTATTGATCATTTTTTTTCTCCAGGTAGAAGATCTGAATCTCTCTTCTTCCACTTCTCTCTTGTCTTAAATAGTAGCACAGTCAAAGAAGCCATCTATTTCACTGACGCAGGTAGCTGAGTGTGTCTTTCCACTGATGTGACTGCTGACATTTCTATGCTAACAGGCGCCGCTCTCCTACTCTGAAGGGAAACTCATGGTGGCTAGTGTGGTGACTGGCTGACTGTCATTGGGATTATGTAACCATGTTATACAACAGCGTGGTTAGTTTGATAGTGGTTACACTTTCGTTAAAATGTGAAGACTTTAAGTTAATTATAAAGGTTATCTTTAGAAAAGCATGTTGTGAAAAAGATCCTGCACAATGACGCCAAATTACAAAAAAAGTTCAAGAACATCTAGAAATTAGTGTTGAAGATATAATTGTTTGATTGATGCTCTTATTGTAAGTTAAACTTGGTAAGAGCTTTTCTTGCAGTGTTTCTGTTTGTTGTGTTAATGGTGGTGGTGATGATGTCTGGGAGTAGATGAGGCAGGGGTGAAGACGAAGGGAGCTGACCTGAGGGCCTGGACCAGGTTGAGGTCGGAGAACTCGTGCAGTTCCACAAACGCCTTCAGGGTCTGGAGGTGCAGCTCCTCCCTGTGGGACAGACGTGGGGAGGGAGACACATGAAATGAGACGAAGGTATTCACTTTCTCTGTTGGAACCTGCCCTCAAATTTCTCTCCCCTCCTACTACTATTACTTGTATCTGTTCTTCCTCCCTTCCCTCAATATTCTTTCTGAGATTACCCTCTGTAATCATCTTCCTCCTCTCATTCCTCCACCCGTCTTTCTTTATCTCCCTGTCATGAATTTGCCTTTCCTTTTTGTCATCTGTAATTTCTTATTTATGTACTTTTACTGACTCATATCATCAGTGTGATGTGAACATCCTCTTTTCTTCCATCCTCATCCTCTTTTTGCCACTGCCTCTCCTCCTCTTCCTCACCTTTCTCCAAGAAATTCTCCAATGGCTGTCTTGTTGAGTCCCTCCTCCTTGTAGAGAAACTCAGCGATGGATTGAGCACTTCTTTCCAGCAGCTTGTTCTCCACCAGGTAATTGATGCCCTGTAGACAAGCACTCAGAGGTCTAAATTTGCACTTCCACATTATATTATGTCATAAGCATTCCTGTTTATTGCACCTATGTCTACACACACTTAGGTAAATAGCATTTTTAGTTTATGACCTAATGCTTTAGATGCACACACTGCCCACTGTGCTTGGGTTAAATATGTTTAGTTTCATAATGAGCTCATCTCCGGTTGGTAAAACCAAGCGAGCCTGCAGCTTCTGTAATCCCAATTCCTTAAAACTAATTTCTCTTCCTCTTTCTTCTCCATCACAGGGTTTGGAGAGGAAAGGGATGCTTAAAAATATATTTGCAATGGAAATTGAATTATCTTTAAAAGTAGAAACCTCTAACACAGCACTGTTTTTCGTGTCAACTTTGAACACAATGACACATCTGTGGCAATGAAGAAATTGACAGTTCTAAATACTGTAATTGATCAGCATAATTACATTTTTTCATGTTCATCTTACAGTCAACACAAGAAAAGGCCTAAAGTTAACCTCTAAAGTCAGCTAACCTAAAACACCGTCTACATTTCAGAATAGACTTATTCCAGTAAGCAAAAATGGTAATGCTTTTACTTTGTATTTGTTGTTGCAAACATTTACGTTCAGCGACAAGCTTGACGTGCCACTGAAACCACAGAAACTGTGCTGTGGACCTGCATCAGTGTCATTTCACAGTCTCACAGCAGCTTCAGTGTGGTTAAGTGAGAGGAAGTCCACACAACGACAAGCAAGTGCTGTTGCTGAAGGTTGATAAGCCCAGAAAGTGACATGTACAAGTTCTTTAAAAAACATTTAAGAATAGTATAATGCTTATCAAGATAGTTTATCTATAACTGGTTCACTTTAGATTGACTTTTGTCTCAAAGGACTATCCACAAACACACGGTTGTGAGCTCACCTTTTTGGGGTCCATGTTGAATTTCTTCTTTCCATTTGAGAACCGTTTGCTCTTCTCGATGGTCTTGCTGTGGGGAAAGCAGCGTTGAAAAAAAATCAGTAACATTAGTAACTAATTGTATATATACATTTAGAAAGTTTCTTTTCTTAAATTATATCAGGCAGATGTTCATAAGCAGACACACATCTATACAATCATGTGTGCAGAATGATAAAGACATGAACCTTGTAACTTCAAAACCTTGAAAATCAATTATTTGTACTTGCTGGTATATTTTACCTGTTGGCAGTTTCAGGTATGGTAGTTCTTGGAAAAGCTCTACATTTTAGGAAGTATGCCTTTGGCTTTTTATATGAGAGACAGATGACAGTATCAATACCAGTCATTTATCTGTCTCCTAAAATATTGTGTGACTCAGCGGATGTAAACTCTTGTTACAACCCCGCCATTTTTTCTCCCCTTCCGCTACTTTGAAGGGGCACTACTGCTGCATATTGTCATGCAAGATAATTGTGATTAGTTGAATTGAAAAAACAAACAAAAAACAAGCCGGAGCATTTTTTACCCCGATAGCAAATTGATTATGGACCCAAATGAAAAGACTGACTGAATAACACAGCCTGGTCTGGCTCAGTGCAAAAGTAACAAAATCCACCCAACAGCACCTCTTGAGCCCACTAATTAAAAAGCTCTCTCATTTGTTTAAAGACATACTATGAAGGAATTGTCGCTTACTGTTTCTAACCACAATATTCAAAGTTGGCCCCTCCCTCCTTACTTAACAAAACCAGAAGTGGATACGCCAATTACCAGAACACAGCCCAGCTATGGCAGCGAAAGTAAAAGCCAACCTGAAATTCAGTCTTGTTTTGACAGCTTTGCCCACTTCGTTAAATTTGGGATTTTTTTCTACATCACATCCATAATTTTCATATCTTCCTCTTTGAAGGTCGTTTCCACATGGTTGTGGGCTACATGGCCAGTGCCCCAAAGGCTGGACCAAGAAACACCGCGAACACAGTAAAAAAAGAAAATGAAAATAAGATAAAAATGAATAAAAAAAACAGGCAAAAGGATTAATATCTGCAGATACAGGCTATATACTAAAGTTTTAGGTAAAATCTGTATATAGTATAGTTTTAAATCACAAAAAAAAAACAATTTCCTAAAAATAAAAAAACTTTCTTATTGCAACAGATATTAACTAATGAATTATTAGGCTTCAAGACAAAGGCAGTTGGATTCGATTGGGCAGGCAGAGAGGTGGCATTGTTGATAAATTTAAGATTTATTTTATTGGAGGGACTTTTTAGCGATATTCACTATGCAGCATGACAATACCATTGTTCCCCGAAAGTTCAAGTGTCCATTTAATGTGATAAATAGAACAAGTACTATTGTAAGGCTGCAGTTTCTTTAACGTTTTCTTTAAAATCCTAGATAAGTTAATAAATGGCACACAAACTTTTTTTGGGAACGGAAGATCAACCACAGGTGGGTGAATTATATTGAGAAGCAACTGTGAAACTAAAACATGCGTGACACTGAAGAACAATTCAGTGGGAGCATTCAGTGGGTTTTCTATTAAAAGAATGACTGGTTTGTCAGGTCGGTGTGGGGATTTTCCCAAAGTTAAACTTACTTTTCCTCTGCAGACTCAAAGCTCAGTATATCCGCCATGACGTTGTCGATCTCCATCTTTAACCTCTGGATAGAATGAAAGAAAACTCTTTAATATTTGTTACTTCAACCAGGCATCTTTAAATTGCCTTTTTTTCCAGCAAACATATATTTTCTGTGTCTGACAAAGTGTGTGTGTGTGTGTGTGTGTGTACCTGGATATCATCCAGAAGGTCTTTCTTATATGACTTAATGCTCTCAATCTCCATCTTCTCATCTGCTGTAAAATCTGAGGAAACTGTCCAAAAATTGGAACAAAAAGTATTATTAGTTCTACAATAGCATATTAGTTCTTCAAATTCAATGATCAGCCCACACAACTTTCACATCACGATTTTCAGATTAAATATCGATGGAAGAATCATCATTGTTGTTGTTGTTGTTATATTTAAAGATAACCACAGTAAAAGGAAGAGAGGTTTCTCTGGAAGATATGAAAAACAGCTGGTGTGGTTTTCTCATGAAAGACATCAGCCACTGCAAATATAACCATGAAAACATTCTTGGAAAACACAACATGAGCATGCAAATAAATGGATACATATTCAAACACAGCTAGCTGGCTCTGTGCAGGAACACTTTGTCACATTTCCTATTTGGCAACCACCATCCCTCTCCACTCCTACGTTACGGTTACACAATGACATACAGAAGTGATGCTCTGTATGAGTCATGAAAAACCGAAGATTTCATGATGATTGTAGAATAAACTGTATTTGATGGTTGCTAAGTAGCATATCATGTGCGTCAAAAGTCATATGCTTAACATATATACAGTGCTTAACACATTTATCATTTATTAGACCACATGTCATGAAAACATGAAAACATAAGTATTTTAAAAATATTTCAAAAGCTTGTTAAAGCTACAAATGTTATTATTATTTATATGGAAAATAACAAACTGAATTCACATTTTTTTTGTCAGATTTGAGTCAGAAATTAATCAAGCAGAACATTCAACCACGAAAACCAATTTTTCTGTTCAGGAATGCAAGTAATTAACTATAATTAGACTCTTAATCAAAAATAATAATAATGTGTTTTACTATTTTTACAGTTTTTTGTAAAACAGTAAATTTGAACATTCATGGATAACAGTAAAAATTATATTCTAGCATTAAAAGTATAATTTTGATTAAAGAGCTTCTGCATGCTTCTGTATGAACCATGACAGAAACATAAAAAAATATTTTGGTATGATTTTGGTAATTACTAATGATGTTAATTTGGGACAGCTTTGGCATAAACTGGTGGTCTAATAAATTAGTTATATATATATACAGTGCTTATTTGTAACAAATCAACCCAGTTGCCAGAATATATTTTGGCATTTTGTGTTGAATTTCAACAGTTTTTAACCATAAATATATTGGATATAAATGTTTCTGAACCATCGTCATTGGGACACATGTTGCCCGCTGCGACAAACTGACTACTGTTCCGAATACACCAAGAGGAGTTAGCCTAATGGATCACCTGGTGTTGGTGATCCATTAGGCTATTTGAAAAAATACAAATACTGGAGGTTTGTTGCTTACATTTTTTTGTAACATGACATTGATTATTGTGTCAGAAAAGATCGAAATGAATGAACCATTAGTTCATGAAACAGGTCAAAAACCAAAGTAACAAACATTTCAAATTTTTAACTGATGATGATGACATTAGATAAAATGTTGAGGGATTACATTTTTTCACTGGCTAGTTACATGAATCAAGGTATGGGTATATGCTGTGACAATCCACCAAGAGAAAATATTTTAAAGGGTTAGTGAAAATGTGTGAAAACACGAGATCACAAATATGAGGATTTATCAAGCTAATTTCTAAGTTGTTAGATATGGAAGCTTGTCAGGACTGCGTGGCACCACTTTTTAACAAACTATGCAGCGTTCATATCAAACTATGGCGCTCTACTACAGTCGCTGTTGAAAACAGTCTCCTTGGTGACAGCAGGGGCGTAGAACTAGGTTACTGTGTATTCAAGGCCTGGTATATAGATAATGATTTTGTACAGGGGGCCAAATTTTTCTGTTGTGCCGCTGGGTGAAAGTCATGTGGTTGTTTGACTCATTTTACACCCCATCCTCCTCCCTATACAGACTTTCTCTCTCTTTATACCACAACATTTGACTTCTGGAAAACTTTATCCAAGCCTCTAATATTGTGATTAAGTTTAAGATTCCCTTATTAGTGGAGATTCCTTATTTCCCCTCACAAAGGGGAATACAAACTATGCATTTAACGCCTCCTTTTGACACACCAGTGAACACACCATGCTTAGGAGCAGTGGGCAGCACATTCTGCATGCCCGGGGAACTTTGTGGGGGTTAGGTGCCTTGCTCAAGGGCCCTTCAGTCCTTGACCTGTCAGTCCCGGTGACCCTCCAGTTACAAGCCTGATTCCTAACCTCTCGGCCACGGACTGTCCCAATATGTAATATATAATATGCATAAGAATACCCTTGTAGTTGGTTTACTTAGTTGCTGCTTGTACTCATACTGGAACAGAGGAGTTGCGAAAACACTTTGCAAGGCATTAAACTACAACTCACTCCTCTTGAACGTGTGCTCAGCTGCAGCTGTTGCATGTCGGAAAGGAGCTTTAGATAAAGTTAGCAGGCTGATTTTAACTACAGCATGCAGAGAGCGGTTCCCACAAGACAAAAACAGAAGTAATATAAATGCCTCTCTCATCAGCATAGAAGATTTCACGATAAACACAGCAGAGTACTTTCGTTAGGCGACCAGTAAAATTAGACCTGAGAGTATGAGCTCTGTGGCGCCTTCTTTACTAAGGAGTAAACACACCAAGTAATATATTGAGTGAGAAACAACCTTGTAGAGTGTAAAGTTAACATGCAAAGGCAACTACCAACACTTCCTGTAGAGTTTGCTGTTAATAATCTGACCACAGGACTTCCACATCCCCACCCTTCCTTTACACACCTTGTGCAACAGCGATGACAGGCACACGTCAACAAACCCAACATTTTTATTATTTTAGATTTTAGTTATGATCTGACAACTATTTGTAGACTTAAAGTCACAGTGTCATTATATTTACTTTAACAGTGGATTGTTTAGCTGCCTAACTAATGATAGCAACTTCTGTTTTTATATTATCATCAGCGATGTGCGGTCTTGTGAGCTCTGAGTGTGACAGCCTCTTCCCTATTTCAGCTGAGACCCACACGGTTCAGTGTGAGCATCGTTTTACCACAGGGTGAAGACTGTAATGTAAGTGGTATACCAAGAACGGTGCACCAGTGATATTATATTTTTTTTAAATACCTATAGTCACTGATTGGTTGTACCAGAAAATTTCATTTAATGCATTTCTATATCACAGCTGATCATAAACTAGAAGGCTGACAGTGTGAGGGAATGGAAGTTCTTACACCAAACTGGTGGGACTTTATTTTAGATCAAAGTTTCATTATTTTATGTCTATTTTGTTTCATGAAATCTAGTGTGTTGATCACACTAGAGGGGGTTTTAGTATACCATATATTAACTACATTAACACAGGATAGTTAAATACCTCATCACAAGTGTAAATACATCAAAAGACAATGAATGCAGGTAAATAGTAAAACACAGCTAATATTGTCATGTTATGCCTAAACTTGAAATATTGATATAAGCTACAAGATGAGATATTCAGATCATAAATAAAAACATTTGTTGACATTTTATTTTCTCAAGAAGATATCTACCTAAACATTAAATGTGATTACCAGCAGTAAAAAGAGAGAAAGAGAGCAAAACATATCTTACCCATTTGGCTATCAGTCATTTATGTCCAAGGGGGGAAAAAAGCAAAAATTAGCAATACCCAAACAGTCAAGTGGAGAGATCAAGCTATGCACACTACTAAGCACATACTGCTGTCACACTTGAATGAAGTAGATGTTCTTTTTAAACCCCACCTCTTCCTCATCCATCACAATGTCAAGCTTACATCAGCATAAAGACAGAAAAAAAAGAATAGAACACCTTTCAAAATAAAACCCGTTCTGAATGGATTAGTATGAGGGACGATGAAAAGACATGAGTAGAAATAAATAAATAAATAAATATATAAATAAATGCAAAAGGATACATGTAATTTTTTTTTTTTTTACATTTCCACATGTATTTATTTATTTATTTATTTATTTATAAATGTATGTATTCCTTTATTTATTTCCACAGTAATTTATTTATTCATAAATACATTTTATTTCTACATTTATTTCTACATTAAATCATTTATTTCTGAAAGACTTTTCACATCCAATAGTGTAAAAATTATAATATAATGACATGAATACATTTATAAATAAATACATTTGGAAATGTAAAAATAAATATGAATTACATGTCATTAATATATATATATATATATATATATATATATATATATATATATATATATATATATATATATATATAAATATATATAATTTATTTATATCATTTATTTATTTACACATGTATTCACTTTTTTATGTGTTTATGTTATATCTAACATTATTTTTAAAGGGTGTAAAACTTCTACAACATGTGCAGGACTTGTGTAATGTTTACCTGTGACTGACAAGAAGATAAATTAAACTAAGAGACTTTTAGAAAAGAGGAGACAGGTTTCCACCATGAAATGATGATAACACAGCTTTGTAATTTGCTCTCATGGCTTTGGTATAACATTTTTCAGACCTGACATTACTTGAGTGAAAGTGACAAAGAGTGTTTTGAAATTTGGTTGGACAATGAAACTTGGTTGCAACACACTGTCCAGGCCAGGAAGTGAGTTTTGAAAGCAAAAAAAATGACGGTGAGGTAAGTGTTGAACCCCTGACTTATCAACACTGCTTTTGATTCTGACATAAACAGAATGGTTGTTTGGTGCTGTTTGATTTATTGTCTTTAAACTGCAAATTAGATGCTTTTATTTTGAAGATGACATCACTTTCCTTCTTGTTTATTGTTGTTTACTTACTCAGGCTGACTTGACAGTCAATAACCTTCATTTAGAGCAGCCTTGAGTGGTTAATTGCGTGGTTTGAACATAATATCCGGAGCACTATCTGACTGTAACCTGTTTATCAAGTGGTTATTAATATTGATTTGGCACATCTGATAAAATACTAAAATATGAAGATTAAGATTAGATTAAGAGGTTTTATTGCATAGTTAAAAAATGCAACAAAATTTGCATGCTAGCTTCCCAATGTTTCAGCAGGTATGAAAGACAGTAAATACAGAAAGAAAATACATATAGAGCACTAAAAATGAAAACTAAGAATTAAACAATACATTAAGGACATGATATGCAAGTGAAGAGATGGTTCGAAAGAGTGTTCTTAATCTAAAAATAATCATACTGGACAACATTAAAATACAGCAAGATTAAATTCTAATAGAAAAAACTACTTCTTTTGGACAAGATCATTAATGAGGTAAATTATTCTGGAGTGCCATCTAGTGGTTAGAAGGTGACATCACTGGTAATGTTATTTGTATTGTGTGGAGATGTGTTTGTGTATTGCTGTGGCTTATTTTTCATTTATCTCTGTTTTCTATCACTTTACAAACTAAACTAAAATGTGTGTGTGTACAAGGCCTTATTTTACTCATGTTGTGGGGACATAAGTCTGTTTACACAATCATGTTGTGGGGACTGCTTTATGAGGACATTTTACAAGTCCCCATAATGCAAATCATAAAATTTGGGGGTGAAGACTGGGTTAAGCATGAGGGTAAGGTTAAGGTTGTTATATGGGTCAGGGTAAGGGAAAGTCTCCAGGAAATGAATATAAGTCAATGTAATGACCTCTTAAGTAAGCACAACATGACGTGTGTGTGTGTGTGTGTGTGTGTGTAATGGCTGGGCCCCTGACCCCGTTATCATGAATTAAAAACAACACATTGAGTTGAAGCATTATAAAAAAAGTGAAAAGAAATTAATGTAATCTGTGTTAACTGAACTGTGAAGTGTTAACATGCATAACAGTATTTCCTCATTAAAAGAAGAGCAGAGAACTGGACTGAAGGCTTTTCTCTTCTCATGACTGACTTCAACATGGACAATGTGTGACAGTGATTGGAAGATGGTCCATCCAATCAGTTTTTTTTTCCAAACCGTGTCCAATGGTTTATCAGATGGTTCTGCGTAACAAACCATCTGCCAGCATCAGGTTACTTACACCTGGCGTGGCAAGGAAATCCATTCCAGCATTACCCAATAGTTAGGTACATTTTTCAGTCAGCAGCAGACCGCCTGCACTTTTGCAGTGACTCATACCTTTTTAAGAAGAGGGAATTTTCCTACAAATATGTTGGTATAAAATAACATTTTGTTATTATTACAATAGTTTAGGTGTGTGCAGATTACTGTGGTTCATTTTCCATTAATTTCCATGTTAAAAAAAAACAACTCAAAACTAAATGAAAACTTAAAATTTGTGAGTATAAAGTTAGATGTTAAGTTGTTAGTGTTTGTGTTTGTTTATGTGTGCGTGTGTGTGTGTGTGTGTTTGTATGTCTGTGTGTGTGCAAATGCATGCTTGACTACAAGCACCCACAAGTAAACAAAAGAGGAAGTTTTAAATAAAGCCTAATATTATTTCTACTGCATCTACCCCCTTTCAAAAAACTTCACGGCCATTTCACACTTTTTTTTTTATTGCAACACTGTTTTTCTCTACGTCATTCTACATATTTCGACTGTAATTTGTACTATTTGCACACTGCTTGCATAAATTCTGTTGTGGAGAAGAATTAACACAACAAAAGCGGAAGGAGAGATTGGTGCAACAAAAAAAATGAAGGAAGAGAGACAGCAAAAAAGAGGCAGCAAAGGGAGGGGAGTGAGGGAGGTGTGTAACAATTTCCTGTAGTTGCATGCTGATCTGCGTCTCTGAACCTTCCTCTCTGAGTCTGTTTCTGTCACAGTGAAGAGCACAGACGAAGCTGAGCGGAACAGGATGCAGGCTATCAAATGTGTGGTCGTGGGAGATGGGTACGCCATTATTTTACTTTACTATACATTTACATTCTTGTAATTTTAGCTGCTGCTGTATGAAATCAAGAGGTGCTAATCCAGATGAGCGTGGTGGTGATGTTTAGCTCTAGGCTTTGAATTTAGGTTAATTTAAAAGAAATGTCAAGTTTTTACATGGCCTGAACAGGCTTGAGTAATAGTTTCATCAACTTCCGCAGTGATGTGGCAGTGTGATGTGGTGTTCAAAAACTCAAAAAACTTAAGACTGCTGTTCTCTTAAACTTGTTGGAGAGCACAGTCCGTCCAGTGTTACGAGTAGATCTTTAGGCGTGTGTTTGACAGCGCTGATTCAGAGTGAGGGTGCTGGATGGTGCAGGCCACAACATGTAGGAAAATGCTGTAATGCTGCAGCAAGTTGAGAGCACAGCCTCTTCACTGTAGATGGAAATCCAAAGAAATGCCCAGAAAGAGTGGCTCATAAAGTTAGGCAGAGAAAAGAAGAAAAAAAAAATAGAGAAAAGGAAAGAGCTATTTTGTAATTAGGAATTACTGCACTTTTTTAGTGAGCAAACCTGCTGAATTTGTTCATTGTTAAGACTTTAAAGTACTCTCTCAGAACAAGTTTAGACAATGTCTTGTCTACCACATCAGAAAACTAAATTCTACTCTCATTCGTGAAGGTGGGGCAAATGGGCCGGTTGTCATGATGGGGGAAATTGTAAAAGCGGAAGTGCTGTAGCTGTTGCTGCAAAAGAGCAGTGAACAGTGTCATAAAATTAAACATTTACAGGTAGGACACAGCAAGCTCAATTTCCTTGTGTGTGTTGAATCTGACTCTAATTTTAAATTTAAAGAATGGAGAAGTAGGGAGCTACTTGGAAAGTGGCATATTAATTTTATTATTTTGGTTTAATTCAGCATATATAAAATAAACTGAACAAAATGTGTGACTTTAAAATGGGATACAGCTGTTCTTTTACAGTTAACTGCCAAAAGTTCTTTTAACAATGACTACAATCATTCCCAACTGTAACCAAATGCTTATAATTGTAACTATGGCAATAAGATTGGCCTAATCCCAACAAGTAGTAATTTGAACCCAAATTTAAACTTAAAGGGGCTGTGTGCAACATTCTGAACATTAATATAGCAGTAAATAACTATTTACAGTGTAAAGATATAGTGGGGAAAATGGCGTCCTGACCAGAAAGTGAAGTGACAATCCCTCCTTGCGTGTTTTAATTCCAGCTTCTCTGTTCTTTGTGGAAAACCCAACAACGATAACAAACAATTTGTGAGGAAGCTACTTTTGCTGTTAGTCCTTGTGTGTGTGTTACACATGCCGCCGCTCTGCATTGCTGTCATATGACGGTTATCACTGATAACACTTTCCAGACCTAAAACATTCAGCTTCAGGTTACACCGTAAGCTCTGTCGGCGCTTTTGCTATTTTTGAACCGCTAGCGATGGCATTAGCAGCTTTAGCATAGCCGCTGGCTGGCATGTTGAGAGCGCGCAACCAATCAATATGCAATTGGCACTTTAAACTTAACCTATAACCAATTTTTTTATGCTTAAACCTAACCAAACAACAACCTAAGCAGTGTAAGAACAGTTTTATTTTTAAAACAGATATGTAATCCTGATGATTGTGCCACTGCGGAGAGCGTGGACCAATGGAATATTTATTCATCATCATTAAATTTGGAGAATTTGTTGTAAATGGCAAATGGACCTGCACTTATATAGCGCTTTTCTAGTCGATTTGCGACCACTCAAAGCACTTTACACTACAGTCTGCGCTCATTCACCTGTTCACACACACATTAATACTGGTGGCAGAGGCTACCCTAAACGGTGCCACCTGCCATCATTGGGAATTCATTCTCACACTGATGAACGCAGCATCTGGAGCAATTTGGGGTTCAGTATCTTGCTCAAGGATACTTTGACATGTAGGCTGCCATGGTCAGGGATTGAACCACCAACCATCCGAGCACTGGGCGACCACTCTCCCAAATGAGCCACAGCCGTCCCAAAAAAATAAGTCAAGAGCTTAAAGTTAGAACTTTTAATGTTGGTTATAGAGCCAAAAACAAGATACAACTGTGCCCAAACTAGACTTCTCTTAATATTGGTGTCTATAATGGGATTGTGTTGTTCGTAATACATGATGTTTGAAATAATTGTGCATAAGGAAATTAAGTTAACATTACCTTTACTTGTATTTTTATACAGTGCTGCGCAAAAGTTTAAGGCAGGTGTGGAAGTAATGCCTAGAATAATTGATTTTTGTTTGAATGCAAAGGGTGGTCGCACCAAATATTAATTTTATTTAGATTTTTCTTCTGTTGCATTTTGTTAGTTGATCAAAATAGATTATAAATATTTCTATTTTTGAAAGCATTCTTATTTTACAGCATTTTTCCACAGCTGCCTAAGAATTTTACACAGTACTGTACAGTATATATAAATGCCTTACCCTTTAAAAATCTTTTATTTTGAAAATACAACCTCATGGGTTCTATGTTATCACAGCATCTGTCATGGCTGTTGTCCAGAACTTGGCCCAGGTTGTAGTCATCATGCTTCCCCATTTGTGTCTTTTACAACACACTGCCAACACAAAGGTGATTGGTGCAGCAGCTCTGCAGAGAACACCAACAAGGGGAAATTAATGTGAGGAATGTGAAGAAAAGAATGTGCAGAGAGTCTGGAACACTGCCCAGTTTTACACCAGTGAACACCTGGCCAATTCCTGCAGAAAGTGTTTTGAAAACTTGCAACTGGGTGAGGAAAACATAATCAGAATACTCCTGCTAAAATGTCTGAACGGCAGCACTTCTCAAAGAGCATATTGGCCTTATGAGGGCTGAGGAGCTGTCAGTTGAAGCTGGTGGTGGTATGAGTAATTTCTGCCATGTTCTTTTTTTTTTTTTTTTGATCAACTCTTGTAGGGGCTAACGTAGCATCATGCCGCACACTCTGCAAAAATCCTGTGCTGTAGAAGCAGTTTGAGGCTCCACCAGTTCGTGAGAACTTTTGCAGGTGGACCTTGTGGAAACAGTACTGTTTTTTAAAACAATCCCAGTGGCTTCATTCACATGTGTTTGTGACTAAACCACACTTCAAAAATGGGATTTTAAGCTGCTGTTAAGAGAAAGAGAAAAAAGGAAGTTGGTCGTAGGTTGTAGGGAAGTCTGCTGTTTCTCAGCAAGTCACTGTGTACATACAAGCTAACATGCTGTTGATATATGGCTTTATTATAGTGCTGGAAGGATGGATGGATGTACTGTTTCAACTACAGCTTAGTTCCATTCAAATTTAAACAAATACACAAATCCCTGATTAAATACATAATTCAACAGCAGGAAACACAACTTTTACTTATGTGTGGAGTTTTCTTGTAAACAAAGCAAATTAACAGTTACATCGAGTGTTAAGATTAAGATTTCCTTTATTTGTCCCACAACGCGGAAATTTCCAGTGTTACAGCAGCAAAGTGGATAGCAAGATAGAGTGAGATTTCAATAAAGGTAACAATAAATAGTAAACAAACAGCATACTATTATATATATATATATAAGGTATTAGCAATTAAACAAGTAGAAAATATGTAAAAAAGGTATTAACAATTAACAATTTAGACATGTAGAGATATAAAAAGTATTAACAATTTACACAAAAGGGAAATAAAAAATGAAAATAACATTTATAGGAACAAAATTTGCTCACTAACTTACCCACCAAAATCAATTTGTCTACCAAATTATAGTCTTAACATTTGTAAAGCCAATTTTCTTACATCCAACACTGTTTAAAACCATTTTGACTAGCTTGCTCTCTTTTCATTCTTCCCTACCATTGCCGGCAGCAAACAAGCTTCTGAACTGGCTGCTACTTCAGAGAGCTTTTATACTCCCTCGGCTTTTTATGATGTACAATCCTGCCTGAGTAGAGTTAACAACACAGTGCAGACAAAAAAGAATGAAATTTGAGAACTACTTTGACTTGCATGTTCCTCTCTGGCTAGCAAATTAGCGCTTAGCTTTCCACCTACGTCTCCACACCTCCAGCACCACTTGTTTCATAATGATGCACGGATGAAATTAAAAAATGATCCACATTATGATTGCACTTTAGGACATTGTATGTTTGAAGGTGAAAAAACATAAACCCCTTGAAACCATTTAAGCTTTACTGTGCCATATTTCTACTTAAACAACTTGTATTTTGCTATTTGACACCTTTTTACTTCTTGTAGTAGAAACAATTTGATTATGTAGTGAGGCTTGTGTTTTTTGGAGTGAGAGAAGTGGAGGTAGATGGGAGTGTAGGACTGATGAATAAATGAGAGAAAGTTGGTGTGACGTTTCTAATTAACAGGCTCGCAAAGATAGAGAAAAAAAATTTGGAGAAAAGGATACAGTATATATATAAATATATATAATAATATAAATATAAATACAGTGTTGTAGAGGGAAAAGAGAAAGACAGAGAGGGACAGAATCTCTTTTGAAGGCCAGGCTGAAGCAGATAATGTAGCATGGTGTCAGCAGGGGACAGAGAAGCTGATGGAAAACTAGATTAAGAAGAAAGAGACAGAGCCAGATCAGAGGTTAAAGTCTGTTGTTTGGCTGGTTCCTGTTTTCAGAACTAACTGGTGCTTCTGAAACAGATCAGTTCCTATTTGACTCACACCCAACCACAAAACACACACATGCACTTCTATACTTCAGAGAGCCTTCACTGACATAACACACCAAGCCCTAATCCCAACCAATTGCATGCTTAACCCTGACCTTTATATTTCACCTAAACTTTATTCTAACATGAACTGGAAGTCTGAATCCTCAAGCAGCCTTTTGTAGAAATGACAACTCGAGAGCGTGTCATCAAACTCAATGTCTGAAATTTAAACTGGTCCCCACAAAGATAGGAGGACTCACAAAGACACGCAAAGCTTTTCATAAGTGACAGCTGGGCTGCTCATACCACCATTACCACTACCACTGAGTCATCTTGTTCTTTCTTTAACATGTTATCTTTAATGATAAGAGCCTTTTTAAAAAACTTGAAATAGTTCAAACTGTTCTGCTAACGTGTGGAATTTATGATTGTTTAGATGTTATATCACAAAAACGTTGACACATCTTTTGTTTTTGTGTTATTTTAACAAAAAGTGTAAATGCTATGGAAACTTTTTTCATACTTTTTTCAAAATTGAGTGAAGTACATATTCCTCACACATATTTCTCACATAAATGAAAAGGTGTAAGATACATATGCACTATGGCAGAGGTAGGCAACCCGACCTTCTGCAGTGGCTGCCTGTGGCTGTGACAAATTAAGATTATATGAAATGAAATGTCTCTTTACATTTTATTTCTCAATGTATTATTTGTGTGACCCAAAGCAAATTGTATTCTCCAGTTGTAAAAATGTGTACTTTATATACAACATTGACCTTTTTTTTTTGAGTCATATCTTATGACACAAATCACTATTTTAAGCTTCGTTTTGTTCACTTTTTGTAACGGAAAAGTTCAGAACTGATGATTTTGTTCAAGGACCGTCGGAAAGTTCAAACTCTGATGATAATGCTTGTTTTTACAGTTTCTATCTACCGCCCGGCGCCTTAACCTCTACATTTTTGCCAACTACAAGTCTAGTTTTGAGTGTCACCAGATAGGCAATCTCCTTAGATATTTCTTCGGTGTCCAGTCTCTCATTTACACTTGGGTCCTTGCTGCATTCTGACAAAATCATGTGCAATAAATGCTCATTATGACCTATTAGTGAAGTTGGTAGTCAAATTTAGACTTACAGGTAAAGCTATTATATAGATTAATTTCACATAGAGTGTAAAATTTCACTCTATGTGTAATGAATCTTTATAATATATAAGTTTCACATTCTGAAATGACTGACAAAAAATATTGAACTATTTCACAATATTCAGTTTTATTTAACTGTACCTGTTCTACGCTCCAACAGCATCCAAAAGACATTAATTTGTATTTTTAAGAACTCAGCTGTCTTTTTTTTTTGGAAAACAGTGTCCCAAACAATCCACAGACCTCATTGCTTCCACTGGGATCTATCAATAATACTGACAACTGTCCAGTTTTTCTCAGTGGGACTTTTCAATGTATTGCACCACAAACAAAAGTACAACCATCTTCATTGCCTGATACTGGCAACAGAGGGGCTATTTAATTTGCCATGATTGCAAATCTTGTGGAATAACACTGAGAGTGTAACTGTTTTTGTCTTTGATATGGGTGAACTACAACTTAAGCAGGTTGGTGCAGAAACATAATCAGATGCTATTCACAATTTTCACGTTTTTGTCTCTATAACCTTCCTGGACAACACCCAGCGGAACAAACATTGCATGCTTCAGCTGTACTAATCCACTTAGGCTGTTCATCTGAACTTCCATTATAGCAGTAAAGTGATCTAAAGTGCTATAACTTCAACCTTCTACAAAGAGCTTCAACAATGGAAAACCCCTCTGCCTCATTGTCTGACTTGCGCTGACCATGATGTCTTAATCATGCATCAAAAATAGCTGTGATTCTGAATAGACTGCATAATTTGGTTTCCACCTTTCATAGGCTTGTACATATGCAGAAGATATGAAAGCACATGAAAACTTAGTTTCCAATCGTTTGTATTTGTTTGACATTATACTTCAGATCCAATCATTACTCTTTTTTCTGACTTTTTAACCCATCTCATCAGTGGATCAACTGAGAACCAAAGACAAACAACAAGCAAAGAAAAGGCAAATAAAAAAACTACTATTTCCAGCATTAATAACAAGATTGCATGCTGAATCTGAGGCACAGAAAAAGTGCAAAACTCAAATCTTTCATGTGATATTCTGTATTGTTCCAACCCAAGCAAGGCTGATTTGGGGACCTTTGAAGGCCGAAGGTGGTGAACCAGTTCCTCACTATTTGGGCACAGTCTGAATTTGCCAGGGCATGCCTGCCTACAGACATTGTGTGAGCAAAAGAGTGAAATATATCTGTAATTTCAAGACCATAACAGATAAAAGAAAAAGTTTACTATATAGCAAAGATTCTGCCTCAGCGTCAACCTTACAGGCAAACTACAATCAGGCCCTTAGGTATTCATAACATGCCACTGCTTTGCAATTTCTGTTTGATTAAATAAACAAGGCAATCAGATTCATCCAGAGTGTAATTTTCCCTTTGTGAAGACAGGCCACGAGTTCTGGTGTTATTGTTGAAAAGCTGACAGAAAAGCTGTGGAACAAAAAGAGAACACGGCTAGTTGATACATGCTTGATCATCTCCTGCATGCAGCCATGTCGTTTAATCACTGTGGATGTTGAGACAAGCTGCTCAATAGGCTCTGGTAATGATCGTGTTAGTGGGTCTAACGTTTCAATCTCAATTTTAAAATTTGACTGTTTATAGAATAAACCTCTTGTGATACATGTGATAATTCATCTGTTTGTCAGCTGTGTCCTGATTCTATTATATTCACTAAATCGAACTAAATCGAGTGCAGGCTGAAGATATACAGCAAGACGGTTTCCCCCCATTAAAAAAGGAAAATAGATGAGTTGCTAACCCTGACCCTAAGACCTCAGAAGATATCTGCAAAAACACAAACCTGAAATCTTTGGAAAAGTATTCTGCTCTCCCTTTGTGAAGTTTAACTGGCATCTCAAAATTGTAGAGTGATTTAATTGTATACTCATTCCCAAAAAGTATACTATGAAAGATGAATGTATTGTATTTACTGTATACTGTACAAAGTATGGACTCAGGACAAATATTTTGCTCCTGATAAATCCCTGCTTAGCTTCAATCTCTCTCACTGTCTTCAAATCTTATAGCCTGGAACTGCATTATTGTCTATTCCTAATGTCTCGTATGTGTTTTTACTTGTGTGATTTAGAGCTGTGGGGAAAACATGTCTTCTCATCAGCTACACAACCAATGCCTTCCCCGGGGAGTACATTCCTACTGTGTGAGTATGACGCACACAGACACATGCTCTCTCTCTCTCTCTCTCTCTGTGTCTGAATGTACATTAAAACATATAGTAAATTACACATAAATATGTTGCATGTTTCTGTCTGAACACTAATAAATTGCAATTGTGTGCAAGCCTACAAGATACACATCACACAGTCAAATATGGCATGCACACAGATAGCACTAAAACACACACACACACACACACACACACACACACACACACACACTGCAGATATGTGCTGGTGTTAACACTGACAGGTTCAGGCTGGCAGCAGCCTTCAAGTCAGGATAGCACACTTCTTTCCTAAACGCTTTCTTGAAAAAAAAATAAAAATGCTGACGGGTAAATAGAGAAGAAAAGAAAAAAAAGATGAACGCTTATCTGTAGTTCAGCAGTTTAGTCATGTTGCAGTGCTTGTGAGCTAAACACTAAACTAGGCAGTGGTGGAAGAAGTATTCAGATCCCTGACTAAAGTAAAAGTACTAACACTACACTGTGAAGTTACTCCACTACAAGTACAAGTCATGCATTCAAAACGTACTTAAGTAAAAAGTAAAAGTATCAGCATCAAAATGTACTTAAATTATCAAAAGTAAAAGTACTCGTCATGCAGAATGGATTTCCTCAGATTGTTTTTATCTTCTTGATAAATTATTCAATTTTTACTAGTGATGCTTTTATGCATGCAGCGTTTTAATTTCATCAAGGTAGAGCTAATTTTAACTACTTTATATACTATAATGAGGCTTCATTAAAAAAAAAAAAAAAAAAAAGTCAAATCCCTTTAAATTGATCATGTTTTTCATGTTAAATCTCGACCTGAAAAGTAACTAAAGCTGTCAGCTGAATGTAGTGGAGTAAAAAGTCCAACAATGTAGTGGAGTAGAAGTATAAAATAACATAAAATGGAAATACCCAAGTAAAGTACAAGAACCTCAAAATTGTACTTAAGTACAGTACTTGAGTAAATGTACTTAGTTACATTCAAACACTGACTCTAGAAAAAAAGAATAATAACCGTTATGAATATAGCATCATTCAAACCAAAGTAATAAGGTGTTCTTCACATAAAACATTTAAAAATGTCAGGATAAGTAGCAACTAAGAATAAAATTAACAAATTGCAAAATACAACTGATGACATTAAAATTTTTTTTTTTTAAGTGAGAAGTTATTTAGATATCCACTTAATCTTTATCAGGGATTTAGGCCCCATGATGCACTTTAACAGTAAAACAGCTCAACTCTAAACTGACTCATGACCAGTGAAAAGAGGCAAGAACGTGGATGATCGTATCTCTTTGAATCTCTTGCACTTGTTTTCTTACTAACTGATGGCGAATATGAGCCAATATATGATGGGGAAGCAGGATGTTGCTAAAACAGAGTTGAGTTTCTCAATCCAAGTTACAAAATGAAAAACATCCATCAATAAGATAACCCACCCCATCAAATAAAAGGTTCATTTGAGACTTCTGCATTTAAGTTTATTTCATTTAAATTTAATTTATTTTGCTAAATCATTTTTTTGTGCAATCCAGTTAACAGCAATCAAACTTGTGTTGGGTAGTTTTCACATGATGTCTTTAAAGAAAATAAATACATTTTCACAGATCTGTTTTTTTTTTTCTGTCATACACTCAAGAGAATATGAAATTGATGTTTTTTTTATTTTTTTCCATGTCTTATCTGTAGCACCATGTGCAGGGCCAAAAGGGCAGTTTAGAAAAGTAACACTCAAATTTGATAAATTAAACTGTAGTGTTTCAGTTTAACCACATGAGGGCAGTGTAGCTTAAATTTTACAGACTGAAACATTGCAGTGGTTATTTTCTCAAACAAACAAGACAGAACAGAACAACAGAAGTCACTTATATCTTGGATTTTCATGGCAAACAACTAGTAAATGTTTGTATTCTTAAATGACAACTACCCTAGTGATTATTAACTGGACAATAAATAGCCAATAGATATTTATTGTAGCCTATTATATAGTAGTGCTTTGCCTTTATAGCATTAAAATAGACACATTTTTCTATTATTATGAAAGCCACAATACTGGTGATCACAAAGTCTTTCCAATCTTTTCAAAATAAATTTCCTTTTCTATGGTTACTGTAATTTAAAAAAAGCTTCTCATCTCAGATGTCTAATTGTGTGATCATACCTCAGTGTGATTGCATTCATAGTTCAAATAATTGATTGTCTAAAAGAAAAACTGACCCACTGACTGACTAATTGTCCACACAGGTTTGACAACTACTCGGCTAATGTGATGGTGGACAGCAAGCCAGTCAACCTGGGCCTCTGGGATACAGCTGGACAGGAAGACTACGACAGGCTCCGCCCACTGTCCTACCCACAGACGGTATGGCTTTTTATACACACACACACACACACACACACACACACACACACACCTATATTACCAACAGTGGACCTCCATTTCTCATCATTTTGATAAAAGGTAGCCTAAAGGTTTTTTTTCCATAATGTAAGTATAAATGCTTTGGAATTCAGTGCCATCCTTGAGTGATGTCGACCTATCTTAGAGAGGAAACACACACACACACACACACACACACACACACACACACACACACACACACCTATATTACCAACAATAATATAGGTCTGAAGCGACCAAGTTAGGACCTATGTTTCTCATCATTTTGAGAAAAGGTACTCCAAAGGTTTTTTTCCCATAATATTACTATAAATGCTTTGGAATTTCAGTGGCATCCTTGAATGATGTTGACCTATCAAAGAGGGGAAACACACACACACACACACACACACACATACACACACACCTATATTACAAACAGTGGACTATAAGTCTAAAGCGAACAAGTGTGGACCTATGTTTCTTGTCATTTTGAGAAAAGGTACTCTCAAGGGTTTTTTTTTCGATAATATTACTGTAAATGCTTTGGAATTTCAGTGGCATCCTTGAATGATGTCGACCCATCAAAGAGGGGAAACACACACACACACACACACACACACACACAGACTGCAGATATGTGCTGGCATACACAGTTCATCAGAAAAGTTAAAAATCTATTTTTCCTCCCACTGTGAAACCCAGGAGAGTTAAGATTTCCGCTGCTGGGTCCATATACAATACTACAACCAACTGAGTTAAATCTTATTAAACTAAAACGAGAAAGAGAAAATAATATTAAAGTTACTGAGTGCACTGCTTAATGTGTGACTGTGGGATCAAATATGCCATCTAATCTACCCTCTCTAATTCCTTTGTGTATCCATCTAGGATGTTTTCCTGATCTGTTTCTCACTGGTGAGCCCGGCATCCTATGAGAACGTCAGAGCTAAGGTGAGTCATGTATCTGTGCTACATCATTATTTGGATTATTTTTATGTCACAAATAAACCGTACAACAAAAAATAACACTAGTTAGACGAGGGTAAAAGAATCAAACCAAAACCGATTTAACCTTGCTTAGATAAAAGCCACCAACAGTACAAACAGATTTTCTGCTTTGCATTTTGCCTGCTATTCTGCAACACACACTGCACAGTAAAGATGAATCCACAAGCCATCCATCCCATCCACTTGATTTGCAGAACCAGTTGGGTGGGAGGTGATTTGCATGTGATTGCAAGACAAAAAAAGATAGTTAGAGGAAGAAATAACCATAGCAAAATTATTCCTGGTATTGTTTTTATGTTTTCATTTAACATTGCTGATAGTCCTTGAAGGACTTTTTCTTGTAATGGAGTATATTCACACTATACCATAAAATACCTATACCATATTGGTACTTTTACTTCAGTAAATGATCTGCGAGAGTTTGCTAGAGCCCAATGTTACATCCTTATATGCATTGTTTTATATAATATTAAACATATAATTATATACAAATAGAGAAGCAGCACATTGGAAAGGCTGTAACCAAAGATCATCTGCTGCTTTGCTGCTGTTTTGTCTTCATAAATGGCCTGAATTTAGTCAACTAATCATTTTAGGTCTAGATTTTAGACTTTCATCCTGCCCTCGGTCCATGTTCTATTCCTAGGGTAATGCACGATCCATCATTAGGTCCTTCAATCTCAACACATTAAAAATGATCACCAGAATGTATTGTGAGACTAAAAGCTTTATTGTACAGCACTCTCATCTGAAGTGCTCTCTTGGTTTCCGTAGTATGGCACAGGGACGAGTACTGCGGAAAAAAAAAGAAAGCACTCACTGCTCCTCAAACCTATGAATGCCCTATAAGAACATCACTGCAACAAAAAGGAATGATATCAGGAATATTGATTAGATTGTCTTAAAGCGTCTCACTGCTGCTTCATTTTGAATCTAATGTGAGTCACCATAGTAACAAAGGTACCATAAAAGTGGTTCCCACTGGATTAGTTGGCATGAAAGGAAATCAATAAAGATAACCAGAAGTAATTCAATGAAGTGACATTTCAGTGGTGGAAAGAGAGCATAAGTTATAATTTTTCACCCAGAAAACGAGCTGAATTCAACCAAAGGTACGAATAATTACTGTTGGATCTACCAAAGCTCATTTGTCCCACAAACAGTGGACTTTCACACAAAAGAACGAGCTTTGTGTCCCATGTGAAAACAAAAGGAAGCAATTTTTTACGCAACTTCTGTGACTTCCTTAACTTTGTGAATCACATTTTTTTTAATGAAACATACATACGGTAGTCATGTCACACTTGTAACTACTTCACTTCCGGCATTTACGTCCATTTATTTTATATTTTATATTTACTGTTTAAACTGTTTTTCTAACGTCTTACCAGGAAGTTTTTGGCCCTTAACTTGGTCAGTGCTTTTGTAGCTTTAATTCACAGAAACGGCAGCTTTTCTTTACAACCATGGACCGCATGTGTGCTATTTTTAGAATGCTGCGCTCTGTACCATAAGCCACAAAACGATCCTATGGGTCATTTTGACGAACGCTCGTATGTGTTGAATAGGTGGTTTTGACCAGTCGTCCATTCTGTCGTTTAGGCTGGAGATCTTGTTGCTTAAAACGCCTGGCCCCATTCTAACCCTTCACAGTTCTTCCTTCATCAGTTTCAGGAAGCCTTTTTTTTGTGTATAAAGAAGTTGACAACTACTGACAACAGGACCCCTGGGTAGCTAAATGTCAAGCAAATCAAAGAGTAATGGCACGGCGGATTATAGATTGACCAGCATCCTTTTCACGCAATGTCCATCCATCACTAATTAGGTAGTATTGACTATGTGCTGCATTACAACACTCACAATCAACTGAAGAGAAAGTTCAGACAGATGCTAAAGGGGTTAACAAGCGTTTTATGGCATTAGTAAAGAGTGAAAGTTCTCATTTCCTTCTGACACTGTTGCACTACATTAAAGAAACGTGTTAAAGGTCAAAGAAGATACCAAATTACACAATGTAGCATCTCAGTGGTTGTCATGACAATGGAATATTGTTCAAGTCAATCTCATGTATCAAGGCAACTAAAACAAGTGTGACATCAAGGTTTAAATCATTGGTGACAAGTTCAAATCAAGTTATGACTCATTCAAGACAAGTCGCATAGAAATCTTTATTTCAAGCACAAGTAAAATCCTGAGATCTTTCACAACAGGTCTCAAAACTCATGTCATGCAAGACAAGTCACAATCAAGTCAGTTAAGGGCGCAGTTAAATCCTTGTTAGGGTTCTTTTGGTCGTGAACGCTTCAATCGTACTCTGGTGTGATCCTAGACCACTTGCAGAGGGGGTCTCTGAATTTGTGTCCTTCAGTTTCACTCTACCACTGATTTAAAGCTAATTTGTCATTGCAGCATTATCAACATATTGCTGAAATACAGCTGTAGGATCGCATCACATCGTCTGTGGAAATTATGGATCAACACATTGTTGACGACCCGGAGCCTGAACAGGAGCTCATTCTGACCATTTCTCTCCACATTAGTTTGGTCTGAACACCAGAGCAGATTACAGCCGGTAGAATCAAATGAACTGGGTTTGCGCACGGTTCCATGTTGCTTTGTTTACATTTTTCACCGCCAACTTTTCAACCAATAAGAAATAATAGTGCAAGTAGATATCCAGCCCTCCAACTTCGTACACGCCTCTCTTAAAAAAAAAAAAAAATTGATTTGGTCCACTTACGTTTCTGCACTGTGAAAGCAAACCAGACTAAATACAAAATGAACCAAATGTTTCAATTTCACTCTGATTTGGACTAACCAAACAGACTTGGGTAGTGAAAAAGTCGACTGAGACAAGTCCAACACAAGTAAGTGAAACAACTCTGAAGCTTTTAAGGAAGTTAAGTCCATCAAACAAGTCTCAAGTCCTTTTAGGCCAACTGGAATCTTTTTTGCTTTAAAATCTCCAGTAAAGTCAAGTCAAGTCTAAAACTCTGGCATTATGTGTAGTAGGCCTGCTGCAGAGAGAATATGCCAGTTTCAGGAAATACTCACAATGTATTTTAACAAGACTTTATCAGAAGATAAAACTGGTGAAGGAGAGGCACACTCAAGAGGTCCATGAATTTACATTACAGAGTGGTTTTAAATTACAGCAATATACAGCAAGACATTTAAAAAGACTTGACTCAAAGAAGTAGCAGTAAGATTCAACAGGTAAACCCCATAATCCCCATATGTCAACAGGCTGGTTTGTGAGCAGACAACTCCACTAAGCAGGTTGGATTTGCCAATCAAAAACTACAACAGGATATAATTCTTATAGCAGATAGCATCATTTATTTACTCAAAAAGGAAAATAGATAGGGAGAGGATGAAAGAGTTAAAGAGTGAGGGAGCAAGAGGAGGAAGCTGAAAAGCAAAAGGGGAGATACAAGATGAAGAGGAAGAAGCAAACGAGAGATCAGAGGGAAAGGCGCAAGCAAAAGAAGTGGGAATTGTGGGTGAGAGATAAAGTGAACATAAGGATTCTGAGGGAAACTGTGAAAGAGGAGAGTTAAGGCAACCCAGAGACGTATGAAAAAAATATGCAATTATTTGCCAGTTGGAGCTGAAACTTATTTTTCTCATACCTGCAGCATGTCATTTGCATTTAAATACTTATTTCATGACAATTTGAGAAACCAGGTTGACTCCTTCAGCCATCTTTTTGAACTTCCTGGCCTACCAACTTTGCCTTCTCATCTGCCTTCACCTCCCGTCGTTTCCTTTCCTCTTTTCTCATTTTGTTCGCCTTTGACTCTGTCCAGTGGTACCCGGAGGTTCGCCACCACTGCCCCTCCACACCCATCATCCTGGTGGGAACCAAGCTGGATCTGAGGGACGAGAAGGACACCATTGAAAAGCTGAAGGAAAAGAAGCTGGCACCAATCACCTACCCTCAGGGTCTGGCTCTGGCCAAGGAGATAGGTGAGTACGGTGACCTGAGATAGGTCCTCATATGAAAGAAATGTATAAGTGAGTGAAATTACCCAGGCGCTGAAAATGTGGTCAGTGTATTATGATGTGCTGTCTGCGATTACTTTCATTACTGTCTTGGTATGTTGAGTTCACTGACAATAAAAGCAAGAATGATTGGATTGATTACAGTCAACAATCATCCTCTGACAGATGAAAGTACTCCAGACATTCCAGAACTACATTTTTTAACAGAAAGGAATACCTTCAACCCATTTTGACCAACTTCCACACATTATTTTGCAAGTGTGTACCTATGGATTATATAGTCACTGTTTCCCAGATCAGCCACCGTTCGGTACTATATTCCCTCTTCGGCCACATCTGCAATGCCACACTTTCCGTTCGCCACCACCAGTGTAGGCATAACTGTTTTATACATATTTAACAATCTACCTGTGAAATTTAATTTATGTACATGGAGATTTACATGTCTAATTAAAATACGAGAGTAACTCTGATGAGAGAAAGCAGTAAGAACACTCAGGCAACACTCAAGTGAATCTTAAAAATAACATCTATATTTTCACTGTACTGTATTTTATTGTGAAGGGCTGAAGTACAGTCCGGGTGTGTTGATAACGATGGTTGATAACAATGATATTTATTTGGTTTACCCAGAAACATCCAATTGCCCCTGAAAAAATCAGCAGCCCCCATTTTTACAACGAGAAGATGAAAGTGTCCGATGTGGGAAACAGATAGCGTACGGCTAATTCACCAGCGTTAGCATCCTTTTGCCGACTCTGGTAAACCCGAGGCTAACGTACACGGTTAAAAGGATATACGGTTTGAAAGACAAGATGTTAGACTCTAGTTTCACACAACTTAATTAATTGGAAACATAACATTATCATTTAGATTTGTAGTTAATGTGAAATTTTGATAGAATGTTAGCCAAAAGCTGTCCGATGTGGGATTCAGAGATGCTAAATTACTACATGTCATGTAAAAGGGGTCATTTGTAGTAGTAAACACAAGGAAAATGCATTTTCCTTCATTTCTACGGGGCATTTGAGTCTAATAGCGAAGGCAGAAGTGAAGATATGAAGTACAAAGAACAAAACGGTCCGCTTAAGATTGGTGGGAGGGGTGTAGGATGGGTCAAACAAAGACAGGATTTAAACCCAGGAGATGAAAGTTTGTGTCCCCAGAAAAACCAAAACACGACATGAGTATTTCGAGCTGCATTATTTAATTTGTGTATGTAGCCCTTATTTAGCTATGTCATATCTATGTCATGCTTTACGTCATATATATAACCTAATTTCCAGTAGTTCCATCCATTTATTTTACTTTAACTGTCTTTCTCTAAGCCCAAAAACCTTTTCCCCTAACCTTAAGGAAGTATTTTAAACTTGTAGTTTAGTTGATTAATCTGTGGCTGTTTAAATTGGTGACTGTTGCGTTTAGGTACAAGGATGTGTTGTTGATTTCTTACCAAAATTTAAGGCAGGACCGAACAACTTATGTGGAGGAGCATTTAGCATCTAAACAGCCTGATATTTTTCTCAGGAGTTGGTGGAGACAAAAGCAAAGTAAAAAGTGGTGAAGTGTTAATTGCATGAATCAGGTGGACAGAAATATGACTTTGGTGCAATTGCAATCCATGATTCTTCTATTGTAATCAGATTAAAGACATAATTTGAGAAAATATAAAGCAGGTTTCCTGCTTTGCATTCAGAAGATTTCAGGAATCCATTAAATCAAGATTCTATTATCCAAATATCATGATATAGTGGAGCGGCTAAGTGATATAATCTTTCAGTTTATGATACAAGCGTGAAAATTGGCATGAATACTCTCCATGGGTCACTTGACAAGAAAATTGTCCGAGACATTTAAAATTTTAAGATGGCGGCCATTTTTCAAGATGGCCGACACCTTCGTGGAGCAGTTAAGTGATATAATGGTTTATTTGGTGATACAAGCATACAAATTGGCATGAGCAGTCTCTGTTGGTCACTTGACAATAACCCACCCACAGTTACTTGAAATTCCAAGATGGCGACCATTTTTCAAGATGGCCGACACCTTAGTGGAGCAATTGAATGATATAATGGTTTATTTGGTGATACAAGCATAAAAATTGGCATGAGCAGTCTCCATGGGTCACTTAACAAGAAAATTGTCCGAGACATTTGAAATTGTAAGATGGCGGCCATTTTTCAAGATGGCCGACACCTTAGTGGCACAATTAAATTATATAATGGTTTATTTGGTGATACAAGCATAAAAATTGGCATGAGCTGTATCTGTGTCTCACTTCACAATAACCCACCCACAGTTACTTGAAATTCCAAGATGGCGGCCATTTTTCAAGATGGCCGACACCTTAGTGGAGCAATTGAATGATATAATGGTTTATTTGGTGATACAAGCATAAAAATTGGCATGAGCAGTATCTGTAGGTCACTTGGCAATAATGAGAGATCCAGAGGCAACAGCAGCTCTGGCTGACACGGAACCATGACAAACAGTATCTGAAACTATACTAGGGAACTAAACTGAAAATGTGAAAGCAATGTTACAAAGTAAAAACTGAACATGTCACAGTAATAGGCTGGTGACAAAATAGAACATAATGTGCCGATGTGGCGAGGGGAAGCCGAGCCATAGGCCTACACTTGAAAACACAAAGGACAACAAATACACTGGCAAAAGAAACAAGCAAATAAGTTCTAGCAGGGGCAACTGAGTCCATATCTGTAGCACTTACACTTTCCAGTACAAGCCTTGGTGCACCCACATTTTGTCAACTCCCAACAACTCTCTGCAATAGGTGGAAGTGGAGTCCAGAAGACTTTCCACTCCTTGTCCTGTTTAACCCATCCCCTCGGCTCGGCATTTGTGGATGTCTCTTCGATGCCTGTCCCCACACATATCCAGCCTCATAAGAAGTCTGGGATCTTCTTGACCTCTTGACATGGATATCTTTGGCATCTTTAGTGTCTTTAGCAGCAGTAGATGCTCTCTTTTGGGCCCTTTCCAGCTGTGTGTTGTTGAACATAAGTTTACAGCTTGAATTATATTTTGCTCTGTTTCTTGTCAATGTGCTTTCTATGCCATCACCTTCATCTAGTCAGGTTGGACTACGTAAGATAGGCAGAGCATTTATTTTATGAAATAATGGAACATTTCTTGGTGTCCTGCTGTTTGTTTTCTCAACTGTTAAGATGGCTTCTGCAATGTCTGCAGCAAATTCAAAGGCAGAGGCCGAGGGTTTAGCCTTTTACCACCTTTTAATAAGCACTTTGGTGTATGGGATACAACTAAGTTCATGCCTTAACCCTACACTAAGTCCGATCGTTCATCCAATGCCATTTTTACCCTGTACGATCTGTACACCACCCAGTTAACTAAAACTACTCAGAGAGTTGTCGTCTCTTCTTTGACTAACTTTACAATTGGCTGACATTGAACCCCAACAGCAGTCATATATCACCAGTGTGCCCTGGTAGTGCAGATACTCTTGTCTAATCTGTCTATGATCAACAAATCAACACAACTGTATTATGATGTGTTAAAACTTGTTTTCCAGAATAATCTAAAACCCAATACATTTCTATGACAAAATTGATCTTTTGAGGATCCAGGGGGCGGCCATCTTGAAAATAGAAATTTCAAGTGGCTGGGAGTGTTTTTTTTGTCAACCCAAGTAACTGTGGGTGGCTTATTGTAAAGTGACCCATGGAGACTGCTCATGCCATTTTTTATGCTTGTCTCACCAAATAAACCATTATATAATTTAATTGATCCACTAAGGTGTCGGCCATCTTGAAAAATGGCCGCCATCTTGGAATTTCAAGTAACTGTGGGTGGGTTATTGTCAAGTGACCCACATATACTGCTCATGCCAATTTGTATGCTTGTATCACCAAATAAACCATTATATCATTCAATTGCTCCACTAAGGTGTCGGCCATCTTGAAAAATGGCCGCCATCTTGGAATTTCAAGTAACTGTGGGTGGGTTATTGTCAAGTGACCAGCAGAGACTGCTCATGCCAATTTGTATGCTTGTATCACCAAATAAACCATTATATCACTTAACTGCTCCACGAAGGTGTCGGCCATCTTGAAAAATGGCCGCCATCTTGGAAATTCAAATAACTGTGGGTGGGTCATTGTCAAGTGACCAACAGAGACTGCTCATGCCAATTTTTATGCTTGTATCACCAAATAAACCATTATATCACTTAACTGCTCCACTTAGGTGTCGGCCATCTTGAAAAATGGCCGCCATCTTAAAATTTCAAATGTCTCGGACAATTTTCTTGTTAAGTGACCCATGGAGAGTGTTCATGCCAATTTTCACGCTTGTATCATAAACTGAAAGATTCTGGCAAAAATGAGCACTTAACTGCTCCACTAATAGTAATACATGTTTTTAATACATTTTAGGAATTTTTGGGTGTAATTACATTTTGCAGTAGTCTATTAGATCCCCATCTGACACCTTACTATTATTTCAGTGACTTTTCCATCACGGTGTCAACATGCTGGTGCTATTGGATGTCCTGTATACAATATTATTTTACAAATAATACAGTTAAAACAGCTGTTTACATACACTGGATAAATACAGCAACAACACACAGGCCTATAATTGCAGCTTTTTACTTCAGCCTACTTCCCTTCCTAAGTCTTTATGTTCCTCAGTTTTATTAACATGTGATCTGTGTACTTTTCTTTTTAATTTGTAGATTCAGTGAAGTACCTGGAGTGCTCGGCTTTGACCCAGCGCGGTCTGAAGACTGTGTTCGATGAGGCCATCCGGGCCGTTCTCTGTCCCCAGCCCACCAAGGTCAAGAAGAAGCCCTGCTCACTGCTGTAAATGGTAAGACTGATGTAAACACATTTTTTACTTCGCATAGCAAAATAAGCATGGTTATTACTTATAACACCAATGATGGATACGCTCTATTGTGTCCATGTGAAATTGAGCAAACTATTATCATTTTTTAACCAAATGTACAGTTTCACAAACTTAAAGAGAATAAAAATAAACCAAAGAAAAGGCAGAAAAAGAGACACACTGCAAAACAAAGACGTGAAGAATTATAAATAGATGATAATACATGGAGAACAAAGGCAGATTCTTCCAAATGAATTTAAATAATGTCACATTTGATATGACATAAACATACCTATCACAGCACTCGGGTGATTATTTCCAAACCTTCAGGGCAGATTTATAATTTGCCAAGAGGAGAACAGACACATAATAAAGTGAGCTAGAAAGTACAGCAACAATTTGACATACGACAATTTAAGCTTTTTCCCCGCAGGAGATACATTAAGACACTGAAAAACACAGAGTCCAAGGAAAAAGAGGAGCTAATTATCATAATCTTCGTAGAACTGATAGAATCCCGCTGGCATTTCAATATGCCATGGCACTGAGACAATTTCAATACATGTGACAGAGAAATTAGTTTTTCAAAATTGAATGTGGAGTAATTGGTCACTACTGTGCAACGAGAAAGAACAATTTTTGTTCTTGACGTGGAAGGATTTTCTTGGACATCCTTCATGCACAGCCATTTAAACCTGTGTGTGTGTGTGTGTGTGTGTGTGTGTGTGTGTGGTCTTTATTGTTTTAGTTTCTTGCAGGACCAGATTCTGACTGATGACTCGAGGTTGAAGAAGAAGATTTAACAGTTTTGTGATGTTTTTTAAATAGAAAACTACAACTAGATTTCCACTAGTTGAAAAAAAATCAGTTATCAGTTATAATATAATCAATTTTCAGTTATAACAAAATGGTAGCAAACCTTTCTGTACAGCATAGTCTGAGACTGATTTTTGAAATGCATCATAGATGCTGCACCAGGCAGGCTTTCTCTGTAAAATATACCAATTTATAACAATAGATCACTAAATGTGGATGCCGCAGACTGCACCAGTTCACACACTAATGACTCACACCATTATATTTAATGTATGAACAGGAGCAGAATGCTAAACACAGTGTATGCACAACGTATACAGGTGTCTTGTGCGTCTTTAAATAATGATATTTCTTACTGAGAGCAAAGATAGTGTTGCAATACGATTGGTTCATAATCTTACAAGTGTTGTTTTGAGAGTGATGAACAATGAAAAACAAGGATCAGGAAAGCAGTTTTTTTGTATGAGCAGGGAACTGAACAATGTTGTATTTGAATAAAAGTTATAAACAAACGTATTATTTGTTGTGATATTAAAATAAAAGGCATTTTATCAAGAGATAAACAGAGAGAATGTTATTTCTTCAGGTTTGAGTATTCTGTCTGCAGCATCATGATTCCAGCAGTGATATAAAAGAGCTCAGCGTGAAGGGTCCGCCTCAGGTAACCCTGATGCATCTGACTGTATTTCTACCATCTGCTCATGCCTGCATCATCTGTTTCACTTTGCTCTCCTAGAGGGGACTTCCAGGCAGTGATATCAATATGATTTATTTGTTTGTGCTCATTAACAGTGGCTAACTGATAAATGGTTTAAATAGGAGAGGTTATACTTATCTTCCTGCTAGCTGGGAAACATCGCTCATCATTTGGGTAAGTGTGTGTGTGTGTGTGTGTGTGTGTGTGTGTGTGTGTGTGTGTGTGTGTGTGTGTGTGTGTGTGTATGTGTGTGTGCTGGTAGGGTAAAAAATAACCCTGCATAGCTCAAAGGGAAACACATTGCACTGGGACCACCAGGGTTAAAGACAATTAAATGCAAAACTCTCTCTTTGTGTTAATTATTGAGTTCTACCATTTACTGTGGATTGGATTAAGTTCTGTCGGGACATTTTTTTCCAAGGAGCATGGTACTGTAGTATGTTTGTGTATTGTAAAATAGCAAAGATTTTGCATAGAGAGAACCTACATGTATGTTAAATCAAGAGATGGATAATGGTAATGTTTAATCCAGTCAATCAATCAATCAATCAATCAATCAATCAATCAATCAATCAATCAATCAATCAATCAATCAATCAATCAATCAAATCCACTTTATTTATATAGCACATTTAAGCAACAAAAACTTCTCCAAAGTGCTGTACATAGAATCATAAAAACAATAAAACAAACATTTCCATATAACAATTAGCAATGAATAATCAAGTAAGTGCATAAATCTAAAATGATGCTATACATAAAACAATAAAATCTAACAGATAAACATAGTAAAATATATAAAAGTCATAGTTAAACATAGTAAAATAAATAAAAGACACAGAGGACCAAAAAACTCAAGCAAAGTTAAAAAGCCAGGGAATAAAAATGGGTCTTAAGACGAGACTTAAAACACTCCACCGTGGGGGCTGTTGGGACGTGGAGGGGGAGGGCGTTCCAAAGTCTGGGGCCGACCAAAGAGAAAGCCCTGTCCCCCCTGGTTTTAAGTCTGGCCCTAGGCACCATGAGCTGTCCATTCAAAGCTTTAAAAACAAACAATAAAATCTTAAAATCAACATGAAAATTAACAGGGACCCAGGCGAGGATTGGGGTAATGTGTTCCCACTTTTTGGCCCCTCTTAAAAGTCATGCCATCAGACCAGAGAGGGCTTTGTGGCTGACACCTGAGTGCAGAGTGTTGCAGTAAGCCAGTCAACTTGAAATAAAAGCGTGGTTAAAGGATAAAGGTTTCACTTTTGATAAAAGACGAAGATGAAAAAAACACCATTTTAAAATGCTGTTAATCTGTTTATCAAATTTAAAATTGCAGTCTATGGTGATGCCAAGTCTGGTGACTTTAGGACACTCATACTCTGTGAGGGGTCCCAGGTCGATGAGGGCACTGCCAAACACCATAACCACGTTTTTTTCCCCATTGAGTTTAAAAAAATCTGGGCTAACCAATCCTTATTACTTTTAAAAAGCCATATTCATGAAGATTTAAAGTGAATACACAGAAAACTCCAGTTTGTGCACAAACTGCAAACTAAAATGTCATACAGTAGGTGGAAATAGATTCTGTGCATCATGTCTGTGCATTAAATCAATTTCTCTTTTTTCCCCACTCTAAAGCCTCTTCAGAGGCTTAGCCGTTTGTCAAATAGTGGGCTGTAAAAAGGCTTCTGGTCTGCAGTGAGTGAGGTAGGCAGCCCTTTCAAAACGGATTATCCTTGTCTTGATGATTGCAGAGAACTTGGACCTGACAGCTCAGATTAGGATCAATAGAAACACTCTTCACTTGACAAGGCATTAATGTGTTCTACCATGACAGGCTTCCCTTTAAATGTGCAGTCAGGTTGAATGCTTTGAAACACAGAGTGCTACGGGGTTACAAGGTACAAAGACAGATGAACACATTAACAACATGTTTTTCACAACTGCATGACACCCTTTATCATTACGGTCAAGATAAAAAAACTGTAAGTGAAAAGGAATAAGAAAAACAAGCCTTGTTTTGCTTTCTGAGAGATCTTGCAAAACTCAGCCTGCTGTAATCACATGTCTTATTCCTTTCTTTCCCAAATCAATCATATGTATCCTTTTTCACAGCAGACACTTAGTAGGAAAAGCACAGGTGGAACTAATGAGGGCTTTGATCAGTAAAAGCTGTGCATAGATCAAAATCTTTGCAGTAAAAAATGTCTATAAACTTTACTCTCACTGCACACTTACACCCCTTTGGAAACCAATTCATGTTTTAGTGTTCTAATCTTTGGAAAACACTGCAATAGTTTAACGTAAACATCTCATTTCCTATTGGATTTATTCAAACATTGATTTTGTTTTTCACATTAATAGACTTTTACCATTACCCATAAATGAATCAAAACATTAAGATTAAATGAATGAATGAATGAATGAACCACACGAAATTAAATTGTTCTCGGCAGTGATTATTCACATGCTGACACGGTTGCAGACAGCTGAGAGGCCAATCACAAATAGCTGAAATGACAATAAAGGTTTTGACCAGTAGGGGGGGTTTATGTGCACATGAAGCTTTGAGGAATGAACCTTTTTTGAACCAATTGGGTGACAAGCTTCAAGGCTTCATGGGGCTTCATCTGGCCATCACTATCTAAAACCCTAGTCTAAGATCTGCCATGATGCAGGTAAGAGTTAGTGGAAGGATGGTCTTTTAATACTCTTTTAAACTCAGAGACATAATTATTTTTCAATCAGAAAACAGCAAAAAGTCTTATAAGGGCCTACGGAGCAACATTTCTGGCTGCTAAACTAGTTCCTCATCAAATTGAGGATGATTCAGAATGCCCTGAAAACACACCAAGATGCTCTCAATTCTTAATTAGGAGCCAGTCCCCACACTGTGCACAACAGGTGAGCAGAATAACCCTTCAATCAACTCAGAGGAATTGTGACATTCAGCTGAAATAAGTGGGAAAATGGAAATGACAGGAAGTACCAAAGAATAAGGGACTGCAACCGTTTACCATTAAGCTTTTATTGTGAAAGAATCTCTACAGTTAACCACATCGTACTGTAGACGTCTTTCCTTGTCAGGTGATAGTTTGATTGATCCATGTGGTGTAATCTGGATTGCAGAGGTCCATGAATGCAGCTGGTTCTCTACAAACATGGGCAGGGTCACCGAGGAAAGAAATGACGCCGTAAATCTTGTCTTTGTACACCACTCCTCCACCAGAATCTCCCTGTGAGAGAGAAATATATTTTGCGCATATTGATTTAAACTCTAATGACAGAAGGTAATTAAGAGAATACATATTGGAGGCTGTGGCATCATACATAACATATGTCCACTGTTGCTGTTTGGCCACAGAACCAGTGCTGATACACCTTGACTTGGTAGGCCTTTGGGAAGTGTTCCTATTTTTGAGGTCTTCACAGTCGACAACTTCAACGTCTGCACAGTGAAGAGTAGGTGAGTTACCAGGTTCTAGAGAAAAGAAAAATGATAATGAAAAAAAAAACAATTTAACTACAAAAACATATGAAACTTAATGCGAAAAATTCTTAATAAACAAAATAAAAATACTGTCACAGGCTACGGTATACTTACAAGAATAGATCAACCTTAAAAACTTTAATAAATGATTAAATAAGAATCTCACTCCTTTCATCATTGGGGCCTCCAGCTGTGGCACCATGACCTGCGATCTCAACTCTGGAAAATACCAACAGGAACCAAGTCATGCTATAGAGACTGCTATAAATACTGTTGCAATGACAATTACATAGATACGTTTTTATTCTAACTTACAATTTAAAAAATGGCCTTAAAACAACAGACAAATAAGATCAGTTAGCAGGCTAAGCAGCTTGAACTTTATGCAAATCGATGCAAAACACTTTAATCCTGGTAATGATTTGCTGGGCTACAATATCAGCTCTACCAGTACTGTTTGCAGCTAAGAATAAGACTTTTTGAAGAAACTTTCAGCTGCCATGCTGCCTTTATCTTGTAATACCAAAAACTGCCATCCTTCAATCTGGTGGGAAAAATCACAGCTTACATTGAGGACGATCTGCACAGTCTGGAAGAGCTATAGGCTGAATGTCAGTGGGACTCTGTAGCTGCAGCAGCATGATATCATGGGACCTCTTATTGGTGTCTGTATAGATCACAGGCTCTGCTGTTATTTCCACCTCTTGTACTTGACCCCCTGGATGCACACTTAAATCTGCAAACATAGTCCTACACACCAGAATAATGCACAATAATGCTCATTAGGGCCACGGGGCGAACACACACCAACTGCCTCATTGGCTCCCATATTAAAAACGCAGGAAGATTTCTGAAAAAGGGAAATTTAACAGTTTTTTTAGATCGCTCTAACAAAGCTATTTTTTCATTTTTCTTAAAAAAACCCATATGTAGACGTTCAGGAAGAACTCAGGATGCTCAAAGTAAAGTCGGATCAATGATAGGTATTATGGTTTTGCCAAAAATGCTTTCTGTTCGAGGCCAGAAATTCCAGTCCACCTCTGGCTGCTGTCACTCTTTTGGAACATTAACAGGTGTCAGTTAATTCTGTTGATTGCTTTGATCTGATTGCCTTTGATCTTTGATGTGATTACAGTTACAGATACACACACACACACACACACACACACACACACACACATGCACTAAAGTGTGCACACTCTTCACACATGCATACACATGCTTCATACACGCACACACAGGTAACTTTATGTGATTTTAATTACACACACACACACACACACACACACACACACACACACACAGGGAACTTTATGCGATTTTCGCTACACACACACACACAGGTAACTTTATGTGATTTTTAATTACACACACACACACACACACACACACAGACACATATTTTGAGGTTAAAGGGCATAGTTTGAAATCTCTGAAGAATCTCATCATCGTGTACACACACCAGCAGTAGCCCCCGTGGCCCTTTCAGAATTTCCCCAGAGGAAATTTTCTAGTTATTTATATTAGACTGTATACACGCCGTATTAGGGTGTATATGTTTATAGTGTATAAAGGGTGATTTACTCACCTTCCTGGCTTCAAACAGTGAGCTGCAGTTAAAATCCACCGGTCACTGATCAGAGAGCCACCACACAAGATGAAAGATGGACCAGCAGGAACTCTTAGTTTGACGTGGTACTGACGCTCACATGGGTTACCCCCAATAATTCTCCTCTGCAGATCCACCACTGTGCTCACTGTGCTAACAATCTCTACACTGTGTGTCTGTTATTTTACATTTTTTTAAATTGAGCTTTTCTATAAAAAATAAGGACATTTCTAAGTGACTCCAAACTTTTGAGCAGTAACACACAGCAAAAGGAGAAGTGTGAGATGAGCCATTGTTGCTATTCATAATTTAATAACTGTCTTTCTGTCACAACAGCAGCAGCTACCAACCACCTCGCAAAGTCTTATCAACACAACCTGACCGGCTGCAAAGCTCTACACTTTTATGCAACGTTTGGGTCACTGCTTAATGGCTCTAGTCCTTTCCCTCCATAAGTTGATAGCAGGAAAATTACACAGAAATGAAATGTTCACATGTACCTGTAGTTGGAGGATAAAAACAGGCAAACTTTTCTTAAAAGGGGATCTTATCTTTGACTGGATGATTGTGCCAGTTCCTCTTAGACGGGGGTGGGCAATTTATTTTCCCAAGGGGCCACATGAGATACTGCGAAGGCTGCAGAGGGCTGGACCACTACTCTGAACTAAATTCTGCTCAATATTAATTTCATGGCTTTATAAAATGTAGTAAATTATCTGGTTTTTAGCTGTGACAGGTAAGAATACATTTTATGATAAGTATGTTAATGTGGAGTAAGTCAAAGTAAAACATAGTAAAACTCCAATCATTATCTCACTTTTCCATTTATTTTAAACACAACATGCATTCAAACCATGAAAAATATAGAGCATGTATGTTCCGCAGTAAAGCTGTAATTTATTGACTTCACACAATAAGCTTCAAGTGTTTTTAACAAGGTAACTCAGTGATTTTGTGGGACGCATTACTGTGCAGGCCCTTATGCATGCAATCGCCTTCAATATAAAAGCACTGTGGTTGTAATAATTTCAAATTTCCACGGGCCGGACAGGGACAGCCAAGGGCCAGATGTGGCCCGGGCCGCCTACTGCCCAGGTCTGCTGTAAGACTTTAGAGCACCAACCATTTGATGAATGAGGTCCTGTTCTGAGGCAAGCTGGACGTCCTGGAGAAAGATTTGTTTGGTTGCAACAAAGACATGATGTAATTTAAATATGGGAATAATCATGCATATTTTAAGACCTGGAAAGCATTTCTAGAGTTGCATTTAGTTGTACACAGAAAAAGGAATGAAAACACGACTAGACACTGTGAGGTGGACTAGTGAGAGAGTTCCCGTCCGTGTGATGACTTTTAATGTCCCCGACAACCACTGTAGTCTCATTTAGCCACTTGTTAGCAACCGTCGTTATAAGGACACGTAAAAACTGCAAAATTCACATGTGGGGGTATTTCATAACGTATGTTATGTGGTACAACAAAACGTGAGCATCAAACAAAAAACCCATTTAAAATCCTCATTGAGTTTAAGAGTTATTCTGCCGTAAAATGTGTTATTGCCATTCACTTATCAAAACAGTGAGTTCAGGTGAAGCAATAATAATCTGTAATAGTCCTGAGTTTTTAATGACCTTATGGTGTGATAGTATGTCATTTTTTTTTTTTTTTTTTTTAAAGATTTTTTTTGGGGTATTTTGTAGCTTTATTGACAGGAGAGATATTGAGAGTGAAAGGGGGAGACAGAGGGGAAGACATGTGGGAAAGGGCTCCGAGCCGGATTCGAATCCGCTTACGAGGACTGGGCCTCTTGTGGTACGCGCTCTACCCGGTGTGCCACCGGGAACGCCCAGTATGTCATATTTTAATGAACAAAGCTTTTGTGCACTACGACTAATCGAGTCTCAATGTCATTGAAATTACACATTTTGTATCCACTGACATTTTCTAGAATCTGTGTTAATCTAACAGAAACATTCAGTATATTTTTGGACATATTTATAGGTCACTGTATCAGCATAATGACCTTACTTATGTGTCCCTGTTATAAACACCAAGAGTGAAGAAACACACAGATAAATGCACATGCAGGCATACAATGCAATATCAAAGCTAAAAATGCACCAGTTTAGTAAGCAGTAATAGTATTCGTGTAGGTCTTAGAAAACACAGATGTACAGAATGTCCATAAAGTCTCTTTACAATTTAACAAAATATTACAAAGGCAATTGATAGAGAGATATCTTAATCAGATTTGTTGTATCTGTTCAGTGGTTATCAAAGTTTTTAAACACATTGAATTTGTGCATTTCAGGTACCCTGTTGATGAAATAGGTAGCGGTAAATAACCCCCTATAAATATGGCTTCTCCTCAAGAAAAGTTACAATTTGTATCATGGTTTAGTGAAACGAAATTGGATACGACTCTGTGAAACTACAGAACTAAGTATGGAAGAGTTCCACCGTCACGTCCATCAATTCATGCACAGCACGAGAAATGTATGGAGACAGAGACAGTGTTGGATAAAGAGGAGTGGACGACCCGAACCCTAACCAGCTAATGGTGCCCATGTAGAGGTGAATTAAATGAGGCAAAAAAACTTCAATATCTACTCCTCATTTTGTAATAATTTCCATACATTTGTCTGTTCATTTGCTTTTGTAATACGTTTTTGAAGTTGTAAAGAGACTTTATGGACACCCTGTATATTCCTGTGAAATATGAGATAATTTAACCTTTCCATGGCTCGAATTAAACAATCTGAGGTGTTGCAAGCAGTGGTGGAATGTAACTAAGCACATTTACAATTAGTTGGCACAGGACAGAATAAAAGAGCCTGAGTTAGCCATGTGTCATTATTCTCTTGTATCATAGTCATGAAACAGGAAACCTTTGGAACTTAATACTACTGATGTGAAGAGTTCTGCTCCAGGTTTGGTGGAATGGAGAAAATTGCCTGGATGTTTAAATAAGTAAATATTTTTAGATTTAGATACTATGTCATTGTCAGAGATATGACTGGTGGAGATTTAAATTGTGTGAAAATGTCTCTGTTTGACATTAAAAGCATAAAAACAACAATCACACTGTGAAATAATAATTTTGAATCAAATTTATTTTAAATGACAACCATGCATAAGAATAGTGATTATTGTTGAAAGAAGAGCAGGTTTTTATTTTTAGTCCCTTTGTCATTTTACAATATGTCTGTGTAACAACAAGCAAAAACAATTGAATTTACAAGTTGGACAATTATTGTTGATCTTAAATGGACTAACAAATGGTAGAATATTTAAATTAAATCGATCAATTGTAATTTTATGGCAGGACATTTAACAGTTAACCACATCCAAAACATGGCATTATTATGGAAAAGTCTCTCCTGTTATGTTACGGATCCAATCTGTGTATTTACAGACGTCCATATATCTCATTGCTTTAGTACAGGCATCTTTACCAGAGCTGACATGGACACCATAAATCCTGTCCTTGAACACCACTCCTCCACCAGAGTCACCCTGTGAGAGAGATGCATATATTGCTTTAGACAGACTTCAATGTGATTTATTGAAAAAAAGTTAAAATCCTCATGCTGAATGTAGAACAGATAGAAGGTTAGAAGTCATGCCTACTCACTTTGCATGTATCAACTCCATCTCTACTGGCGCAGAATGTGTGCACTCTGAGGAATGTTGACCGACAGTCTTTGCTTGGTGCACAGCCAACAACATCAGCTTCAGCACACTGGAGATCATCGACGTCACGACACACTTAAATAATAATAATTAAAAAAAGAGTTTCTTTAATACAAAAAAAGCTTTATTAATATCCACATGTACACACTGGACCCTGATTATTTATACTTATTTATTCTTTTAGAAAATCAATCCAACCATCTCTGTATGTTATTTGTCCGTCATTGGTTTTCAGTACATTAAGACAAACAACACAAAATTAAAAGTGTATTGCGAGTGAAGCCTTTGGATTTCTCTGCAATGTTGCATGAATGAGTCATGAAATTTGGTTTGATATTTGTCAAAGTCACAATAATCCACAAGCTACATCAGTCTGAAATATTAATGCTAAAGCAACTGCGGGTTTATTGAATTATTTACTTCAACATGAAAGTCGGGTTGGAAAAAAATCTAATGTTGCCTGCAGGTGTTGATCACATCTATGCATCCAAAAACATTTAATTATATTGATGTTTAAGAAATGTCTTTCATGAATGTCTCTCTTCTTTTAGAGGGTTAAAACGTTCCCCTCAGTGTGTTTAGGGACAAATCTGTGTTGTGTCTCATGACATCTATTAAATATAAGATGACTTACAGCTACACTAAAACATAAACTTGTAAAGATGATTTCTATACATTGAAGTTCATTGTTTTCTCAGGGAGTAATGCTTGTTCAGGCCCAGGGGCAGCAAGACAACTCCAAGCCATGATGATCACTCTGCTTCATTTTAAGGGAGATCTTCTTGTAGACATTTAATTTGTTTAGGTTTATTGCTCCAAATACAAAAGTATTTTGTTTTAAAGAAAAAAATGTACCAAAAATGAACGAGAATATCCAAGTATTTAAACAGTAACTCCCTGTTGTCTTTTCATGAGAATTATGATGTCAGTGTCAGTAATCAATATTTTTTTGCTTCCACGGGAATAGAATTATTTGTTAAGATATTAACAAACTAATCCCTTTTTATATTGAGATTACTTAATATTTACAGTATGCAGAAAATAATTGTTTGAGTGTTAATATTGGACAACATTTTATGGATGAATGGAAATATTTTCACAGTGATCACTTTATTTTCTTGGTATTATTATGTGTCAGCAATGTTAAACATATAAGATAAAATAAGAACAAGAAGTGTGATAAACAGAAATAAAACAAATACGGTCTATCTCACCTTTTTCACCATTAGGGCCAATAGTTCCATTTTTATGACCTGCTATCCGCACTGTATCCCCTCTGTAAAGCAAGGAAAAGAATAGAAAGAACATTTACATATTAAATTATTAAAACAACATTTTTTTTTCACCGATAACGGCTTTATATTTTAAATGATTCCACAGAAATGTTTCATTTCCCTCAAGTGTTGAACTTTCACACTTAATATTAAACAGGAAAGATCACAACTCACACATTCAGAGGTGTTTTGGGAGGTGTTCCACATTTAGGAAGAGTTACAGGTGTAATGTTAGTAACAGGCGTAGGTAGTTTCAGCAGCATGATGTCATGGGTGCCACTGGTGTCATTAAAGATATGTATGTCTGAAGATTTGATTTCAGTTGGTGTTGCTTTCTTTGGATCTGGATGCACACCTACATAGGCTGTCATCTTCCTACAAATAAGAAAAAGATAAAGGGGAACGTCAGTGTATTAGTGTAAATGCATCACATTGTAGTAATATCGGTAAGTAATTCCTGATCATGAAAATACATCCATTTTTTAAATGCTATAGTTCAACTCATTACTGACTTCGGTTTCAGGACATTTGATTGATTTTTTGATTGAAAAATGAGTTGTTACTTGTCATGAAGTAAAACTGTCACTTTCTTACCATCCTGGCTTCTGACAGTGTGCTGCAGTCAGAATCCACTGTTCGTTGATCAGAGAACCACCACAGGAGCTGATATGGCTTGTATTGTCTGCAGTTAATTTCACATGGTACAGACGATCACCTGCGTCACAAGTTGTACCTCCGATGACTCTCTTCTGCAGATCCACCTTCCACAGGTCCACCACTGTGACTCCTGACAGAAAGTCATCCAACAGGTGAATGTCAGTTGTGATAGAGAACAACTTATTCACTCTATAAAAAGGTTCCAAGAGAATTACAGTAATGCAATAAAACAATAAAATAATGACATATTCACTTTAGTATAGAATAGTTACAGGTATTAGTTGGACTAGAACTCAACACCTCACAGCATTTACAGTTGAATGGTTAAAGTAAGTAGAAGAGATGTAAACTATAGTTGGGTACTCACCAGCCCACAGCAAAAGGAGAAGGTGTGTCATGCCAGCCATGTCTTCAGTGATAGAAGTGTCCTCCTGCTGTAACTGTGGGCCTTTTTAAATGTGTTCACTCTGTCCTGTTGGCCCTGGAGCCACCAATCACCTCATGGAGGTTTATCAACACAACTCCATTGGCTACTGAGATCTGCACTTGTTGCAAATTTTTGATCACTTATCAAGTATCAAGGAAATGACTCTGATGTACAAAGGAAAAGGGAAAAAATGTAATTGTCAAATAATCAATTCAATCTTTTTTGTCAGAATATCATCATTGAGCAAAAAGGAAACAGTTAATGAATAAACAAGGTGTGCAATTCATCTTATTTTCTAGAGTAAAAGGTCACAACATTATGAACTTACAGTAAATGTGCAGAAATGACTCAGAGTGTGCACAGGAGACCCCTGAAGCAGTTTATTTGACAGTGGACCCTGAGTCCTCACTGACACATTCAGCCTACTGGTCCATGTGTGTTCCAGCAGGGCCTCTGTCTCTCTCTGGACAGGCTGAGCTACAGGTTATAGTCCCTCACACATTTTAGAGATGAATTTCTTTCTTTGCTAAGGAGCCAGTAACTGTTGTGTCAGAGGCTGTTGGGTTGTAAAGGTACATGTGTTTTAAACTAAAAGTCTAAATAAATATATACAGCCAATATACACTCGTTATTTTTACTTGTTTTTATTTTTTTTAATCAGTGGCAGACTCAGGCTGTCTGAGGGGCAAGCCATTATTGACAAGACTCATCCAGTGAGTTAAAAATGTTTCAGCTTAAACAACTAATTTCTTCTCATCCTGGAGCTTCATAATCATAAATGCACAGAGACAAGAGGAAATAGAGAGAGTTTTTCCTTGTCTGTCTACGTCGGAGTACAAGTACAGTCGACAGGCTCTGCTGGACATCTGCAAAAGCGGGATTTGCAGTGTTCTGGTGAGGTCTGTGTTTACATCCATGATGTTTCCTTCCTATCTGCCCAGGGAGTTTACAGCGATTTTGCTTGTCGCGGTTTACATCCCTCCAACCAACAACAGCAGTGACAGGAATGCAGCACTTTGTGAACTGTACCAGGCCATCAGTGAACAACAGACAGTACACCCAGACGGTTTCACCGTCCTCGCCGGAGATTTCAACCATGCTGATCTCAAGATAGTCCCTCCAAAACTTCACCTTTCCCAACAAGGGGGAATAACATTTTGGACCTAGTCTACACTAACCACAAAGGAGCAAACAAAGCCACCCCCCTCTCCCTGATCGGACTCTCTGATTACATCAATGTTATGCTAAGTCCAGCGTATAGACAGAGAGTGAAAGTCACCAAACAAGTTCAGAAGCAGGTAAGTGTAAAGGTCTCTCTGGTTCGTAGATTGGAAGCTCAGAGAAAACGCACACTGGAGAAATAGACTGGTCTCAATGCAGGCTTTATTCAGGTCACAGGTGAAGTCATGCAGCCCTGGACTCAGACTGACACAGCTCTCACAGGATCTCAGTCAGAATGAGCCCAGATTTCTGTAATAATTCACATTTTCATCCTCTACATAAGTCGGACTTATACGCTAACCGAATCCTATTGGCCAGTTACCTACCTATTACCGACATGGACAGGCCAACAGCTGTTAAAGTCACTTTGAAGGTTGCTATACACAATGTGTGTGTGTGTGTGTGTGTGTGTGTGTGTGTGCATGTGTGTGTGTGTGTGTGTAACAGGCATGTCTCTAGCCTAAACAAGATCACATATTGTGAGAACACACTGACAGAGCTATAGTTTGAAGAACACATTGGCAATCTGTCTTATTATAATTTTTCAAATATAATATAACATAACAGTGTGTCCAGCGGGGGCCTCCTCTGCTCTTCAAGACTGCTTTGATACAACAGACTGGGAAACATTTAAGCAGGCAGCCACTTACAACAACCACACAGACATTGAGACCTCTTACATCAACAAGTGCATCAATGATGTGACCCACATAAAAAGCATCATCACTCAGGCTGACCGGAAGCCGTGGCTGACAGGGGACGTCTACAGGCTGCTGAAGGCCAGAGATTACAGGATTACACGCACAAGATAACCTCCCACTTCAGAGACAGCAGAGATGCACAGAGCCTATGGCAGGCCATTCAGGCCATCACAGCAAAACAACTCCAAGCCATGATGATCACTCTGCTTCACTTTAAGGAAGATCTTCTTGTAGACAATTCCTTTGATTTGGTTTATTGCTCCAAATACAATAAAGTCTTTTGTTTTAAAGAAAAAAATTTCCTAAAAACAAACGAGAACATCCAAGTATTTAAGCAATAACTCCATGTTGTCTTTTCATGAGAATTATGATGTCAGTGTCAGTTATCAACATTTTTTTTGGTTCCACGGAACTACAATTATTTGTAAAGATATTAACAAACTAATTCCTTTTTATATTGAGATTAATTAATATATATAGTATGCAGAAAACAATTGTTTGAGTGTTAATATTGGACAACATTTTACGGATGAATTATGCATTAATGGAAATAATTTCACAGTGATCACTTTTTTTTCTTGGTATTATTATGAGTCTGTAATGTAACATAACATATAAGATAAAATAAGAACACTAAGTGTGATAAACATAGATAAATTAAACAAGGTCTATCTCACCTCTTTTATTTTTCGGGCCAAATAGTTCCGTTCATATAACCTGCTATCTGCACTTCATCCCCTCTTTAAAACAAAGGAAAAAAATAAAAAGAACATCTTTTCAACACTTTTATTTGAAAAAAAAACCAACGCTATACTTTTACATTTTAAAATATACGACAGAAAATGTTCATTTTCCTCAGGTATTGAGCTTTCACACTTTCACTTTCACACAAACAGGAAAAATCACAATTCACACTTTGGGACATGTTCCAGGAAGAGCTACAGGTTTAATTTTAGTAGACTCAGGTAGTTTCAGCAGCATGATGTCATGGGAGGCGTTGGTGTCTGTAAAGATCACAGGCTGGTCTGTGATTAACATTTCCACCATGTTTGCTGAATTTTGATGCTTACCTACAAATGCTGCAATAGTCTTCAAATAAGAAAAAGTTAAAGGGAACTTGATTGTATTACTATAAATTCATACAATTGTAGAAATATAGGTAAGTAATTACTGATCATGAAAATCAATTATTTCTCCATTTTTTAAATGCTATAGTTTGACAACAGCTCATTACTTTCTGTTTCAGGATATTCAGATGGACTTTTTGAGTAAGAAATGAGTTGTTACTTGTCATGAAGTAAAACTGTCACTTTCTTACCATCCTGGTATCCAGCAGTGTGCTGCAGTCAGAATCCACTGGTTGCTGATCAGAGAACCACCACAGAGCCTTGGCATGACATGGGTACCATTACTTCCTTCCAATTTCACATGGTACAGGTGATTCGTTTTTCTTGCACTATTACAACTTTTAACTTATACATAACTTTGCTGCAACTTTTTACATTTACACTGTGACCTCCTATTCTCTTATTGTTTATCTTTAAATGTCTTGATCTACTGAGCACTTTAATTATTGTCTACTTTAGCGTTATGATAAGTGTGTCTCTATTTGTTGTGCTGTGCACTTTACTGTTTACTTTAAGTGGAGTGGAGAAATGTCTTGTATTGTCTTCACTGTGGGATAGTTAGAAACATAATTCCTTTGTATGACTTTGACTTTGAGAGAGCCTGGTGGAATTTTCCTTTTTTTCTTTTTGTCTTCACTAAGAATATGGTCAAGCTGTGGATATCTACATGTTGATAACAATAAAGAGTTGACAAATCCATGACAGGTTCCTTTTTTCATGAGGGGAGGTGATATTGCTAGTCTGCAGTGTTGGAATGAAGGCTCGCTCAGTACATTTACTCAAATACTTTACTGCTTTACTCCACTCCATTTTAGAGGCAAATAATATTGTGCTTTACAGGTCGAGATTTAACATGAAAGACATGATCAATAAAAAATGATAAAAACACAGTTTTAGTAATTAAACAACAGTATAACGAGTTTAGCTAACCCTACTTTTTTTGCAGCATTTAAATGCTACTAATATAAATACATCTATAATAATAATCCAATATATTTGTAATATATAAAACAATCTGAGTGGGGACTTTCGGCATGACAGATATTTTCAATTTAAGTACATTTTGATGTTGATTATTTTGTGTGTGTGTGTGTGTGTGTGTGTGTGTGTGTTGCTGTGTGTTCTTGTACTTCCTACATAGTGGGGACCAGAACACGATTTTAACCAACAGAGTGAGGACATTTTTGTAAAGTGAGGACATTTTGGCCGGTCCTCACTTCTTTAAAGGCTTTTTTGAGATTTCAGACTTTGTTTTAAGGGTTAAAGGTTACGTGATAATGATAATTAACTAAAACTGTATTGTGTGGTTACAAAACTCACTGAAATTAACTAAAATTATAGTGAAAATGTCCTTCATTTTCGTCTTTGTCAACTTTTTTCAAACATAATGAAGATGGATAAGGCAAAGGAAATAAAAGCGAAATTTACTGTGACCCCATTACAAAAAACTAAAACTAATAAAAACTGAACTAAAACTAAAGCATTTAAAAAAAATAAATACTAAAGTAAAACTAGCAAACTCACTCTAAAAACTAATTAAAACTAATTTGAAAACAAAAATTCACAACAAAATTAAAACTAAAACTATTATAACCTTGCAAGGGAATTCACTGTTCCAATGAGGGTCCTCACAAAGATAAAAGTACAAGAATGTGTGTGTGTGTGTGTGTGTGTGTGTGTGTGTGTGTGCATGCGTCCATGCGTGTGTGTGTGTGTGTGTGTGTGTGTGTGTGTGTAGAGGGGTTTGGGGGTGGAGCTCTCTGTGCACACAGAGGGAGCTCTGCAACATGACAGTAAACAAGTTTAGGTGAATTTAACCTTAACTGGACTCGGATGCAAAAATACCACAGACTCTGTGAATTGCGGTAGGTTTTTATTATTTTATTGCTTTATGTTTTTGAATATGTGATCACTGGCTCTTTGTGTCTTCTGTGTTCTTTATGTCAGTTAGTGTAGTCAAATACTTAGTTGGCTTATCGAAACAGAGGCTCTCACCCTCTCTCTCTGTTTTTATCTGCTGGATCTGCCTCATGGTGTGATAGCTCAACGTATTTCCATAGACCTCGGCACAGTGAGCTGCTCTTGAGATGAATGTATTCAAAAGTAATTTTAAATGTCATTATCTCAGTTTAGTTTTACACACGGACCTTTGTGTGACCTGACTTTTTGAAATTTAACAGTGACATTTTTATTATTACGACTATTACTACTACTACTATTACAGTTTTATTATTATATATTTTGCTTCTTGCTGCTTCGTCTCTCTTATAAGATATAACCACACATGTATGCCTATGAAGAGTAAAGCTGTGTTCTCTTATGAACTTCAGACAATGTCTGGATTCAGGTCAGGTTTCTGCCATTTATTATCCATTAAAGGTTTTTTTTAGTTTTTTTTTTAAATTTTCCATTATCTGAAGCAAGGGCTGAAAAGGACAGAGGGAGTTGTTTGCTGTACTGATTGTAAAGCCCCTAAGGCAATTTTTAAAATTGTGATAGTGGGCTGTATGAAAAACTTAACAGTCAGCACATTTCTCTCAGGAGCGTTTTCACCAACTAGAAATACTTAGTTTGGTTCAGACGATGACTGCAGGTTGTGTAGCTGGTCTTTTGTCATTTCTTGAATATGTCTAATGTTTCAGCATCTGCATTTTAATCAATTTGTGTCTTGTTCTTGTTCTTCTTCTTGTTCTTCTTCTTCTTCTTCTTCACCCCGTGATGTTTGTACTCGTCCAGTTTCATGCCAGTCACATGGCAGAAATGTCACTCTCACACTGAGACTTCTTCAGCAATGGTAGACTCACACGTAGGCTGAAACAGACATTAAGCACAAACACCTTTGTGTTGACTTAAACAATCAGTATTCTGTATATTTTGCTTTGGGTTCTGTGTTAGGATATTGTCCTTACTCATGTTTCCCTGTTATATATGTCAGGTTTTGATCCAACAGTACACTCACCAAGACTAAGGGAACTCCTTCTCTCCCTCTTTCACAATGAAACACACAGATACATGCACATGCAGGGATACAATGCAATATCAAAGCTCAAAGTGCACCAGTTTAGTAAGCAGCAGTAGTATTTGTAAAGGTCTTAAAAAACACAGATATACAGACATGGAAAAAATGATTAGACCACCATTGTTATTGCTTGTTCATTTTCATTGGTCAAATATAATGATAACAACAAAAAGAGCTCATAAGAGTTTAATTTAAGAGCTGGTATGTAGACATTTTCTATGGTTATTTTTGTTGTTATCATTATATTCGTCCAAACAAATGTACCTTTAGTTCTACCAGGCATTAAAATGAACAATAAATTGAAGAAAATAAGGGTGGTCTCAAAGTTTTTTCCATGACTGTTTATTTCTGGGGAATATGAGATAATTTATCCTTTTCATGGGTCAAATCAAATAATCTGAGGTTAACCTGCTCAAAGCTCAAGTCCACATGAAGATATAACTTGTGACAAGGTGTTGCAAGCAGTGGAGGAGTATAACTAAGCACATTTACTCACATATTAAAAGCATTAAAAAAACACTCTGTGGAATAATGATTTTGAATCACATTTATTTTAACTGACACAACCATGCACAATAAGAGTCATATTGTTGAACATCATCAGTATAGCTGAAAGAAGAACAGCTTGTTATTTCTGGATAGTATCTCTGATCCAATCTGTATCCACAGACGTCCATTGGTGAACCAGCAGACATGAACAACGTGTATCATGCCATTGTATACACCACTCCTCCACCAGAGTCACCTTGTGGGGATATGCATAGATTGCTTTAGACAGACTTTAATGTCATTTATTGAAATCCTTGTGCTGACTGTAGAACAGATAGAAGGTTAGAAGTCATGTCTACTCACTGGACATGCATCAACTGTAACTCTATTGCCACAGGTCATGTGCTGATAGTGTGTGGCTGCGTATGTTTCTGGGTCGGACTTTTGCAAACAGTCCCTGAACAGTTTATAGACAATAACATCAGCTTCAGCACACTGGAGATCAGCTGATTCATGACACACTTAGAATAGAAAAAAAGGAGTTTCTTTACTTTATCAATATCCACATGTACACACTGGAACCTGATTATTTATACTTATTTATTCTTTTAGAAAATCAATCCAACCATCTTTGAATGTTATTTGTCCGTCATTGGTTTTCAGTACATTAAGACAAACAACACAAAATTAAAGTGTATTGCGAGTGAAGCCTTTGGATTTCTCTGCAATGTTGCATGAATGAGTCATGAAATTTGGTTTGATATTTGTCACAATAATCCACTAGCTGCATCAGTCCGAAATATTAACGTTAAGGCAACTGCAGGTTTATTGAATTATTTACTTCAACATTAAAAGTCAGTTTAGGGGAAAAATCTAATGTTTCCTGCAGGTGTTGGTCACATCTATGCATCCAGAAACATTTAATTATATTGATTTTTATAAATGTCTTTCATGAATGACTCTTCTTTAAGAGGGTTAAAACTTTCCCCTCAGTGTGTTTAGGGACAAATCTGTGTTGTGTCTCCTGACGGGTATTAAGTATAAGATGACTGACAGCTACACTAAAACATAAACTTGTAAAGTTGATTTATATACATTGGAGTCCATTGTTTTCTCAGTGAGTAATACTTGTTCAGGCCCAGGGGCAGCAAGACAACTCCAAGCCATGATGATCACTCTGCTTCACTTTAAGGATGATGTTCTTGTAGTCAATTCTCCAGACACAATATAATGTTTTGTTTTAAAGGGGGAAAAAATGAGAACATCCAGGTTGACAGTTTGAGATGTCAGAACAATGTCATTAAATGATTTAAGTAATAACTCCATGTTGTCTTTCAAGAGAATTATGAACTTATTTCCAGGAACAAGGCAAAACTAACCATGAACTACAATTTGCACTTACTGAGGGGAAAATCTGACCATTGACAACTTTTTTAGAAATTATATGTTAGGGGGTTAACAAAAATTGAGATTGCTTAATATGTATGTGTGTGTGTGTGTGTGTGTGTGTCTCACACAGAGGGAGCTCTGCAACACACAGTAAACACGTTAAATTTAGACTAATTTAACCTCAACTGAACTCAAAAACACCACTAACTCTGAGAATTGCGGTAGGTTTTGATAATTTTATTGCTCTACGCTTTTGAATATGTGATCACTGACTCTTTGTGTCTTCTGTCTTCTCATATGTCAGTTAGTGTAGTCAAATACTTTGAGCGCCTCTGCTTCGATAAGCCAACACCCTCTCTGTGTTTTTATCTGCTGGATCTGCCTCATGGTGTGATAGCTCAACGTATTTTCATAGACTTCGGCACAGCGAGCTGCTCTTGAGATGAATGTATTCAAAAGTCATTATCTCAGTTTAATTTTACACACGGACCTTTGTGTTGCCTGACTCTGAAATTGCTGGTGTTGTGGAAATTTTCTCTGCTGCTGGTGAAGAATGAAATAGAGACTTCTGCCGGCCGACAAATGTTTTATTTCTTTGCAAAGAAAGGTCAATCAACACGCGAGCGGTCAAAATGGAGAAAGACCCCGAATGAAGGAGAGACAGCCCAATTTATAACCAGGGGTCTGGTTTTCTATCCTGACCCCTCTCCCAAGGTGTGGGACATGCAATATACAGCATAAAAAGGACCTTGCTAGGTGTGAGAACTTCATCTGGACATTCAATTTGAAATACAAAGGGGACCTTTTCAGGTGTAAAATCTCATCTGCATATCAAATTTGAGACACAAAGGGGAAGTCAAAGTGTTGGCAGGAAAGGGGGAAGAGGAGTCTGGCATTTCAAATGGGCTGAGATGAAAATTACTATTACAATCCCTCCTTTTGATTATTGATTAATCACTAACAGTAAATAAAAAATAAAAAATAAAAATAAAACAAGGAATATAAAAAATAAAATAAAAATAAAATAACATAAGATGAAACAAAATAAAGTACATAGTCACAACTTAAATATCCGACACATTAATTCACATAGATTTTAAAATGTATCATCATGGCAGTTGTTTGGAAGAGGAAGGAAACAAAATAAAAACAAAAAAAATAAAAATGAAAATAAAATAAAAATAAACATTATCAACATTATTTACAAGATGTCATCATCAGAGTCAGATTCTGAGCTGGGGTAATGATGGGGATCAGAAATGTCAAATGAGTCTTTTGATTGTCATATTTGGTATAATATGAGTGAATTTGTCCTGATAGCCAAATTTCTGGTTAAACAGTGCAGGAGAATGTTGCATTTTGTCCTTCTGTCAGGGTGGTGGTATTGGTGGGTTTGTAGATGTAGGTTTCTATCAGCATCGTCCAACATGATAGAATAATGATCAATTGTTGCATGGTGTAGTTTTGTGGGGTGGGGGGTCTGCGTTGTTAATCCTGTTGTCTAGGTGGTGTCTGTTGAATTTATGGTGTTACTCCTACAGTTGTCCTCTCGCTGTCAATCTCTGCATTGTCTGTCCTTGCGTTGTCTGCCTCTGCGTCGGGTGTTCCCGTGTTGTCCGTCTACTTCTGGGGTCTCCTGACCCATGCGGTGGTGACATGCCAATGTCACTTCTGCCCTCTGTATCCTCCTTCGCCCTCGATGATAATGTGTCCTTGTTATTCCCTGGTCGCCTGATGACCAGGGCTGGACCGGGTAGTCCGATGGTGGGGAATGCAGCCACGATCCCACGGCCAAGGTGTTCCTTCTGGTCCCGCTGGTTAAGCCGTCGTCTGGCTGGTCGAGGAGTCATCAGTACTGGGAAACATGGAAGCAGGAGTCCCTCTCAGCTACTGGGACAGCAGTTGGTTGGTTGTCGGTGGCACCTCGTGGTCCGCTCCACCTGGGTTGGCACCAATGCTTCCTCCTGAGGTCCTTGACAACGACCCAGTTTCCAGGCTGGATGTTGTGGAGTTGCTGGTTGGTTCTGGAAAGGCAGCTTTCATCTTTGGAAAAAAATAAACTTGCAGAGCATGGTTAATTGTACAACAAAAAAAAAAATATATGTATATATATATATATATATATATATATTTTTTTTTTTTTTCTTTTTTTTTTTTTTTTGCACACAATCTATTGACAATATCCATCATCAAATGTTCAAATGGTCTGTCTGGTGGTGGGTGAGTAGCGTGTATGATTGTTTTGGTTTTATCTGCGTTGTGTGTTGCACGAACCATACATGACTGACAATACTTCTGCGCATGAACCGAAAAACCTTTGGTGAACCAATGTTGAGTTACTGCATCCAACATCCCCCCTTTTGACACATGGTCCAATCCATGTGTCAATTCTGTGAGGGAAGAAGTGGTAGGGAAGAAGGGAAGAAGTGTTTGGGTAGGCAAGGTTTGTTATCGGGTCCCCGCCACACTGCTTCCATCTGTGTGGCTCTGCAGCGTCTCCACAATGTCTTTCCTTGTGGTGCGGCAAAGGACTGCATTGCTGTAAGGGAAGTGGGAATAGATACTGGAGTAGAAACAAATAAAGGATGGGTGGTGGGTTGGTTGGTGGGTTGGAGAGCTGCTGTTTTTTTGCAGCAGCATCAGCTCTTGCATTTCCTAGAGAGACAGAATCTGAGTTTTTAGTATGGGCAAGGCAGTTACACACAGCAACAGATGCTGGCAGGCAGGAATAATGCAGACAAGAGGTTAATGGTGAGAGGTTTATGAGCAATTGACTTTCCTGTAGATGTAAGAAAGCCACGGTTTTTCCATAAAGCATGAAAGTTATGACAGACATTGAAAGCATACTGAGAGTCAGTGTAGACTGTGATGTTCTGTCCTGTTCAATGAAAGCATGTTAATGCAGATAATTCAGCTGCCTGTGCATCCACATACAACATAGCATCAGAATTAGGAGTGTGTGTTAGAAGAAATCATTGCATGGTTTTGACAGTGTTAAACTCCTCCAGACAGGACTGTGGTCCTCATCAGGAGACTGTAGGAAGCAAAAATGATTTTTTTTTAAGAACAGTACATGTAATAATCACGTTTCTGAAACGAAAAGGGTTAAAAAGGTTTTGTCAGGTCTGGAAGTCTTTAAACAAAGAGAGGTAGACAAAGCTTGTTTAGGTCAGTGAAAGCAGCGCCCGCCGCAGTAGTCCAAATCAAAAAAGTCAGTCATGGCCAAATGTTTTTCCCCATGTGTGATGTCACACAGGGGTTGGGAGATCTCCACAAAAAAAAAAATTTAATCCATGGACGGCAATAGCCTGCTAAATCTATAGAATGCATAGTTTGTTTGTTTTGTTTGTTTTGTTTGTTTTGATTGTGATACGAGTTGCAACTTTTTGTTCGTGATAGTTTTGTAGTGAGATCTATGTTGTGGAAACTTCTTGAAATGATCAGATGTGAACTGTACATATGCTAAAGTAATTGTATTTCTATTGTTTGATTTCTCAATAGATTGTATATTAATCTGCTCATTATGTGTGTGAGTGTGGTGCAGTACCTTCTTCCGGTCTCACAGGTTGGTTTGGCTTGTCAGCAGGAGTCCATCCCTCTCCGACAACCCCCATCCATTTTCAGTCCGATTTGTCCATTGTGTTTGGTGAATTATTGGGACATTCACGTTTCCAATGTCCACGTTGACCACAGAGGAAACAGGCATCCCTTGGAAATTTCTCTTCCCATTGACTGTGTCGGCCATGTTCTCCTCTTTCTGGTTGTCCATATTCTCGTACTGTGTTGTACATGGTTATTGCTGCTATGTGAAGCTCTTTTTGTGTGGTCTCTTCATTTTTATTTTTATTTGAAAGCATTTGGTCATGTGCATGTATGGCGTGTCTGCGAAGTTCAGGCAGACGTGCATCATTCCAACCAATGCAGGAAATTTTGACAGCTGAAGCAATGTCTGGTTTTAGTCCGTTTAAGAAATAATTACAGAGATGAATTTCCCACACATCTGGAATGTTGGTTAATTCATCAGGCAGTTGAAGGCCACTGTAGGTGTTGAAAGCCTTTGTCAGGCGAGTGAGGTATTCATCAGGATTCTCATTGTCCTTTTGTTTGCAAGCAGTGATTTTCTCCATGTTAACCTTTACCGGAAAAGCTTGAGTGAATGTGTCACAGAGAAAACGTACAGCATCTCTGTAATGGGCATTGGACTCATGTTCCCAAGTGATGTGTTTTGAACGGATGTCAGCTTGTGGGAATTTTCCAGCTACTTTTTGCCAGTCTGTAGGTTTCATCTTGGTGATCAGGAGTCGTTTTAGTTCATTCATGGTGGGTTTGAATTCTTGACAAAATGTGGAGAATTGCTCAGCAAATATTTTACCTGCTGTCGTTGGGTCAGGCAGATGTTGTGAAGCTGCTGTGATGTCAGCGGACGTCCATGGGCGGAAAACCAACGTGGCACCTTCTGGTCCTGATACTTCAACCATGGGCATGTTGAAAACTGCATCTTGGTTTGGATGGCGCAGTCTATGTGCTATTGGAGAAGGTGGGGTGGTCGTAGGTTGTTGTGGTGAAGCAGACACGTCAGTGGCACAGTGAGCTGCTCCTTGAATGGTCGTTGGAATGGTCATTTGTGGTGGCATGGTGGAGTCGTCTTTCCTTCTTGAGCTAGTGGGTGTTACATTGTATGGTGGTGGGGCTGATGGATGAATGGAGGGGTTGCCATCAAGGTCTGGATCCAGCTTCAAAGCCGCCAACTGTGGAAACAGAGAAGAAATCTGCGAGTCTGGTGTTCTTTGTACTTCATTGTTTTAAATTTTTTCACGTGAAAAAGGGAGTTGTTTCTGTACAGTTTTTCTATTTCGCATCTCTGCTTCCCCCTTCCACAACTGAAAACATTCTTTCTGACCTTCCATATCTTCTAATTTTCTTACAGAAATCTTATTTTTTCTTCTCATTTGTTGTTCTTTTTCCTTTAGTTTTTGTTCTAATATCGATATATTTTTTAAACTGAGGGATCCCCCTATTGGGAATCCAAACTCAGCTGTCCAGATATTTAAATATTTTAGACTTTTATCCCCACATTTCTTTCTCATAATATCCACAATCACCCCTACCGGTGGTCCAACCACGACAGAATTTTTACTCCCCATTCCAAATGGAGGCCGCGCGACTATTGAACAATACAGACGTCTCTATATTGCTTCGCTCTGTTTATGCTACAAGCGAAGAAAAAAGCAGGGATATATCGTAAGGAAAGAATCAGTCGCTTTATTTATGTTACAAGCGGCAGATTATTTCATAAGGAAAAAAACAGTCACTTCGAATTCGGGGACCAGTGATAAAAAACCCAATCGCTTCGTTTTGATATGCTACAAGCGAAAAAAAGCACGTATTGCGAATAAGATGAGAAACAAAAATGTTATGCCAATTTCAAACCCAATTTTTAAAGTCAAGATTCAATATTTCAGTGCTCACCAGATGAATTTAGCTGAATTGCGTTCTTGGAAATCCCAGCGGTGACGATCCGGGGCGTTTGCGGTCAGCTCTCCCTTCTCAGAAGATTTTTGAGGTTGGAGACTGAAAGTTTTTCTTCCAGGATGGCCCGTCACTGTCCGCGTGGTCATTTAACAGTGAAATCGTGTTTTATTATCATATATTTGGCTTCTTGCTGCTTCTAACAGTATTATGATCTTTTCCTTACTTATAAGATATTTCCACACATGTATGTCTGTTGTTATGCATTGCCTGGATAAGTTTTGATCATCTGTGAAGAAACTCTTTCTGGCTGTCTTTGTCTCTCTCTCACACACACACAAAGGAATAAATGTACACATTCAAACATAAAGTGAACCAGTTAAGTAAAATATTATAATGGGATGTTAAAGATTTTTTTACAGTATTATTCAATTGCTTAATGGTCTTGAATATCAAATTACAGTGAATTCTATGGAGAGAAAAAAGAGAGAAAAGAAAAGAAAAATACACACAAAAATGAAGGAAAATGTGTTTTTTACAGTAAATCTACAAATTTAATGTTGAAAAAAATTCAAAGAGAAAAAACATAAAAATTCTGGCAGCAAAAGTTGCCAAAACATTTTAGTTATTCTACAGATATATAGTTCTTTCTGGATATCATAACCATTTTTAAAGAAATGATCTGTAAAATAACTTTAACAGCTGTTCACAGTTACTTCATGTAAGTTTTTGGCAACTTTTGCCACCAGAATTTTTACTTTTATTTTTTTTATACAGAGTAGTAGTAGTAGTGGAAGCATTATAACACATATTTTCAGTTGCAAAATTTGTTTGACTCTTGCTTGACCTAATGTCTAATCTCTAAAGTCCAAAGGGGTCACGATTAAATATAAACTTGTTAGATGACAGATGAGAGAAAGGAATGGAGGAAATACATAGAGAGAATGGGGAAGGGAAAGAGAAGATTAGAAAGAAAGAAGAATGGAATAGATAACATGAGTTGAGACAAAAGGGACGGAAGCAGAAAAGATGGGAAGGAAGAGGAGAGAGAAAAAAAGTAGGAAAGGGAGAAAGACAAAAAACTATCAGAATATGTTTTAATAATTTGATAGATGATTGTGCAGAGTTACTTTTTTTTTTGTATGAGTCTGTGCATAGAGTCCTATCAACATTTACACACTACACGCACACACACGACTGCATCTCCACCCACCACAGTAATACCAACATCAAATGTGCAGATGACACCACAGAGGTGGAAAGTACATTTTAATCAAGTACTGTTTTACCTATTTTGAGGTACTTGTACTTTTTGAGTATTTTAATTTTATGTATTTTTATACTTCTACTCCACTACATTTTGAGGCAAATTTTGTATTTTTTACTCCACAAAATTGAACTACCAGCACATGAAAAACATGATCAATTTAAAATGATTCAGCATGTTTATAAATGAAACCACATTAAAGCATATTAAGTAGTTCAAATGAGCCCTACCTTGAGAAAATTAAAATGCTGCTTACTTAATGCATCAATAATAATAATCCAATTTTATATTTAGAATATATAAAAGTATCTGAGTGGGTCCATTCTGCATAACAAGTACTTTTTCTTTTGATACTATAAGTACATTTTGATGCTGATACTTCTGGACTTTTAGGTAAGTATGTTTTGAATGCAGGACTTTTGCTTGTAGTGGAGTAATTCTGCAGTGTTGTATTAGTATCATGACACAGAACCCAAACCCACTGAACCCAAAAGCATGAATCAAAGTGTCCAAAACAAAGTTTATTTAAAGCAGCAAAATAATTAAGGCAGCAAACAAAAGAAGCAAACTAAACTGAGGGAGAGAGGCCACAAAAAATCCTCTAGTGTGTCTCTATTTGTTGTGCTGTGCACTTTACTGTTTACTTTAAGTGGAGTGGAGAAATGTCTTGTTTTGTCTTCACTGTGGGATAGTGAGAAACATAATTTTGATTCCTTTGTATGACTTTGACTTTGAGAGAGCCTGGTGGGATTTTCCTTTTTCTTTATGTCTTCACTAAGAATATGGTCAAGCTGTGGATAGCTACATGTTGATAACAATAAAGAGTTGACAAATCCATGACAGGTTCCCTTTTTTCATGAGGGGAGGTGATATTGCTGGTCTGCAGTGGTGGAATGAAGGCTCGCTCAGTACATTTACACAATACTGCTTTACTCCACTCCATTTTAGAGGCAAATAATATTGTACTTTACAGGTTGAGAATTAACATGAAAGACATGATCAATAGAAAATGATAAAAACACAGTTTTACTAATTAAACAACAGTATAACAAGTTCAGCTTAACCCTACTTTTACAGCATTTAAATGCTGCTTATATAAATACATCTATAATAATCCAACATATTTGTTATATTTCGAACAATCTGAGTGGGGACTTTCGGCATGACAGACATTTTCAATTTAAGTACATTTTGATGTTGATTCTTGTGTGTGTGTGTGTGTGTGTGTAGAGGGGTTTGGGGGTGGAGCTCTCTGTGCACACAGAGGGAGCTCTGCAACATGACAGTAAACACGTTTAGGCGAATTTAACCTCAACTGGACTCGGATGCAAAAATACCACAGACTCTGTGAATTGCGGTAGGTTTTTATTATTATTTTATTGCTTTATGTTTTTGAATATGTGATAACTGGCTCTTTGTGTATTCTGTGTTCTTTATGTCAGTTAGTGTAGTCAAATACTTAGTTGGCTTATCGAAACAGAGGCTCTCACCCTCTCTCTCTGTTTTTATCTGCTGGATCTGTCTCATGGTGTGATAGCTCAACGTATTTCCATAGACTTCGGCACAGTGAGCTGCTCTTGAGATGAATGTATTCAAAAGTAATTTTAAATGTCATTATCTCAGTTTAGTTTTACACACGGACCTTTGTGTGACCTGACTTTTTTAAATTTAACAGTGAAATTGTGTTTTATTATTATATATTTTGCTTCTTGCTGCTTCATCTCTCTTATAAGATATAACCACACACATATGCCTATGAAGAGTAAAGCTGTGTTCTCTTATGAACTTCGGACAATGTCTGGATTCAGGTCAGGTTTCTTCCATTTATTATCCATTAAAGGTTTTTTTTAGGGTTTTTTTTGGTTTTTCATTATCTGAAGCAAGGACTGAAAAGGACACAGGGTGTTGTTTGCTATACTGACTGTAAAGCCCCTAAGGCAAATTTTTTAATTGTGATATCGGGCTGTATGAAAAACTAAATTTCACACAGTCAGCACATTTCCCTAGGAATTAGGAATTATATGTTAGGGGGTTAACAAAAATTGAGATTGCTTAATGTGTGTGTGTGTGTGTGTGTGTGTGTGTGTGTGTGGGAGCTCTGCAACACACAGTAAACACGTTAAATTTAGACTAATTTAACCTCAGCTGGACTCAAAAACACCACTAACTCTGTGAATTGCGGTAGGTTTTAATAATTTTATTGCTCGACGCTTTTGAATATGTGATCACTGGCTCTTTGTCTCTTCTGTCTTCTCATATGTCAGTTAGTGTAGTCAAATACTTTGAGCGCCTCTGCTTTGATAAGCCAACACCCTCTCTGTGTTTTTATCTGCTGGATCTGCCTCATGGTGTGATAGCTCAACGTATTTTCATAGACTTCAGCACAGCGAGCTGCTCTTGAGATGAATGTATTCAAAAATCATTATCTCAGTTTAATTTTACACACGGACCTTTGTGTTGCCTGACTCTGAAATTGCTGGTCATTTAACAGTGAAATTGTGTTTTAGTATCTTGTCATGTATTTGGCTTCTTGCTGCTTCTAACAATATTGGGATCTTTTCCTTACTTATAAGATATATCCACACATGTATGCCTGTTGTTATGAATTGCCTGGATAAGTTTTGATCATGTGTGAAGAAACTCTTTCTGGCTGTCTTTGTCTCTCTCTCTCACACACACAGAGGAATAAATGTACACATTCAAACATAAAGTGAACCAGTTAAGTAAAATATTATAATGGGATGTTTTTTTACAGTATTATTCAATTGCTTAATGGTCTTGAATATCAAATTACAGTGAATTCTATGGAGAAAAAAAAGAGAAAAAAGAAAAGAAAAATACACACAAAAATGAAAGCAAATGTGTTTTTTACAGTAAATCTACAAATTTAATGTTGAAAAAAATTCAAAGAGAAAAAACATAAAAATTCTGGCAGCAAAAGTTGCCAAAACATTTTAGTTATTCTACAGATATATATAGTTCTTTCTGGATATCATACCTATTTTTAAAGAAATGATCTGTAAAATAACTTTAACAGCTGTTTACAGTTACTTCATGTAAGTTTTTGGCAACTTTTGCCACCAGAATTTTTACTTTTATTTTTTTATACAGAGTAGTAGTAGTAGTGGAAGCATTATAACACATATTTTCAGTTGCAAAATTTGTTTGACTCTTGCTTGACCTAATGTCTAATCTCTAAAGTCCAAAGGGGCCACGATTAAATATAAACTTGTTAGATGACAGATGAGAGAAAGGAATGGAGGAAATACATATAGAGAGAATGGGGAAGGGAAAGAGAAGATTAGAAAGAAAGAAGAATGGAAGAGATAACATGAGTTGAGACAAAAGGGACGGAAGCAGAAAAGATAAGAGAGAGAAAAAAAGTAGGAAAGGGAGAAAGACAAAAAACTATCAGAATATGTTTTAATAATTTGCAAATAGGTGGCAACTGGAATGTTTTCACAGTAGTAGCTTAGTAGTTGCTAGATGATTGTGTAGTTACTTTTTTTTTTGCAGGAGTATGAGCCCGTGCATAGAGTCCTATCAACATTTACACATTACACACACACACACGACTACATCCCCACCCACCACAGTAATACCAACATCAAATGTGCAGATGACACCACAGAGGTGGAATGTAACTATTTACTCAAGTACTGTACTTAAGTAAAAATATGAGGTTATTGTACTTTACTTGAGTATTTCCATTTTATGTAACATTATACTTCTACTTCTAGTTAACATTCTACTTCTAAGTTAACATGAAAATCGTGGTCAATTTGAAGTGATTCAGCCTGTTTATAAATTAAACCACGAACACATACACCGAAAGTATATTAAGTAGTTCAAATGAGCCCTACCTTGAGCAAAATTAAAAGGCTGCTTACTTAATGCATCAATAATAATAATCCAATTTTATATTTAGAATATCTAAAAAATCTGAGTGGGTCCATTCTGCATAACGAATACTTTCAGTTTATGTTGATACTTTTGGACTTTTACTTGTAGTTCCGCAGTGTTGTATTAGTATCATGACACAGAAAGCACTGAACCCAAAAGCATAAATCAAAGTATCCAACACAAAGTTTATTTAAAGCAGCAAAATAAATAAGGCAGCAAACAAAAGAAGCAAATTAAACTGACGGAGAGAGGTCACAAAAAATCCTCTAGCAGAAGTAACAGGCAAGACACAGGCAGAGCAAAAAAACTGTCAAGACGAGATCAGGGCATGTGGCATGACAATCTGACAGAGAGTGAAGGAGAACGGGTGGCATATGACTGGGAGGCTGAATGGGAGGCTGATGAGGATAATGAGGGCCAGGTATGGAAGTGGGTGGGGAAGCACAGGTGAGGGGAATGAGGTGATTGCAGGGCAGATCAGGGTGGCGAGATCTGCAATGACAGGAGAGTTAGGCCCTGTTTACACGAAGGGAAAACGCAGATATTTCCATGTGGTTTGGCCTCTCATTTACACGAAAACCCTGTTTTTATCACAGGAAACGATTATTTCTAAAAACTCCGGGCAAAGTGGAGAATTTGGAAAACTCTGGTTATGTGTTGTTGTGTCAACTGGGAGAAACGGGGTTTTAGGTTGCACGCTCATTCTATCTAGTTGTTTTGAAAGGAACAGGAAGTCGCTCATGTTATTTGTTGTTGATTCTGAGGATTCTGATTGACTTGCATGGCTTTATCCTTCTCCCTACACTGCCGCCCATATAATAGGTTTGGCATAGTTATAATGGCGCTCGACGGCGTATTCATGCAGGTTGATGTAAATGACAACTTTTTTGAAAACGGAGGGGGGGAAATATTCATTTCTCTAAATACCCTGCTATGTAAACATGGCCTTAGTGATAAGCAGATGAAAAGGTGATAAACAAAAACAAAAACATTCCCTCAGCAGGTGATCCTGTGACAATTAGTACTTTTACTTAAGTAAGGGATCTGAATACTCTTTCCATTACTGGTGGTGAGGCTCATCTCTGGGGGGATGAGTCCGCCTACAGGGACGAGGTGGAAAGAAAACAACACAACAAGGACTAAGGAGGACTTTAGTGTGGTGGACTTCAGGAAGAAGGGGGAGGACATTCAGCCACTGCTGATGAACAGGGCCTGTGCAGAGAGGCTTTTGGACTTCTGCTTCCTGGGAGTTCACATTATGGAGGACCTGTCCCGGGGCGCAAATCCCCCTGAGCTGGTGAAGGAGGCCCAGCAGAGACTTTACTTCCTGAGAGTGCTCAGGAAGAACAACATCCCTCAGAAGCTGCTAGTGTCCTTCTACTGTCTTTGTGTCTCTTTGACCCCCTGGGTTTTCCTCCAGGAGGCCATAAAGGTGCCCAGAAAGTCACTGGCTGCCCTCTCCTCTCTCTGGAGGAACTTTACAGTGTCCGCAGCCTCAAGAGAGCACAAAATATATATAGCACCACTCGACACAGTCGGGACACAATATGTTTGAACTGCTGTCATCAGGCAGACGGTTCAGGACTGTCAGAACAAGGACAGATAGACTTAAAAACAGTATTTAACCTGTCAACCATCAGGGCTTTAAATGATGCCCATTCACACGTCATGAATGACTTGTGCAAATGCAGATGTTTGAATATGTTCTTTTTTTATGTGTGTGTTTCCCCTCTTTGTATATTTTTACTTTTATTCATTCAGCATCTATTTTTAATCTTGCACTGACAGGAATGCACTTAATTTCGTTGTACATGCAACAATGACAATAAAACATATTCTGATGGTGATTCTGAACACAACAGATATAGGGTTGGTGGGCACCCTGGAAACCAGCAGAGCAGGCTGGATACTTCCCAAAGACTCAGGTTGGCAGTGTTGGAAGACGTATTGAGATACCTTACTTAAGTAAAAGTACTTATACCACACTGTGAAATTACTCCCCGACAAGTAAAAGTCTTGCTTTCAAAACTTACTTCAGTAAAAGTCCAAAAGTATCAGCATCAAAATGTATGTAAAATATCCCTCTCAGATTGTTTTATATATTCCAAATACATTATTGGATTTTTTTATTATTGATGCTTTTATCTGAGTAGCATTTTAATTTTCTCAAGGTAGAGCTCATTTCAACTATTTAATATACTGTTATGATGTTTAATTTAAAAAAAATATCTAATCACTTTAAATTGATCATGTTTTTCATCTTGAATCTTGACATGAAAAGTAACTAAAGCTGTCAGCTAAATGTAGTGGAGTAGAAATATAAAGTTATATAAAATGGAAATACTCAAGTAAAGTACAAGTACCTCAAAATTGTACTTAAGTACACTACTGAGTACATGTACTTAGTTACATTCAAACACTGCAGGTTGGCAAGGCCCAGAGCAAGAATAGACAGCACCTTATCCAGGAAGAGATCTGAGCAGGTTGGAGGCAGAACTAGGGAGCAGGATGGTGGGGCTCAGCCAGCAGGAAGCATGGACGAGACGGGAGAGTAAAAATATCATCTCGAACATCATGCAGGCTGAATTCCATCCACCATACAAGTGATTTTATCTCTGTCTTCTTGAAGGACTGTGTATGTAATGAGAGGTGTGTGTGCAGGTCCACGACATCTCATCACAATGCAACCTGTGATCTACACAAATAAACTAAACAGGCTCCATGATATCTGGCTACTTCACCAAATACAACAAAATTCCTGGCGAGAAAATCCGAATTATTGGATGTCGGAACCTAAAGGACTTTAGCAGGAGCGTTGCTATTAGGCCACTTTGATTATGCTGCCCCCTTCTGGTACAGCAGCACATCATAGTCTCTTAAAAACAAATTACAGACTGACAGAACAAGCTAATAAAAGTTGTTTTACCTGTGGATAACAGAGTAGTGCAACTCAAGATGGTTATTACCCAAAAGATCATCAATAAATTTACTCCTCCTAATCTATGCAACCATGTTAATAGTCAGAAAGAACCACACGCACAACACCAGAGGCAGTTCAACAAACTTCATTCACTTTTTTAAATACAGCCACATCCCAGTGGAATAAACTGCCTATGTCCCTGAAGATAATCCCGGTTGAGAGGATTTTTGAATCAGGTCTCAAAAAATGGCTGTTAAATATTATGAATATCTATTAATATCTGTTTTTATTATTTCCTTTGTTTTTTGTCTGATGTCATTCTTGCCTGACACCTTATTCAATCTGCCATCTTGAATTGTTATAGAGGAGCACAATGGAAATGGACACCTCTTCCTTTCAGATTCAAAGATGAGTTCCAGAGCCACTAGGGCTGTCTCCTGTTTATTATATTATTTACTGTATTTATTATTATTTATTTTATTATCATATATTTGGCTTATTGCTGCTTCTAACAGTGTTGGGATCTTGTCCTTACTTATAAGAAATATCCACACATGTATGCCTGTTGTTATGCATTGGTTGTATAAGTTTTGATCACAGCTGAAGAAACTATTTCTCTCTCTCTCTCTCTCTCTCTCTCTCTCTCTCTCTCTCTCTCTCTCTCTCACACACACACACACACACACACACAGATGAATAAATGCATTCAGGCATACGTGCACAAAGTGAACTTGTTAAGTAAACAATACAGTTGAAATATTTAAAATAATATAATGGCACTTTTTTTAGATTTTTTTTTTACATTATTATTCAACGGCTTAATGGTCTTGAATGTCAAATAACTTGTCAACTTGTCAACTTGTCAAATAATTTATGTAATAAATAAATAAATAAATAAAAAGAAAGAAAGAAAGAAAGAAAGAAAGAAAGAAAGAAAGAAAGAAAGAAAGAAAGAAAGAAAGAAAGAAAGAAAGAAACCCACAAATTAAGGCAAAGTTGTTACCATAAAAATTTTGGCAGCAAAATTGCCAAAACATTTAAGTTATTCTACATAGATATATTTCTTAGTATAACACATATTTTTAAAGACGGTATCTGTTAAATTACCTTAAGAGCTGTTTATAGTTATTTGATGTTAGTGTTTGGCAACTTTTGCTGCCAGAATTTGTACTTTTTTGTTGTTGTTGTTTTGTTTTGTTTTGACTATTTTTCTTCACCTGTTTACTTCTGCTGCTCATTTCTAAAGCTCTGATAGAGAGTATGTCATGTAGCTGCAGAGTGTAATGTTGGGAGGACTCCCTTCCAGAGAATCTTTGTATGTTTTGCTCCTCCCCTGCTGAGTGTCCACTCAATGTAGGTGGAGTTTGCCCACAGGAGCAGAGAAGGTTCCCATCAAACGTCATAACAACACCTGCATTCTCACACTTTACAGATGAGGTCAAGACAATAGAGAGGGTGTGTTGCAAATATGTGAAATGAACCATTTTCATTGTATATGTTGATTAAACTTATTAAGCCAAGCAGAAGAAGTTTCATACCAAAAAATATGTTTTAACTATTTTTTTTAAAACTTGAACTTCACAATATAAGAGGGTTAATATTCCCTAATGATTAATTCTTGTCTATGCTTAGGTATATCTGTCACATCGATGAGGTTTTGTCTTGTCCTGGGTTGTTGTCGTTTTATTGTGAAAATGTACTACTTCCTGTTTTATTTTGAAAATCATTTCTCCTCTCGTGTCAGGTCACTTGCTTTTCCTCACGTGTCACCGGTCTGAGTGTCTTCCCTGATTCCTGATTGTTTCCACCTGTTCCCCATTACCCTCATGTGTTATAGTCTGCGTCTCCCTTTGTCTTGTGCCAGAGTGTCTCGTTTGTGTTGTGCACCACAGTTATCGTCCAAGTCTTGTCTTTGTCTAGCCAAATTTGCTCTATGTCAGTCTGTATTATTTGCCTCAATGCGAGTGATTATTTTTAGTATTTTTTTCATAGTTTAGCATTGCTGTTCAGTTAAGTTTTTGTTAGCCTCCTTTGGAGTGATTTTTTGTTCTAGGATACATTTTCACTGAGTCACTGAGCCTCCAGTTTTTAGGAGGATTTTGTTAATTCTATACCGGAGTAGTTTTTCCTCACTTGGAAGTGTTTGAAGTTTTCAGGTCATAGCCTTTCTTTTTCCTCCTTGTGGAGCAATTTTCTTGTTTATTTATTTTCTCCTAGTTTAGCTATTTCTTCCTTCCCTTTTCAGAGTGGTTCTATGTTTATTAGTAGTCTTTCTTCCATTTTGGTTTTTCCTTTTTTCCTTTGTATTCATAGATAACTTTCATAGCCTGTTTGGTTATCCCTCTGTCGGAGGCTGAAGAATGAAATAAAGTCTGCCTGAACTGTGATTCTTCTGCGTCTGAGTCCTGTTTGAGTCCAGGTCTGACAATATCAAATAAAACATAATTAACTTATTGTATGCTGTATCTGGAAAAAGAAAACTATATATGGAACATGAAACAGAATTAGTTAAATAAATTAATTAATTAGTTAAGAAATTTCAAGTGTTACAGCAGCAAAGTGGATAGCAAAAACCAATAAAAAGTTAACAGCAGTATAAACTAGAATAGTATTAACAATTTACAATATAAACGAGTAGGGATATAAAAAGTATTAACAATTAAAAACAAAATAAAAAACTTTAGGAACGTTATATACAATGTAGACAGAGTCAGCAGTTGGACATGGACCATTGCACATTGGACCAGTTGTAAACGATGGAGGCGGAGCGCCCTCTGATGGACAAATGTGACAAACGCGTCTACTCAGAACAGAGTGCTTTTGCTGTTTATAATTGTGTCTGTGCTGGTACAATTATAACCACGAGTGAATTGCCTGTTACATTTCATGTCCACAGCTGAATGCACAGCTATTCTTTGTTGTCTCGGTTGTCGTAGAATCTGCAAAGCTGCGCTGCATCCCAGCATTTGGCCCAAAATCTATCAGAGGCGAGAGCTAGAAGTATAATTGTAAACCTCTGATTGAGGGCTCAATGGAGTCGCAGCGCCCTCTGCTGGACAAATGCTAAAACACTATTTCTAAATCATGCCAAGCATCTTTCTGCATTGTGTTCTGTAAAACAAGGTTTCCAACATCGGCGCTTATCAGACAACATGTACATCGATACCGATATATCGCTGATAGACGAATATCCACCGATATAATCGCCTACAGATACATCAGTTGGGCTCTAATTAAAAACATAAAAAGGATAGCACTGTGAAATGATGATTTTGAATCATATTTATTGTAACTGACAAAACCATGCACAAGAAGAATCATATTGTTCGAGCAGGTTGTTATTTTTTGTCCATATGTCATTTTACAATATGTCTGTATAACAAAATGCAGTTGAATTTACAGGTTTGCTACCAAGAATGTGTAAACTAACATTTTTGAAACGTTCATATTGTAGAATGGTGATTATTTTACTTATTTTTTATTCAGAAATAGTTGAATATCTAAATTAAACTAATCAATTGAAATTAGTTTAATGACAGTACATTCCACAGTTAAAAACACCCCAAACATTGCTTTACTTTGGGGGAAAAACGTCCTGGGTCAGCCAATTGTATCTTTGATTCAATCTATGTAAGCTTTCCTGACTGAATAAAATCTCCTTCACACACAAAGTTTGTGATTTGTTTTTCAGTTTAAACAACGATTGGGTGTCATTTGTCTTTTATTTTTCACCTGTTTAAGACTTTTATTTATCTCCATTCTAAAGATGAGACAGTTAATAGCCCGACAATAAAAGCCATAATAATCCCCTTCACCTTTAATCAGTCACAGCACAGTCATGAAACAGGAAACTTTTGTGTCTTAGTAATACTGAAGTGGAGAGTTCTGCCCCAGGTTTAGGGAAATGTTGAGAAAATTGCCTTCAAAAATATGTTTTAACTTGGCCAGGGTAAAATAGGGAAGTTATTGTTGATTTCTCGATGAGGCAAAATGCAAAACACACCTTTATAATGCATGGGAATAAAAAGCCCACTGTGACATAACTGTATGAACTTTTTCCTAATAATCATTTCACAGGGAGGGCTGAACTTTCTTTCTTTCTTTTCCATAAGTTTGCATGCGAGAGTATCAGTATTAGACACAAGCAGACTTCCAATGAAGGCTAATATTCTCTGTACCTGGATGTGTAAATAAGCAAATATTTGATGATTGCCATAACAACCCAAAAGGAGATGATATGTTGTTGTGGAGATTTACATTGTGTAGAAAATGTCTCTTTTTTTGTGATATTAAAAGCACAAAAACAACAATCACACTGTGAAATAATAATTTTGAACCAAATTTATTTTAAATGACAACCATTCATTAGAATAGTGATGATTGTGGAACGAAGAGCAGGTTGTTAATTTTAGTCCCTTTGTCATTTTACAATTTGTCTGTATAACAACATGTAAAATCAATTTACAAGTTGGACAATTGTTGATCTTAAAGGAATTAACAAATAGTTGAATATTTAAATGGATCAATTGAAATTAGAGTAAAATGGAAGGACATTTCACAGTTAACCACATCCAAAACATGGCATTATCCTGGAAAAGGCCGTCCTGTTACTTTACTGATCCAATCGCTGTATCTGCAGACGTCCATAAAAAACATTGGTGCTGCACATAATTCGTCATCAGAGCTGACATGGACACCATAAATCATGCCACCGTGCACCACTCCTCCACCAGAGTCACCCTGTGAGAGAGATGCATGTTGCTTTAGTCAGACTTCAATGTAATGTATTGAAATCTTCATGCTGGCTGTAGAACAGATAGAAGGTTAGAAGTCATGCCTACTCACGTCACATGTATCAACTCCATCAGGTTTACCGCAGAACATGTGTTGAAAGTGTATTTTATCGTACTCATCTTTCTCTTTCTCTTCCAAACATTTCATGGTTTTTTTGAAGTAAGCATCATCACCAACATCAGCTTCAATACACTGGAGATCAGCTGATTCACCACACACTTAGAATAGAAAAAAAAACGAGTTTCTTTACTGAAAAAAAAGCTTTATCAATATCCACATGTACACACTGGAACCTTATTATTTACACTTAGTTATTCTTTTAGAAAATCAATCCAACCATCTTTGAATGTTATTCTTCCTTTTTCAAAACTTTAAAAATGTATCTGCAATTTTGCATGAATAAGTCACGAAATTTGGTTTGATATTTGTCAAAGTCACAATAATCCACAAGCTGCATCAGTCTGAAATATTAATGTTAAAGCAATTGATGGTTAATTGAATTATTCCCTTAAACATTTAAAGTCAGGTGGGGGAAAATGTTATATTAATATTTAAGAAATGTCTTACATGAATGTGTCTCTTCAGCTCATGTCACAAAATTCCAACTGATTTAAGGCCAGGGTTAAAACATTCCCCTCAGTGTGTTTAGGGACAAATCTGTGTTGTGTCTCCTGACGTCTACGAAGTATCAATCAGAATATCTTCATTGTCATTGTCTCAAGTACAACACAATTAAGTATAAGATGACTGACAGCTACACTAAAACATAAACTTGTGCATTGTTTTCTCAGTGAGTAATGCTTGTTCAGGCCCAGGGGCAGAAAAACAACTCCAAGTCATGATGATCACTCTGCTTCACTTTAAGGAAGATGTTCTTCCAGACAATTATTTTGTTTTGGTTTATTTCTAAAAACACAATATAGTCTTTTGTCTAAAAACAAAAGAAATCCCCAGTAATGTACGTTACCAGTTTAAGGTGTACAATGGCAATAAGTGATTTAAGCAACAACTCCATGTTGTCTTTCATTAGTGCCATTGTCAAACTTTATGTTTCATATTGCTCAGATATAAATTATTATCTCAGTGTCAGTTATCAATATGTTTTAACTAACCATGAACTACAATCTGCACTCTTATTTTTTAAAATAAACTAATTACTACTTTATTTTTTTTATATTGAGATTACTTAATATATACAGTGTGCAGAAAACAGGTTGGTTATGTTATGTGTCAGCAATGTCACTAAACAAATTAGACAAAATAAGAATAAGGTCCATGTCACCTTTTTTTTTTTCTTATCAATGTCATCCAGAGTTGCATAACCTGCTATCTCCACTTTCTTTCTGCAAAACAAGGAAAATAATAAAAAGAATATATTTCTAACACTTTTCTTTGAAAAGAAAAAAGGGTAAAAATATAATTACAAATAGAACAAATAGTTTTCATCACATGTCACACACCACAGAAATGTTTCATTTTCCTTGAGCTTTCACACTTATTATTAAACAGGAAAAACCACTACTCACAGATTGGGACGATTTTTACAGTCAGGAAGAGCTACAGGTGTCTTGCCAGTAATAGGGCTGTTTAGTTCCAGCAGCATGATGTCATGCTGCTTACCTTTTTCGTCCACATGGATCTTAGGATTTTCGAATTTCTTTCGTTTTCCTTGACGTGGACCCTCAACTTTCAGTTCCCTACAAATGAATAAAGGTTTAAGAGGAACATTACTGAATTATGATTCGATTTATTGGGCAATACTGTATTTCAAATTTCTAAACCTAATTTTTTGATGAACTTTGATTGTTAAAAGAACACACCACCATGTGGATAAAACCTGAGCAATCACAACAATGGGATCTGCATGATCATTTCTCATAGTCTCTGTAGTGTCCAACGTCACAGCACTACTTTTTGATTTAAATAGTTGAAAAATTATAGTGTATTTGATAATCAATACAGATTATAAAAATAAAATATGATTGCAATACTCAAGTGCTTACACCTCTAAAACTATAACTAATAGCTGATTCAGGACTTTCCAGTTGAATTTATGAGTTAGAAATATATCTTGACTAGTTTTGTAGTTAAAACGGTCTCTGTCTATATCAGTATATTGCAGTGTCCTGCAGTCAGAATCCTCTGGTCGCTGACCTCCAGACAGAAACTTATTATGTCCATCTAAACTGTGACTTTCTTACCATCCTGGCTCAACCAAGCAGTGTGCTGCAGTCAGAATCCACAGGTCACTGATCAGAGTACCACCACAGAGGTTGGATTGGGTTTTGGCTGCATTACTTCCTCTCAATTTCACATGGTACGGACGATCACAAGTTGTACCTCCGATGACTCTCTTCTGCAGATCCACCTTCCACAGGTCCACCACTGTGACTCCTGACAGAAAGTCATCCAACAGGTGAATGTTAGTTGTGATAGAGAACAATTTATTCACTCTATAAAAAGGTACCAAGAGAATTACAGTGATGCAATAAAACAATAAAATAATGACATATTCACTTTAGTATAGAATAGTTACAGGTATTAGTTGGACTAGAACTCAACATCTCACAGCATTTACAGTTGAATGGTTAAAGTAAGGAGAAGAGATGTAAACTATAGTTGGGTACTCACCAGCCCACAGCAAAAGGAGAAGGCGTGTCATGCCAGCCATGTCTTCAGTGATAGAAGTGTCCTCCTGCTGTAACTGTGGGCCTTTTTAAATGTGTTCACTCTGTCCTGTTGGCCCTGGAGCCACCAATCACCTCATGGAGGTTTATCAACACACCTCCATTGGCTACTGAGATCTGCACTTGTTGAGACTTTTTGATTTGTTTTGCCCTCTTGTGTTGGGTTCATGGTATTTATTTTTTTAACCCACTGTGCAATTTTATTCATTTTTATTTTTTTGAGTGGAAACGATTATCCCTCTGTTATGAAGCAGAGTTGTAAAGGGAGGGAAAAAAAAAATGTATACGTTTTTTGAAAAACTCCCCGAATGAGGGACGGTAATGTAACTCGTTCATGGCCTGACGCTACAATTCAATGGTGTGTGTGTGTGTGTGTGTGTGTGTGTGTGTGTGTGTGTGTAGAGGGGTTTGGGGCTGGAGGCAGTTGTAGGCTCGCTCAGTACATTTACTGAAATACTGCTTTACTTTAGTATTTCCGTCTCTTGGAGCTTTATACTTGAACTCCACTACATTTTAGAGGCTAATTATATTGTACTTTTCAGGTCGACATTTGAAATGAAAGACATGATCAAAAAACTGATAAAACACATTTTTACAAATTAAACAATGATAAATTAAGTAGTTAAACTTAACCCTACTCTGACAACATTTAAATGCTGCTGATATAAATGCATCAATACTAATAATACAATATATTTGGCATATATAAAACACCTTCTGACAGATATTTTGATTTTAAGTACGTTTTAATGCTGATACTTTTGTACTTTTACTTCAGTAAGTTTTTATTGCAGGATTTGTACTTGTAATGGTGTGTGTGTGTGTGTGTGTGTGTGTGTGTGTGTGTGTGTGTGTGGAGGGTTTGGGGGTGGAGGCAGCTGTCAGATCTCTCTGTGCACACAGAGGGAGCTCTGCAACACGACAGTTCTCACTAACCTCAACTAGACTCGGATGCAAAAACACCAGAGACTCTGTGAATAGCGGTAGGTTTTTATTATTTTATTGATATGCTTTTAAATGTGTGATCGCTGGCTCTTTGTCTCCTCTGTCTTCCTCTATGTCAGTCAATGCTGTAAAATATGTCGTTGGCTTATCGAAACAGAGGCGCTCACTCTCTGTTTGCCTTATAGTGAGATAGTTCAACGTCTTGTCATAAACGAAACTTTCGTACATTATTCTGCTCTTGTCCGTGTGGTGATTGTAGTCAAAAGTCAATTTAAATGTCATTATCTTAGTTTAATTTTACACACGGACCTTTGTGTGGCCTGACGTTTAGAAATTGCTGCTCATTTAACAGTGAAATCGTGTTTTATTATCATATATTTGGCTTCTTGCTGCTTCTAACAGTATTGGGATCTTGTCCTTATAAAATATATCCACACATGTATGTCTGTTGTTATTCATTGGCTGGATAAGTTTTGATCATATGTGAAGAAACTCTTTCCGTCTTTCTCTCTCTCTCTCTCTCTCTCTCTCACACACACACACACACACACACACACACACACACACACACACAGACGAATAAATGTAGACTTTGAGGCATATGTGCACAAAGTGAACCAGTTAAGTAAACAATACAGTTGAAATATTTAAAATAATACAATGGGACGCTATAGATTATTTTACAGTGTTATTCAATTGCTGAATGGTCTTGAATGTCAAATTACAGTGAATTCTATGTTTTAAAAAAAAAAGAAAAGAAATATATGCACACATTAAGGCAAACTTGTTACCATAAAAATTCCGGAAGCAAAAGTTGCCAAAACATTTTAGTTGTCCTACAGATATATATTTCTTACATAAATGTCATACATAGTTTTAAAGAAATTATCTGTAAAATGTTTTGCAACTTTTGCTGCTATAATTTGTACTTTTATTTTTCTTTATTTTTTAACTATTTTTCTTCACCTGTTTACTTCTGCTGCTCATTTCTAAAGCTCTGACAGAGAGTATGTCATGTAGCTGCAGAGTGTAATGTTGGGAGGACTCCCTTCCAGAGAATCTTTGTATGTTTTGCTCCTCCCCTGCTGAGTGTCCACTCAATGTAGGTGGAGTTTGCCCACAGGAACAGAGAAGGTTCCCATCAAATGTCATACCAACACCTGCATTCTCACACTTTACAGATGAGGTCAAGACAATAGAGAGGGTGTGTTTGACTAGTATTTGACACTTCTGGCTCCTTTTAGCCTCCACTTTGGCTGGTGGTGGAGTTGCAAATATGTGAAATGAACCAATTTTATTGTATATGTTAATGTTATGATTAAACTTATTAAGCCAAACATAACGAAAAATTACTTTTAACTAGATTTTTTTTTTTTTTTTACTTTAGAATGAATCAATTTGAACCACAACATAACAAGAGGGTTAATATTCACTAATGATTAATTAATGTCTATGCGTAGGTATATAACATACAACATAACGAACTTATTGTATACTTTATCTGAAAAAATCCATACATGGAACCTGTCTGGATACAACATGTTTCAAGAACACATACATTTTGATTGAAAAAAAAATTAAATCACTCAACCACCAATCCTGCAGTCCCAAAACGGGGAACTTTGAAGTATTACAGCAGTGCATAGCAAAAAACAATAAATAGGAAACAGCAATTGTTAGAAAAATTGCTGAGGAAACCTTGAAAATTGAATTATCTGACACCGACCGAAAATCCTCACCTATTTCTCTGCGCAGATCGTTTGATGGGGAATGATGAGCAGGACACGTCCAAGTTCTCAGTTTAACATAATTTTATTACAATACGTCAAGAAATGTGCATTTTTCAGAGATCTCTGGGTTCACTCTATATGTCTATATGATATGATCTATATGATACACACAGACTGGTTTCAGGTCGTGAAGTCTGAACCCCTCTCCTCTCCCTCGAACCCATTTTTATCTAACAATTGTTTACTAATCATGACGATAGATTTCTTCCAGGAAGTTCCGCCTCCTGGATCCGCTGATTTGTCAGTTTAAATCAATACAGGGACACGTCAGGTCACCGAGCAACAATCTTCTCTGCCCTTCACACTGTGTCCCGACCTGGCCTGTTCTCCAAAACATTCAACAAAACCTTCTGCCTTGTTATGTCTTACAGATATAATTTGGAGACACAGATTATAGAATCTTAATCAGTTTAAGCAAATGGAATCTATGTATTTAAAGTAATCACAGCATAAACCAATATTAACACACAAACATAATCATTGAATCAAAATCATATTGCTTAATATATAAATGCATAGAGAGATAGAGCACACACACGTACGCATGCATTTGATAGTGACCACACACAGAGACAGACAACAGAGACAGACAGAGAGATAGAAAAAGAAAGAATAATCAAATTATTTTAACACAGTATAAACTAGAAATATAAACAACAAAAAATATAATATTAACAATTTACAATATAAACGAGTAGGAATATAAAAAGTATTAACAATTTGAAAAAAAATTAAAAACTTTAGGAACGTTATATACAATGTAGACAGAGTCAGCAGTTGGATATGGACCATTGCACATTGGACCAGTTGTAAACGATGGAGGCAGAGCGCCCTCTGATGGACAAATGTGACAAACGCGTCTACTCAGAACAGAGTGCTTTTGCTTTTTATAATTGTGTCTGTGCTGGTACAATTATAACCACGAGTGAGTTGCCTGTTACATTTCATGTCCTTCGGTGTCCACTTTACCCACAGAGGAGTCTCGGTTGTCGTAGAATCTGCAAAGCTGGGCTGCATCCCAGCGTTTGGCCCAAAATCTATTAGAGGCGAGAGCTAGAAGTATAATTGTAAACCTCTGACTGAGGGCTCAATGGAGTCGCAGCGCCCTCTGCTGGACAAATGCTAAAACACTATTTCTAAATCATGCCAAGCGTCTTTCTTCATTGTGTTCTGTAAAACAAAGTTTCCAACATCGGCGCTTATCAGACAACATGTACATCGATACCGATATATCGCTGATAGACGAATATCCACCGATATAATCGCCTACAGATACATCAGTCGGGCTCTAATTAAAAACATAAAAAGAACAAGACTCTGTGAAATGATGATTTGAATCATATTTATTGTAACTGACAAAACAATGCACAAGAACAGTTATTGTTTATCATTATCAGTATTGTGGAAAGAAGAGCAGGTTGTTATTTTTTTGTCCATTTGTTATTTTACAATATGTCTGTATAACAAAATGCAGTTGAATTTACAGTTTTGATACCAAGACTAAACTTACATTTTTAAAACGTTCATAATAAAAAATGAAAAAATGTTAATATAGAATGGAGATTATTTATTTGTGATTTATCAGATTCAGAAATAGTTGAATATTTAAATGAAACTGATCAATTGAAATTAGAGTTAAATGGCAGGACATTTTGCAGTTAAAAACACCCCAAACATTGCATTATTTGGTGGGGAAAAAAGTCCTGGGTCAGCCAATTGTATCGTTGATTCAATCTATGTAAGTTTTCCTGACTGAATAAATTCTCCTTCACACACAAAGTTTGCAGTTGTTTTTTTAGTTTTTTTTTCTATCGTAATGAAGAATGCTTTACTTATGAAAAGAAATACATTTTTCATTGAAATTTCACATCTTTTTATTCGCTGACATTTTAGAATCTGTTAATCTAACAGAAACATTCAGTTTATTTTGGGATATAGGTCACTGTATTAGCATGATGTCCTTACTCATGTTTCCATGTTATATGTCAGGGTTCTCAAGTTTTGATCTCACCAACAGTACACTCACCAAGAGAAAAGAAACACACACAGATAAATGCACATGCAGGCATACAATGCAATATCAAAGCTCAAAGTGCACCAGTTTAGTTAGCAGTAATAGTATTTGTGAAGGTCTTAAAAAACACAGATGTACAGAATGTCCATAAAGTCTCTTTACAATTTAAAAAAATATTACAAAGGCAATTGATGAGATATCTTAATCAGATTTGTTGTATGTACTCAGTGGTTATCAACGTTTTAAATCACATTACATTTGTGTATTTCAGGTACCCTGTTGATGAAATACATAGGAGGTAAATAAACCCCTATCAAAATGTCTACTACTCAAGAGAAGACACAATGTGTATCATGCTGTAGTGAAACAAAATTGGATATGCAGACTCACAAAACTACAGAACAAAGTGTGGAAGAGATCCACCGTCATATACCTTGATTTGTGCACGGCACAAGAAATGTATGGAGACAGAGACAGTGTTGGATAAAGAGGAGTTGATGACCCGAACCCTAACCAGCTAATGGTGCCCATGTAGAGGTGAATTAAATGAGGCATAAAAACATCAATATCTACTCCTCATTTTGTAATGATTTCATACATATTTGTCTGTTTATTTGCTTTTGTAATACGTTTTTGAAGTTGTAAAGAGACTTTATGGACACCCTGTATAATACTGTGAAATATTAGATAATTTAACCTTTTCATGGCTGAAATTAAACAATCTGAAGTTGAACTGCTCAAAGCTCAAGTCCACGTGAAGATATAACTTGTGACGAGGTGTTGCAAGCAGTGGTGGAATGTAACTAAGCACATTTACACACATACTTTACTAATAGTTGGCACAGGACAGAATAAAAGTCAGTTAGCTACTAAACATAAGCCATTCGTGATTATTCTCTTGTATCACAGTCATGAAACTTTTGTATGTGATGTACTGAAGTGGAGAGTTCTGCCCCAGGTTTGGTGGAATTTTGAGAAAATTGCCTGGATGTGTAAATAAGAGAAATATTTGATGTTTGCCATAACAACCTGAAAGGACATGATATGTCATTGTCAGAGATGTGATTGGTGGAGATTTTAAATTGTGTATGTCTCTTGTTTTGTGACATTAAAAGCATAAAAACAACAATCACACTGTAAAATAATAATTTTGAATCAAATTTATTTTAAATGACAACCATGCATAAGAATAGGGATTATTGTGGAAAGAACAGCAGGTTGTTATTTTTAGTCCCTTTGTCATTTTACAATATGTCTGTGTAACAACATGCAAAATCAATTTACAAGTTTGAAAATTATTGTTGATCTTAAAGGGATAAACAAATAGTAGAATATTTAAATCCATCAATTGAAATTAGATGGCAGGACATTTCCCAGTTAACCACATCCAAAACATGGCATTATTATGGAAAAGGCAGTCCTGTTTTCTGATGGATCCATTCTTTGTAGTGGCAGACGTCCATACTAACCATTGGTATAGTACAGGCATATTCACCAGAGGCAACATGGACACCATAAATCATGTCATGGAAAAGCACTCCTCCACCAGAGTCACCCTGTGAGAGAGATGCATATATTGCTTTAGACAGACATTAATATAATTTATTGAAATCCTCATGCTGACTGTACAACAGACTGAAGGTTAGAAGTCATGTCTACTCACTGGACATGTATCAACTCCAACTCCTTCGGTGCAGAATGTGTGTTTATGGAAGAATGTTGGCCAACAGCCTCTGTTGTGGTCACAGTCAACAACACCAGCCTTAATACACTGCAAATCAGCTGATTCGCCACACACTAAGGATAGAAAAAAGGAGTTTCTTTAATTAAAAAAAAGCTTTATCAATATCCACATGTACACACTGGAACCTGATTATTTCTACTTGTTTATTCTTTTAGATAATCAATCCAACCATCTTTGAATGTTATTCCTCCTTTTTAAAAACTTCATTGGTTTTCAATACATTAAGAAAAACAATTTAAAACTAGGACTGCGCGCAGTACTGAACGGGCCCTCGCAGTACACGCGTGTCGGGGCATGCTGAATGTGCGATAAAGTATGTGGGAGTTATTAGCCAAAACGCACTTTCCTTTATTATAGCGCCACCTAGTGGTGGAACTCCAGGATGACAATAGATTATAAAATTTTTCACCATGTGTGACTTATATTTAAAGTTTCATGAGTTTTGGGATATGTTCAGGCAGTGAAAAATGCAATAATTTCGTCATGAGAATAAAAAAATAATCATTCAAAATACAATAGGGACCTCGCAGGTCGTTGCCTGCTCGGGCCCTAATTATTAATTAAAGTGTATTGTGAGTGAAGCCTTTGGATTTCTCTGCAATGTTGCAAGAATGAGTCATTAAATTTGGTTTGATATTTGTCACAATAATCTACAAGCTCCATCGGTCTGAAATATTAATGTTAAAGCAGCTGCAGGTTTATTGAATTATTGACTTCAACATTAAAGTCGGGTTGGAAAAAAAAATCTAATGTTTCCTGCAGGTGTTGGTCACATCTATGCATCCAGAAACATTTAATTATATTGATATTTTATAAATGTATTTCATGAATGTCTCTCTTCTTTAAGAGGGTTAAACTTTCCCCTCAGTGTGTTTAGGGACAAATCTGTGTTGTTCTCCTGACGTCTATTAAATATAAGATGACTGACAGCTGCCCTAAAACATAAACTTGTAAAGATGATTTCTATACATTGGAGTGCATTGTTTTCTTAGTGAGTAATGCTTGTTCAGGCCCAGGGGCAGCAAGACAACTCCAGGCCATGATGATCACTCTGCTTCATTTTAAGGATGATGTTCTTGTAGACAATTCATTTGTTTTTGGTTTATTGCTCCAAATACAAGTATTTAACCCACTATGGTACGCATTATGATGCCAGTTAGGAACAAAATATTTGGAGTGCTTTCGTGTCTTAAAATTGACTAAATAAACATAATCTGAAGAAATTTTATAATTCTTTTTTTTGTGGGGAAGTTTTTTGGGTTTGATTTTCAACATTTGAAATTTAAAAACATTATAAAAGGAACTTTTTAAATCGGTTTCTTGTCTGAATGTTGCCTGTAGGGAACATTGTACCATTGAACCAACGATCCATTGAAATTAATGTCTTGAACAGTCTGAAACTTTAAAAAATGAAGGTTTACTCACCTATCAGTAGGAATATATTTTTTCCAGATGGAAAAGGGCCAGGAAATGACGTTTTGAGTGATTTTTTTGTGGCGCAAAATCGCAAAGCTGTTTCTTTTGGAAAAGTCTGCAAAATAGGGTTTCAATATGGCCTCCTGAAGGTCATGTGACAAATTAAAGCTTTGCTAGTGGTTCCCTATATTCATCCCTCTTTTTTAAAGTATCGCATCACTCAAAAACATGCATTGTAGAAATATTTTTCTGTTTTTTTATGAGAAATATGATCTCAGTGTCAGTAATCAATATTTTTTTTGGCTCTACAGAACTAGTAATTATTTTTGAAGGGATTAACTAACTAATTCCTACTTGGATTTTTCATATTGAGATTACTTTCTGTGGCTCAGTTGGGAGAGTTGGTTGGCCCCCAACCGAAGGGTTGGTGGTTTGATCCCTGACCATCGCAGCCTACATGTCGAAGTATCCTTGAGCAAGATACTGAACCCCAAATTGCTCCCGATGTGCTGTGTTCATCGGTGTGTGAATGAATTCCCAATGGTGGCAGGTGGGACCGTTTAGGGTAGCCTCTGCCACCAGTATGAATGTGTGTGTGAAAGGGTGAATGAGCGCAGTCTGTATTGTAAAGCGCTTTGAGTGGTCGCAAAGCGACTAGAAAAGCGCTATATAAGTGCAGGTCCATTTACCATTTACCATTTACTTTTTTTTTTAAATAATTGTTTGAGTGTTAACATTGAACATTTTATGGATGAATGATGCATTAATGAAATTCATTTAACAGTGATCACTTCATTTTCTTGGTATTATTATGTGTCAGCAATGTTACTAAACAGATAAAACAAAATAAGAAGACTATGTGATGAACATAGATGAAGTAAACAAGGTCCATCTCACCTTTTTTACCATCAGCGTCCGGAGCTGTGGCTGCATGACCTGCTCTCTGCACTTCATCCCCTCTGTAAAACAAGGAAAATAATTGAAAGAACATCTTTATAACCCTTTTCTTTGGAAAAAAAGGTGAAACATTAAATTATCAAAACAAAAAATTGCTTTCATCACTAACAGCTTTACATTTTAAATGATACCACAGAAATGTTTCATTTTCCTCAAGTGTTGAGTTTTCACACTTATTGTTAAACAGGAAAGATCACAACTCACACATCCGGTTTGTTTCTACAGTCAGGAAGACGTACAGGTGTAATGCCAGTAGAATCAAGGTCAACAGGGTTACGTAGCTTCAGCAGCATGATGTCATTTTTAAAGATTTTGTAACTCCTATAGATCACATGGTCTGTGATTTCCTCTGGTGTTCCTGGACCTGGATGCACACCTACAACTGCTTTCAGACCCCTACAAATAAATAAAGGTTAAAGAGGAAGATCACTGCATTTGAATTTGATATATTGTCATATATTTTGATACTGTAAACAAGGCTCTATATTACAATTTTTGAATCAAATTTTGGATACACTTTCATTGCAGAAAGAACACACCACAATGTGCAAAAACAGAATAAAAAGAGCTGAAATCAGACGCTTGGGATCTGCATTTGGATTTAATCCAATCAAAACATCTAACATCACAGCACCACTCATGGAGCTATCTGCTAAACATGTTTTGCGTTTTATCAGTTTATTAAAAACAACTGTTCATACAGGTTATAAAAATAAAATAACAATTTGATTGTGATAATTTACATCTCTAAAACGATACCTGATTGCTGATTGTAGTGCTTGTAGTTTGTAAATGTTTCTCTTACTGTTCATAGCAGTGTGCTGCAGTCAGAATCCACTGGTTGCTGATCAAAGAACCTCCACACACAAAGTTATTGTTTACATCTACCAATTTCACATGGTCCAGGCGCTCAGTGTCTTCACACTTTTTACCTCCGATGATTCTTTTCTGCAGATCCACCCACATGCTCATTGTGGCACCTGAAAGACAAAGTCCTCCACCAGGTCACTGTAAGTTACAACAACAACTGCTGTGGAGAACAGCTAATTCACCTTGTAGAAAGTTTTCAATACACATGATGAACTGTGACAAAAGTTCTATCAACATTCCTTTGGAAGCCTAATATTTTTTTTTAATTAACACACTAAAAACCAGTGGTAGAAGAAGTAATCAGATCCCTTACTTAAGTAAAAGTACCTATGCCACTCAGTGAAATTACTCCACCACAAGTAAAAGTCCTGAATTCAAAACTTACTGAAGAAAAAGTACAAAGTATCAGCATCAAAATGTACTTAAAGTAAAAGTACTCGTTATGTAGAATGACCCCACTCAGATTTTTTTTATTTTTTTTATGTTCCAAATATATTATTGGATTATTATTATTGATGCAATTATGTAAGCAGCGGTTTATTTTCTCAAGCCAGGGCTCATTTTAACTCCTTAATATACTGTTATGAGGTTTAATGTAATAAAATGTCTAGTAACTTTAAATTGATCATGTTTTTTTATGTTAAATCTCGATCTGAAAAGTAACTAAAGATGCCAGCTAAATGTAGTGGAGTAAAAAGTAAAACTAGTTGAGTAGGAGGATAAAGTTACATAAAATGGAAATACTCAAGCAAAGTACAGGGTACCTCAAAATTGTACTTAGTAAATGTACTTAGTTACATTCCACCACTGCAAAAAACAACAACCATACAATAACAAAAAACAGGTAGCATTACAGTATGTTTCAATATATTGAAGAAGTCTTCATCGCATGAATTTCTTGGTTTGTTGTTGGGAATGGAGAGTCAGGTAAATGCTTTCAGTATAAAGTTGTGTAGAGCAGGTCTACAGGGTTACCTCACAAATTGAGGTTAATCGTGCAAAAACTGAACCAAAATACCCAAGGGCGCTTTATATTTAGGTCCTTGTAATAAGTGTTAAGCAACAGTGCCAACAGTGCTCTTAAAAACATCCACTATCTGCTGTTTAAGAGAACGGTTAGAATAGTTGTAAAAGTTGGGTACTCACCAGCCCACAGCAAAAGGAGAAGGCTCGTCATGCCAGCCATGTCTTCAGTGGTAGAAGTGTCCTCCTGCTGTAACTGTTGTTGCAGACTGAGAACAGACTCAATTAATAATTTACAATTATGGGTACCAACAATCTACTTGTGTTTTCCACACTTCCCAAAATAGGTACTAACACAGTACATGACCCACATAACTAATATAAGAGAGAATTACTTCAATCCACACACCCACTCCGCGTGTCCTTTGATGAGAGAAAGGATGACGAGAATGCAGCTCAGTTCACAGTTGATCACCACTTTACAATGAGTTAGAAATGTGCACAGAGTCTCTGGGTTCTAGATTAGCTTGTCCTGACAATCATACAGAGTATGGAGAGCTGTCAGGCAGTCTGAACAGAACCCCGTCTGTCTTTCCCTTCAACCCTTTTATACCGCTGCTCCATCTAGTCTATGACATGAGTAACTATTCTGAGGTGTTGTCTTCTCTTCATTGGTCCTCCTTCAGCATCCGCTGGCCTCTTCATCTTTAGGAACACAATCACACATCTTGCATGCATCCTACATTCACTCAACGCATGAACACTTCCTCATTCTCACACAGACACAAGCAGCCAGTTATTCTGTTTTAACACTGATACTTGTTCTAGATGTTATCCAGTTCCCTTTTTCATTTTGTGGTCTTCTGTTTTCAGTTATCTACACAAAAGTATGTGACGTCTATGAGTGACTATGTACAATTAAGATGAAAACAACCGTTATAAAGGAGAAGTAGAAAAGTATGTGACGTCTATGAGTGACTATGTACAATTAAGATTAAAACATCTGTTATAAAGGAGAAGTAGAAAAGAACTGGCCAGATGAAGCAATTTTGCACACAAGCATAAACCTTAAGCAATATTGTACATGAGCTTAAACTTTATTCTATGTATTAATTCTATGGTTTATATTAAAGCACTATCAATAATATGGATTATATTAAAGCACTATCAATACTATGGATTATGTTAAAGCATTCATCAAGCAATATCGATGCAGGTTAGCTGACTATTAAAGCAATATCAATGCCTTTTTAAATGTGTTCACTCTGTCCTGTTGGCCCTGGAGCCACCAATCACCTCATGGAGGTTTATCAACACAACTCCATTGGCTACTGAGAACTGCACTTGTTGCAAATGTTTTGATCATTTATCAAGTATCAAGGAAAATGACTCTGATGTACAAAGGAAAAGGAAAAAAAATGTTTTGTCAAATAATCAATTTAATTATTTCAGAACATCATCATTGAGCAAAAAGAAACAGTTAATGAATAAGCGAGGTTTGTAATTCAGCTTATTTTCTAGTGTAAAAGGTCACAACACTATGAATGTCCAGATTTTTACTAATCTATCTTCTATAGTTTAATAAACTCCCCTCTGGAAGGGTTATCGGGAAAGGTATGGCGGATACAACTCAAGTCAATTTTATGATTTTTATTTTCTCAACATACACAATAAGCATCCACACACTGGGTAGCTGTTACACAACGATAGCCTACCGCTCGTTAGCTTATTAGTGCCGTTTATTAGAAAAGTAAACAGTGACAGTGACGTTGATTAGGTTGTAATGATGTTGAATGAAATTATACACTCATTCATAAGATAATTAAACATAAACCATGCTAGTCTGCAGCTACTCACCGGCAAGGCGTACCAGTCCTGACTAGTATGTAAATGAAACCAAAACTAAAAAGTGAGACACCTGCTGGAAAGTTCTACACCTCCCACTTGGTCTACTGATTCTGGAATCCAAGTAGGCCACCATAACCCGTTCAAACAGTTTAACTTCTAGTTATGACATTTACCCCATGACCATGCACATAACATTGCATTCTTGGATATGAACATACTAAGTTAGAATATGAATAACTATAACCACAAGGTAGTTTAAATGTCCACAAGTAACACACATAGTCCTTGATAACATGATGACATCCCTCACCGAAACGTCTTGGCGTCTTGATCCTTTACCGAAACACACCATGGTGGGGATCCTTTACTGTCCCTTACCAACCGAAACACACCATGGCGGGGATCCTTTATTGCTCCTTCACTGGTAGCAGAACCACCAACCTCCTAACGTCCCTGTGGGGGGTGGTGGAGGGATAGTTCTCTACACCTCGGCTTCTCTTGGATTGTCCGCCGGAAACTGGACAACCATGGCATGTTCTCACTCTCACATCTCGTACTACGCCCTTCACGTCAGGAAATGCTTTAATGACTCGACCCAGCCTGAACTAGCCCCTCAGCGCGTTCTGGTCAGCTAACCACACCAGGTCCCCAGTCGCGACGTTTCTAGCAGGGGCGTGCCACTTCTGTCGAATGTAGAGGCCCGGACCCGCCAGCTGGCTCCACCGCTTCCAGAACTTGTCGACCTTGATCTGGATTGCTCTCAGATGCACAACAGGGTAAGTTGGATACTCAAACCCTCGGGAGTCTCCACTGGGTCCTGCACGACCGAGCAGAAGAGAGTTGGGAGTGATGACTTCCACGGTCTCGTCTTGTACCTGGGCTCTGGCACCAATTGGTCTCTCATTTGACAGGTTAGCAGCCAGATAGAGGAGGGTCTGGAACTCCAACGTGGTCAGGTTACCTTCCTCGCCAATGCTGCTTAATGCTCTCTTGAGCACATGGACAGCTGCTTCAGCTGCCCCATTTCGGTGCGGAGAGTCAGCTGGGTGAAACACCCACGACCAGTCCGTTCCTGCAGCTGCTGCCTTCTTTTGGACCTGATCCTTGTTGATGCTCCCTAGGAACTCATAAAGCTCCTGTAACACTGGCCTAGCGCCCACGAAGTTGGTTCCTTGATCCGACCAGAGATTCCTCGGGTGACCCCTAAGAGCCGTGAAGCGCTGGTACGATTTCAGGAATCCTTCCGTCGACAGATCTTCCACGATGTCTGCATGCACTGCTCTCGAAGCCATACAGCTGAACACCACACCCCAGACTTTCATCTTTGTTCTTCGTCTTACAGTGTCTTTGACAATGTAGGGGCCGAAGAGGTCCAGGGCCGTAAACTCAAAGGGTGCAGCTGGTTCAGTTCTTTCGAGGGGAAGCTCACTCATCACCTGTTTGCACATTTTCGCCTTGGTCTTTCGACAGTGCATACAGGAGTCAATGACCTTTCTGGCTATCCTTGGCCCCTGCACCACCCATGCTTTAGACCTCACCCGGAGAAGTGTACCAGCAACACCTTCGTGGTTAGCTTCATGGGCCTCTCGTGTGAGAAGGGTGCTGATCCACGCATTGTAGGGGACCAAGGCACACCGGTCTCTCCCTGGGTAATGGTCTGGACTCTACCATGGCAATGCAGGAGCCCTGAAGCTTCATCTCTGCTGACAACGAGTCTATTTAGTGTCGTCACAGGAAACGTAACTCCCTCCTGGGCAGCCAGGCACAGGTCTTGGAATGCAGCTTTGCGTTCCTTTACTGTCAGTACTGCCTCCCACTTTGCTGGCATAGGGGCCCTCCCTACACGGGCCAACCACTTCCTCACAGCTCTGCGGACATAACCAACTACTCCACAGAGCTTAGCTAGAGAACTGCACCTTGTTGGATCCACTTGGTCTATGAGCGTGGCTCCCCACAGTGACTCCGTTTCCTTGGCCTCGGTTGAGGTCAATTTAGACCCATTTCCTGGGGATGCTGGAGCCAGGCTAACTCCATCTGTGACTACTGAAACGTCACCACCAGGACTGTCAGGGTTTAACAACTTCTTGGCTTGAGCTCTGGTGAGGACTGCAGAAAAGGCCTTTCTCTGGAGTTTACTCACCATCTCTCTAGCATCAGCTGCCACTTCAGAAGCAGACTTCATGGGCCAATCCTCGACCGGACTAGACAGGAACTCGGGACCCTTCTGCCACACAGAGTTTTCACCCAGCAGTTCAGGAGAGCACCCCTAGATCAGCGATGTTGACCTCACCTGGTATCCACCACCAGTCTGTTACGGGCCCAGCCTTCTGGATCTCTCCGACTCGGTTCGCGAAGAATGTCTGGAAGCCGTAGCTCTCTCTCTGGATGGCTCCCAGTACCGTCTGACTGTCAATGAAGTGGTACCACTTCTCCACATCCAATCGCCCATGCTTCAATACGTATCCCTTTAGACGTGTAGCGAAGACAGCCCCGCAGACTTCAGCCTTGACCGCGTCACCCTTCTGTTCGAGGGGGGTTAACTTGGCCTTAGACTCTACCAGCCGGGTGACCACACCATCTGATGTCTCCCATCGCAAGTACAACACAGCACCATAGGGCATAGCTCCCGTCAGAAAACGTGATTCCCCAGGGTTTACCCCACCAGTCGAAGGGTGTGAGGCTTCTGTGGAACTTGACCCTACTCAGACGAGCGTACTCCTTGAACAGTTCAATTGCCTTTCCTCTGAGCTCGTCAGACAGAGGTTCATCCCAGGTGTCTTTAGTAAGCTTGCCAGCTTCCTGGAAGGCTCTTCTCACAAGGATCACTCCTTTCTGTTTTACGGGTGTTGCTACACCGATTGGGTCATACAGCCCAGCGATCTGGCTCAGTAGAACCCGACGAGTCAGTGGGGTTGATGTCCTTACTTCCACTTCTTCTTCAGTGAGGTCGATCTCAGTTCTCATCTTCTTCTTCCTTCTGGAGAAGTTGATGGAGACCATCACAAAGAGTTTGTCCTCTTGTACGAGGTACCCAACCCCCAGGGCTTTGTTGTCTTCCTCCCCTAGCTGGTTGGGCAACATCAGAGTAACTGGTTTGGACTCTGTCCCGTCCTGCCTCCCACTTTGACCGGACCGGACCGGACCCAGGGCTTGAGGTAGAAGCCCCCTGCTTTCAGTATCTTCTCCACTCCCTCTAGGATCTTGTTTAGACAGTGTGAGTCATTGTGGGACGTGAGGAGGTCATCGACGTAGGAGTCTTCCACGATGACTCTTCTTTCCTCCTTCATATCAAGGAACTGGGGCAGCTTTACGGTTTCTCGCATTGCAACCTGTGCAATGCACCCCGCCGGTTTGTCCCCCATGTTCACCCTCACGACAGCATAGTCCTCAATCTCATCTTTTGGTGAGGCTCTCCACAGGAACCGATGCATATGGACCTCTTGATCCTCCAGCCATACCGAATTATACATTTTGGTGATGTCTCCGATGGCTGCATGTTCTCCTTCCCGGAACCTGAGGAGCACCGCCCTGATGGGATTTAGGACGTCTGGACCTTTGAGCAAAATGCTATTCATGCTCACCCCTCTGAACTCCTGGCTGCTATTCCAGACAAGGCGCACCGGCGTAGTCACTGAGTGGGGGTTTGGAGCGGTTAGGTGGCTCACCCACCACACGGCGCCATCCCAGTTGTCCATCACGTCCTTGGTGAGCTTAACAGCAGCTCCCCTCCCAACCATCTCGTGGACTTGCCTCTTGTAAGCTTCTTTCCACATGGGGTCTTTCATGAGCCGCTTCTCAGCCCTCAGGAACGTTGCCTCCACAGCCTTTCGGTTGTTGGGAAGAGAAGCTGGGTTTTCCTTCCAGGGATACTTCGCATCCCAGTGTGGCTGGTTGCTGTGGGTGTCACTCTCCCTGAAGGTAAGACCTGCCCTTATTGTCTCCAGCTCTTTCTCGTCGGCCAGGGACATCTCCTTTCCTCCTGGTGGGCACTTTCCACAGCGACACCCTCCACAGGCAGGATTACAGGCAGCTCCGATGCTATCCCATTTTAGCCACTCAAGGACCTCTTTATTGCATGCTGCTGTCGTTCGAACTTGCATGCAGCTGTCTTGTTCCAAACAGCTTCCTAGCTTTCCCACGACGTGTTCTTCGACTTTGATGGCTACCGTCCTCATGGAGTGTGCGAAGTGCGTCCTTGAGTGCCACGTGGTCACCTCCACTTCTTCAAAGAGGTCAGGATGCATACCACTCACGATCTTGCCTAGAGGACCATCCCACAACACCAGGTCGCCGACCCTTTGCAGTCTTTGTGGAGCTAATCGGCCTTCGCGAGTACTAATCAGTAGATCGATCTTCTCTGGGCGGGCCAGTTCTCCCGGCTTAACTTCAGGGAAAAACTGCTCCAGCCGCTCCGATCTCACCACTCGATCCACTTTGGCGATGTCTTCCATCCCATAGCAGATCATCTCGTGGAACTTCAGGGTTCCTCGTGAGGTCCACACCTTTATTGTCACAAGGTACCTTTTTGTATCAACTTTCACCTTCATCGTGCCGACACCATACACGACAAGTGAGATTGGTTCACCGGTTAGCCCGAGTCTTTCCGCTGCTTGGTGTGTAATGTAATTAGTGTCGGAAGCAAGATCGACCAAGGCTCCGAGGCTGTCTCCTCTCTTTGTCGTGACAGGTACGAGCATCATGAGGACTGGATGTTCTTTCAAGCTGCTCTGTTCTGTCCGACCACCACCGACACACACTCTTGACGTTACCTTGTTTGTACAGGCTCTGCGGACGGCTTCCAACTGGCGGGGAGTCAGTCTTGCTCCTCTGTCGGACCACGAGGTCCCCTCTTTTCCTCTGCGTTGCCTTCCCTTTTGGCAGCATCCTTCTTTGTTGATGCCTTAGTGCAGAGGAAATAGTGGTGGTCTGCCGTAGTGTCACCTTTCTTACACTCCTCCTTACGACAGAGGAACTTCGGAGTGCAGGCACCGTCGACCCTGTGAACATCCAGGCACTTTATACATGCTTTTGCCTTTTTCACCTGAGCTTTCTTTTCCGACAGATTGGCCTTCCTGAAAGTTTTGCAGCGAAACAGTTTTCCTCCGTGTTCTTCATCACCACACACAGCACATGGTATCTGCTGGGTGTCTCGCCTGACTTCACTTGCTGTCGTTTTAGTGAATGACTTCTTTACTTTCCCTCTGTAGCTAGGCTTTTCCTGGCAACTTGGTCTCTCAGGAGCGCCAGCAGGCCATGGTTTGCTGGGTAGCAACTGCTCCAACCTCACGAGTAACGACTTGACATCAGGGAGTTTACTCTCTAAAGACCGAATTACAAGCTGATTCTGTATAGCGTCTGCGCATTCCAGATCCATCAGGTCCAATGCCGCCCTCTCCACTGCTAGGATCAACTCTAACGTCTCTCGTGGCTGGTGGTTCTTTACAGCAGGTCGTGATTGTAGCTCCAACACGATCTCTTCTGCCGCTTGTGCTTTATCACCATAACAATTTTCTAATTCCCTGAAGATATTGTTCGCATCTCTGCAACGCAACAGTCTGAGTTCACCTTTCACAGTCTCATCTATACTGTCTAGCAAGTGAAGTTTCTTACACTCCCGCGATCCAGTAGGTTCCGCTTGTGCCTGGATACTCTCCCATTCAGTCTTCCAGCGCCAATAGTCCCTCCTGTCCCCGGAGGACTTAGGCAAACTTATGGGTGTGAGCCTTATTTTAGGTCGGGCCAACTGAGAGCTGTTACCCCCCCCGGCGTATGCACCAGAGCCGCTGTGCGGTATGGTACTACCTTGTCCCATGCTGAGATCGACAGGCGGAGCAGCGTGAGCACTCAGCAATTGTGGCGTGCTGGCGAGGGCTGACGGTAGAGCGAAACTGACATCAAGACCACCGTCAGACCGTCGTGACTGCAGGGTGGGCTGTAATGTCTGTTGGGGAGTACTGAGTGTAGGAGCTGCTACATACCCGCTCGGAGGTTGACTACTGACAGTAGCAACTTGAGCAGCACTGGTAGTGATGCTTGCTCTGTCAGCGGAAATGAACGGAGGAGAGCTTGTCACATATACAGTTCCCTGCCCATCAATGGGCGGAGTGACAACAGCGGACTGGGTGGTAAGAGGAGGGGTAGCAACAGCAAGGGCTACTGGATTGGTAGAAGGGATGTTATCCGCAGCGGTAAAGCTGTCACTAACTGATGTGACACGCCCACCGACCGCGTTATCGTCTCCCACATCTTCATCCTCTTCCCCCTCACCTCTGTCACCGTCGTCATCGTCATCTGTACTGTTCCTTTTCATGACCTCATTGTCACGTCGGCATGTCCACTCATCCATCAATCGCTCCTTGTCCTCTCTCAATGATAAAAAGAGCTTCCATCCGTCCTTCCCGTACGGCCGATAATCTCTCCAAAGGTATGCAGCCTCTCTGACTCCATGGAGTTTCCTATCCAGTCTACTACTTTCGACCCCTTGCTGCGTCCATGGCACTACTTTGTCCGACCCGAGTGCCTCAGCCCGATCAAAAGCTGACTTGAACTGTGTTACGAGGGCGTCTATGTCTGGTGCCGCATACTTGGACCACAGCATGTCCAGGATCTTGCTCTCAGTGTCAAGGAACTTTTGCTCACTGGCGTCTCTCCTCACCAGGGCGTCCTGAGACTCACCGTCGTCACCTGTAGGCTCTATCTGCCTCTGTGCATCAATATATTCATTACTGGCATCAAGGAGTTTATTATAATCATCCTTCAATCTAGCTAACTCTTCTGCCAACTCAACTTCACGTAAACAGCCAGCACTAACATCAAGGCGGTTTATTCGTGTTGTAAAGTTTCGTTGCGCGTTTGAGCGCCTCCGCTTTAAGCCCTCTAGATCTGGCTTGTCGTCTGCCATTCTGTCCCCTCCAGGCGAGCAGAATCACTTTTAGCAAAAAGACTCGTTCAAAAGATTCGTTCCAAACGAATGGCTCGTCAAAAAGACTTGTTCTAAAGATTCGTTCGAAACGGGTGACTCGTCCACGAACGACGCAGACGTCTTTGGCCAGTTGCTTTACAAAGTCACTTTAACGGCTCTTACTTATGGTTGTGAAGCCCCGTTAGCTCTTGGCTTCGGCTCCTCCGTTGTATCAGCGTTGCTGACGGCCGCTTCCTTCTCAGACTCCGGGTCTCCGGTCCTGGCGCCGGCCCTCAACGATGGCTGTTCTCCGCTCGGGGTCTGTGTACTCTGTGGCACGGCTCCGACAGCGGTTTACAACTGTCCAGATTTTTACTAATCTTTCTTCTATAGTTTAATAAACTCCCCTCTGTAAGGGTTATCGGGAAAGGTACGGCGGATACAACTCCAGTCACTTTTATGATTTTTATTTTCTCAACATACACAATAAGCATCCACACACTGGGTAGCTGTTACACTACTATAGCCTACCGCTCGTTAGCTTATTAGTGCCGTTAATTAGAAAAGTAAACAGTGACAGTGACGTTGATTAGGTTGTAAACCTGTAATGCAAACATAAACACAAAACTCAGAATTAATGAATGAAATTATACACTCATTCATAAGATATTTAAACACAGAGCTGCCAAGTGTCACGCTTTGAGTGTGACAGTCACGCAATTTAACCCATTCTCACACCACACGCCACACTTGACATTTCTCACGCTTATATTTCCCCATTCAATACTCTATTTTTTTCATGATAATAAACTTTCGTCCTCGCGGCTTGCCGTATCTCGAGTAACTCTGATTGACTGACCGAGATAACCAATCCCAGACCAATCCATCAGTCCTTTGTGCCTAAATCTAACCAACCGCGGAAGGCACCACGCAATATAAACCAATCGGAAGCAACGTAAGGCGGGTCTTGGCATCTCTAACTTTCTTTCACACACAACAGCGCCGACATTTAAAACCCACTCGACGTTGCTAGAAGACGGATGGTAATTAACTACTCAATTTTGTTGACAGTTGATTCACTGTTTCTCCTTGAGTTTCCTAGTTAATATGTACTGTTTTAAGGCTGCAATAAGTCTATCACTGTCCTGTATTTGTTGCAGAGCTGTGTAACATTTATTTGCCTCTTCTCTTGACCAGTTCACACTTGAAAAAGAGACTCTAACGTTAGTCTCAATGTGTGTGTGTGTTAGTGGAGCGGCTAAGTGATATAATCTTTCAGTTTATGATACAAGCGTGAAAATTGGCATGAACACTCTCCATGGGTCACTTGACAAGAAAATTGTCCGAGACATTTAAAATTTTAAGATGGCGGCCATTTTTCAAGATGGCCGACACCTAAGTGGAGCAGTTAAGTGATATAATGGTTTATTTGGTGATACAAGCATACAAATTGGCATGAGCAGTATCTGTGGGTCACTTCACAATAACCCACCCACAGTTACTTGAAATTCCAAGATGGCGGCCATTTTTCAAGATGGCCGACACCTTAGTGGAGCAATTGAATGATATAATGGTTTATTTGGTGATACAAGCATAAAAATTGGCATGAGCAGTCTCTGTAGGTCACTTGACAATAAGCAACGCACAGTTACTTGAAATTCCAAGATAGCGGGCATTTTTCAAGATGGCCGACACCTTAGTGGAGCAGTTAAGTGATACAATGGTTTATTGGGTGATATACGCATAAAAACTGGCATGAGCAGTATCTGTGGGTCACTTGACAATAAGCCAGCCACAGCTACTGGAAATTTCAAGCCAGCAATTTTTTTTTTCAGGATGACTGCCGCCTGCCATGTGGACCTTTAAATTATGAATTTTCTCATAGAAATGTATTGGGTTCCTTAAGAGAGGTTGTTTGACTGTGCTTTGTCTGACTCCTTGCCCACGACCTGTCCACTTTGGTAAAACCTGACAGGAGTTCCCTCCCACCGGCGTAGCTCTCCAGGTTCACCGAGGTACTCCCTTACCATGAGGGCTTTTTTACTACTATAATAATACTTTTTTAAATTACTTTTTTTTTATAACTAACTTACTACTGCCATTAAACATGCCAAATAAATACTAAGGGGTGGGGAAACACAGTTGTGGTGCTGAACAGACAGTGCTCCAAAATAATAATTGAGCAATGGTTAATACTGAATGGCAATAATGAGAGATCCAGAGGCAACAGCAGCTCTGGCTGACACGGAACCATGACAAACAGTATCTGAAACTATACTAGGGAACTAAACTGAAAATGTGAAAGCAATGTTACAAAGTAAAAACTGAACATGTCACAGTAATAGGCTGGTGACAAAATAGAACATAATGCGCCGATGTGGCGAGGGGAAGCCGAGCCATAGGCCTACACTTGAAAACACAAAGGACAACAAGGAACACTGGCAAAAGAAACAAGCAAATAAGTTCTAGCAGGGGCAACTGAGTCCATATCTGTAGCACTTACACTTTCCAGTACAAGCCTTGGTGCACCCACATTTTGTCAACTCCCAACAACTCTCCGAAATAGGTGGAAGTGGAGTCCAGAAGACTTTCCACTCCTTGTCCTGTTTAACTCAACCCCAGTCGGACGGGCTCGGCATTTGTGGATGTCTCTCTTCAATGCCTGTCCCCACACATATCCAGCCTCATAAGAAGTCTGGGATCTTCTTGACCTCTTGACATGGATATCTTTGGTATCTTTAGTGTCTTTAGCAGCAGTAGATGCTCTCTTTTGGGCCCTTTCCAGCTGTGTGTTGTTGAACATAAGTTTACAGCTTGAATGATGTTTTGCTCTGTTTCTTGTCAATGTGCTTTCTATGCCATCACCTTCATGTAGTCAGGTTGGACTACGTAAGATAGGCAGAGCATTTATTTTATGAAATAATGGAACATTTCTTGCAATGGTATCATAACCAGTACGATCTTGGTGTCCTGCTGTTTGTTTTCTCAACTGTTATGATGGCTTCTGCAATGTCTGCAGCAAATTCAAAGGCAGAGGCCGAGGGTTTATCCTTTTACCACCTTTTAATAAGCACTTTGATGTATGGGATACAACTAAGTTCATGCCTTAACCCTACACTTAGTCCAATCGTTCATCCAATGCCATTTTTACCCTGTACGATCTGTACAGCACCCAGTTAACTAAAACTACTCAGAGAGTTGTCGTCTCTTCTTTGACTAACTTTACAATTGGCTGACATTGAACCCCACTCAGCAGATACTCACTCTTGTCTAATCTGTCTATGATCAACAAATCAACACAACTGTATTATGATGTGTTAAAACTTGTTTTCCAGAATAATCTAAAACCCAATACATTTCTATGAGAAAATTGATCTTTTGAGGAGCCAGGGGGCGGCCAGCTTGAAAATAGAAATTTCAAGTGGCTGGGAGTGTTTTTTTGTCAACCCAAGTAACTGTGGGTGGCTTATTGTCAAGTGACCCATAGAGACTGCTCATGCCAATTTTTATGCTTGTATCACCAAATAAAGTCTAAAGGACCTAACAATAATAATCCCTACAAAGAGGGAAAAAACACTAAACTCCTGACTATCCTGATCTCAGGGCAAACTATCCTATGGGGTAAAGAACAAATAACTAGACAAGGGAAAGGGGGATAAAAGGGACAAACTAAAATACTAATAAACAAAAGGCGCTCCAAAAGGGAGGAAAATCTAAACAGGGAAAGAGACTAAACTAAAAATCACTCCGTAAAATGGAGGAACAATCTAAGGGCAAAAACTAAATAACACAAAATCAGGAGGAAAAACAAAAGGCAATCTAAACAACTATCAAACTAAGGGAGCAGCTAAGCTGTGAAAATTTACAAAAGAAAATCACTCTTACGAGGAGAACAAACTTGAAAACGAAGCAAGGCAGATGACTGTGGCGATGACAAGAACTGTGGAAATGCTGGCGAGACGAAAAACGACACACTGGCACAGGACAAGGGAGACACAGACTATTTAACACATGAGGGAGGGAGCACCAGGTGAACACAATTGGTAATTAGGGGAGACACTCAGGCAGGTGACACACACAGGGAGGGGCAGGTGATCTGAAACGAGAGGAGAGTTACTTTTCAAAATAAAAGCAGTGACGAGACCAAAACATAAAAAACCCAAGACCTCACCACGGTGTGACAGGCCGCTACTTAGTTTCATAAAAGCAGCGGAGCATAATTCATCATAGTGGGGCGGATTAGCTCAATATTTTACAACAATCGTTCACTTTGTGATAAAAGCATGAAATTTGGTAGATGTGTTGGTGAATATGTTTCAAACAAATCTGGATATTGGGCCACCTCAAAAGCGCCCCCTAGTGGCCGTGGCAGGCATTTGTTATACAAATAAATCAATGATGAATAAAAACTGCCTTTTTAATAATACCAACTGGTGATGAATTGTATATTGTTGGAAAGCCTGATTAGTCACCTTTACAACGAGGTACAGCTTGTAAGGATCGTGCATTCATGGAATGAGCAACGGGGCTAAACGTGTGGGTAGCAACCCCCAAAAATGTGCATCCCCTGTGTAGTGGGGCGGATTAGTTGAACAATCGTTCATTTTGTGATAAAAGCATCAAATTTGGTACACTCATTGCTGAATACATGTTTAATGAATCTGGATATTGGGCCATCACAAAAAAAATTGTGATGGCTGTGGCGGCCATTTTAAAAAATGGCCGCCACAGCCATCATAATTTTCCTCGCCAGTAACCACTGGCGAGGAATGCTTTCCTACCCTACCGCTGCTGTTTCATGTTTTCAGCACCACAAATATAATTTAGAGACATGTTAAAGTGACAAAAGCTTTATTACAGTCTAATAGAAAAGAACATTAACTTTGTATAACATTTTATTAGGTTTTGATATTCCCATTCACAGGCTACGGCCTCCTCTTTGGCTTGTATTCTTCTGTTGCTCCTTAAAAAGAAAAAATAATTTTCAATATTGTATGACCTGCAACAATAAAAACAAAACAAATTTAGACAGAGAAAAAAATCATACATTTTAAAAATTCTACTAGGGTTACTTGTAGCAAGATACTGTTTCTGGCAAAATCCTTGTACTGAGGTGTGTGACTTAGTCAGGCGGCTTAGCCAAATAAAGGGGACACGCCGGACAAGAGCACCACATTTTTTCCACATACTCTCTATCATTATAGGTTTCAATTTTTAGTAGGAGCCACTTCATCAAGATTGCGGTGATGGCAGCCATATAAAGTCTATGAGAAATGCTATATCTTCCAAGCCACTTAGAAAGTCAATCTTGGTGTCAAAATATACATTTTCTGGGTCAAAGAGTCATTTAAAGCTATTGAGAATATCACTGGATGATTATTTGATCAAATAGATATGTTCATTTTCACTCAGACTGGGCAACTCGCTTCAAGTGCTGCAGCAGGGTATCCTGAATTGAAACTGTTTGGAATCAATGTTCACGGGAGAGTGTGGATTAGCTGCCATGTACACTGCTCAAAAAAATCAAGGATACGCTTTCATCTCATGTCAGATCTTGATCAACAAATTATTTACAGTGAGTCATCCAGTGATATTCTCAATAGCTTTAAATAATTCTTTGACCCAGAAAATGTATATTTTGACACCAAGATTGACCTTCTAAGTGGCTTGGAAGATATATTGGTTCTCATAGACTTATGGCTTATATGGCTGCCGTCTCCTATCTGCAATCTTGATGAAGTGGCTCCTACCAAAAGTTGAAACCTTTGGTGATAGAGAGCATGTGGAAAAATGTTGGTGCTTTTGTCCGGCGTGTCCCTTTCTTCTCAAATCTGGTCCTAAGCCGCCTGACTAACTGTGATGGAGTTATAAAATACATTTAAAAAAAGAAAAAAAGAACCACATGGGCAAAGGAGACATTACATATAGTGTGTGTGAGTGTGTGTGTGTGCCTGTGTGTGTGTGTGTGTGTGTGTGTGCAGAGAGGGATGTCCACATTCCACAGGACATAATTTAACAGTGTCTTATTAAGCTTTCACACCCAACAGCCACTGATACATGTTCCAAGCTTACTAGCTAGCTTAAGTACCTATTTTTGCTATCTTGCTAATTTACTTTTCCGCCAAGGCCCATGATGATTGTTTTTCTCTTTAGCCTTTATGATGTTCATAGCATATTTTATTCATAATTATAACAGGTGAAATAAAATATTTAGACATACCTTGATGGACAGTCCACTGCACTGCTTGTCCCAGGAAGCAAATGCTAGCTAGCTCATTTGCTAGCTAGCTCGATGGCTAACCCGATTGTGGTAGGGCAGGAAAAATAACTGAAAGAGTGTCTAACTGGATTTTTGTTAATTTAATATGTGTATTTACATTTTTTAATTTACGTTTGTATATTTAGTTTAAATTTTTTAAATATTTTAAGAAATAATTTAAATATTTTTTGTAATTTTAATGAAGAAAATGACTGCTATGGCCACTAGGGGGCGAATTTGCGATGGCTTCATATACAGATTTGTTTGAAACATATCCACCAACACATCCACCAAATTGTGTGCTTCTATCACAAAAAAAACAATTCTTGTGATTTATTGAGCTAATCCGCCCCACAGGGGATGCACATTTTTGGGGGGTGCTACCCACACGTTTAGCCCCGTTGCTCATTCCATGAATGCACGATCCTTACAAGCTGTACCTCGTTGTAAAGGTGACTAATCAGGCTTTCCAACAATATACAATTCATCACCAGTTGGTATTATTAAAAGGGCAGTTTTTATTCATCATTGATTTATTTGTATAACAAATGCCTGCCACGGCCACTAGGGGGCGCTTTTGAGGTGGCCCAATATCCAGATTTGTTTGAAACATATTCACCAACACATCTACCAAATTTCATGCTTTTATCACAAAGTGAACGATTGTTCAGCTAATCCGCCCCACTATCATGGAAATATGTTCTGTGTTCTTTTTATTTTGCAGTACAGTACAATAACAGTTAAATAACAATAACGGATAATAGCGGACTTTCCGTCCCTGTAAACACAGTAAAGAAATGTATAACTTTCTGAATGGCATAGATGCACATAGTACATCATCATCGGACGCATATAAATTAATTAACAATAACTTTAACGACTGAGACGGCATTAATTAACTTAACCGGCAATGTATCAAGATGCCATTTATTATCTTTAGCTAAATATTCTGGCATTTGTTTATCTATATGTTTTTGCTTGACTTTAAACACACGTTTTGTAAGTTATGTAACAACATTCAGTGTAAACTGAAAATACTTATATATTTAAATGCATATTGCGTCGCTGTTTCTACGCTCGCCATTTTTAAATCTTCCGGTAGACCGGTGTGCGCAATGCTTTATGGGTAGTCGGAGCACACAGAGGATACACACATGCATCCTCGGAATTTGGGCAGAAGAAGGACTCTGTCCTCCGGAGTATCCTCGACATTGGGACAGTCCTATAGACGCAGCATCGGCTGCTGTGACGCGAGAAATTCGGCCGTCATCTTGGAGTGGTGATCCGCTCCACTCAGTGTAATTTGATTGTTTGACAGGAGCATATAACTGTCAGCGCATTTAATTAATCTTACCTCACTGAATACTACTGATTTTCACGCATTTTTGTGTCATACGTGTAGCTATGATAAAGGACACATGTTTTGGCATGTTTTATTATTCATAGTTGGCTTAACAGTAATTGAATATTCTTATATGCTATAAGTGACCAGACGTCCGAGATAAAACAAAAAAGACACAAAATAACTAAAAAAAATCACACAAAATGACAGAAAAAACCCTAAATTACTTTTTAAAAAAAAGAAACAAAATGACAGAAAAAAAGACACAAAATGACCTAAAAAAGACACAGAATTACCAAAAAAGACACAAAATAACTAAAAAGGACACAAAATGACAAAAAAAAGAAATAAAATAACGAAAAAAATCACACAAAATGACAGAAAAAAACCTAAATTACTTTAAAAAGACACAAAATGACAGAAAAAAGACACAAAATTACTAAAAAAGACACAGAATGAACAAAAAAGACACAAAATAACTAAAAAGACACAAAATGACAGAAAAAAAGACACAAAATAACTGAAAAAATCACACAAAATAACAGAAAAAAACCTAAATTACTTTAAAAAAAGAAACAAAATGACCAAAAAAAGACAAAATAACTAAAAAGGAAACAAATGACAAAAAAAACTAAATTTCAGTCAGACAACTCACGTGATACAAAATGTGTTTATTGGACAATAAACATAGCTTAGATTTGGCGTCTAGGCTCCGACTAAATCACTCCTCAGCAGTTACAGGAGGTATTGAGGAGTGATGCAATAAATCCCCCAGTCGGAGCCTACAGGTGGATGCTGGGGTGGTGGTGGGACTGAGAAAGCAAGCGGCAGTACAGATGTAGCAGCAGCATAGGCAGGCAGAGGAGAGCGAGGATTACTCTCATCTTAAATAGAGCGCCAGATTGGATAGAGGGTGTGTTTTAGTGGAGGATGTATGAGGAGTGGGGCATGTCACGTGTATGGCAGCACAGCTCGAGTTGCCTGCCTGAACTAGCTCGCAGCGTCGCTCCATTTCAGTCAGACAACTCACGTGATACAAAATGTGTTTATTGGACAATAAACATAGCTTAGATTTGGCATCTAGGCTCCGACTAAATCACTCCTCAGCAGTTACAGGAGGTATTGAGGAGTGATGCAATAAATCCCCCAAAACCAAAAGATTCAGAGCCTAGCGCTGATGTTCTATGTGAGGACCCGGCACCGCCGCCGTGAGGCCATTCCTCAAGAGCACATTGGCTGCAAGAGGAATATGCTATCGAGTGCAACTGCTATGTGTGACCTGGCACCGCGCCGTGAGGCCATTCCTCAAGAGCACAGCGGCTGCAAGAGGAATATGCTAACTAGTGCAACTGCTATGTGTGACCTGGCACCGCGCTGTGAGGTCATTCCTAAAGAGCACAGCGGCTGCAAGAGGAATATACTAACTAGTGCAACTGCTATGTGTGACCTGGCACCGCGCCGTGAGGCCATTCCTCAAGAGCACAGCGGCTGCAAGAGGAATAAGCTATCTATTGGGACTGCTATGTGTGGGCCCGGCACCAGCCACCGTGAGGCCATTCCCATAGAGCACAGCGGCTGCAAGGGGAATATGCTATCTAGTACAACTGCTATGTGTGGCCTGGCACCAGCCGCCGTGAGGCCATTCCCAAAGAGCACAGCGGCTGCAAGGGGAATATGCTATCTAGTGCAACTGCTATGTGTGGCCTGGCAACCGCCGCCGTGAGGCCATTCCCCAAGAGCTCAGCGGCTACGAGGGGAATATGCTACCTACTGGAATCATTAGGCCATCTGGCAAATATTAACAGTGAAAGCAGAGTCCTGAAATTCAAAACAGCACATGCAAAAACTATGAGATCAATGATCCAGCAAACCACCTGATGCAGTAATGAAATTAGGCGGGGATTAGCTGCAAATATCTATTCTTTGTATATGACCAGGTTGCAGGAACTCAAGAGCTTTTGAGCACGCAGGCTCTCATTCTTGTTAAACCTGAAATGTCGTTAGTACATTGAGGATCAACATCTGCCCATAATTTTAATGTTGAGATGGGCAGATGATGCTGCAGATGTAGCTGCCATTCTTAAAGAATGAGGAAAGTATCGTTCTGGAGGTATTCCACAGTTCAGGCATAGATTGTGCAGCTTCGATGAGAACCAGGATCTTGTCGGAGGTTTGGTCCGCCAGTGATGAACAGAGGTGCTGAAGGATCCGTCGAGAAGTGAAGACTCAGGTATTCATCATGGAAGAAAAGGACAGAAGGTGAAATTAGTTTCTTGCAAGGATAATGTGAGTTGAAAGAATTTGATCTAGTAGTATAATTGCCACGCCTTAGAAACCCATAGAGCCATTAGAAAAAAATGTATTCTAGCATTGAATATCATATAGTAAAACGACATTCCTATCAACCTATGCACCATTGAAATAGATAACAGCAGTCTTGGTCATTGCCTGAGGATGGGCCTTTTAAGGCCTTTGAGAAGCAGCTGAAGTGAGGGATTCCCAAGAATGCTCTGGGAGGCTGGGTTTTGGCATCTTATATGGCACTGAAACCCTGCTAGCATGCTATGCTACTTGCACTTGCAGATGGCACGATCCTAATAAAAATACAATGAATGCCAAGCTACGGAGATCTTTATAGGTACAGGACTACAGGGGAGGCTGGCGCAGAAAGAAGAAATACAAGGCTGAATCATGAGCTCTAATGGAGCTTTTGGTTAAACCAAGTCTCATATGTTTGGTGCAGAACATGCCATCTAGTGCAACTGCTATGTGTGACCTGGCACCGCGCCGTGAGGCCATTCCTCGAGAGCACAGCGGCTGCAAGAGGAATAAGCTATCTATTGGGACTGCTATGTGTGGGCCCGGCCCCAGCCACCATGAGGCCATTCCCATAGAGCACAGCGGCTGCAAGGGGAATATGCTATCTAGTGCAACTGCTATGTGTGGCCTGGCACCAGCCGTCTGAAATCCTTCAGAGGTTGGATTTGCTTAATCGAGAGTCAGCTGATAGAATGGAGGGCATGGCATGATGGAGGGCTTGGCCTTGAGGCATATAGTTTTGAACTTCATAGCATCAACTACATAATTCCCATGACCAGAGATGAAGGTAGCTCACAATATGAAGATATTAAAAATGCATGACTATGTTAAACATCGCATGAGACTGTTTAATGGGTATTTAAGAGCAAACCTTATTGATTATTTCCACTGTAGGAGCATTGTTGCAGAATGCTATGATTGCTTTCTTGTACCTATACTACCCCACAGTAAATGTGCGATGGAGATATGGTATGCTCATAAAGAACCTTGGATTTAAGTGGTTACTGAGGGACTGATTTTAGTTGACCAGGCATCTGCAAACCACTCATATTGAAGAATTCCCCCAAAACCAATTGAAGGAGCTGCATTGGCCTGAGAGAATTTGAAGACTCAATAGACATTGTAAAAAGAACAAAATGCTGTTCCATTTTCACATAGCAGGAACCAGAACTGCAAATCTGAGCACAAACTTCACCTGAGATTACAGTGTCTTGAAGAGCTGGGTTTTCAGGACTTTTTTATTTTTTATTATTATATAAAAAGGTAGAGAGGGATGCCCCTGCTCTGGTTGGAACTGGTAGTGTGTTCCACCAGCGGGGAACAAGAAATGCAAAGAGTCTGGATTGCCTTGGACCAACAGGGGGCAGAGCCAGGCACCGTTCATTGGAAGAGCGCAACGGTCGTGAGGTAGCATATGTCTGAATCAGGGCGTTCAGGTAGGTAGGAGCAGTACCGGAGACAACTTTGTAGGCCAGCATTAGAGATTTGAATTTGATGCAGGCTGCAACAGGTAGCCAGTGGAGCTTGTTGAGCAGCGGTGTGACATGTGACCTTTTTTGGCTGGTTGTAGACCATGCACGCCTCCGCGTTCTGGATCATCTGAAGCGGTTTTATTGTGCAGGCTGGCAGGCCTGTCAGGAGGGCGTTACAGTAGTCAAGTTTTGAGATGACGACAGCTTGTGTCAAGGAATGATGCGCATGGCAAAGTTAAGGTGATCAATACAGCACATAAATCAACAGCTGTGCTCTCCTCTCATTAGAGAAGCTGTACAGGTCCCGCTGCCACGGAAACCTGCAGTATTCTGAGGGACTCATCCCACCCAGCACATCACCTGTTCTAACTGCTACCCTCAAGGAGGAGATGCAGATACTAAAACCACAACAAACAGGCTGAAAGCAGCACATATCTCAGGGCTACTGCGATACTAAATGAACACTGGAGACTCTTTTATACACAAACATAAAAATCATTAAACTCGGCAATATCACATGAAATGTCACTACTAAATAAAATATATATATTGTTTGCATAACCACACGCATATATTATATATATATATATATATATATATATATATATATATATACACACACATTATTATTGGTCAATTTATTCAGAATTTCCTTCTTTATTCCTGCTTAAATACTTTTCTTTGCAATGAATGGGATTGCGCACAAATTATGTTGCACTTTTAATAATGACAATTTAATTTATTAATTATATTTATTTATTTTATTGTTCTATGACACCTAGCTCATTGAATAAGCTCATTGAATAAGCTTAAAACTACAGACATGCTGCAAGAGGTGGAGGGAAAGGAAAATCCATGACTAGAAATTATTCTAAAAGATGCAGGATGAAAGGGTATTTACAGGAGTTGTGAAGGATCCAGCATGCTTCAGATACAGATACGAAAGCATGGCTACTGCGCCAACCAAATGGCATTAAACCAGAATTCAATTTGGAACACCATTACATGCTGAAAGGTGCCATTGAGAGGGGTGACGTGGCATGACTTAGGTGGCATCTGATATCTGCTTCCTCACCATGCACCGACACCTGTAGGCTTAATAATTTGGACATTATTAACAGAAGCATGGAACAAGCAAAAGGCTCTTGAGGAGCTAAGCTACACCAGATTTATGTCCTGGCCTGCCGAGATAAGCACAGGTTTTTTTTTTTTTTTTTTTTTTTTTTTTTTTTCTTTCTTCAAGAAAGATATATTTATTAAAATGATATCATTATTCTTATATTATATTCAAATTAATTAAGCATTTATTAAATGATTGATACTCTTTTATACCATGGCCGACATATGCATCCAAAGCTCTTACTATAATTATTGATTTATGCCTGTTAAAACTACCCATCATTTGTTTATAAAAATCATTGTGCATATTTATTCATTTTAACGAAAGAATAAAATACCTTAGTATTTGATTCCTGAGGGACTCATGAATTGCTGCTGCAGGTGGCGGGGTCTGGAGCCCATGGGTGGAGCTGAGACTGCATTTCCCAGGGTTGTGTGGGGTGTGACGTCAGCAGGTAGCGCGGGAGCACTGGCCGTGTCAGATTACGTCACGGTTGTTTACATTGGAGGCAGAGGAATCGGCGTTTTCTTCCAGGGATTAATTCTGCGTTGGTTACATTGATTGCTGACTTTATTTCACCAAGAAAAACAGGATGAATGCTTCTGCAGTACTGGGCACGGACTGCTTGATTCTTTTTGGAGGAACGTTGGCCGCAGGATGACAAAAGCCGGTGGGGAGCGGCGCGCGCACTTAGCTGCCGCTTCACCTGTTGCTCGTCTAAAAATGAAGGTAGATGAAGAGCTCTTCGTGGTTGAGACCGCCAGTGAAAGAACTGAATGTTACATGCATGGAGTGTTTCCAGAATGCGTTGCACGGCCATCCGACGAGCCGCTTGCATTAAATGCGTGAGCTGTGGCGCGGCAAAGGCCCTTCCGCTTCGAGCCCGGAGTGAGACAGATGCCTGAGCTGGTTCGGGGATAAAGCTGTATACTCTCCGGAGGTCTGAGACTTACTATGAATCGGAGACGTCTAAGGGCATGGCATCCAACGAGCCACGAGGTAGGTTGAAATCGCAGGAAAATGAACGCACACAAGGCTTACAGAGCTGAGAAAGCAAGCGGCAGTACAGATGTAGCAGCAGCATAGGCAGGCAGAGGAGAGCGAGGATTACTCTCATCTTAAATAGAGCGCCAGATTGGATAGAGGGTGTGTTTTAGTGGAGGATGTATGAGGAGTGGGGCATGTCACGTGTATGGCAGCACAGCTCGAGTTGCCTGCCTGAACTAGCTCGCAGCGTCGCTCCATTACTTAAAAAAGACACATTACTAAAAAAGACACAGAATGAATAAAAAAGACACAAAATAACTAAAAAGACACAAAATGACAGAAAAAAAGACACAAAATAACTAAAACAAATCACACAAAATGACAGAAAAAAACCTACATTACTTTATAAAAATAAACAAAATGACAGAAAAAAAGACACAAAATTACTAAAAAAGACACAAAATGACCTAAAAAAGACACAAAATGACCAAAAAAAAAGACACAAAATAACTAAAAAGGACACAAAATGACCAAAAAGACATAAAATAACGAAAAAAATCACATAAAATGACAGAAAAAAACCTAAATTACTTAAAAAAGACACAAAATGACAGAAAAAAGACACATTACTAAAAAAGACACAGAATGAACAAAAAAGACACAAAATAACTAAAAAGACACAAAATAACTAAAAAAAATCACACAAAATGACAGAAAAAAACCTAAATTACTTTAAAAAAAGAAACAAAATGACAGAAAAAAAGACACAAAATTACTAAAAAAGACACAAAATGACCTAAAAAAGACAAAATGACTAAAAAGGACACAAAATGACCAAAAAAAAAGACACAAAATAACTAAAAAAGACACAAAATGACCAAAAAAAGTGAATGAATGAATGAACCCTTTATTGTCATTGCACACAGTACAAGTACAAGTACAACGAAATTGAGCCATCAACCCGTCCAGAACGCATAATACACCCACAAACAATATCACAAGGTAGACAGGACAGGAAGACAGGGTATGAAGAGAGAGAAATACAGCACACATGAGGAGAGGAAAGGAGGAAAAAAGCATGAAAAAAAACCTCAGCAACATGGCATGGTACACTTTCACAACATGAATAGACTTATGACATGCAGGGGGGGGGGCAGCATAGCCAGGCGGCCATCCGGATCCGCAGCCACCCGGCGCAGCTCTCAGACCCGCCTGTCTCGCTGGGGGTATGAAGCATCGAAGGCGTGGATTGGGGGGTGATTAGGGGAGGGGATGTATGCATATCAGTATATGTGGAAGTTCGTGTGTGTAGGCCTGAGACCCGCCCATTGTCCAGCACCAAACAGTTCGTCTCAGTTCGCTGGAATAAGAAAAGCGATAAGCCTGGACATTGCTAAGGAGATGGCCTTCCTTCCTGGGCCAGGGCAAAGGCAGACAGTTCAACAGGTGGTTGTGGGAGTCGAGAGGGGGGGAGGATGGGATGGTAGTGTCTCACTACATTCCTCAGCAGGGAAGATTAGCAACGGCCTTCGAGCCAAGGCTGTTGTTTGGGGGAAGCCAGATAAGATTGGAATTTGAGCTGTGGGTGGAAGTGGCAGCAATTTTTCTGCTACTAATCCTGTCGATGGTAAAAATGTCCCTCCCGGTCTCCGGATCGATCCCTCTCCAGGGCCACCCTTTCCTGGATGGTTTCCACGGCGCGGTTTGTGGCCACAGTCTGAGTTCCGACAGCCCTGGCCATACATTCCATCATCACGGGCAGCTTAATGGGGCCTTTTACAGCTGACACCGTTTCCTTTATGTTTCGATAAACCAGAGCAAAGCCCAATCCAAACAGCAAAAACCCTGTTATCATGGTTCCGAATAGGTAAACATCTTCAATGTCCTCCAGAGACAGAGGTGCCAGGCACACCACACGCCACCTGCTCCAGGCGTCCATCGTGTACCCAGCCACAAAAGTGCCCTCGGGACAGGCCGGCTCCCCAGAACCGCGACTTCTCGTCGAGAAGATGGTGTCAACTGCGTTAAGAGACCAGTTGATCAAATCCATGTTTTTGGTTTTTTGAGAGCAGTGTAGAGATAGTCTTCCAAGTTAGACAGTAGACAAGACGAGACGAGAGGAGCGAAGCAGGGAAAAACACAGTGGGAGGGAGAGAGAAAAAAGATGCGACGCCTCCGTTGAGAGCCAAACAAGAAACGCCACGGGAAAGAGAGAAAGATGGCCTATATTTTGCATTTTGTTGTCCAAGTAGCTGTTACTTTGTTCAGTGACAATAAAGTTCAATCTAATCAATTCTAATGACTGTTGAGTGAGGGTGTGTGATGGCAGCGGGGCTCAATGGTTGCTCAGCAGCCCTAAAGCTCTGAGCCTAGACTCGCCCCTGGCCGCTGGCATGTAGGTGAGGACATCAGTCTTAAGGAGTAAATCGACGTTAAAAGGCCAAAGGCATCATGGTGCTAGAGTCTCACTCTTGTCATTTTCTGAAACTTGGCAGCCCTGTTAAACATAAACCATGCTAGTCTGCAGCTACTCACCGGCAAGGCGTACCTGTCCTGACTAGTATGTAAATGAAACCAAAACTAAAAAGTGAGACACCTGCTGGAAAGTTCTACAATGAACTTACAGTAAATGTGCAGAAATGACTCAGAGTGTGCACAGGAGACCTCTCAAGCACTTTATTTGACAGTGGACCCTGAGTCCTCACTGACACGTTCAGCCTACTGGTCCATGTGTGTTCCAGCAGGGCCTCTGTCTCTCTCTGGACAGGCTGAGCTACAGGTTATAGTCCCTCACACATATTAGAGATGAATTTCTTTCTTTGCTAAGGAGCCAGTAACTGTTGTGTCAGAGGCTGTTGGGTTGTAAAGGTACATGTGTTTTAAACTAAAGTCTCAATAAATATATACAGCCAATATACATTCGTTATTTTTACTTAATCACTAAATAACATGTTTTTCTTTTCTTTTTACCAGTGACAGACTCAGGCTGTCTGAGGGGCAAGCCATTATTAACAAGAAGACTTATCCAGTGAGTTTATAATGTTTCAGCTTGAGCAACTAGTTTCTGCTCATCCTGGAGCTTCATAATCATAAATGTAAAGAGACAAGAGGAAACAGAGAGCTTGTCTCATCTGCAGAAGCAGGATTTGCAGTGTTTTGGACAATGAAACAGTGATGCTAAGGGAGCTCAGATCATTCCGTCAGCCCAGATTTCTGTAATAATTCACATTTTCAACTTCGACAGAAGTTGGATTTACACGCTAACCGAATCCTATTGGCCAGTTACCAATGACATGGACAGGCCAACAGATGTTAAAGTCTCTTCGAAGGTTGCTATACACAATGTGTGTGTATGTGTGTGTGTGTGTGTGTGTGTGTGTGTGTGTGTAAAGAGGGGTTTGGGGGTGGAGCTCTCTCACACAGAACACTTTAGACTAATTTAACCTCAACTGGACTCAAAAATACCACTAACTCTGTGAATTGCGGTACATTTTTATTATTTTACTGCTTTATGTTTTTGAATACGTGATCTTTGTGTCTTCTGTCTTCTCATATGTCAGTTAGTGTAGTCAAGTACTTTGAGCGCCTCTGCTTCGATAAGCCAACACCCCCTCTGTGTTTTTATCTGCTGGATCTGCCTCATGGTGTGATAGCTCAACGTATTTTCATAGACTTCGGCACAGCAAGCTGCTCTTGAGATGAATGTATTCAAAAGTCATTATCTCAGTTTAATTTTACACACGGACCTTTGTGTTGCCTGAATCTGAAATTGCTGGTCATTTAACAGTAAAAATTGTGTTTTCTTATCTTATCATGTATTTGGCTTCTTGCTGCTTCTAACACTATTGGGATCTTTTCCTTACTTATAAGATATTTCCACACATGTATGTCTGTTGTTATGTTTTGGCTGGATAAGTTTTGATCATGTGTGAAGAAACTCTTTCTGACTGTCTTTGTCTCTCTCACACACACAGAGGAATAAATGTACACATTCAAACATATGTGTACAAAGTGAACCAGTTAAGTTAAATATTATTTTTTCAATATCTTGAAAAATATATGATATATAATATTTTTTTCACAGTATTATAAATTGCTTAACAGTTTTGGATATCAAATTACAGTGAACTCTATGTAAAAAAAAAAAAAAAGGAAAGAAAAGAAAAAGAAAAATACACTTTAAAATGAAGGCAAACATGTTTTTTTTCAGTAAATCTACAAATTTAATGTTGAAAAAAATGTAAAGAGATAAAACATAAACATTCTGGCAGCAAAAAGTTGCCAAAAGATTTGAGTTATTCTACAGATATATATTTCTTTCTGAATATCATACATATTTTTAAAGAAATTATCTGTAAAATAACTTTAACAGCTGTTTACAGTTATTTGATGTAAGTGTTTGGCAACTTTTGCTGCAAGAATTTTTACTTTTATTTTTTACTATTTTTTTAATACAGTGTAGTAGTAGTGAAGGCATTATAACACATATTTTCAGTTGCAAAATTTGTTTGACTCTTGCTTGACCTAATGTCTAATCTCTAAAGTCCAAAGGGGTGGCCCCTTTGATTAAATATAAACTTGTTAGATGACAGATGAGAGAAAGGAATGGAGGAAATACATATAGAGAGAATGGGGAAGGGAAAGAGAAGATTAGAAAGAAAGAAGAATGGAAGAGATAACATGAGTTGAGACAAAAGGGACGGAAGCAGAAAAGATGGGAAGGAAGAGAAGGAGAGAGGAAAAAGTAGGAAAGGGAGAAAGACAAAAAACTATCAGAATATGTTTTAATAATTTGCAAATAGGTGACAACTGGAATGTTTTCACAGTAGTAGCTTAGTAGTTGCTAGATGATTGTGTAGAGTTACTTTTTTTTTGCAGGAGTATGAGTCTGTGTGTGTAGTGTGTAAATGTTGATAGGACTCTATGCACACACACACACACACACACACACACACACGACTGCATCCCCACCCACCACAGTAATACCAACATCAAATGTGCATATGACACCACAGAGGTGGAATTTAACTAAGTATATATAATCAAGTACTGTACTTAAGTAAAATTTTGAGGTTATTGTACTTTACTTGAGTATTTCCATTTTATGCAACATTATACTTCTACTTCTAGTTAACATTCTACTTCTAAGTGAACATGAAAAACGTGATCAATTTGAAGTGATTCAGCCTGTTTATAAATTAAACCACGAACACATACACCGAAAGTATATTAAGTAGTTCAAATGAACCCTACCTTGAGCAAAATTAAAAGGCTGCTCACTTAATGCATCAATAATAATAATCCGATTTTATATTTAGAATATCTAAAAAATCTGAGTGGGTCCATTCTGCATAACGAATACTTTTAATTTTGATACTTTCAGTTTATGTTGATACTTTTTGACTTTTACTTGTAGTTCCGCAGTGTTGTATTAGTATCATGACACAGAAAGCACTGAAACCAAAAGCATGAATCAAAGTGTCCAACACAAAGTTTATTTAAAGCAGCAAAATAAATAAGCCAGCAAACAAAAGAAGCAAATTAAACTGACGGAGAGAGGTCACAAAAATCCTCTAGCAGAAGTAACAGTCAAGACACAGGCAGAGCAAAAAAAAAAGGCGAGACGAGATCAGGGCATGTGGCATGATGATCTGACAGAGGGTGAATGAGAACGGGTGGCATATGACTGGGAGGCTGAATGGGAGGCTGATGAGGATAATGAGGGCCAGGTATGGAAGTGGGCGGGGAAGCACAGGTGAGGGGAATGAGGTGATTGCAGGGCAGATCAGGGTGGCGAGATCTGCAATGACAGGAGAGTTAGGCCCCGTTTACACGAAGGGAAAACGCAGATATTTCCATGTGGTTTGGCCTCTCATTTAAACGAAAACCCCGTTTTTTTATCACAGAAAACGATTATTTCTAAAAACTCCGGGCAAAGTGGAGAATTTGGAAAACTCTGGTTATGTGTTGTCATGTCAACTGGGAGAAACGGGGTTTTAGGTTCTCACGCTCATTCTATCTAGTTGTTTTGAAAGGAACAGGAAGTCGCTCGTGTTATTCGTTGTTGTTGATTCTGAGGATTCTGATTGGCTTGCATGGCTTTATACTTCTCCCTACACTGCCGCCCATATAATAGGTTTGGCATAGTTAAAATGGCGCTCGACGGCGTATTTCAGGTTGGCAGTGTTGGAAGACGTATTGAGATACCTTACTTAAGTAAAAGTACTTATACCACACTGTGAAATTGTGTGAAATTGAATCTCGACATGAAAAGTAACTAAAGCTGTCAGCTAAATGTAGTGGAGTAGAAATATAAAGTTATATAAAATGGAAAAAAAGTAAAGTACAAGTATCTCAAAATTGTACTTCAGTACAGTACTGAGTACATGTACTTAGTTACATTCAAACACTGCAGGTTGGCAAGGCCCAGAGCAAGAATAGACAGCACCTTATCCAGGAAGCGATCTGAGCAGGTTGGAGGCAGAACCAGGGAGCAGGATGGTGGGGCTCAGCCAGCAGGAAGCATGGACGAGACGGGAGAGCAAAAATATTATCTGGTCCAACATCATGCAGGCTGAATTCCATCCACCATACAAGTGATTTTATCTCTGTCTTCTTGAAGGATTGTGTATGTAATGAGAGGTGTGTGTGCAGGTCCACGACATCTCATCACAATGCAACCTGTGATCTACACAAATAAACTAAACAGGCTCCATGATATCTGGCTACTTCACCAAATACAACAAAATTCCTGGTGAGAAAATCCGAATTATTGGATGTCGGAACCTTAAGGACTTTAGCAGGAGCGTTGCTATTAGGCCACTTTGATTATGCTGCCCCCTTCTGGTACAGCAGCACATCATAGTCTCTTAAAAACAAATTACAGACTGACAGAACAAGCTAATAAAAGTTGTTTTACCTGTGGATAACAGAGTAGTGCAATTCAAGATGATTATTACCCAAAAGATCATCAATAAATCTACTCCTCCTAATCTATGCAACCATGTTAATAGTCAGAAAGAACCACACGCACAACACCAGAGGCAGTTCAACAAACTTCATTCACTTTTTTAAATACAGCCACGTCCCAGTGGAATAAACTGCCTATGTCCCTGAAGATAAACCCGGTTGAGAGGATTTTTGAATCAGGTCTCAAAAAATGGCTGTTAAATATTATGAATATCTATTAATATCTGTTTTTATTATTTCCTTTGTTTTTTGTCTGATGTCATTCTTGCCTGACACCTTATTCAATCTGCCATCTTGAATTGTTATAGAGGAGCACAATGGAAATGGACACCTCTTCCTTTCAGATTCAAAGATGAGTTCCAGAGCCACTAGGGCTGTCTCCTGTTTATTATATTATTTACTGTATTTATTATTATTTATTTTATTATCATATATTTGGCTTATTGCTGCTTCTAACAGTGTTGGGATCTTGTCCTTACTTATAAGAAATATCCACACATGTATGCCTGTTGTTATGCATTGGTTGTATAAGTTTTGATCACAGCTGAAGAAACTATTTCTCTCTCTCTCTCTCTCTCTCTCTCTCTCTCTCTCTCTCTCTCACACACACACACACACACACACACACACAGATGAATAAATGCATTCAGGCATACGTGCACAAAGTGAACTAGTTAAGTAAACAATACAGTTGAAATATTTAAAATAATATAATGGCACTTTTTTTAGATTTTTTTTTACATTATTATTCAACGGCTTAATGGTCTTGAATGTCAAATAACAGTGAAATTTATGTAATAAATAAATAAATAAATAAAAAGAAAGAAAGAAAGAAAGAAAGAAAGAAAGAAACCCACAAATTAAGGCAAAGTTGTTACCATAAAAATTTTGGCAGCAAAATTGCCAAAACATTTAAGTTATTCTACATAGATATATTTCTTAGTATAACACATATTTTTAAAGACGGTATCTGTTAAATTACCTTAAGAGCTGTTTATAGTTATTTGATGTTAGTGTTTGGCAACTTTTGCTGCCAGAATTTGTACTTTTTTGTTGTTGTTGTTTTGTTTTGTTTTGTTTTGACTATTTTTCTTCACCTGTTTACTTCTGCTGCTCATTTCTAAAGCTCTGAGAGAGAGTATGTCATGTAGCTGCAGAGTGCAATGTTGGGAGGACTCCCTTCCAGAGAATCTTTGTATGTTTTGCTCCTCCCCTGCTGAGTGTCCACTCAATGGAGGTGGAGTTTGCCCACAGGAACAGAGAAGGTTCCCATCAAACGTCATAACAACACCTGCATTCTCACACTTTACAGATGAGGTCAAGACAATAGAGAGGGTATGTTGCAAATATGTGAAATGAACCATTTTCATTGTATATGTTGATTAAACTTATTAAGCCAAGCAGAAGAAGTTTCATACCAAAAAATATGTTTTAACTATTTTTTTTAAAACTTGAACTTCACAATATAAGAGGGTTAATATTCCCTAATGATTAATTCTTGTCTATGCTTAGGTATATCTGTCACATCGATGAGGTTTTGTCTTGTCCTGGGTTGTTGTCGTTTTATTGTGAAAATGTACTACTTCCTGTTTTATTTTGAAAATCATTTCTCCTCTCGTGTCAGGTCACTTGCTTTTCCTCACGTGTCACCGGTCTGAGTGTCTTCCCTGATTCCTGTGCTGGTACAATTATAACCACGAGTGAATTGCCTGTTACATTTCATGTCCACAGCTGAATGCATGGCTATTCTTCGTTGTCTCGGTTGTCGTAGAATCTGCAAAGCTGCGCTGCATCCCAGCGTTTGGCCCAAAATCTATCAGAGGCGAGAGCTAGAAGTATAATTGTAAACCTCTGATTGAGGGCTCAATAGAGTCGCAGCGCCCTCTGCTGGACAAATGCTAAAACACTATTTCTAAATCATGCCAAGCATCTTTCTGCATTGTGTTCTGTAAAACAAGGTTTCCAACATCGGCGCTTATCAGACAACATGTACATCGATACCGATATATCGCTGATAGACGAATATCCACCGATATAATCGGCCTACAGATACATCAGTTGGGCTCTAATTAAAACATAAAAAGGATAACACTGTGAAATGATGATTTTGAATCATATGTATTGTAACTGACAAAACCATGCACAAGAAGAATCATATTGTTCGAGCAGGTTGTTATTTTTTGTCCATATGTCATTTTACAATATGTCTGTATAACAAAATGCAGTTGAATTTACAGGTTTGCTACCAAGAATGTGTAAACTAACATTTTTGAAACGTTCATATTGTAGAATGGTGATTATTTTACTTATTTTTTATTCAGAAATAGTTGAATATTTAAATTAAACTAATCAATTGAAATGAGTTTAATGACAGCACATTCCACAGTTAAAAACACCCCAAACATTGCTTTACTTTGGGGGAAAAACGTCCTGGGTCAGCCAATTGTATCTTTGATTCAATCCATGTAAGCTTTCCTGACTGAATAAAATCTCCTTCACACACAAAGTTTGTGATTTGTTTTTCAGTTTAAGCAAAGATTGGGTGTCATTTGTCTTTTATTTTTCACCTTTTTAAGACTTTTATTTATCTCCATTCTAAAGATGAGACAGTTAATAGCCCGACAATAAAAGCCATAATAATCCCCTTCACCTTTAATCAGTCACAGCACAGTCATGAAACAGGAAACTTTTGTGTCTTAGTAATACTGAAGTGGAGAGTTCTGCCCCAGGTTTAGGGAAATGTTGAGAAAATTGCCTTCAAAAATATGTTTTAACTTGGCCAGGGTAAAATAGGGAAGTTATTGTTGATTTCTCGATGAGGCAAAATGCAAAACACACCTTTATAATGCATGGGAATAAAAAGCCCACTGTGACATAACTGTATGAACTTTTTCCTAATAATCATTTCACAGGGAGGGCTGAACTTTCTTTCTTTCTTTTCCATAAGTTTGCATGCGAGAGTATCAGTATTAGACACAAGCAGACTTCCAATGAAGGCTAATATTCTCTGTACCTGGATGTGTAAATAAGCAAATATTTGATGGTTGCCATAACAACCCAAAAGGAGATGATATGTTGTTGTGGAGATTTACATTGTGTAGAAAATGTCTCTTTTTTTGTGATATTAAAAGCACAAAAACAACAATCACACTGTGAAATAATAATTTTGAACCAAATTTATTTTAAATGACAACCATTCATTAGAAAAGTGATGATTGTGGAACGAAGAGCAGGTTGTTAATTTTAGTCCCTTTGTCATTTTACAATTTGTCTGTATAACAACATGTAAAATCAATTTACAAGTTGGACAATTGTTGATCTTAAAGGAATTAACAAATAGTTGAATATTTAAATGGATCAATTGAAATTAGAGTAAAATGGAAGGACATTTCACAGTTAACCACATCCAAAACATGGCATTATTCTGGAAAAGGCCGTCCTGTTACTTTACTGATCCAATCGCTGTATCTGCAGACGTCCATAAAAAACATTGGTGCTGCACATAATTCGTCATCAGAGCTGACATGGACACCATAAATCATGCCACCGTGCACCACTCCTCCACCAGAGTCACCCTGTGGGAGAGATGCATATTGCTTTAGTCAGACTTCAGTGTAATGTATTGAAATCTTCATGCTGACTGTAGAACAGATAGAAGGTTAGAAGTCATGACTACTCACGTCACATGTATCAACTCCATCAGGTTTACCGCAGAACATGTGTTGAAAGTGTATTTTATCGTACTCATCTTTCTCTTTCTCTTCCAAACATTTCATGGTTTTTTTGAAGTAAGCATCATCACCAACATCAGCTTCAATACACTGGAGATCAGCTGATTCACCACACACTTAGAATAGAAAAAAAACGAGTTTCTTTACTGAAAAAAAAGCTTTATCAATATCCACATGTACACACTGGAACCTTATTATTTACACTTAGTTATTCTTTTAGAAAATCAATCCAACCATCTTTGAATGTTATTCTTCCTTTTTCAAAACTTTAAAAATGTATCTGCAATTTTGCATGAATAAGTCATGAAATTTGGTTTGATATTCGTCAAAGTCACAATAATCCACAAGCTGCATCAGTCTGAAATATTAATGTTAACGCAATTGATGGTTAATTGAATTATTTCCTTAAACATTTAAAGTCAGATGGGGGAAAATGTTATATTAATATTTAAGAAATGTCATACATGAATGTGTCTCTTCAGCTCATGTCACAAAATTCCTTTTTTCCAAATTCCTGATTTAAGGCCAGGGTTAAAACATTCCCCTCAGTGTGTTTAGGGACAAATCTGTGTTGTGTCTCCTGACGTCTACGAAGTATTAATCAGAATATCTTCATTGTCATTGTCTCAAGTACAACACAATTAAGTATAAGATGACTGACAGCTACACTAAAACATAAACTTGTGCATTGTTTTCTCAGTGAGTAATGCTTGTTCAGGCCCAGGGGCAGAAAAACAACTCCAAGTCATGATGATCACTCTGCTTCACTTTAAGGAAGATGTTCTTCCAGACAATTATTTTGTTTTGGTTTATTTCTAAAAACACAATATAGTCTTTTGTTTAAAAACAAAAGAAATCCCCAGTAATGTACGTTACCAGTTTAAGGTGTACAATGGCAATAAGTGATTTAAGCAACAACTCCATGTTGTCTTTCATTAGTGCCATTGTCAAACTTTATGTTTCATATTGCTCAGATATAAATTATTATCTCAGTGTCAGTTATCAATATGTTTCTCTGCACTCTTATTTTTCAAAATAAACTAATTACTACTTTATTTTTTTATATTGAGATTACTTAATATATACAGTGTGCAGAAAACAGGTTGGTTATGTTATGTGTCAGCAATGTCACTAAACAAATTAGACAAAATAAGAATAAGGTCCATGTCACCTTTTTTATTATTCTTATCAATGTGATCCAGAGTTGCATAACCTGCTATCTCCACTTTCTTTCTGCAAAACAAGGAAAATAATAAAAATAATTTATTTAAAACTTTTCTTTGAAAAGAAAAAAGGGTAAAAATATAATTACAAAAAGAACAAATTGTTTTCATCACATATCACATACCACAGAAATGTTTCATTGTCCTTAAGTGTTGAGCTTTCACACTTGTTATTAAACAGGAAAAATCACTACTCACGGACGATTTTTACAGTCAGGAAGAGCTACAGGTGTCTTGCCATTAATAGGGCTGTTTAGTTCCAGCAGCATGATGTCATGCTGTTTCCTTTTTTCGTCCTCATAGATCTTAGGATTTTCAAATGCCCTTCGATTTCCTTGACCTGGACCCTCAACTTTCAGTTTCCTACAAATGAATAAAGGTTTAAGAGGAACATTACTGAATTATGATTCAATTTATTGGACAATACTGTATTTCAAATTTCTAAACCTATTTTTTGATGAACTTTGATTGTTAAAAGAACACACCACCATGTGGATAAAACCTGAGCAATCACAACAATGGGATCTGCATGATCATTTCTCATAGTCTCTGTAGTGTCCAACGTCACAGCACTACTTTTTGATTTAAATAGTTGAAAAATGATAGTGTATTTGATAATCAATACAGGTTATAAAAATAAAATATGATTGCAATACTCAAGTGCTTACACCTCTAAAACTATAACTAATAGCTGATTCAGGACTTTCCAGTTGAATTTATGAGTTAGAAATATATCTTGACTAGTTTTGTAGTTAAAACGGTCTCTGTCTATATCGGTATATTGCAGTGTCCTGCAGTCAGAATCCTCTGGTCGCTGACCTCCAGACAGAAACTTATTATGTCCATCTAAACTGTGACTTTCTTACCATCCTGGCTCAACCAAGCAGTGTGCTGCAGTCAGAATCCACAGGTCACTGATCAGAGTACCACCACAGAGGTTGGATTGGGTTTTGGCTGCATTACTTCCTCTCAATTTCACATGGTACGGACGATCACAAGTTGTACCTCCGATGACTCTCTTCTGCAGATCCACCTTCCACAGGTCCACCACTGTGACTCCTGACAGAAAGTCATCCAACAGGTGAATGTTAGTTGTGATAGAGAACAATTTATTCACTCTATAAAAAGGTACCAAGAGAATTACAGTGATGCAATAAAACAATAAAATAATGACATATTCACTTTAGTATAGAATAGTTACAGGTATTAGTTGGACTAGAACTCAACATCTCACAGCATTTACAGTTGAATGGTTAAAGTAAGGAGAAGAGATGTAAACTATAGTTGGGTACTCACCAGCCCACAGCAAAAGGAGAAGGCGTGTCATGCCAGCCATGTCTTCAGTGATAGAAGTGTCCTCCTGCTGTAACTGTGGGCCTTTTTAAATGTGTTCACTCTGTCCTGTTGGCCCTGGAGCCACCAATCACCTCATGGAGGTTTATCAACACAACTCCATTGGCTACTGAGATCTGCACTTGTTGAGACTTTTTGAATTGTTTTGCCCTCTTGTGTTGGGTTCATAGTATTTATTTTTTTTAACCCACTGTGCAATTTTATTCATTTTTATTTATTTGAGTGGAAACGATTATCCCTCTGTTATGAAGCAAAACTTTGAAAAGAAAAGTTCTGAACCTTAAATAAACAAGATGAGACGATGTCAGAGTTGTAATGGAAAAAAAATATTTATATGTTTTTTGAAAAACTCTCCGAATGAGGGACGGTAATGTAAATCGTTCATGGCCTGACGTTACAATTCAATGGTGTGTGTGTGTGTGTGTGTGTGTGTGTGTGTGTGTGTAGAGGGGTTTGGGGCTGGAGACAGTTGTAGGCTCGCTCAGTACATTTACTGAAATACTGCTTTACTTTAGTATTTCCGTCTCTTGGAGCTTTATACTTGAACTCCAGTACATTTTAGAGGCTAATTATATTGTACTTTTCAGGTCGACATTTGAAATGAAAGACATGATCAAAAAACTGATAAAACACATTTTTACAAATTAAACAATGATAAATTAAGTAGTTAAACTTAACCCTACTCTGACAACATTTAAATGCTGCTGATATAAATGCATCAATACTAATAATACAATATATTTGGCATATATAAAACACCTTCTGCGTGACAGATATTTTGATTTTAAGTACGTTTTAATGCTGATACTTTTGTACTTTTACTTCAGTAAGTTTTTATTGCAGGATTTGTACTTGTAATGGTGTGTGTGTGTGGGGAGGGTTTGGGGATGGAGGCAGCTGTCAGATCTCTCTGTGCACACAGAGGGAGCTCTGCAACACGACAGTTCTCACTAACCTCAACTGGACTCGGATGCAAAAACACCAGAGACTCTGTGAATAGCAGTAGGTTTTTATTATTTTATTGATATGCTTTTAAATGTGTGATCGCTGGCTCTTTGTCTCCTCTGTCTTCCTCTATGTCAGTCAATGCTGTAAAATATGTCGTTGGCTTATCGAAACAGAGGCGCTCACTCTCTGTTTGCCTTATGGTGAGATAGTTCAACGTCTTGCCATAAACGAAACTTTGGCACATTATTCTGCTCTTGTTTGTGTGGTGATTGTAGTCAAAAGTCAATTTAAATGTCATTATCTTAGTTTAATTTTACACACGGACCTTTGTGTGGCCTGACGTTTAGAAATTGCTGCTCATTTAACAGTGAAATCGTGTTTTATTATCACATATTTGGCTTCTTGCTGCTTCTAACAGTATTGGGATCTTGTCCTTATAAAATATATCCACACATGTATGTCTGTTGTTATTCATTGGCTGGATAAGTTTTGATTATATGTGAAGAAACTCTTTCTGTCTTTCTCTCTCTCTCACACACACACACACACACACACACGAATAAATGTAGACTTTGAGGCATATGTGCACAAAGTGAACCAGTTAAGTAAACAATACAGTTGAAATCTTTAAAATAATACAATGGGACGGTTATTTATAGGTTATTTTTCAGTGTTATTCAATTGCTGAATGGTCTTGAATGTCAAATTACAGTGAATTCTATGTTTTAAAAAAAAAAAAGAAAAGAAATATATGCACACATTAAGGCAAACTTGTTACCATAAAAATTCCGGAAGCAAAAGTTGCCAAAACATTTTAGTTGTCCTACAGATATATATTTCTTACATAAATGTCATACATAGTTTTAAAGAAATTATCTGTAAAATGTTTTGCAAATTTTGCTGCTATAATTTGTACTTTTATTTTTCTTTATTTTTAAACTATTTTTCTTCACCTGTTTACTTCTGCTGCTCATTTCTAAAGCTCTGACAGAGAGTATGTCATGTAGCTGCAGAGTGTAATGTTGGGAGGACTCCCTTCCAGAGAATCTTTGTATGTTTTGCTCCTCCCCTGCTGAGTGTCCACTCAATGTAGGTGGAGTTTGCCCACAGGAACAGAGAAGGTTCCCATCAAATGTCATACCAACACCTGCATTCTCACACTTTACAGATGAGGTCAAGACAATAGAGAGGGTGTGTTTGACTAGTATTTGACACTTCTGGCTCCTTTTAGCCTCCACTTTGGCTGGTGGTGGAGTTGCAAATATGTGAAATGAATAAATTTTATTGTATATGTTAATGTTATGATTAAACTTATTAAGCCAAACATAACAAAAAAATACTTTTATCTTCTTTTTTTCTTTTTTACTTTAGAATGAATCAATTTGAAGCACAACATAACAAGAGGGTTAATATTCACTAATGATTAAATAATGTCTATGCGTAGGTATATTAAATGAAACATAGCTAACTTATTGTATACTTTATCTGAAAAAATCCATAAATGGAACTTGAAACAGCATTTGATAAATATCTCAGATTACCATTGTATCCCTGTCTGGATACAACATGTTTCAAGAACACATACATTTTGATTGAAAAAAAAAATTAAATCACTCAGCTACCAATCCTGCAGTCCCACAACGGGGAACTTTGAAGTATTACAGCAGTGCATAGCAAAAAACAATAAATAGGAAACAGCAATTGTTAGAAAAATTGCTGAGGAAACCTTGAAAATTGAATTATCTGACACCAACCAAAAATCCTCACCAATTTCTCTGCGCAGATCGTTTGATGGTGACTGATGCAGGACACTTCCAAGTTCTCAGTTTAACATAATTTTATTACAATACGTCAAGAAATGTGCATTTTTCAGAGATCTCTGGGTTCACTCTATATGTCTATATGATATGATCTATATGATACACACAGACTGGTTTCAGGTCGTGAAGTCTGAACCCCTCTCCTCTCCCTCGAACCCATTTTTATCTAACAATTGTTTACTAATCATGACGATAGATTTCTTCCAGGAAGTTCCGCCTTCTGGATCCGCTGATTTGTCAGTTTTAATCAATACAGGGACACGTCATGTCACCGAGCAACAATCTTCTCTGCCCTTCACACTGTGTCCCGACCTGGCCTGTTCTCCAAAACATTCAACAAAACCTTCTGCCTTGTTATGTCTTACAGATATAATTTGGAGACACAGATTATAGAATCTTAATCAGTTTAAGCAAATGGAATCTATGTATTGAAAGTAATCACAGCTTCTAAACCAATATTAACACACAAACATAATCATTGAATCAAAATCATATTGCTTAATATATAAATGCATAGAGAGATAGAGCACACACACGTACGCATGCATTTGATAGTGACCACACACAGAGACAGACAACAGAGACAGACAGAGAGATAGAAAAAGAAAGAATAATCAAATTATTTTAACACAGTATAAACTAGAAATATAAACAAGAAAAAATATAATTTTACAATTTACAATATAAACGAGTAGGAATATAAAAAGCATTAACAATTTGAAAAAAAATTAAAAACTTTAGGAACGTTATATACAATGTAGACAGAGTCAGCAGTTGGATATGGACCATTGCACATTGGACCAGTTGTAAACGATGGAGGCGGAGCGCCCTCTGATGGACAAATGTGACAAACACGTCTACTCAGAACAGAGTGCTTTTGCTTTTTATAATTGTGTCTGTGCTGGTACAATTATAATCACGAGTGAGTTGCCTGTTACATTTCATGTCCACAGCTGAATGCACGGCTATTCTTCGTTGTCTCGGTTGTCGTAGAATCTGCAAAGCTGCGCTGCATCCCAGCGTTTGGCCCAAAATCTATTAGAGGCGAGAGCTAGAAGTATAATTGTAAACCTCTGACAGAGGGCTCAATGGAGTCACAGCGCCCTCTGCTGGACAAATGCTAAAACACTATTTCTAAATCATGCCAAGCGTCTTTCTTCATTGTGTTCTGTAAAACAAGGTTTCCAACATCGGCGCTTATCAGACGACATGTACATCGATACGATATATCGCTGATAGACGAATATCCACCGATATAATCGCCTACAGATACATCAGTCGGGCTCTAATTAAAAACATAAAAAGAACAAGACTCTGTGAAATGATGATTTGAATCATATTTATTGTAACTGACAAAACAATGCACAAGAACAGTTATTGTTTATCATTATCAGTATTGTGGAAAGAAGAGCAGGTTGTTATTTTTTTGTCCATTTGTTATTTTACAATATGTCTGTATAACAAAATGCAGTTGAATTTACAGTTTTGATACCAAGAATGACTAAACTTACATTTTTAAAACGTTCATAATAAAAAATGAAAAAATGTTCATAATATAGAATGGCAATTATTTATTTGTGATTTATCAGATTCAGAAATAGTTGGATATTTAAATGAAACTGATCAATTGAAATTAGAGTTAAATGGCAGGACATTTTGCAGTTAAAAGCACCCCAAACATTGCATTATTTGGTGGGGAAAAAAAGTCCTGGGTCAGCCAATTGTATCGTTGATTCAATCTATGTAAGTTTTCCTGACTGAATAAATTCTCCTTCACACACAAAGTTTGCAGTTGTTTTTTTAGTTTTTTTCTATCGTAATGAAGAATGCTTTACTTATAAAAAGAAATACATTTTTCAAGAGATTAATGAAAGGGAAATGTTAAATTAATAAGTTTATGTACTGTCTAAATGCCGTGCAAGCTTTCCACTCCTGTGCACAGAGGGGTGAATCTATTTGGGACGAACATACATAAGTAGAAATAAATAAATACACGGTGGCGCAGTTGGTAGCGCTCTCGCCTCACAGCTAGAAGGTCCTGGGTTCAATTCCCGCAAGCACGTTGTGGGCATTGGAGGCGTGTCCCCTTCTCCATGTCTCCAGCACCCGCGGGGCTGGTCGGTGTCGGCAAAAGAGTTTGCATGTTCTCCCCTTGTCCCCCGAGGTTCCCCTTACAGGGGCCTCTCACAAAAACATGCTATAGAACCTTCCTCTGGTTGGTCGTGGGGATATAAATACATAAATGAAAATGTAGAATGTAAGAAATACAGAAATAGCAAAATAAATATGTAAAAAATATTCAATTTATTTGTATCTTTTGCATTTATTTATATATTTATTTCTACATTTATTAACCTTTTCATGTATTTATTTTTTATTTCTTAAAGCCTACACGAGGACAAAAAGAAAAGGAACCAATATCTTAGGATACTTCTCAATTGTGCTCCAAGTAGAGCAGAAATTCAGTGTACCTTTAAACTGTCAGGGTGTTTTTTTATTTTGGTGTTTTGGTCTTGTCATTTCCTGTTTCACTTTGAAATAGTAACTCTCCTCTCGTTTCAGGTCACTTGCCCTTCCCCTTGTGTCTGATTGTTTCACCTAATTACCGATTGTGTTCACCTGGTGCTCTCTCCCTCCATTCAAATAGTCTGTTGCTGTGTTCCAATACCCGTACTTCCATGAGTACACTTAAACGCAGTACACTATCCGCACTTACTAAGTACGCAGATTTCAGCAGGTGAGTGTTGTTCCAAATCTAATACTCCGTGGTGCACTTACCGGAAATTATGCTCGCGACAGCCGCCGCCACGGCTCGTCACCCTTGAAAAACTTCCGGCTTTGAACGGCGAAAAAATTACCCTTTGTGTTGTTTAATCTTTACTTCTACGATCCGACAATATGGCTCCATTAACGCAGCAAATGTGGAGAATGCGCCGGCGGCGTCAGCAACGACAATGCTCCGCTGTTGTTTCGGCCGCCATTACAAACATTATTTTCGAGCTGAGCGGCTCTGCCTGGCTCCGCCTCTTCCGCTACGTAGACAAGATGGTGGCCGTTGAGTGCGTATAGTGTACACACTCAGCGTTTTGACCGTTATGAGTGCAACATCCGGGTCCTTTAGGTACACTTCTTTTCGCCGCGATCGGAATCGGAACACCCTGCGTACTCAAACTAAGTATAGTAAGTACGGGAAGTATGGGTATTGGAACACAGCATATATTTTCCCTTGTCTTGTGCCAGTGTGTTTGACCTCGGCACCATACCCCTTTTTCTCGTTCATGCCAGATTTCCTTGCTTTGCCTTTTTGAGTATTCCTCGCAAGAGTGATTTTTCTTTGTAGTTTGTTGTCAGTTTAGTGCTAGGATTTAGTTTCATAGTTTCTCTTGTCAGCCGTTTTTTTCCCTTCCCTTTTGGAGTGATTTTGTGTTCATTTTTATTTCTCCCCTTTAGTCTATTTCCCAGTTAATTGTAGAGTTTTGTAGATTCCTTTGTTTTCGCTATCAGGTTCGGATCCTCCCTTTTGGAGCGCCTTTTGTTTGTTTAACCTTTTATTTACTACTTAATCCCCTTCCTAGATTAGATATCAAGCCCCGTAACTTGAATTAGGACCTTTTTAGTTTTATTTATGAGCGTAGATTGTTCATAGTGCTTTTCCTCCCTCAGTGTTTTTTCTTTGTTTTTATTTTCTAGCTCAGCTTCAGGAGTTTCATAGCCTGTTTGTTTTCACCTTGTGTGGATTACTCTTGCTGCCTCCTTTGAAAATACAGAGACTATCAGTTCACCTGCTCTGCATCTGAGTCCTAATTTGAGCCAGGCCTGACATAAGCAACATATATAATAACTTTCATATATATAATAACTTTCATAATAACATACCATTCAGACAACTACAAAGATTGACAACACCAGGGAAAGGGACATTAACAGCAGGGTGGAAAAAGTATGTAGATCCCTGACTTATATACCACAGTGTGAAATACTCCACTACAAGTAAAAGTCCAGTATTCAAAACTAAGGGGAAATGAGGTAACTAGTTAGTATGATTAAATTTGTTTTCAAAATGTATTGCAAGATTCAATTTCCATTGCCTTGTAAAAATAAAAAGCATCAAGAAAACTGAGGTCATGTTGTCTGTGTTTTTGTTGAAATTTAAGGTTTGGGGAGAGTTGCATTTAACAATTGGAGGACACTGACCTCAGCTAGGTATGGCTAAACCCTAATCTAAGATCTGCCATGGTGCAGGTAAGAGTTAGTGGAAGGATGGTCAATCAGAAAACAGCAAAAAGTCTTTATAAGGGCTTACAGAGCAAAATTTGTGGTTGCTAAACTGGTTCCTCATTAGGTTGAGGATGATTCCAAATACAAGAGAGAGGAAGAGAGGAAACGCACCAAGCTGCTCTCAATTCTTTATTAGGAGCCAGTCCCCACACTGTGGTCAACAGGTGAGCAGAATAACCCTCCAATCAATTTAATTTTGTGACATTCAGATGAAATAAGTGGGAAAATGGAAATGACAGGAAGTACCAAAGAATAAGGGACTGCAACCGTTTACCATTAAGCTTTTATTGTGAAAGAATCTCTACAGTTAACCACATCGTACTGTAGACGTCTTTCCTTGTCAGGTGATAGTTTGATTGATCCATGTGGTGTAATCTGGATTGCAGAGGTCCATGAATGCAGCTGGTTCTCTACAAACATGGTCAGGGTCACCGAGGAAAGAAATGACGCCGTAAATCTTGTCTTTGTACACTGCTCCTCCACCAGAATCTCCCTGTGAGAGAGAAATATATTTTGCGCTTATTGATTTAAACTTTAATGACAGAAGGTAATTAGGAGAATACATATTGGAAGCTGTGGCAACCTACGTAACATATGTCCACGTTTGCTGTTTGGCCACAGAACCAGTGCTGATACACCTTGACTTGGTAGGCCTTTGGGAAGTGTTCCTGCAAAGTATTTTTGAGGTCTTCACAGTCGACAACTTCAACGTCTGCACAGTGAAGAGTAGGTGAGTTACCAGGTTCTAGAGAAAAGAAAAATAATTTAATAATAATTTATAAAAGCAAAAACACAATTTAACTACAAAAAAAACAACTTAATGCGAAGAATTCTTAATTAACAAAATAATTTAATGATAATAAAGTTACCATTACAGGCTACGGTATAATTACAAGAATAGATCAACCTTAATAACTTGAATAAATGATTAAATAAGAATCTCACTCCTTTCATCATTGGGGCCTCCAGCTGTGGCACCATGACCTGCGATCTCAACTCTGGAAAATACCAACAGGAACCAAGTCATGCTAGATAAATACTGTTGAAATGACGATTACATGGATACATTTTACTCTTAACTTACGATGAAAAATGGCCTTAAAACAACAGACAAATTAGTTCAGTTAGCAGGCTAAGCAGCTTGAACTTTATGCAAATCGATGCAAAACACTTTAATCCTGTTAATGATTTGCTGGGCTACAATATCAGCTCTACTAGTACTGTTTGCAGCTAAAAATAAAACTTTTTGAAGCAACTTTCAGCTGCCATGCTGCCTTTATCTTGCAATACCAAAAACTGCCATCCTTCAATCTGGTGGGAAAAATCACAGTTTACATTTGAGGACGATCTGCACAGTCTGGAAGAGCTATAGGCTGAATGTCAGTGGGACTCTGTAGCTGCAGCAGCATGATATCATGGGACCTCTTACTGGTGTTGTCTGTATAGATCACAGGCTCTGCTGTTATTTCCACTTCTTGTACTTGACCCCCTGGATGCACACTTAAATCTGCATACATAGTCCTACACACCAGAATAATGCATAATAATGCTCATTATTTATATTAGACTGTTTACACGCCGTATTAGGGTGTATATGTTTATAGTGTATAAAGGGTGATTTACTCACCTTCCTGGCTTCAAACACTGAGCTGCAGTTAAAATCCACCGGTCACTGATCAGAGAGCCACCACACAAGATGAAAGATGGACCAGCAGGAACTCTTAGTTTGACGTGATACTGACGCTCACATGGGTTACCTCCAATAATAATCCTCTGCAGATCCACCACTGTGCTCACTGTGACACCTGGAAGAGAAAGTCCTCCACCAGGTGACTTGAAGTTATTTACAGTGGTTAATTTTACTCAGTGGACTTCGTCAATCTGCCTTTGCTCAGTGTTAAAGCTAAAGGTGTCAGAAACCTACAAAAGTTAAAAATCCTCTTCCTGCAGCCCTCCCTCTCCTCTTTACTCGACTCTGATTGGTTGTTTCCCTCTGGTATGAGTGGATTCTTGCAAATACTACTGTCAGGACATAGTGAAAGATTAGATAAATATGACAAAAACATATTTCTATAATTGTTACTGAATTTAGATTTAAATGGGACACATTAAGCTCATTTTCAGGTTCATACTATGGGATTCTACTTGAACATTTGTTTATCTGCTCCGTACAAACAACCTCTATGGCAGTTATATCCATCCTGTGAAGGGGGTCCCTCCTCTGTTGCTCTCACGGAGCTCTCCTCCATTTCTTTCTCCTGTTAAAAGCATGTTTTTGTCAGGAGTTTTCCCTTATCAAAGTATCCCTTTGATGCAAATTTGCAATTTGTCATTTTTCGGCCTTAGAAGTAAAATTGCATGGTAAAAAAGACTTAAATCAAACATGTTAACAGTTTGAATGGTTGTCTGTCTCTATGTGTCAGTCCAAATCTCCAACTTTACCTCGAGATACTCAACCAGCCTGAGGAAGGATCATTTTATTTCTTCTCAAATCAGCACAAAAAACCCATCTTCAGCTGTGCTAACATAGTGCTCAGGTGGATTCACAATGTGGCGCTGGAACACAGGAGTGATGGTTGCTGACAATATATAATAGATATTCCATAAGAAAATCAGCCATTTCCAGCTTTAATAGTCATTTACCACATTAACAATCTCTACACTGTTTGTTATTAATTTTTTTTTTTTAATTGAGCTTTTCTATCAAGAATAAGGACATTTCTAAGTGACTTCAAACTTTTGAGTGGTAGTGTATGTAGATAAAGTATTTGAGTACTCACCAACCCACAGCAAAAGGAGAAGTGTGAGATGAGCCATTGCTGCTTTTCATCATTTGATAACTGTCTTTCTGTCACAACAGCAGCAGCTACCAACCACCTCATAAAGTCTTATCAACACAACCTGACTGGCTGCAGAGCTCTACACTTTTATGAAAATTTTCGCTCACTGCTCAACAGTTCCAGTCCTTTCCCTCCATAAGTTGATAGAAAATTACACAGAAATGAAATGTTCACATGTGATTGTAGTTGGAGGATAAAAACAGGCAAACTTTTCTGAAAAAGTGTCAGGGAGATTATCTTTGACTGGATGATTGTGTCTGTTCCTCTTTGACAGGGATGGTCAATTAATTTTCCCAAGGGGCCACATGAGATACTGCGAAGGCTGCAGAGGGCCGGACCACTACTCTGAACTTAATTCCGCTCAATATTAATTTCATGGCTTTATAAAATGTGGTAAATTATTTGGTTTTGAGCTGCGACTGGTAAGAATACATGTTTTGATAAGCATGTTGATGTGAAGCAAGTCAACGTTAAAAATTGTAAAAACATCAATCATTATCTCACTTTTCCATTTTTTTAAAACACAACATACATTCAAACCACAAAAACAATATAGAGCATGTATGTTATGCAGTAAAGCTGCAATTTATTGACTTCATACAACAAGCTTAAGGTGTTTTTAAAAGGTAACTCATTGATTTTGTGGGACACATTACTGTGCAGGCCCTTATGCATGCAATCGCCTTCAATATAAAAGCACTGTGGTTGTAGTAATTTCAAATTTCCACGGGCCGGACAGGAACAGCCAACTGCCCAGGTTTGCTGTAAGACTTTAGAGCACCAACCATTTGATGAATGAGGTCCTGTTCTGAGGCAAGCTGGAAGTCCTGGAGAAAGATTTGTTTGGTTGCAACAAAGACGTAATGTAATTTCAATATGTGGATAATCTTGCACATTTTAAGAGCTGGAAAGCATTTCTAATCTTGCATTTAGTTGTACACAGAAAAAGGAATGAAAACACGACTAGACGCTGTGAGGTGGACTAGTGAGAGAGTTCCCGTCCGTGTCCGGTGTGATGACGTTTAATGTCCCCGACAACCACTGTAGTCTCATTTAGCCACGTTATAAGGACATGTAAAAACTCCAAAATTCACATGTTGGGGTGTTTGCTAAGGTATGTTATTTTGTACAACAAAACATGAGCATCAAACAAAAAACCCATTTAAAATCCTCATTGAGTTTGAGAGTTATTTTGCCGTAAAATGTCTTATTGCCATTCACTTATCAAAACAGTGAGTTCAGGTGAGGCAATAATACTCTGTAATAGAGTTTTTAATGACCTTGATAGTATGTCATATTTTAATAAACAAAGCTTTGGTGCACTACAACTAACCGTGTCTCAATGACATCGTAATTTCACATCTTTATTGACTGACATTTTCTAGAGTCTGTGTTAATCTAACGGAAACATTCAGTATATTTTTGGACATATTTATAGGTCACTGTATCAGCATAATGACCTTACTTATGTGCCCCTGTTATAAACACCAAGAGTGAAGAAACACACACAGATAAATGCACATGCAGGCATACAATGCAATATCAAAGCTCAAAGTGCACCAGTTTAGTAAGCAGTAATAGTATTAGTGAATGTCTTAGAAAACACAGGACAGATTAAAAGAGCCTCAGTTAGATATGTGTCATTATTCTCTTGTATCACAGTCATGAAACAGTAAACTTTTGGAAGTTAGTACTCCTGAAGTGAAGAGTTCTGCCCCAGGTTTGGTGGAATTTTGAGAAAGTTGCCTGGATGTTTAAATAAGAAAATATTTTTGGCATAACAACCCGAAAGGAGATAATATGTCATTGTCAGAGATGTGACTGGTGCAGATTTAAATTGTGTGAAAATGTCTCTGTGTGACATTAAAAGCATAAAAACAACAATCACACTGTGAAATAATAATTTTGAATCAAATTTATTTTAAATGACAACCATGCATTAGAATAGTGATTATTGTTGAAAGAAGAGCAGGTTGTTATTTTTAGTCCCTTTGTCATTTTACAATATGTCTGTGTAACAACAAGCAAAATCAATTGAATTTACAACTTGGACAATTATTGTTGATCTTAAATGGACTAACAAATGGTAGAATATTTAAATTAAATCGATCAATTGTAATTTTAGTAAAATGGCAGGACATTTCACAGTTAACCACATCCAAAACATGGCATTATTATGGAAAAGTCACTCCTGTTATGTCATGGATCCAATCTTTGAATTTACAGACGTCCATATATGTCATATGTCGAGCACAGGCGTATTTACCAGAGACAACATGGACACCATAAATCATGCCATTGAACAACACTCCTCCACCAGAGTCACCCTGTGAGAGAGATGCATATATTGCTTTAGTCAGACTCCAATGTATTGTATTGAAATCCTCATGCTGACTGTAGAACAGATAGAAGGTTAGAAGTCATGCCTACTCACTGGACATGTATCAACTTTATCTCTCTTGGCGCAGAACACCTTCTCATATGTCAGGATCAATCCTGTGAAGTTCAGATTAAAACAGTCTCCACAGCCAAAAACATCAGCTTCAGCACACTGGAGATCAGGTGATTCATCACACACTTAGAATAGAAAAAAAAAGTGTCTTTACTGAAAAAAAGCTTCATTAACATCCACATGTACACAGAATATGAATCCACCAACAAATTAAAACAAATGTTGTAACTTACCACTGGAACCTGATTATTTATACCTATTTATTCTTTTGGTAAAATCAATCCAACCATAAATGTTATTCTTCCTTTTTAAGTACTTCATTGGTTTTCAATACATGAAGACAAACAATAATAACACAATAAATAAAGTGTATTGAGAGTGAAGCCTTTGGATTTCTCTCCACTGTTGCATGAATGAGTCATTAAATTTGGTTTGATATTTGTCAAAGTCACAATAATCCACAAGATAAATCAGTCTGAAATATTAATGTTAAAGCAACTGCAGCTTTAATGAATATTTACTTCAACATTAAAAGTTGGTTTGGGAAAATAAATCTAATGTTTCCTACAAGTGTTGATCACATCTATGCATCCAGAAACATTTAATTATATTGATATTTAAGAAATGTCTTTCATGAATGTCTCTCTTCTTTAAGAGGGTTAAACTTTCCTCTCAGTGTGTTAAGGGACAAATCTGTGTTGTATCTCCTGACATCTTTTAAGTATAAGATGACTGACAGCTACTCTAAAACATAAACTTGTGCATTGTTTTCTCAGGGAGTAATGCTTGTTCAGGCCCAGGGGCAAAAAAATAACTTCAAGCCATGATGATCACTCTGCTTCACTTTAAGGATTGTGTTCTTGTAAATATTTTTATTTTCTTTTGCCTCATTGCTCCAAACCCAACATAGTCTTTTGTTTAAAAACAAAAAAAAAGTCCCAGTAATGTACGAGAACATCCAGGTTGCCAGTTTGAGATGTACAATGTCATTAAATGATTCAAGCAATAACTCCATGTTGTCTTTTTATTAGTGCCCTTGTCTCCCTTTATGTTTCATATTGCTGAGATATAAATTATAATCTCAGTGTCAGTTATCAATATTTTTCAACTAACCATAAACTAAAATATGCCCTCTCTGAGGGGAAATTTGACCATTAGTAGCTTTTGTAGGAATTATTTGTCAAGGGATTAACAAACTAATTCCTACTTGGATTTTTTTGTATTGACATTACTTTTCTTTGAAAACAATTGTTTGAATGAATGGATGAATGATGCGTTAATGTGTCATTTCACAGTGATTACTATATTTTCATGATAACATTATGTGTCAGTAATGTTACCAAACAAAAAAAAAAAAAAACACAAAGTGTGATGAACATAGATAAAGTAAACACGGTCCATCTCACCTTTTTTACCATGAGCGTCCGGAGCTGTGGCTGCATGACCTGCTATCTGCACTACATCCTTTCTGTAAAAAAATAAAAAATAAAATAAAAAATAATTAAAACAGCATTTTATAACACTTTTCTTTGAAAAGGAAAAAAGGTTTAACATTAAATTATTAAAACAAAAAATTGTTTTCACCAATAATGGCTTTACATTTTAAATGATACCAGAGAAATGTTTCATTTTCCTCAAGTGCTGAACTTTCACACTAATTATTAAACAGGAAAGATCACAACTCACACATTGGGTTTGTTCCCACAGTCAGGAAGACGTACAGGTGTAATGCCAGTAACAGGGTCACGTAGTTTCAGCAGCATGATGTCATGGATCCTGTCATTGTTGTTGTCATCTCTGTCATCATACATGACAGCCTTTGCGATGTCCTTTGGTTTTACTTTCTTTAGTTGTATTTTCGGTTTTGGATGCACACCTACAACTGCTTTCTCAACCCTACAAATAAATAAAGGTTAAAGAGGAGGATGACTGCATTTGAATTCGATATATTGTCATATATTTTGATACTGTATACTGTACTATATTCACATTTTTAAATATAATTTTAGATACACTTTCATTGCAGAAAGAATACACCATCATGTGCAAAAAGAGAGTGAGAGTGAAAAGAGCTTCAATCAGACAATTGGGATCTGCATTTGGATTTATCACGATCCCTAAAACATCTAACATCACAGCACCACTCATGGAGCTACATGAGCTACACATCTTTGCATTAGAACAGTTAATTAAAAATGTATACTTTTCATACAGGTTATAAAAATGAAATAATAATATGATCATGATTACTTACACCTCTTAAACTATAACTGATTGCTGATTCAGGACTTTCTAGTTGACTTAATTACAACTTTACTAGTTTTAAAGTCAGTAAATCTATGTCTCTCTTACGGATGGCAGTGTGCTGCAGTCAGAATCCACTGGTTGCTGATCAAAGAACCTCCACACAGAAAGGCTCCGCTTTTATCTAGTAATTTCACATGGTACCGGCGCTCATCCTTTTTGCACGTTTCACCTCCGATGATTCTTTTCTGCAGATCCACCCACATGCTCATTGTGGCACCTGAAAGACAAGTAAGAACAGTAGTTAGAAAAACAGCTGCTGTGGAGAACAGCTAATTCACCTTGTAGAAAGTTTTCAATACACATGATGAACTGTGATAAAAGTTCTATCAGCATTCATTTGGAAGCCAAATGTTATTTTTTTAATGAACACACAAAAAACAGGTTACAGTATGCTTCAATATATTTTCTGTGAAGTATCTTGTATTTATTCACTTATCAACGTAGTATAAACCAAGAATAAAAGCAGAACAAAGAGAGGTTAAGGAAGTCTTGATCACATGGATTTCTTGGTTTGTTGTGGGGAATGGAGAGTCAGGTAAATGATCTCAGTGGACAGTGTTAAGAGCACAGAGACATCAGGTTTCTCCAGGCAAGATTAAAAATGTGCTTGCCTTAAAACTTCATACTATCTGCTGTTGAAGAGAACGGTAAGAATAGTTTTAAAAGTTCGGTACTCACCAGCCCAAAGCAAAAGGAGAAGGCTCGTCATGCCAGCCATGTCTTCAGTGATAGAAGTGTCCTCCTGCTGTAACTGTGGGCCTTTCTAAATGTGTTCACTCTGTCCTGTTGGCCCTGGAGCCACCAATCACCTCATGGAGGTTTATCAACACAACTCCATTGGCTACTGAGATCTGCACTTGATGCAAATTTCTTGATCACTTATCTAGTATCAAGGAAAATGACTCTGATGTACAAAGAAGTACTTTTTTGTCAGAATATAATATAGTGTAAAAGGTCACAACACTGAACTTACAGAAAATGGGCAGAAATGACTCAGAGTGTGCACAGGAGACCTCTCAAGCACTTTATTTGACAGTGGACCCTGAGTCCTCACTGACACATTCAGCCTACTGGTCCATGTGTGTTCCAGCAGGGCCTCTGTCTCTCTTTGGACAGGCTGAGCTACAGGTTATAGTCCCTCACACATTTTAGAGATGAATTTCTTTCTTTGCAAAGGAGCCAGTAACTGTTATGCCAGAGGCTGTTGGGTTGTAAAGCTAGATGTGTTTTACACTAAAAATCTCAATATATACAGCCAATATACAGTTGCCGTTTTGCTGGTTTTTATTTATTTATTTATTTTTACCAGTGGCAGACTCAGGCTGTCTGAGGGGCAAGCCATTGTTGACAAGAAGACTCATCTAGTGAGTTTAAAATGTTTCAGCTTGAGCAACTAATTTCTGCTCATCCTGGGGCTTCAGAAATCTACTTCATAATCATAAATGTGCAGATAAAAGAGGAAACAGAGAGAGCCTGGTGGGATTTTCCTTTTTTCCCGCTATGTCTCACTAAGAATATGGTCCAGTTGTGGACATTGACATGTGGATAACAACAAAGAGTTGACAAATCCATGACAGGTTCCTTTTTTGCCCTCTTGTGTAGTGTTAAGGGTATTTTATTTCTAAATACGCAATTTTATTGATTTTTTTATCTATCTTGAGTGGAAAGGATTATTCATATGAAGCAGAACTTTTTTTGTAAACGGATGAAATGTTCAAAAAAATGTTGGATTCCCTAAATGAGGGGAGGGGATATTGCTGACCTGCAGTACATTTACTCAAATACTTTACTGCTTTAATTGAGTATTTTAATCTTATTGAGCTTCATACTTTAACTCCACTACATTTTAAAGGCAAATAATATTGTACATTTCAGGTCGAGATTCAACATGAAAGACATGATCAAAAAACTGATAAACAATAAATAAAATAATACAAAATAAGCTGATAAATAAACACATTTAAAAAACAATAGTAAAATAAAACAATAGTATATTAAGTAGTTCAACTTAACCCTACTCTGACAACATTTAAATGCTGCTGATATAAATGCATCAATAATAATAATCCAATATATTTGGCATTTATAAAACACCGTCTGCATGACAGATATTTTGACTTTAAGTACATTTTAATGCTGATACTTTTGTACTTTTACTTCAGTATTTTTTTATTGCAGGATTTTTACTTGTAATGGTGTGTGTGTGTGTGTGTGTGTGTGTGTGCGTGTGTGTGAGAGTGTATGAGGGGCATTTTATGCCAGCACACTATACTAAAACGCGTGTACAGCGCCTATGCGATGACATCAAACGTCTAACGTGCGCGTGTAAATTCCATTCACTTTCAATGGACAGACAGGCGTCACGTAGGCGTCACGCAGACGCTGTACACGCGTTGTTGCACATACGCCTACGTGACGGCTGCGTGACGGGTGAACTACGCCTCAAATACGTGACATGAAGACCCGCGTGACTGTTAAGTACAATTCTACATAGGCGTACAGACACGCGTATTGCGAGTACACCTGATAACATGGGTGACGGGTGAAAAGTGCCACCAGCGAACGTAGCGGACGCCTGTGTGTGTGTAACGCGTGTAAGCCTATAACAGTTCAGCTGTTACACAGAGTCTCAGCTTCATATGGTATTGTTTATAAGAAAGCACAACTTATAGATGAAGAGAAAGACTATCTCGTACTTACCAGATAAACTTAACGTTTTTCCGGCCAAAACCGGAGGCTTAATTAGCCTGTTTTAGGAGTGAAAGTCAGCAAAATGCAGCTTAAACAAAATGTTTTACCTCATTAGTTAACTACGAATGTCTGTAAAACATAATGGGACTGTGCATAAGTGCCGAATTGGGTTAAACAGTGTAGATATAAGGTCCGATGGAATCATATTGTGAACGGACTGCTGTCCACATGGCTACTGAATATTCATTAGATAGGTCCGCATGGCTACTTAATATTCAGGGTGACAGCGATTACGGCTTCTGCAGGCAGGTAAACCTACCTAATTACAGCTGGTGCGTAATGAACTGTGTGTCCGCGCGCGAAGCTGGGAACTGGCTGTGAGCGTTGCACTTTACTATTAGCCTACTATTTTTAAGTAGCTGAAATTATTTTAATTATCCCTTTCACCCTTGCTATCATTAAATATCAATTCGATATCATTCAAACCTAGAGAGAGAGAGAGAGAGAGAGAGAGAGAGAGAGAGAGAGAGAGATTTCGTTAACAAGAAAATAAAAACTGGCCTGAAAATAATAGAAATATCCTGACAGCTCTGTGGGGGCTTGGAGTTCATCTGTAAGTTGTGCTTTCTTATAAACAATACCATATGAAGCTGAGACTCTGTGTAACAGCTGAACTGTTACACTGAGTAACACACTGTTAACGTACACGCGTTACACACACACACAGGCGTCCACTACGTTCGCTCGTGGCACTTTTCACCCGTCACCCATGTCATCTGGTGTACTCGCAATACGCGTGTCTGTAAGCACGCCTATTAATCAGACTTTATGCTGGCACAGGCGACGCATTCTAGGCGTTTAAGTATAGTGTGCTGGCATAAAATACCCCTCATAGAGAGTGTGTGTGTGTGTGTGTGTGTGTGTGTGTGTGTGTGTGTGTGTGTGTGGAGGGTTTGGGGGTGGAGGCAGCTGTCAGATCTCTCTGTGCACACAGAGGGAGCTCTGCAACACGACAGTTCTCACTAACCTCAACTGGACTCGGATGCAAAAACACCAGAGACTCTGTGAATAGCAGTAGGTTTTTATTATTTTATTGATATGCTTTTAAATGTGTGATCGCTGGCTCTTTGTGTCTTCTGTCTTCCTTTATGTCAGTCAATGCTGTAAAATATGTCGTTGGCTTATCGAAACAGAGGCGCTCACTCTCTGTTTGCCTTATAGTGAGATAGTTCAACGTCTTGTCATAAACGAAACTTTGGCACATTATTCTGCTCTTGTCCGTGTGGTGATTGTAGTCAAAAGTCAATTTAAATGTCATTATCTTAGTTTAATTTTACACACGGACCTTTGTGTGGCCTGACGTTTAGAAATTGCTGCTCATTTAATAGTGAAATTGTATTTTATTATCATATATTTGGCTTCTTGCTGCTTCTAACAGTATTGGGATCTTGTCCTTCTAAAATATATCCACACATGTATCTCTGTTGTTATTCATTGGCTGGATAAGTTTTGATTATATGTGAAGAAACTCTTTCTTTCTGTCTGTCTGCCTTTCTCTCTCTCTCTCTCTCGCTCTCTCTCACACACACACACACACACACACATACACAGCGCACACACACAATGCAAATGCTAAAAATAAATAAAGACAATACTTACATTTCAATTATTAACCATAGAATGGAAGTTAAATTACTTATATAAATTAATTTCATGGGACATTATAGATTTTTTTTACAGTATTGTTCAATTGCTTAATGGTCTTGAATGTTACATTACAGTGAATTCTCTGTTAAAATACAAAAAATACAAATCATACTGCTGGATGTAAAACTTAAACAACTTTCTGTTTTCATACAGTAAAACTTAAAATTTATTGTAAAAAGAAATGTGGTAAAAATTCTGGCAGCAAAAACACTTGAAGTCATATTAAAGAAAATATATATATATTTAAATAGCTTATTATATTGACTGGATAATATTCATATTTTAAGAATATAAGAAATTATCTGTAAATAACTTCAACAGCTGTCATTTGATGTAAGTGTTTAGCGGCTTTTGCTGCCAGAATTTTTACCTGTTTTCTTCTTCTTTTTTCTTCTTCTTTTTTTTACTCTTCTTTTTATACAGTCTAGTAGTAGTAGTTGTAGTTGTAGTAGTGGAAGCATTATAACAAATATTTTCTGTTGCACAACTTATTTGCGTCTAGCTTGACCTAATGTTTGCTTTTTTCTTGTGAAATATCCGATTCACTGACCCTTGAATGCCTTTACAAATCATTCAAACTAAACAATTTGAGAAGGAAAACACCCTCTAAAGTCATAAGGGGTCAGGATTAAATATTCATTTGTTTCAAGGGTTCACAAAACAAAAATGGTTGGGAAGCACCTAAATGACAGATGACAGAGAAGGGAATGGAGAGATGATAATAAGGGAAAGAGAAGATTAGAAGGAAAGAAGAATGGAAGAGATGACATGAATAGAGACAAAAGGGAGGGAAGCAGAAAAGATGGGAAGGAAGAGGAGGAGAGAGAGAAAAGCATCAGAATATTTTTTAATACTGTTAGGGCTAATGTTGAAGAAACACACTGAGCACATGCTGAATATCCAGTATCTTAACGTGTCTCTTATTTCCTCAGTTTGGCCCTGTTAGTAAAGTCTTGCTGCTGGAATTGACATATCAGTCAATTGAGTATGTGATAATCAAACCACTTGTGACCTGTCTGTCTCTTTCTCTCTCTGTATCTGTCTGGGGAAACACAGTAGCTTTTTATTTAATTGGCAAACATCCACTCTAATGTAGCTTTTAGGCTTTTTATTTTATTCTGTTTATCTGGCCAATTTGGTCTATAATTACATGCATTAGTTCGGACTGCGTGGGAAGACGAGCTAATTGTAGTTAATACTGTGTTCAGAGGGACCGAGCGTGTCGTTGCAAGTCAATACAACATTAATACATGGATTTTTACCTTTCCTTAGAAAGTTTGTGTTCTCTGTGGGTGCTGCGGAGTCATCATCATGTTCTTACCTCTAAGCCCTCAATCAGGATAAAGGGACTCATTTGCATGTGAGCACACCTCCGTACGCTTTGTGTGTATGCATATGTGAATATTTGCACACGTGTGGCTCGTAAAAGGCAAACCGCGTTCAAAAAACATTCAGCGAGTGAGTTCGTGTTCGCACGTCCGCATGTGCATGACGAGATTGTAGGAGTATTGATCAAATTCAGGCTAATCTGTGAGCTCTTGTCAGTCTTTGTAATGAAAAGTGTGGAGGCAGAGATGTGTGTGTGTGTGTGTGTGTGTGTGTGTGTGTAGGGGGGATGTAGACCTGATCCATTGCTGCAAATCCGTTAATTGAACGGCAGCAGAGGAAGCAGACCCCCGCGGGGAATAAGACTGATGGATCGTCAATTAGCTGATGCTGTATCTCTCTTAGAATTACACCTTCTAAAGTGGATTCATTCGGGAAACACAATGCAAGACAATAATCTGTGCAGTGCCACTGTTCACCTACAGGATAAGATCACCTTTTTTTTTTTTTAGCATAATTTATACCTGTGTTGTTCCTTTAACTGGCATTTTCCATTTCCCTCAATGTTTTGTACTGTTTTTTAAATTTTTAGCAAAAATTATAACTTTTATTGGTACCCTTTAATACGAGTAAAGCTGTTTATTTCATATAAATGTCTGGATTCAGGCCAGACATTGTCCCAAGCTGCTCTATCACTCAGCGCAACATTTATTGCACGTCTGTCTGTCCTGGGAGAGGAGTTGCTCCCCCTGAGGTTTCTTCCATTTATTATCCATTTTACTGTTTATTAGGGGGGAGTTTTTCATTATCTGCAGCAAGGGTTGAAAAGGACAGAGGGTGTTGTTTGCTGTACTGATTGTAAAGCCCCTAAGGCAAATTTTTGAATTGTGATATTGGGCTGTATGAAAAACAAAATTTCTCACAGTCAGCACATTTCTCTCAGGTGTGTTTTCACCAACTAGAAATACTTAGATTATTTTAGGTGATGACTGCTGCCTCTGTACACTGTGTGGTTTACCTTGCTGCCTCATAATTTGGTCAAAAAGAGCTGCGTCTTTTGCCATTCCTTGAATATGTCTAACGATTTCAACACCTGCCTTTTAATCTCTGCGTGTGAATTACTCTTCTCTTTCACCCTTGGATGTTTGTTCTCTTCATGTCAGCCACATGGCAGAAACATCACTCACACACTGTGAATTCTCCAGGCAATGACTGACTGGCAAATTGGCTCAAACAGACATTAAACAGACTTGGGAGCAGGCAGGATAAAGTCCCTTTAATGTCCGGTTTAACAGATTCGGACGTTTGTGTTCTCACATCCAGCTCCTCCGGGTAATGTCCAGATACGATCATGGTTGTTGTCCATGTGTGAAAGGGCCTCAAGATTACAGCCACCCCTGCAGCTCTGTTAGGTCCTGCTGAAGGTAAATACACCAGTTTGCCAACATGCTCCCAATGATAATGTCCACCATGTATTTGAGGCTAATCTTAAAATTAGCACTTAACTCAAAGCACACATGAGGCTGATGGGAAGGTTATTAGTTTTGCAGTGTTGAACAAAAGGACAAGATATTTTTTGACTTGATGGTGGTACGAGATGAAAGGATAAAGGACCACAAAATTTATAAAAAATTGCCCCAAGGAGGTTCAAAAAAATATATTTTTTAATAGTTGGATATTTTTAAACAACCACCGACAATTTTCTCACCCTTTGTGTCGCTTGTTTCTGTGTAGAATAAATATTTCAATATGCATCTCTCTGATCTTTGCTTTAGAAGGGGAGAACATCAATGAGCAACAGATTTGAACAACATGGACACACAAATCCACTTCTCAAAACATATACAGTTTGATTATTTCAGAAGATAATCCTTTAACGGTCCCACAATGGGAACATTTCCAAAACTGTAACTATTCTTGTTTATTGGATTTATTTTTCTGAGGTTAAAAATGTATTTTTCTTGGTCTGATATGGCCTCTTACTGCAAGCTTAAATGTTACACCATGTTATTAGCAGACACCAGCAGTTATATGAGTGCCACATGATGCAAATTCACAGATACATGAGTTTGTTTCAGGATCTAGCATGTGTGTGTGTGTGTGTGTGTGTGTGTGTGTGTGTGTGTGGAGGTAATGTTTTGTGTCCTGTAGCACTTTTTGGGGAGTTATTGTTAAAGCATCTGAAGTAAGGGGGGTAGATGATGAAAAAGTCCTCCAAAACTCAGTAAAATTAACAGAGTGGGCAAAAGCACTTAACTGCCACAAAATGTTTACTAAAATGCCATGCAAATTCATTCCAAGTGTCAGAAAAGGTCTCCAAAAGGGACAGACTTTTAATTACAAACCCGATAGAATGAAAAAAGAAACAATGGAAATGCCCTAAATTGCACTTATCGAAGCAATAACAATTATTTGAGCAATCAGCACAAATTCATTAGACTGGCTAAACATTAACAAGACGGGCATTTGTTTTGACGGTGACCTCGTTGTCGCTCGATCACATCAGCAGGTTGTTTGCACTAAGCTATGGCTCTAACTGTTATGAGGTAATTATACAGGCATCAATGGAGTTTTTAGTGAGGAGGAAGCGGCTCTTCACCCACAGTATCAACCATGTAATCATGAAGAGGCCTCTCGTGCGCGAAGAGACAACAATGCTGTCGATGTAACACCACCTACTGCTTTTAGCCATTGAAATGTATTCAGAGGCTGAGTGGTTGGTAGTAAAAAAATCTGTTCAGAATGGGTTTGACCTCTTCTCTATCCGCATGAGAGGTTTATCAGGTACCAAAAATGTGAGCTCAATATACAATGGGTTACTTTTCACGCTCAAGATCTCCAACCTAAATGACAGAATAGACCATTTGTCAATACCACCCATAATGACACATATAAGCGATTGTCAAAATGACCCATATGAGTGTTTCATGGCTCAGCAGAGCTTTATAAAAATGGCACACACGTCATTATACATACATGTACACTTCGCGGTTTGTAAAAAAGGCTGCAGTTTCTGTGAATTTATGCTACAAAACTACTGACCTAGGTTTAGGACAAAAAACGTCCTAGTAAGGCATTATAAAATACAGTTTAAACAGTAAATAAATGTTCGTAATGCCGGAAGTAGTTATGAGAGTGACGTAAGCCACAGAAGTTAGGTCAACAACGGAAGTCATTTACTTTTGTTTTCACACGGGACACAAACCCCGTTCTTCTGGGTGAAAGTCTGACGTTTGTTTGACCCTTCCACCTCCCTTTCCTCCCGATTGTGACATCTGCCATTTAAACTCTGAATTGAAAGAGTAGCTTTTCACCTTAGGGCGTTCATAGTGATCCCGCGTGATATTGGTGCCCCTTTAGTGCAGTCTGGCGTCACAGAACGAGGTGGGAAGGGACGATAGTGACATGCGACAGAGCAGCAGCAGTGCAGTGCGTTACAGAGCCGTAAATGTCCCGGCATGAAGCTGCACTATTAAAGGGGCTATTAATACTACATCAGCAAGATGGTGGCAGAACACAGTCTAAAAACGTAAATATGAGTTGTATTTTGCTGCCGGTGCAAACGCCCTATATTGAGGTTTTTGAGGGGAGACCAGTCGAAAAGCCTAGTGCAAAATTTCTATAAAAACCCAGCTGTAGCAGTGTGAATGGTAAAGAAGACACTAAACTTTAAATTATGAAATAATATCCAGATGGGGGCTTGAAAGTAGGCTTTTAAAAATTTGCATGGCTAGCTTGAGACAGAAAGGTTGATTTTGTGTGCATGATGGCTGCCAGCCTTGCACGTTATCAGAAATGAATGCTATGCGTCAAAATGCAATGTGCACGTAAACAGTAGAGCAGCAATCATCAACTGGTGACCCACGGGCCACATGCAGACCAACAGAGCTTCCAGCCTGACCTGCAGAATAATAGTCTAATGACTTCAGAAAATGTGAGGAGGGGAAAAAATGCTGTCTGGTATTTGATGATGTTTTGGTAATCAGTTTTTAACCATCACTCCTCAGTGAACTGCCTCCTTGGCGAAAGCCTGAGAGCATTTTCTACTTAAATATCTAGTTATCATTATGGATTTCCCAGGTTTTATTGGAGTCTTGACATTAGTTGTGTGTTTCCACTAATGTCAAACGTCGAATTTTGAAGCAAAATTTTAAAATGTTACATTAAAAAAATCGCGACTTAGGGACGTTTCCATCAACTGGTTTAGAGCAAATAAACATACTTTTGTCAGAAGATCGCAGTGTAATGTGTTGCTGTAGGCTAATCCGTCAGTAAACGGTACAAGAAGAAGAGGTTGTGCGATTTTCTTTATTTGAAAGTCCGGCAGCCACACTGCTTGGAAAAAGTCGGGCCCTTGGACAAATGTAGTTGATGACCCCTGCAGGAGAGGCTGTGAAGGAGTAGTTCTATCTTGATCTCAAAATCAACAACATAGCAAAACTTGCCAGTTGTCTACTATTAGAAAACAAGTATATCTCGTGCCCTACTGTTGGTGTTAAGTGAACACAAAGCATATCCTAAAATATGTGATGGCTGGAGACACAGACTTAGTCTCCCATTTATTTTTATACAAATCGGAAGAGTCACATCCCTGTCAGTTGTCCTCTTTCCTTGACTTGTCCTCTTACCTTGACTTGTCCTCTTACCTTGCCTTGTCCTCGGGCAAGTATCAAGTGTCATATTTAGCAGTGACACACAAAATTCAGCTCTTAAATGTTTGGTGGGATTCACCTTTAATACATAAAATTCACATCATAATAATAACCCGTGAATGTTTTTATTAACCCGCTTGCCACAGGTTATGTTTACAACTGTTTTGTGTGTCCCATTTGGTTTTTACCTCATCACATGAATAAAATTCCATGCAATTTAGGTGTTCCAGACAAAAATAAAAATTTTTAATGCATTTGGGTAACATTTTCTTACTTAGGTGGTTTACTGTGGTCATGTTACAAGAGATATTCTGGCATAAAATAATGCACAATGGCAACTTTTAAAAATGAAGGAGTTAGACATCCCAAGAACCTTAATCAATAAAACTTGATTGTCTTACAGTGAAACAAGCTGTAAATGTTGTGTCTTTAATGTGCAAGGAAACAGGGCAAAAAAATGGAGGAAACATGGGCCAGCCACACATGGGCCGTCAGACCCAAAACCCCCCAAATCCATTTTTCAAGAGAAATAAACAGGAACAAAAGAAAACACCACAAGCAGGCTTTGAATCCCTTCTCCGCCAGCCCTTCTTAGGCCGCGTTCAGACTGCAGGCGAATCTGATTCAAATCAGATTCCTACTCAAATCCGATTTGTAAGGCTGACTGTCCACACTGTTTTTAGCAAGTGTCCAAATCGGATATGGCTCTGTTCAGACTGTGCCACATTATCGACTGATCTGACAGGTTGCCATAGTAATGGCATCATGGCGTCAGACGTCATATAATTGCGACAAGAACAACAACAACAAACATGATGGAGGCAGGTCACCGCAGTATATTGGCCTTATCACTGTCCAGTAGAGGTGCAGAACATCTCAGACGCACTAGGGGAGAAACCGGGCGGATGGACGCCCCCGTCGGGCCCGCATCAGTTGGGCGCGGCTGCCGGTGGACACCTCGTCTCCGCGCTGCCGGCGCTACGCATTGAGTGACTTCACGGACAGTCAAAACCGATCTGAGTGTTTGGAGCGGTTCAGACTGAGACGCATCTGTCCAAATGCGATCTGAAACTACCTCCCAAAGGTGGTTTCGATACGGTTCGCAAAAAATCGGATTTCATGTGATTTGTGACTGTTCAGACTTCAAAAGAGCCATCCAGTTCCAATCTGGATGGGCTAAAAATCAGATTTTGGCTGGCAGTCTGAACGAGGCCTTAAATACAGGGCAAGGCCAATCACCTGATCAGGAGCACCTGAGAGAGTGAGAAAGAATAACAGAGAGAGGAGAAGAATTGGCACTGGTACAGGTGGCTGGAAAACCACTGGGTTATTAGGGGGAAATGGGATGCAGGTGAGCAGGTGGCAGGTGGCAGGAGAAGGTCAGGTAACTGAAGGGCTGATGAGGAAAGTGGAAGCAGGTGTGTAGATGGGTGGTAGTCAGGTGATGTGGAAACGAGGGAAAGTCAGAGGACATCTGGTGGATGGATGGAAAATGGCAATAAAGGGACCTGGGGAATGTGGTGAGAGAAGAGAGACAGACACCATGACACCACCTCATGACATTAGCATTGATTTAAGTCTTGTTTGTGTTTAACTGGCAAATTTTTGTCCAGTATTCACTCTTCTTTTAGCTCTTATGTTGGTTTCCACTAAGTCCTGAAAAAAATACAGGGTGTCTATAAAATCTCTTTACAATTTAATGCAATTGATTAGATATCTTAATCAGATTTGTTGTATATACTCAGTGGTTATCAAAGTTTTTAATCACATTTGTGTATTTCAGGTATCCTGTTGATGAAATAGGTAGTGGTAAATGAACCCCTATAAAAATGGCTACTCGTCAAGAGAAGGCTCGATGTGTATCATGGTTTACTGAAACAAAATCGGATACGCAGACTCAGTTACACTACAGCTCTAAAGCCCTTTACATATCCACAAGTTCTTGAGGTGGCAGGAACAAGAAAAAAGTTATTTCTGGCCAGGACATTTCATACTTCAAATTCTAATTCAATTCAATCAAAAGGAACAAAATGACATCATTCTGTTCTTGAAGCCCTGGAAGAGAGAACACATTTCTCTGTTCTTGCAGAGTATGTATTAGCCATAAGTGTGGAAAAGTTCCACCATCACGTACATCAATTTGTGCATGGCACAAGAAATGTATGGAGACAGGGACAGTGTTGGATAAAAAGGAGTGGAAGACCCAAACCCTAACCTACAAATGGTACCCATGTAGAGATGTATTCAAAAACTCAATATCTACTCCTCCTTTTGTAATAATTTCCACATATTTGTCCGTTCATTTGCTCTTATAATACATTTTTTAAGTTGTAAAGAGACTTTACGGACAACCTATATAATACTGTGCATGTATCTGACAGCCTGCAGTTTGGACCTGCAGCGTTGGGTGTTTGTCACAGTGATCAACCCTTTTTGCATTACACATAACTGACTATGTTACATTAAAAATAGCTATGGAGGAAATCTTGTTATAACAATTGGAATAATAAGACATTTAAAATGACGCAGCATCCATTAGATTGGAAAATAGCTTAAAATGTTTCCACCTACACCTTCAGAAGTGGCACCCACTCTGTTTGAGTGCAAACTGTGAGCTGTCTGTGTCATTTAATTGAAGAATAACAAAACAACTCCCACTCTACCTGTGCCATTTTAAACCAACCTTTGAGCTTCAATTTTTCCATTTGTGTTCGGCAAGATTTAACAGAAAGCTCATGTAAATGTTCACTTTGGAATACATTTCTTGTGTAAAATAATCATTGCAATTTAGACTCTTGCAGTTTATAGCTGATACTGAAAATGTTGACTATTAATAGGCCCCAACAGCGAGAGAAAAGAAAAGTACAATAGTATAAAACCAGTGGCATTAAGGTTTCACTGATGTCTCTGCACCTACAGTATCTGCACCAATGCAAAGACCCCCACACATACACTCACACACATACACAATGCATACAATATATGCCATTGTTGCCTTTGTATGTGAATGCAAAGACCCCAAGCTCTTCAATCAGTGTTCATTTTCCCTCTCTTGTTTGTTTTTTTCATTGGCTCGTTACACGGCCTTTTGGGCCTTGTCTTGACCCTACATCGCCATAGCAACATCTCCCAGGAAGTTTTCTCAGAGCCGACCACAGAACAGCAGACAAAAGAGTTGATGCCCTCCTGGAAGACAGATTGTCTGTCTGCTCTATTGTGTGCGTCTGAGATTAGATTGGCAGGTGTTGTGCAGCACATCCTGGAAACCAAGAGCACATGGCGGAGTGTGCGTGCAATTAAACGAGCTCTCTAATGTGCCTGCAGTAGGACATTTAGTGACGATAAATATGTCTTTGCACTATAATCTCTGAAAAAAAAACTCATGTTCTTGTAAGCACATATAATTTAGATTGTTATGTTGCACACTTCAGCTCCTTCTGCAACCATTCAAGGTGATAATTTTCTTCTTCTTGATTATACCAGCTGGTCCAGAGACTCAGGTCATTTGGTAATAAAGCTGCATCTTTATCCTCCAAGCTGGCATTGTTATGATTTATGATCTGCAGAAATCCACAGCCTGCTCTGCAAATTTAGATGTATCTTTTGTACTTTGTACATGCTCCTTATGCATATTTAAGTACTACGCAAAAGCTGTTTTTTTACAACGGACGTTTTTATTTTTGAAAGGATGAAAAGAGACTTCCTGTCGTGTGTGAGATAGTGAGATAAAACTGTAAAGATAACGTCAAGGAGTTCAATGTTTTATGTTTTAGCCCCCAAAGAGGCATGAGACTAGTTTTCCCAGCAATCTTGCTTATGTAAGTGGATTTTTTTGTTTAAATAAGATAAAATAAACCTAGTAATTCATGCTAACAAGGTTTGAAACAGTAAGCTAGTTTTGCTCATGTGTTTCAGTTCAGTGATACTGATACGCAGTCAAAGATAAAATTAAAATAAAAGAAATATACAGATCAATTTATGATTCCACATGATCGACCAAATTCTTAATGACCATTTATCGATCATCAATTAATTATTCACATCCCCAGTCTGTGTAGTATTTGACAGAAGGCCAGTGAAGCTGCTGTAGTACTGGAGTGATGTGACAGGTGGAGGGAGTTCTGGTGTACTGGTCTACAGTAATCGAGAAGATTGAATATGGACCATACACATATAGTATGTTTTTTAAGATTGGACTGGGCACTTTAGAGCTCAGAAAATGCATATAATGGACTACAGCAATAATACTGTATATGAGTCATGTTCTCATACATTTGACATCCCACACACCATTGTACGAGTCACCATTACATAGAAACACGCTGTATGTGTCCACTGCCCGAGTCCATATGGCCATATGTCCAAAAAGTCATTTATAATGCATACAGTAATCACAGAACAATGTTATGAACCTTTTTGATGGATTCCTGTGATATGCGCATTTGAAATAGATGTGCCTTGTAAGCCCATGTGGAATGGGGACTTTATATAATTTATTTATGACAGCTGAATTAATTCACCTGCTGTACAAAGCTCCTCCTGATATCAGAATTGTCAACTCCTTCTCCATCTTCGACCCGACATTTCTTCCACTCTAACCCATTTCCCTGGGGGAAGGGATCAGTCGAAACCTGATGAATTTAATGTTATTTTTAGTTAACGCTGATGGGTTGCTATGCCAACATACTGGTTGTGCTGGGGGTGGGGGATGGGGGAGCAGGAGGTCAACTCGTCAGGCTTGCTACATAGAGAGGGCGGGTGCAAAGGTCTGGACCCTATTTTATATTATATGCTTGCAAAATCAGCTTAATTTACATTGATTTGTTTTTTTATATATTGCGTGGCAATATTGTTTTTTTCTGGAAGCTGTACGGTCGTTTTTACAGATATACTGGTATCATATGAAACTAGAAGATCAAAGGAATCTAAAGGCACCATGTGCATCATGATATCGTGTTGTGAAGTTGTCAAAATAACGCTGCAAAGTTACAATGGTTTTAGCTATATGCTAAAGACACTGGAACCCAACTGTGGGACTCCATCGTGACATTATTTCACAGACACAGCAGTATCGAAGTTAGTCAGAGCAGTGAAGCTTAAATTTGAGGGAAGTTTGTGAAAATGCTGAAGTTGTCGTTGTCGTCCATACATGTTTGATATCAGTTCAGTTCAGTTTGACTGAATACTTTGTTGGTCAGTCTGTGGGTTTGACTCTCATTGTGGAGAAATAAAAAGACTGAAGTGAAGACTCATATTTGATAAAACAATTCTTTATTGAATTTAATATTGTGGACACAAAATGCAGTTATGCAGCTAAACAGTTAAATTGCAATATATTATATTTTAAAATGCTTAAAATTGCAATAAAATCGTATTGTGGGGCCTCTGGTGATTCACACCTCTACTAAATAGGCTTTAATTGGTGCCTTTCCTCAAATTTATTGAGATTATATATATATATATATATATATATATATATATATATATATATAATTTTATCTGGTGTTTCCTCACTGTAAATTGATGACATGTTTTTACTGTGCAGGCTTTTAATTTTACTTGAATGTTGTTGTTACTACCAGTATTAATCATTAATGTATTCCTTGCTTGGATTGTGGGCGGGCTATTGTGTGTGAAGAACTTTGTGTTACATGTTACTTGTATGAAAAGTGCTACACAAGTAAAGTTTGATTGATAGATGTCAGAAATAATATTTTGTCCCCGATTAAAAAAAAAAAGGCTTTAAATGCTCATAAACACCACTGAATCAGACTGTATCCTGTGCTCATACCAAGAAACTAAATGTTAAGATAAATCTAAAATTGCAAAACAATATTGTATGTTTATTGGAGTATGTGATTGTGTACTTCCATATTTTACTTGAAGCTTTAAGTGGCTCTGGCTATCTCACACTTGCAGAGAAAACACTTTCCTCTGGTATTTACATTCAGTAATGGAGGCCCTGACCTCTGAATACTGGCTCATATATTCAGCCCAGAATAAAAAAAAAGAAACATCTCACAAGAGGAATAAGGGAGATTCATATGTATCAAGATTTACCATGAAGCTCATGTTTTCCCCCCTTATTAAAGCCTTTACTATATATAAAAAATAATTGTTTAATTAAACACACAGATTAATATTCCTCTTTGTCTGTTGATGTTGAAGACTTTTATTTTTTTAATTTTTATTCCTCCCACTCTCTGTCTGTTGCACTGAAAATGAATCTTCCTGCCTTTTCCCCCTCTTCTCTTCCCATTATCCTCACGTCAGCATTAATGCATTTAAGTCAGGGCTGTGGAGGACATGCCTGTTATTTTTTTTCTCCATAGGTCAGTACATTTTGTCCCTCACAGACCACCAATTATTAGCCATCGCTGTGAGGGGTGAGGGTGTGCCTGCGTGCGCCGTGGCAGTTATTAAGAAGCCAGGATGGCTTCATAAACAAGTCTTGTACTAATAGAACTAAACACGATATGTTTTTGTTCCGGTGCAGGCTTGTTTTTGTTGTGACGGAAGAAGAGACGTCAGGTTGATTAGTAGCTTAGTATTCTACAAGCTTCACTGGTGTGAGATCGGACCAAAGTTTGGAAACTTTTGACCGTCCATACCATCAGCAAAAGCAGACATTTTGAAAGCACACTTACCCTGATTTTTTTAATCTATTTTTTTATATTCTTATGTCATCTTTTTTCCCTTGATGTAAACATTGTATAACTTCTACAGTTATAGGTATGGTATGTCTACAGACATATTTACATTACAGCGAGGCTCTTATTCTGTGCATTGTAGGGCTGTAGTAAAGACTAACTTAATCAAGTCAAAGTCAAGTACAAGACCAGGTCCATTTGAGTCCAAATCAGGTCCAAGTCCAAAGGCAGTATAGACAAAGTCATGAAACAGCAAATCGGGAAAAATCCCTTTCTAGTGCTTATATAGGTCATAAGCTGATCCCAAATAAGCAGCCAGAAACAGTTTGATAAGTAGTTGAGCGCAAGACTGCAAGACTGTAAGACTAGAGACGAGTCCAACAAGATCAAGATCAAAAAAATGGTCTTGAAACCAAACTCAAGAAGGAGACTGGACTTGAGTACTTCAGCCCTGGTTCATTGGTTGGCATAGTAGTTAATGCTCTGGAATTCCTGGTGGTACTGAATGTTAAGTTCAACTGTGATCAACAATATTTGGATGCATCCAGAAAGGACAGCGTAGCTCGGGTCAAAGTGCGAACTGTCAGCACCAGTGACGTGCAGTAAGGTTAATGGCTGGGGAGGCACTGACTCCATCAGAATCAGACTTACAAATATATGAACCAAACAGAGAAGATTATTTACCATTTGATCAGTAGCAGTTACAAACTGTGACGCACATTTAATAAAAAAAATTAAAAAAATTACCCTTACTTATAAATGAAGTCCATGCGCTGAGCCTGTTATTTCTTTGGAGAAGTCTTCCATGTCTTCTTTCAGTTTCCAAAATCTGTCATTAACTCTTCAGCTGAGGAGTTGCATAAGAATCTCTTGAGAAAAAGTTGCAAGATGTCCACACATTATAGACTAAAAAATATGTCATATATTTGAACTCAAACAGACCTGTAAATGTACTTCACTGCACCTTTAATGATTAATATAAGTCAAAATTTGCTAAATTTACTAACTTTGTGTTGTCTTGTAGGGCCGTTGACCTGTCACTGATGGGATCTCATCATCTTTTGTTGCCTCATCTTCCTTAAAGCCTCCATGGAGCTCATCCAGGCCACCCAGGTGCCCCAGGAAGCCCCTACAGCTACCTGGAGTAATAACTCCATTCCCCCGTACTCCCATTTCCTGCTCCTCTCCACTCCTTCTGAATCGCTCCTCGGCTCTACCTCCACCGACGGCTCTTTCCTCTTAAACAACACTTGCCAGAACTGCACCAAACCAGAACCTGGACCCCTCCCCGGCTTGGCTGGAATCTTCATCCCTCTCATCTACGGTATAGTGTGTGTTGTCGGCCTCATAGGGAACACGCTGGTCATCCACGTCATTGTGAACTACACCAAGAATGAGTCAGTCACCAACATATACATCCTGAACTTAGCTATTGCTGACGAGCTCTTCATGTTGGGGCTGCCCTTCCTGGCGGTGCAGAACGCTCTGCTCTCTTGGCCCTTCGGCTCTCTAATGTGCCGCGTGGTCATGACAGTGGACGCCATCAACCAGTTCACCAGCATCTTCTGCCTGACCGTGATGTCAGTGGACCGTTACCTGGCCGTGGTGCATCCCATCCGCTCCTTCTGGTGGCGGCGCCCCCGTGTGGCCAAAGCCATCAGTGCCACAGTTTGGGCGGGGTCCTTCGTGGTGGTACTGCCGGTGGTGGTGTTCGCCGACGTGCTGAAGGACGATGGGAACTGCAGCATTGTGTGGCCCGAGCCGGCAGAAGTGTGGAAAACGTCTTTCATCGTGTATACGTGCACCGTGGGCTTCTTCTGCCCCCTGCTGGTCATCTGCTTGTGCTACCTGCTGATCGTCATCAAGGTACAGCAACACCACATTCTGTATTCCTAGTTCTTTAAGGCTAAAAAACATAAAAAGATGGAATTCTTAATGTAACAATCATATTTACAGTGGCAAGAAAAAGTGTGTGAACCCTTCGAAGTTACTTCGTTTTCTGCATTAAGCTGTCAAAAATGTGATCTGATCTGCATCACAGTCCTAAGTATAATGTGATGTGTATAGAAGAAAAGGACAGAGAACATTTTTTTTTTAATACAGTCAAAAGTATCTTAGAAATGGAAAGAATAACCCATAGAATCAAATCAAGAAAAAGAATATTTGAAGCCATGGAATAAATGGATTCGATATGTTAATCACAATTAAAAAATATTACGGTATATAGCCCTGAAATTTCTGTTTTTTAAGATGCAGTGTACATCAGATGTATGTACATCATCATACAAGTCTACTTTTTTTCTTGACCTTACTTTTATTTTCTCTATTCATTTATCTGCTTATGTGCCTAATTTTTTATTGTGATTTTACAATTGTAAGTTACTCACTATAAAAAATATATAAACTTGCAGGAATGCTACAAGTATGAAGAACATGTTTTGTAAACAAATGCAAATTTCCTTTACATTAATCCAATACATTTTTTGCTATTGAGAAAAAAATCAGCAAATTCAAAATGTTTGTCACTGAATTTTTGTACACACATTGAGCCTACATTGTCAATTTTCAAACTAAATGTACCAAAGATGAAGATTTTAGTTTTTCAGTTTTGTGTAGCTCAGTCATCTTTAGCTCCTACCCGCTCTTAACAGAGCATGTCACACTATAGAGAGCTTGGTGACTGGATGGTTTCATGCTGAATTTCACCCTGGGAGTCATAGTTAGGCTACCTTTCCCCTGAAGTTTGTGTGTACACAGACCTGTACCTTGACCTTTAATTCAAAGAACCAGATATATTCTCTCAAAGTTGTTCATCTTTTGACTCCACCAGGAGGGTTTTAAAGTCCATTCAAGGCGTAGAAGTGCTCAAACAATGAGTCACGCAGCATTGACTAGGGGCGAAATAAATGGGACTTCGAAAACCAAGGATGGTCAAAATAACTCATACCACATCCAAACTATGTTGTAGGGCTGGGCGATATGGACCAAAAGTCATATCCGATATATTTAGGCTGAATTTCGATATACAATATATATCCTGATATTTTTATTGCAAAGTGAGAGCAAACGTTCAGTCAAAGTCAAAGCCAAATATGACATGTCACAAGTAGTTTTATTGAAACTGTTTATTTAAGTGAATATTAGTACTGTACAACAGGAGTACCTTTTAAAAAAAAAAAAAAAAAAATCAAAGCTCCATTTAAATAAAAGAAAATATCTTAAATCAAAATAGCCTATGAAATAAAATAGGCCAATCTTTTCCTGAAATAATTATATTTATATGCGAAAAGAATAATGAACATTACTAAAGAACTAAATATAACAAACCCTTGTAAGAAAGAAAAAAGAAAGAAAAAAAAATGAACTATATCGATATATGCGATACAGTCTAATTCCATACCACATTTAAAAATATGTTGATATATTTTTTATATTGATATATTGCTCAGCCCTACTATGTTACATTATTTTTTTTTAGTCAAAGATATTCTTGCAAAAAATACAGTTCTTATTGATTCACAAAGAAATCCCTGCAAATAAAGCTGCAGTGCAGAGAAGCCCTTTAAAGGTAGCTTTCATCACAAACTGCTCACAGTGGTACAGACTAATATCCTTTATAATTGAATTCTTCTCTGTTGATATCACTGATGATGTTGAAGGGTACTTGTACTGAAGCAATATTTGCACAGCAATAATGGAGAAGCACAGTGTGCCAGAGTTAATAACGTTAAGATCTTTTGGAAAAATGGAAAGAACACATCCACGGCAATATATGACGCAATACACAAATTGCTTTCCTCTTATTGCTTTCAGAAATATATGCTTTCATATTTTCCAGCATAGATTCTGCAAAATCATTGAGGCACTCAATAATAATGTATCAATGTATGTATGGTTATATGTTTTGAATTGTATACTATTTTACTGGTTCATCATTTTTTCTGTACCTCATGTCGTAAGTGGTCATATTAAAAAAATAAAATGTGAATCGGCCCTTTAAAAAAAAGTAGAAAAGGATGCTATGATACTTAAACGTAAATAAGGTAATAATAAAAAATAATAGATCATAATAATTTAACAGTAATAGTTCTAATAAAAATCCACGGACATAACCCATACAAACTACTTCTTATGTACAAAGTTGTACAGAGTTACATTCACCTGTAATACCTGTATTGGGCAGTGGTGGAATATAACTAAGTACATTTACTAAAGTACTGTACTTAAGTACAATTTTGAGGTACTTGTACTTTACTTGAGTATTTCCATTTAATGTAACTTTATACTTCTACTCCACTACATTTAGAGGAAAATATTGTACTTTTTACTGCACTACATTTAGCTGCCAGCTTTAGTTACTTTTCAGGTCGAGATTTAACATAAAAACATCATAAGTGGTTAAATCACAGAGAGTATATTAAGTAGTTATAATGGGTGGACAGTAAAATGCGGCTTACATACATGCATAAAAAAATACAATAATAATATATTTGGAATATACACTAGCGCTCAAAAGTTTGGGTTCACCCAGAAAATGTCTGTGTTGTTTTCCATGAAAACAAACTGTTTTATTCATGAAATGAGTTACAGAATGAATCGAAAGTATAGTAAAGACATTGACAAGGGTATAAATAATAATTTTAACCTGTACAAATCTCCATCTTTACCTAGATACTGAACCAGCCTGAGGAAGGATCATTTTATTGCTTCTCAAATCAGCACAAAACAGTTTCAGCTGTGCTAACATAATGCTCAGGTGTTTTAATGATCAATGAGCCTTTCAACACTATAAATGTGGATTAACACAATGTGCCACTGGAACACAGGAGTGATGGTTGCTGACAATATATAATAGATATTTCATAAGATAACCAGCTTTAACAGTAATTTACCACATTATCCATGTCGAGACTGTATGTCTGTTATTTTAATTTGAAAAAATTGAGCTTTTCTTTCAAAAACAAGGACATTTTTAAGTGACCCCAAACTTTTGAATGGTAGTGTACAAAACAATCTGAGTGGGTCCATTCTGCATAATGAGTACTAATACTTTAAGTACATTATGATGCTGATACTTTTGTACTTTTACTTCAGTAAATTTGAATGCATGACATTTACTTGTAGTGGAGTAATCCCAAAATGCCAAGAGACAAATCGTGAAAATGTTTTTTGATTAAGGTGAGCTGACCCTTTTGCTCATAAATGTTTTAATTCTTTTCTCTTTTAAAGGTGCGCAGTGTTGGAAAACGGGCCCAGGCCACCTCTTCTAGACGCAGGAAGTCGGAACGTAAAATCACCAGGATGGTGGTGGTGGTGGTGGCAGTGTTTGTGCTCTGCTGGCTGCCGTTCTACGCTCTGAATATCGTCAACCTCCTGGTGATCCTGCCCGGGGACTTCAGGGGGCTCTACTTTTTTGTCGTCGTGCTGTCGTATGCAAACAGCTGTGCCAACCCCATACTGTATGGATTTCTGTCCGACAACTTCAAGAGAGGCTTCAGGAAGGCCCTGTGTGGAAATTCACGCAGGGTCAGGAACAACGACAGGGCCGGCACCGAGGCACAACGGCCAACAGAGGAGTGGGGTGGCTTCGTGGTGCAAGCGCAAAAAAGTGAAGGAGTGGTCAATACGCAGAGGGACGACTGCGGCGAAAAAGAAGAAGAAGAGGAAATCAACGGAACAGGAGGGGCCATACAGATGACTGAAATATGCAAAACGTCGCAAAATGGAAACGACGGTAGAGTAACGGAGAGTTCAAGGACACAGAGAGGTAAACCTGAGCTGGAGCACTCAGATCAGAGTATCAGAGATGAAGAACTGGCTGAGAAAAGCTCTGATCCTGCTGAGGTAGCGTCATCTGTGGTCAGTAAAATAAGAAACAGCAGGTCTCAACCTGAAGAATGCCAGGATAATTACTCAGTGCTTGAAATCAGCTATCTGTAACAGCTGAATGGATTTGGTAAATGGCATTTAAAGAATGAAAAACCTGTAAATATTACAAACAGTTATAGATTACAGTATTAGATCATGTGGACTGTTTTAAAATGTGAAAATCTTTGAAGTTGTGGTCCAATCCTTTTTTTTTCTGACTGGAATTTGCCAATCTCAATTTCTGCCATGGTGCGAGAATGTAAAAATAATCAGCAGGCAGGATGTGAACTATTTCACACCAAACCTGAAAGGTAGGAAGAACAAATTTAAATACGTTCAACACTGGCTACAGGTGTTGTGAAGTACTTTGAGCAGGTATTGTTACAAGTCTATGAACATGAAAAATCGCTTGGATGGTCAAGATCATTATTCCCATTTTATCCGTTTTTTCTGACTTTTTTCTCACTGTTCTTGAGCATAGAACTGTTTTGCCAACTGGTGTCCCTTAAAAAAGTGACAAAAGCCCAGCTGTTACACCAAGAAGGTCATCAACTGATGTAACCTTGTATATTTGGGTGGTGAGGGCTTCACTCGCTTAAACTGTGTATTCTACTACATCAAAGACCATATTTTTCTATCTCTATTTATTTATTGCTGTCATGTTTCTTTGTTTTGTTTTTAATCTGGAACATATTATTCTGAACTGGCTAATGCACTGTATGAATCATATCCCAGTGGGAGGTGTTTACTTTCTAATTTGACTAAAACAGCACCAAAAAGATAAATTGTCGTGTTTTCAAAAACATATTTCACAGTCTGTTATTTTGTGATTTTGTTGAGCTTTCGTCAATACTGTGCGTGTTGAGCATACATAAGCAGTGCTGGACACAGATGCATCAAGTCTTTTCTCCCTTGGTGAACACATAAAACTGCCAGTGACCTTCTAAATACAAGAATTTCAAGAATAAGCAAGTTTAAAGTCTATTTTCTGTGTGAGTGGAACTCAAGGCGAGATGTGGTTTTGGATCAAAAATCTGCACACCCTGTGTAGAAGATAGATAATTGATCTTTTAACATTATGAAGGAAACATGTTGATATTTCCTTACTCATAAGATAGACAAGATGTGTACCTGAAGCACAGGAAACCACTTTTAACTTTTGCCAACAATCATTTTTAGCAAAGATGTTGTTTTTTTTATAATTCTCTGCCTTATGGTCATAGGTTCAATGTAAAGAAGACTGATTGGTTATGATGGTTGAAATAGAAGGGGTGCGTGTTGTAGTATATTGTTATCTATATGTTATGTCTTACGTAAGCTTCAGATTTAAGTAAAATCCCAGAATGTGCCACATAATTGCCATTTTTTCCGTTTGTTTTCTATGATCGCAGTGTTTGCATTAAGATATTGTATTGTTGAGCTCTGGTACACAAGCCAAGTGTAATGTGGTGAGAGTTGGCTGAATAAATGTTTACAGATGTTACTCCCTTCATCCATTAGATATACCAGCTTTTTAGAGTCGTGAGGGGGCGGGAGCAAATCCCAGAAGACATTGGGGCGAGATGCACACATAGATGGAAAATTATTGACATTTTTTGCTCCTAGGGGCAATTTAGAGTTACAAGTTAACCTAACCTGAAAATCTTGTGCAAGTCATTGGGAGAAAACCCATGCAGGCAAGGGTGCAACATGAAAAACTTCATACATAACATTTTGCTGTGAGGCGACAGTGCTAACCACCTGACAGATGGTATTGATATGTAAATATTTTTGTCGTTGGTGTTGTATGCAATTGTGTCACTTGAACTACTGTACATAATGTGTACATGTAATGTGTCAAACATGTTGTGCCTCAACTATACTGTTCACCAAGAAAGACTTAAAACCAATTAAAAAATCCTCCACTTTATTCCAAAATGCTTCTTTCACAAAAGAAAATGGGAAATCTAACTGATGTCTGGTCAGTTAAAACGTTTTAGTGGCAGGTTGCTGTGTCAGTTTATTCTACACAGGGTTGATATTGAAATGAAAGACCAAGGCTGCCCTCTAGAGGTAAACATACTGGAAGGGAAACACATTTAAGCATTTAGAAGAAAGAAATGATGCACAGCAAAAAAAGAAGGCAAACACCAGCACTCAAAAGTTTGGCGTCACCCAGAAAATGTCTGTTGTTTTCCATGAAAACAAACTGTTTCATTCATGAAATGAGTTACAAAATGAATCGAAAATATAGTAAAGACATTGACAAGGGTATAAATAATAGTTTTAACCTTTTACAAATCTCCAACGTTACCTCTAGATACTCAACCAGCCTGAGGAAGGATCATTTTATTGCTTCTCAAATCAGCACAAAACAGTTTTCAGCTGTGCTAACATAATGCTCAGGTGTTTTAATGATCAATGAGCCTTTCAACACTATAAACGTGGATTAACACAATGTGCCACTGGAACACAGGAGTGATGGTTGCTGACAATATGTAATAGATATTTCATAAGAAAATCAGCCGTTTACAGCTTTAATAGTAATTTACCACATTAACAAAATCTAGACTTTATGCCTGATCAATTTAATGATTTAATTTTTTTTTTTTCAAATGAGCTTTCAAAAATAAGGACATTTCTAAGTGAACCCAAACTTATGAGTAGTGTCACTTTGTAGTTTTAACCTCCTGTCAAGGTTCTTTTCATTGAGTATTAACATTACAGATTTTGAAAATGCCTTTATGTGTCTTTAAAGGAAACACTCAGTGAGCATACACAGGTTTTACAGATTCAGTTTTACTTCCATCCATGAATTAATTCATCCATCAGCCCATCCTTACTCAGGGACAACATCTCCTATCCACTTGAGGTAGGGCGGGTTGCCCTGGTCAATAGGCAGGCTGATGACCTCGGCCACCTCGTATGGATGGTTAGAGCTGGAGAGGACAATGAGCATGAGTCAGCTGAGTGCACGGACAGGTGCATGCTACATATAAACAGCGGTAATTAAAGGCATATTCTCTGAGTGCATGAGTCAAGGCAGATAATGGAGCAACACAGTGTTCCTGTGAGAGTTCGGTAAGAGCGAGGCGCTTTCTGTGTTTAGTTTTAAAAATGAACTTACCGGACATATTCAGCAAGTGCAGGCACCTTGGAACTTCTAGTTTTAATCATCTAAACAGGAGAGAGATGCTGGGTCAGCTCCACAGACTTCACCAATTCATGAGATTAGGATTTTATCACGTCAATTAATTCTAATATTAACAAACAACCAATTCTGAGTCTAGGATTCCCCAAATTGCTTGACATATCTGGAGGTTATGAGAAAGTCTGTAAGTGTTTTTCTGCTCATTCACACATAAACATCTTATAATCTCGATTCTTGAAAAAAAGTCATAAATATCATGTAGTCTGGCTGATCCTGAAATTCATCTCCACCTAGGACACTAAAGATGTGACAAAATAAGTGTACAAGGCTTCATCTATCTATACCTTTCTTACATTAAAACAATGTATATTGCCAAATGCAAATAACCCGCCTTGACATCATTGACTGAAGTCTAGCAAGAAATGTCAAAAAGTTAAATTACCACTATATAAAGCAAAAGAGATGCCTAACTCTCAACGGACAACCAATCTTGTTTTCAGTGTTTGGTTTACATGCCTTGGCCATTTTCATAATCTATCATAATCCAAGAAGCTCAATAATTTATCGTTTTCCTATGAGTTCAGTTCACTGGAAGTTAATAGACTCAACCTTCAGACTTATACTTATTCTTTGAATATTTTGTATTCCTTTTCTTTATTTCTACGCAATATACACAATCTATGCAATTTCTTGAATTGCATGTAAATGACATACAGTGCTTAACGAATGTATTAGACCACCTGTCATAAAAACAAGAAAACATAAATATTTTAGAAATCTCCCAAAGCTTGTTTAAAACAAAAATGTTGTTGTTATTTATTTGGCAAATAACAAACTGAATTCACCTTTTTATAGCCAGATTTGAGCCGGGTCACTGGGCTTCAACATTCAACCACTAAAACTATTTTTTTGGTTCAGGAATGCAAGAAAATAACTGTAATTTGACATCTTAATCAAGAAATAAAAACGTGCTTTACTATTTTTGTAAACAAGTATATTTGAAAATTCATGGATAACATTAATGATTATATTTTAGCATTAAAAATGAAAGAGCTTCTACACACTGGTGTATTAACCATTAAAGAAACATGAAAAATTATTTTGCTAATTTTCCTCATGCTGTTAATTTAGGACAGCTGTGGCACAGACCGCTGGTCTAATACATTTGTTAAGCACTGTATATGTAAATTAATTTTACAGTCAATTCCAACCAGATTTTTAATTCAAAGTATTCTAAAAAAAAAAGTAACAATGAATTACTGCTAAGTATCAATATCAATAAGCAGTATTTTATTAAAAATGGTCTTTATTATAAAACCCCAACCAAACCCTGTCTAAGTGTTAGTGCTAGTAGTAGCAGTATTACTATCTGCAGCAGTTAGTACTATAATAGTAAACACGTTTTAGAAGTAACATAGGCAGCAGTGATGGTTACAGGTGCAGCTGTAGCAGTAGAAGCAGTTATAACCATTTACCTCATGAATTAAGGTGCATTTACAGTAATTATTCCACAGCCCAAAATATAACAACACTCACCAGCAACACTTCATTGTCTTCTTCAATCTTCCCCTGCCATTCATATCTGAAGGAAGAAGACACAATCAGGGATTTGTCATCAAACACATCCTAGTGAAGCACTCCTATTTATCTTTTCATAAAGTAGTAATTTATTTCAATTGTTGCCTGAGAACTTACACAGATGTGATTGCTGGGACGATGTTAACGCAAGCAGCGAGCTTCCTTTCTACAATACCCCTGAAAATAATGAATCATCCACAAATGAATACACATGAAAAAACAGCCAAGACCACTCAATGGTAGAAATGAAGTTTATCCTGCAGCAAAAACAATTTCCAATAAAGCAGGAAATGTCAGAGACAGTAACAGAGGGAAGGCGATAAAGAATAGAATAGAATACATGACTTTTTACTGTATCCTTTATACAGCTCAGCCTTTATTTACTATATAAGAAAACTGTGGAATTCCCTACCCAAGGCTAGAAGAGATCTATGAACTTGAAACTGAACAGCAATTAAAACATTTATTCAGCAGTCTTTTATTATTATACTCTGTTTGTATAATGTACACTACTGCTCAAAAGTGTGGGGTCACTTGGAAATGTCCTTATCAGAATTAAAATAACTTAAATTAAATCAGACAATTGATTAGACATTAGAGATTATACATTGTTAATGTGGTAAATGACTATTAAACTGGAAACGGATGATTTTCTTATGAAATATCTATTATATGTTGTCAGCAACCATCACTCCTGTGTTCCAGTGGCACATTGTGTTAATCCACGTTTATAGTGTTGAAAGGCTCATTGATCATTAAAACACCTGAGCATTATGTCAGCACAGCTGAAAACTGTTTTGTGCTGATTTGAGAAGCAATAAAAGGATCCTTCCTCAGGCTTGTTGAGTCTCTACAGATAAAGTTGGAGATGTGTACAGGTTAAAAATATTATTTCTACTCTTGTCAATGTCTTTACTTTATTTTCAACTCATTTTGTAACTCATTTCATGAATAAAACAGTAAACCACACAGACATTTTCTGGGTGACCCCAAACGTTTAAACTAGTGTATGTGCATTGTTTAATTTCTATCTTTCACATATTCTATTGTTTTTGTCATACCTGTTCTTCCTATTTGCTGCCTCTGTTGTGTGTTTAACTTGCCTGCACATTCATTCTTTTGTTTATTTACTTAATTTTTAAAATACGTTCGGCTACACCCCCCCTTATTATGTAAAACATACTTAGGATATTATTGATTGTATCACCTGGCCAAGTCTTTGGCAACTGTGTCATTAGGACAAGTGACGAAGGCGGCAGAGTGTGTGCCTGACGTGTACGTTTCAGAAGCCATGGAGAACGCCCTCAGTCCAACAGTCCTCAGCAGCTGGAACATAAACGCACTCAGGAGCAATGTCTGGAGGGGAGAACAGGACAGGATGATGCTATACATTTATACTTTAGAGCAAGGCATGGAGTTCAACAAACATGAAGAAAACCATTTCATGTGGTGCGAATAGAGACATCTGCATGCAGCGTGGAGCATCAGAACACACACTCACCACAACCAAAGCTTTCAAGGATCCACCTTGCAGTTTCTCTGCACTGGGCAATCCAATGCGCATCGCCTGAGCAGGTCAAAGGCATAACAGTTACTTGCAGAGTTGGGTTGGATTACTTTGTCAGTTACTGAATACAAGTTACATAACCATTTAAAAAAAAAGAAGTAATATTGGATTACAAAAATGTCATATATTATGCTCGTTTTGGTTACTTCAGAATCAAACATTTAAATACTGTACCTTATAGTTGAAAAAAAAAAGACACAGCCACAAACTTTTTGTATTTAAACATCTCAAAACATTTTCAATTGAAATAAAAAGGATTGTTTTCATATTCAGCATTTACAATTTATCAGACTACCAAACAGTCCTGGCACACAGCACAGGTGTACTGTGTGTATTCTACAACATGTGGGACGTTTTTGATGCATTGCATGAGGAGCACTTACTCCAAATGTCCATCTTCTATTAAAACTGGTACATTTTAAAAACACCATATTCTAAAGACATGGCCCCTAATCAAAAAATTTTCTTTACAATGTTGCTATAATTGCAGTTTCTTTAAACTTATCCGGGGCCGATTGAAACTAGTTTTAAGTAATATGGTTAAGTTACACTGATTACATGCAGTCTATGACTACCCAACTCTGGCTACGAGCCACTCGACATAACAACAGTCATTGCTGCCATGTTAAACATGTGACAGCTGCTAATATGCACTCAAAGCTGGAGTATTTTGTACTTTAACTTTGTCCAAATGAGCCTCCGTTAGGACTACACTGCTATTATTGTACACAGTGCTGTACTGTAGCTCCAATAGTAAAGTATACATGCAGCCAGGCTTCATCTGTCATTCACTGTACAGTTTTTCATGATAAATACGTGCTGTACAAATCAGACAGCGATTCGCACACAAGGATAAAGCAAATATGACAGACAGACTTTTCTACCAACCTCTGAACAGTTTTTTTTATTGGTGATTTGATGAATTGCAGACGAGTTAGTTAGTTAACGTTAGTTAGCTAGAAACTTAGCATGTGCGAGCGCCATAATTAACGTCAGTTCTTAGTGCGGAGCAAAGGCATGATAGGGCAACACTGCAATACGAGTTGACTGAAACAGTTAGATAGTTTGGTTAATATGAGCAGTAAAATGTAGAAAATGTTTTAGGTTGGGTTTTCCTAACTTACCTACTGACTGGCTCCACTTGACGAGCAACACCTTCTACCGTAAAGCGAGACGGCTGTATGTTTGTGAAACTGTCGTAAAAACAGCATTGGTAAACCAGCCGTTATTATATATTTGCCCAAGACTTTACATGGATGTTAATAATAAATGAATAAATAAATAATTTGTAAATATATGTATGTATATATATATATATATATATATATATATATATATATGTACATATATATATATATATATATACATATATATATAAACATATACATACAATAAAACGAATACAATACATTCGTCTTTCAGTAGCTGTCTATTCAAATATGATCACCCTGTTAAAATAATCGCCTAAAAAACAATTTTTTTCAAGTTTTGTAGGAAACACAAAAAAATTCACCAAAAGTGTCACATATGACATTTATTGATCATTCCACTCAAAAAGGATGTAACAAAGGATGGCTATTGGCATAGTAATAACACTGTGTGTAAATTATGTAACTTCAGAGAAATAAAGAGGCAATTTTTTGAACATGGCTTTGTGACTTAAGAAAGATATGGTAACACTTTATTTTGAAGGTGTCTACATAAGAGTCACACAAGCCTGTCAGAAACATGACATGTCAAGTGTCATGAGCATTAATGTTACTTCAAAGTGTCATTAATGTTCATGACACATCCCATGTCATTTTTATGACACGCTCATGTCACTCTTATGTAGACACCTTCAAAATAAAGTGTTACCAATATTAGTGTCAACAATAAAACACTGATATACTAAACTGATAACTAAACAATCTCCCTCTAGCTCTTCATTGCTGGGTTCTTGTTTTGTTATTGAGCATCACTTCTTGTTGTTAAAGAAGTGATGATCTAAAAGGGGTAAAATCACATGATCTGATCAACTGAGGATGTAGGTGATTTTACTATAGGTGGCCGGTGTCATGAGGAGATGATTTAGGCAAAAAAAAAACAATTTTGACAAAAAATGACTTAGGCGATTATTTTAACAGTGTGGCGATATGGAAAAGCATTCACCAACTCATCACAGTCGTTACACATTCCCCATTGTTATAGATTTGGTGAATTGATAAATATTTCAAAAAGCGTTTTCGTATTTGCCTACCGAAATGAACAGACATTTTCTATTTGTCATTGTTGTTCTTTAGTAAAACATATATATTTCGATGTTTTGGATGATATTTGTCTAAGATGATTGTCAAGGGAAAACATTTATTGCCTTCATCCAAATACTTTTGTTAACTTTTACTTTTTCATTAATCAACTAGAGGGCGGCAAAGTGCTGGGCAAATCACACAAAATTATAATTAATTGCCATTATGTAGTACACTTATAGAGGGACCTCCACTAGTGAAGTGAGGTGGGTGTGGGTTCGATTCCCAGCAAATGCAATTATTGTTTTTGTGAGTAGAAACATTTACATTATACACCAGATGTGACTTTAAATGCAATATTTTTTTTTTGTTAAAACCCAGACTTTTAGTCATGTTTGCACATTTACACACCTCACACCTTGATAAATTATAATTTATTGTCACCTCCTTACTTGTGCAATGACAGTTGTTGTTTTTTGAGGCTATATGTATATTTATATACCTTCTATTTCTCTCTATTCTTGGTTGGATTAACTGTAGCCAAATTTCCAGTAGTCAGATTCTGATTGTGATATCTTATGAAGGAAATGGTTGATAATACATTCAAAACACTCAGAGCAGCCTGAAACAAATGCCAAGAATTTTGTGAACACAGGCTATCTATTGCACTGCATTTGATTTTTCACTGTGGCAACCAATGCTTTATAGTTAGAGTTAAACACGCAGTGGCGGGGATGACCATAAGATGGCAGCTTTTGTTCAGAAGACAAGACAAGAATATGCTTTATGATCAGCTCTGCTAGTTATAACACACACATACACAATAAATCAGTTCCTGTCAACAGGGTACCAGCAATGATGGTGATTGTCTGTGGGCACCCAAATTATGCTAGCCCTGTGTGTGTGTGTGTGTGTGCGTGTGTGCGTGCGTGCGTGCGTGTGTGTGCGCGCGCACAAGACAGAAAGCCACTCTGTTTGATAACATCCAACACCTCCCTCGCACTCTCCTCTCTTCGCCCTCATCCTTGATTAAAGAATGAGACAAGCATGTCACACATACTAATATGTACACACACACACACACACACACACACACACACACACACACACTCAGAGGATGTGACTCGTGCACTCAGAACAAGATAGATTGAGCTGTAGCTGATCTGAGAGCTCTACCACGAATGCATGGACACACATAAAGACGCAGCGAGACGTATTAGTGGAGCTTGTCAAGCTTTTGCAAGAGCAATGAGGAGCGATGGAAGGAGGAGGGATAGGTTGGTGGTGAGGGTGGGGGTTGAGGGGGGGGCTTGTTCCCATGGAAACTGTGCAGTCAGCACATCTGTACGTGTTATGCGCTGTCCTCTCTCATTGGCATCCCGCGGCCTCTCCCAACCACAGCTGGACATGACAGCATGTGCTCACATGTACAAGACGCACAAACTCACGCAAATACGCACAACTGCTGCCCTGACCCCGTTGCCTTGGTGACCATAGAGCCCTCAACCCATGGGATGTTATCTCAGCGCATGAAAAAATGCATATGTGTGTGTTTGCGTGTGTGTGACAGAGACCAGACATCCACACAAGTTGCTGCTGGCACTGGGCAACTGTCTTGCCCTTTCTGTTTCATCACCAGATTTTATCCTCCTTTTTTTCTTTTTTTTCTTCGTCTTTTTTTTCCTCCCTCTCTCTCTCTCTCTCTCTCTCTCTCTTCCCCCTGTCTTTTTCTTTCTCTCCCTGTGTCTCTCGCCCCCTCTCCCTCCAAGCATGAGGAGAATCAATATGTTTTCAATTTGCAGCAGAGCCTTCCTCCTCTGCATCCTAATCAGGCTCCACTGGCCCTTTAACTTCCAGAGAGAGAGAGAGAGAGAGAGAGAGAGAGAGAGAGAGAGAGAGAGAGAGAGAGAAACAAGAAGTGGGTAAAGGCAGACCCCAACCAAAGGACATTTCTAATATACAGCTAAGATGTCCAAATCAGGATCAATGGAGCGTGTGCTAAAGAAAATGTCTATGCTGTTTCGCTGCGTGGTGTATGATGCCTGTAGAGAGCAGATGTCCTGACGTCACATTCGGGTTATCCACTGTTCCAATAATTTCTCTAACTCATTGCAATCTCTTACTGAGAAGTTTATTTCATCATTATTTCTGAAAAAGTGAATTGGAGTTTGTGATCACTTTCCAAAAATAAATAAGCATCTATTACAGCACCATCAAAATTATCCTATAATGTTTTACCAGCATGGCAGTTTGCAAATTCTATATCATTATAGCAGTTTCTCCTTTATCCAGGATACATTTTTTCTGATGCACCTTGGTGGGTGCATTACAGCTGAACACCCCCCCGATGTGACGCTCTGTCTTATATATATTCTGTCTTTATTGGCTCCTGTTGTTATTAGCTGCTGTAATGACTAGAATCCTCTACAGGGATCAGTCATTATTGTCTTATCCTCTTGTGCTTGTAAGGCAAATAAAGTCATCCAGATTCATTAAGATATATTATGTCTGAATTGCTTTTAATGATTCTGTAATCTGGTTCTTTTATCACACGTGTGGGGAAAGTGTTTTTTTGCATTTACCCTCCGCAGGGAGGTCAAAGGTCAACGTCAGCTACAGATCAGTGATCCTGGGGCTCAAGGACACTTAAACAGGGCTGGTACTTAAACTCACGGGATGTGAACCAACTCACTATTAATTTAGCTGGTGTATTGCTCAACAGAGAGCATTCATTCATGTCATAGCTGCCATCGTGGAAGAAAAAACAATAAAAATGTTCATAATGAAAAGCTCATTTGAATCAGCAGTGAACTCACTGGTGTGTCGAACAAAATGTTTGGATGTGAGCATTCTTGCTCCAAGAAAATTCTCCACAGCTTTTTAATTAGAATGCCTGTTAGATTATGAGGTATAATCTGTGTCACATTGATATGGGTGGCACTAGCTCATAATGATGGTCCAACAATGAATGAATGAACTAAACTTTAGGAGTCTTTTTACTTCCGGAGACGTCTCACTGACAGTGCTGCTTGCACTATAAATACACTGTAGATAAACTGATGCAGAATAATGACAAACAGGTGACAGAATATAAGGTAGGCTCTGTGTAGGCTGGTGTTCTTGGATGAGTGTGTCAGCTTAGTATCATCCACACTGTGGATACCAGCCAACATGCACCACGGAAAGATAGAATCTTCCACAGGAAGTCATAATACAGAAGTGAAAAATTAGAAAAGAGAGAAAGAGAGAGTGGGAGAAAATGGAAAAAGCAGAGGGTAAAAAAAAAGAAATCTTGATTGAGCTCTTGTCTTTCTCTCCCTCTGCTCTCCTCTGCCCCCATTAACACTGACTTCTGAGGAGGGAGGGCCGCCTTGGGACCTCCCTTGTTCACCCAGGAGACGGGAGTAGAGAGAAGTTCACCTCTGTAACAGCAGGGTCTGGGAGACAATACCTTGGAGGACTGAAAATCCACAGCAATTAGCCTGTCTCTCATCGTACTCATTCCTGCACTTATCTGCTTATTTAAATTGTGCCCATGGCTTAAAGAAGGAGACATACATGTTAGCTCTTTGACCTACAGGCTTGACCTTGAATCATTTATATGTATATAAAGATGGACGGCTTGACAGTTCCCCATTAGCGAAGCCAAAACATCACAGTTTCCCCGTGCTGGGTGGCCGCAACATAGATCATAAACCCCGCCCCCTCCATGGTATTGAATGGGTTCAATGCATTCTCATCCCAGCTTGTCAGATACCGACAAGGACCTCTTTTGTGACGAGCACCCTTCTGCGTCAGGACGTCAGAACATGTTAAGGACATCATGTCACTTTCCACTTGTTACATGAACAGTGGCTTTTCAAAATAAACTTCTGTGTTCACAGGAAATAACTGTAGGCAATAAAACCACTTGACTAAGGTTAGGGTACAAGAACAGGGCGGGCTTAAAAGCAACTACTTCTGCACTTTCCTACCAGACGCAGTTATGCAGATTGACTCCAAATAACAACATTAACTCTTGGTTTCACAAGGGACACAAACACAGGTCTCCTGGGTCAAAGTCCGGAGAGTGAGACTGGGTTTATGGGACATAGTCCAAACTAAAAACCCAACAGGACATGTTAAATAAGTTATTCCCAAGGATAGTTTCTGACCTTTAAGAAGTTCCTATCATTTTTCTGATAAGTTTGGTTTGAATTTGTCATTCTATTCTGTAAAATAGGGGCGTAACGTCGTGATTGACAGCTCGCACCGTGCTGTGAATTGGTTGGCTCCACAGTTTGTCACTGCTTGTTCCAAATGACGCCACCAGTGTAAGATGACTGCAGCCATGTCCAAGATATTTTGGCTTCACTTTCATGCAGTGGGAGTCCATTCTTTATACAGTCTATGGCTTGAATATGAGGCTTTTTATTTGCACTGGTATTTTCATCATCGGTACAAATGTTGATTACACAATATTTGGACTGTATCTGTAGTTGTCAGGACAGGTTTCATAAAATCTTGACTGTGTATGATTTTTTTTTTTTACTGCAAGGTAAGTCAAGTCAAAGCTTCATTATCTGTACAGTATAAAGCATCCTCTACCCTTGTGAAATGTTGCAATTATGTTGCTGTTTTGCTTGTGTCAACTAAACTGTGTCATACTATTTTCTACATGCACGTTTTGGACATGCTATCTTTCGCAACTCATTAAGGTTCCTGCCTATCCTGCTTCAGTGTGATCTTCTTTTTCTGTATGAATGTACCAAAAAAGATATGATAAGAAAAAAACACAGTTAGGTTGCTAAAAAGTTTGGTTTCATGCATAAGAAAAATCACAAGCAGGACAGCACTCCAATTAAATAGTTAATTCATGCATGAGCGATTCAGGCATGAATAAACAAGTATGCAGTTTGCACACTGGAAAAGGGGCGTCTACTCATGATTTTGCTTTTGAGGATTCAGAATCCTTCCACAAATACTGGGGTTGAGTGTGTTGATGTATTATTTATTTCATGCAAATTAATCATGAAAGGAGGTCAGGAGGCCATCCTTTACTTAAGATAAGAAAACACTGAAGATATGGCTAGAATAAGAATATAAAAAATATATTTTTCTACACTATATTGATACCTGTACCACTACAGATAGTTGTGTGTGTGTTATTTGGGTGAAATTATGCTTTAAAGAGCTTTGCCTGTTCTCTAATAATCCGATACATTTTGAATAAATGATCAAAGCTGTAGCATAGCATTTTATGCTCTTTAACAAGGGCCATATTTCTCATACTCTCATTTTTGTGAGTACAGTGAGCATGTTGCTGTTTACCCCTCTGGTAACAGCTTTTGATAACAGCTAAAATTTATTCTGACGAGGTCAGCTAATGTGAAAACCAAATTGGAATAAACTAGACTTGCAGCATGTAAAGTATAGGATTGCAAAATAATGAGTGTTTCAGTTTTGTGCGACGCAGGAATGTAGCAGATTCACCACAAACTCTGACCCATTTTAATTCAGCATACAGGCTGCCTGTTGTCTCAGTGATGGTCTAATTTGTTGAGGGTAATTATAGTAATGTCTGAAAATGAACGTGGAAATGATTTATTTAAATGATTCCACTTTAAATGTTTCCACTGTAAATTAGAAGGAATCAGAGAAGTGGAAAAGCACCATCAAATCAAAATTTCACTTCATGCCTTTTCCTCTAAAAGTCAATAATTCTTGAGATGAATTAGCAGCAGAAAGAACAGCTGGACAGACAGATGTGGCTGCATCCATTCTGAAAGGCTTTTCCGTGTCTGTTTTGTCCTGTTTGCTTCAACCATAGAAGGAAAAATCTAGGGGGAAAAGCGTGGACTTCATTTTTCTCCCACTAAAGACAATGAGTAACCAGTTTGTTCTGTGTAGAGGACTGCCACGATGTGAATGCAGCATGAAGTGCTCTTAAAAATGTATTGAAAGCGATACACTTTCCTTTCTTTGCTCCTCTCTTATCTGCTCTCTTCGTCTCTCCACATTGCTAATTCACCAACCCACCACCTCTTTCTGTCTGGCTGTGACTTTGCTGGTGGCGCTGGAGCAAAGCAGAGGAGGAACTTTCGAAGTAGGCCAGGTTGCAGCAGGTAACGCAGAGTCATTCATGCAGACTGGAAGCTCGCGATGAGAGAAAGAGGAACAGGACACCCTGGCTCACCCTCAGGCAACAAGGGGTAGAGAGAGGAGAGGGAGGAAGAGGGAAGAAAAAGGGGAAGGTAAAGAGAGGATAGAATAAGTACTTGAGTGTGACAGGTTAAAAAGGAAAAATAAATTGAGAAATACAGCCAAAAAAAGATAGGAGGTTAAAAATATAGGACCATTATAGACTCTTATTTGTCTGTAAGTTCTGCTGGTGTGTCACCATAGATTCACATGAAATATAAAACACTTGAAAAGTAAAACACCCATTCTTACATAAACGCCAACAAAGCAGCAGACATAAACACCATGGTTAAAGTAATTTTCCCTTCCATTATTTTTAACCACTTGTCTGAACTCTGGAGCTGATCTGACACATAAAGATGGACAACCATTCACTCCTACAGGCAATTTAGAGTGAATTTATTAGATTTAGATTGATTTAACCTAAGCTGCATGTCTTTGGACTGTGGGAGGAAGTCGAACCCATGCCGACACTGGGAGAACATACAAACTTCACACAGAAGAGCTGCAAGCCGGATTCAAACCAGCCACCCTCCTGCTGTGAGGCGAGAGTGCTAACCACTACACCACCGGCGCATTAGGTCATGGCAGCAAAATAAATGCCCACAAAGAATTTAAAGAAAGTTCAAGGTTGGTGAACTTTGACATTTTAATTTGTAGCTCTTTGAATTACAACCTACCAAAGCTACTAGAAGGCGGTTCAGGCCCTACTCGCCCACTCTTGTGGAAATGATACCAGCTAATAAAAACAATTAAAATGTGTGATAATGCTCCAAATGAGTGGTTGCAGGCCATTAAAAACCAAAACAATGGGCTGAAAGATGCTAAAACGCTCCGCAGAGCTGAGAGAATCTGCAGCGTTAGATGATCTTTTTTTTTTGTGGGTTGGTCACGACTTGCCCCCTTTGATCTTAACATGGTAATTTGACCATTTTTTGATATGCAGTACTGTACAAAAGTCTTAGGCAGGTGTGAAAAAAATGCCTCCAAGAATTGATGCTGGTTTGAAGGCAAAGGGTAGTCATAGCATATATTGATTTGATTTAGATATTTCTTCTGTTCACTCACTTTGAAGTTTGTTAATTGATAAAAATAAACCTGCCTAAAACCTTTGCACAGTACTTTACAAATATTGACTAATGCAGTTTGAAACTAAGACATGTTACTTTTCATCATGGTGGGGATACAATGACTCATGATTGTGTAGACTAATAACTTGGTTTTATTTCTATTTGGGAAACTAGCGAGCTGTTTATAGTGAGCTAGTGAATGCTAGTATGTAGCTCGAAAACTTGCCACCTTAAAGAGACATTTTTTTCCACAACACTGGATGGAAGTTATCCACTGTCTGAACAGTCACTACATCATACTAGGATTTACATTTCCAAAAGTTACAAACCATTAAAGGCAACTCGAATTTCAAAACTTGTGAAAAATGTAGCCTATGTGACACTGAAACACTATAAGCTATAAATAAAACTGGATGCTGAGTTGTGAACAATGAGCAGCAACTTTTTTGAAGAACAACATAAAACTATGTTGCTATAGAGCTCTCTGTTCCAATTCAGATACTTACTGCTGCATTGAATATGTTGCCTGGCAATCAAGAGCTAAAAGACCTACAGTAATATGAAAACGATGAAAACACCAAAACAACAAACTGCAAGTGTGTCAACAGCATATAGCTTGTGAGAATGAGCACATAAGATGCAGCAACAACAATGCAGCAACAACGCTGTGCTGGTCATGATTAAGGGATTTTCTGTGCCTCTCCTCTCGTCTCTGGCCATCAGTAACCAGAGTGCAGCAGGGACTTGAGGCTGTGGCTGGATGAGAGGAGAGGAGGAGGAGTAGAGTAGAATGTTAAACATGTCCTCTAGACCCCAGAGGAGGAGGAGGGAGGGCAGCCAACATGGCAGACTGTTCTCTCTCTTCTTCTCTACGGCTCTCTTTCTATCCATCTTGATCTTTTTCTCTCACTTTCTTCCTCCCACTCTATCCGCAGCTTCCTCTCTTCTTTGGAGATCTCTTGTATCTTTCATTTGAAAACGGTTCATATTCATCATTCTGTGTGTCTTTTCCACAATCCTCAGACTTAGTTTTGTCACTGTAATTCACTCAGTGTATGAAATGTTATTAGGCAAAAGGATTTGCGTCACTGAATGAGGTAATTTAAAAGAAGTTAAACGTGTTCTTTCAGAATGATTGATAGTGCAATATGATAATACTTTGCTGTTCTTTTTTTATTTTTAGAGCACTTAAACACTCTCGGTTAACAAATCCCACCATTTCTTTCACACTTATTGAACAGAAACCTGACAGACAAGATTATCCAACAGTTGAGGATATGCTGTGTAATGGCACTAAAAAAATAAAAAGGAAGTAAAATTACACTTTTAACAAGTACGCACACAAAAAAACATGTTAGGATCAGTTATCGTTGCTCTGTTAAAAAGTTAACAAAATCTGAAGCCCGCTTCTTAACACGTTATAACTCTTGTGCTCACTCCTTACAAAAGAACTGGATTAAGTATGGGTAGGGCTCTGTTCATTCCTATGAAAGCTGCTCAGTGGTGCTTGAAGCCAAGAAATTGTTTTTCTGTGTATAAAGTTACCGGGATCTTGCAAATCTATGGGCTCAGAGAGGTCTAGCACTTTAACCCCGCCTCCCAACTGCTCCGTCACATGTTTTTTCCCATGAACTGAGGGAAGAAAATAACTCTGGATTCAGCTATTAGGAAATTTTGCAACTTTTGATACATCATGATTGAGTAAGTGTTCATACTGGGAAGTTAAAGAACCCCAAAACAAAAGTTTACATTTTCATAATTTACAGCTTTCTCATTCCAAATGCTAGTCTAAGATAAAAAGTCTTCATGTGAGAGACCTGGGAGCTGTAATCACACGATTTGGCCACTATGTCATATTAGCTTCGAGGCTCAGCACCACAGTAAATTCCTGGAGACTTTTCATTGCTGTGAAGTTGCCAGGCAAACAGCAAGAATCTAGGAAGTCATTGTACCTGGCCAAGAAAAAGTCAAAACTCCCCATTTTTATACAGATTAAATAAACAAGATATCTCATGTAAATGAGTACGCTTTAGATGTTGTTTTGGACAGAACCAGGCATACTGTTTCCCCCTGATTCCACTCTTTATGCTATGATAAGGTAACTATCTCTTGACTGCAGGTTTAGATTTAGAGTAAAGACATGAGTAGTATCAATCTTCTCATAACTCTCTCAGCAAGAAAGCAAATTAGTGCATGATCCAAAATATCATATTTTGTCAAACCTATGTTCCTTTCACAAACCATGATAGCAGCCCCTATGTAAGTGTTCTCAAGGGGTGTAACATTCATTTCCAACAAAATAATCTGATGCAGGAGTGAATTTGTATTACTAGAACATATAGGTAACATGGGGAAACTCACCACCAAAAACATGCAGCTATATCTACCAGCAAAAGCAAAGAATGCATCTTGCAGCTGCATGCACTGACAGAAGCATGTATGGACATGTGCGTTGACCAAGACCAATGTCGTTGACCTTGTCACCAAGGCCAATCGGTGACAAGACAGAGCATCCCTCATTACATTAGTGCAGCAGATAACCAAAACAATCGTTCAGTTTGTGATAAAAGCCTGAAATTTGGTACACATATAGCCAAAGGCATACCGAAAAGATTTGGATATGGAGGCATCATGAATTTTCAACATGGCGCCCATGGCAGCCATTTTTCAAAATGGCCACCAGCAATGCCTGTTTTCTTATGAGTGACAGACATAATGTGATATTTTAGACATATTTACCATATATTGTACTTGGTAAATGTCTATAGGATAATTGAAAAGTATCATTTCATATTCAAGATGGCCGCCATTTCCCAAGATGGCAGCCATCACTTGTATGACGGTCTGATATGTATGATGGGGGAGGTCTCCGACTGGGACAGAAGAGTGATCTGCTTCCATGCCTGGAACAAGTTCACAGTGCATACTCAGAAAGTCCAAAGGTTACCTGTACCATTGTAGATGGGGCAGCCATCATCCAGATGCTGAAACCAAGTTCAGTAAAAACCTTCAATGACTATGCCCATGGGATCTTCATTCCATATCTGACCAGAAAACTTGAAAGTGTGTCCAGGCTTGATCTGGTGTGGGACCTCTACTTGTCTGATTCTCTGAAAGCTGCTACAAGAGCAAAGCATGGAACTGGGATTCAGAGACATGTGGTAGGTGATGTAGCCATTCCCAGGAACTGGCCAAACTTTCTGAGTTGACAGCAATAAGACAGAATTGTTTGCCTTTCTCTCAAAAGCTCTGCTCACATCGTTACTGCAGGAGGACAGACAGCTTGTTATCACTAGTGACATAGAAGTCCTTAGCAAGCCACCACTCCCAGATAGGTCTTCGATTGCTCCTTGTACACATGAGGAAGCCGATAGTCGCATGTTATTACATGTAGCCCATGCAGCAAGAAATGGCCATCATAAGATCATGAGTCAAACAGTTGATACTGATGTTGTGGTGCTAGCTGTGGCAGTGGCTCAGACTCTACAACCAGAAGACGAGCTTTGGTTGGCTTTCAGAACTGGAAAGAGTTTCCGATACTTAGCAGCCCATGAAATTGCAGCAGGGCTAGGACCTGAGAAAGCACGTGCGCTACCACTGTTCCATGCAGTGACCGGTTGCGACACTGTGTCAAGCTTTGTTGGCCATGGGAAAAAGACAGCGTGGGCTGTATGGACTGTGTTTCCTGAACTTACGCATGCCCTGTTGAAACTGTCTTCAGCCCCAACTGAGATACCACAAGAGGTAATGGCCACAATTGAGAGGTTTGTTATCCAACTCTATGACCGAACCAGCACATGCACAGAAATAGATACGGCAAGAAGGAAGTTATTCGCCAAGAGGCACAATGTAGAATCAATCCCTCCGACCAAGGCTGCCCTGGAAGAGCATGTCAAGAGAGCAGTATACCAAGAAGGTCATGTGTGGGGTCAAGTGCTGGTGTCAACACCAGAACTACCTTCACCGTGCAAATGGGGTTGGTCAAAGACATCTGAGGGAGACTATGAACCCTTCTGGACATGCCTACCAGATGCAGGCCAGTCCAGTTATGAACTTGTCTCTTGCAAATGTAAGAAGGGTTGTGTTGGGCATTGCAAGTGCAAAAAAGCTCAGTTGCAATGCACTGCCCTCTACTTCTGTGAAGGCGAGTGTGAATAGTCTTCCTTGTGATAGACCCTAGATTTGGCCTCACTTAACATATGTCTTGTGAGATAGAGCAAATATTCTCAGAAATTCTACATTTGCTAATTCAAATTATGCATCAAGAAAAATGTATAATTTGACACAGAGTTTATGCGTATCTAACCAGTCTGGAAACAATGGCGGCCATTTTGAATTTTTAATGAAAACGTCTAATCCAAAAAACACATTAGCAAGCACTTATGGTAATTAATTAATCCAATTCTGTGTACAATGTCACATTATATCCATCTCTCATAAGAAAACTGTTGTTTCTGGTGGCCATTTTGAAAAATGGCTGCCATGGGCGCCATGTTGAAAATTCATGATGCCTCCATATCCAAATCTTTTTGGTATGCCTTTGGCAATATATGTACCAAATTTCATGCTTTTATCACAAACTGAACGATTCTTATACATATTGGAGTTAAGCTGCTGGACTACATCCAGATCAGACTACTGCTGCAGCAGTTATGGCCTTTCAAAGTTTGAAGTTTTGACATTTAATTACAGCATCCCCAGTAGGCAACTTAGTGTAATTTCAAAATGCCAAAATCCATTGTTCGAAGTTTCTTCGGCGGTAGACCAGCTATGTCTCAGGCATCATCTGAAACATGTACAGATGAACTAACAAGCTGAACCAGTTGCTTTACTTCTCGGTTTATACATTCAGTCTGAGTCTCCTGAATCACTCTTTCAGGCCAGCAGCACCAGCAGCAGACTTGTAGCTGTACTGAGCAATTTTGCATATCAGAGGCTGCAAATGGCAGCGAGATGTAACTGTGAAAAATCTGAACTTTGGTACCTAGAAATCATGAAGTGTTGTGTAGGAATCGCACCTCCTCTGTGAGTTAGCCTTTGTACTGTATAGCCCACAGCCGCGCTGCTGCTGTATGTGTAGGCTGTATGCATCTGAGACGTCATAACTCATCCTATCTGACAGAATCTATTTATTGGTGCCAGTATGCAATCATGCTCTTCAGATTGGGATTTGAGTAAATGTAATTCATGATCATGTTGGTGCATAGTACATATATAATGCATAGGATCAGCTACTTTTGCTTTAAATTTGGATGGAAAATACTATTGATGTAAGAAGGGTCACTCCAATGATTTGACACATGAAGTTAAATTGATTTATCATGGATTAGGGGGCTTATTAACCCATTCAAATAATAGCTACAGGGTTATCTCAGTCTGAGCTTAAGACTTAATATTTTGAATAGAAAGCCTGTGTTTCAAACTGGAGGTGTGAAGTTTGAAAGAAGTGGGCACTCAGTCAAATTTGAAGGAGCAGATGCAGAGATAAGTTTTGGTCCTTAGCAACACTGATCCTACATATCACATAATGCAAATTGGTAGCATCATTCATTTGACCCTCGACACCTCTTGTTCTTTATCAAATGCATCTCTTGTGAGTCTCCTTACTTTTTGGAAGTGCAATACCAACTCCCTGAATGCCTCTATAAAGTAATTTCGAGTTGACTTCCCTTTTGAGGTTTAGTCTTGCAAGCGAATGTATTTTAGTTTTCAGCTATAAGCTCTATGCGTCAAACCTCCAGGGCTGAAACATAAAGCCAAAGCAGAAGTGCTATGAACTGCAGTTCCTCCAATGGCCACAACAGTGAGTCAATCCCCATAGACCCCTATGAAAAAATGGTCAACTTTACAGCAGAAATAAATATGCTTACAGTCTGGTACAACAAACAGTTTTGGTCTCAATAGATTATTTGCACAGTAATGAAACTTTTACAGGGTGAATCTTTTATACACACTAGTGCTCAATAGTTTGTGGTCACCCAGAAAATGTCTGTGTTGTTTTCCATGAAAACAAACTGTTTTATTCATGAAATGAGTTACAAAATTAATTGAAATATAGTAAAGACATTGACAAGGGTAGAAATAATAACTTTAACCTGTACAGATCTCCAACTTTACCTCTAGATACTCAACTAATCTGAGAAAGGTTTTGATTCTGATTTGAGAAGCAATAAAATGATTATTGCTTCTCAAATCAGCACAAAACAGTTTCAGCTGTGCTAACATAATGCTCAGGTGTTTTAATGATCAATGAGCCTTTCAACACTATAAATATAGATTAACACAATGTGCCACTGGAACACATAACAATATATAATAGATATTTCATAAGAAAATCAGCCGTTTCCAGGTTAATAGTCATTTACCACATTAACAATGTCTACACTGTATGTCTGTTATTTTTTAATAAGGATGTTTCTAAGTGACCCCAAACTTTTAAGTGCTAGTGTATGTCACCCATTTAAGCCTTAAAGTTATGCGTAATCAAGGACATGGCTGCTTTGATTGGGGCACAGGTGAAGTGTCTCATCAACCAGCTCCATTGGTCCCACCTCAGCTCACCTCTGCTCCACCTCTTTGCCCATTTTTGGGTAGGAGATAGGAGGATTCATGTACAAGCATGATGGCGAGGGCTGGATCTACCCACACTGAGCTTCATCTTGGCTCTTTAGAAATCTTTAGGTTACGTCACGCAGACTGTGGTTAGCTTACACATTCAGCAAACTAACTGTTCAGTATTTGTCGATGAAGGATACCAAATTCATTTCTCACTATTTCATAGATATTTTGGCTCTTCAGTCTCTTAAATGTGATTCACCACTTTTTGTTGTTGGCATGTGCATATCAAAAAGATTTGTCAAGGGCAAATAATGCATTTAACATTTTTCTCTACTGCAGCATTTTTTTGTGATGTAGACTACTGACACTTTTTAAAGAAAGTTACTTTGTGACTGTGAAAGATATTGTCTATCTTCTTTCTTTTACGGACACTTAAACAATGTTGATATATTAGTAAAAGTACTACAATTCTTTTGATTTCACCTTTATCTGACTTGTTTTTCCCCCCATTTTTGAGATTAAGTATCCTCTTATCAAGGGGATAAGTAACAAGAGTGGAGATCGATTAAAACACTTGCATGAAGACACAAACCCGATGCATCCATGAAACCCAAATAATGATCACCAACAACAGGCAGAGCTGTAGCTTCAGCCCATCTTTGCCTCCGAGTAGAGAACAAAACATAAACATTTTCTGATCGCTCTAGGCCAGCCTGCTGCACTGAGTATCTGTGTGTTTGTGTGTGTGCATCTGTGGCTATATCCCTGGCAATCCCCATGAAAATACCATGTGGCCACAGAGCAGCCTATCACAAGAGGGAGACAGTTGCCGTGCTTCTGGATCCAGTGAGGGAGCTGTCCGTTTCAGCACCACGAAGAGGCAGCAGTAACCATGGTGCACTGTGAGGATGAACAGGATGTGACTAATAAAATATAAACAAACAAACAAGATGAGAACATTTTTTTTGCACACAAACTGCAGAATATATTTAGAGATATAATTAAAAATATACGGAAACGATTGAGTCACATATGCAGAACAGGTTCATTCAGATTCTGGGTTTTGAGCTGTATTTCCACCTACATCTGCACTTGCATGCAAACCTGACTGCTCTCAAAGTGTAAATTACCTTGCAAATTAATTTATATACTGTCTAAATATAATATGAAGTATATTTCAGTGCTCGTGGCACTACGAGAGTCATTGTCTTCCCTGCGAGGCAAGGGGATATGAAACATATGACAGAGTCAAACATACAGAGCATGGATCACTGAGCTTTACGGCCTAACCCATCTATTTCTGTTGAACCCATCCAAGCCCTTAACCACTCGTTCAGGTGTTTTACACTCACCGCTCGCCCCCTTTTCATCACTTGTGTCTCATATCTCCCCCACACCAGGAAATTAAAATACACGTCAGTCTGTTGGAAAATAATAACCCGTTGATGACAATAATAATGTGACGCCTTATTGATCCCTGTCAGGAAAATTGTCTTTTTTTCTTGCCCCCTTCTTGCACGTAGAGGTCAAAGGTCAGGGGTTAGCTACAGAGCAGCACCCCTGGGGCTAGTAGAGAGGTATGGGGTGGTGACTTGCTCCAGGACACTTCAGCAGGGATGACAGGGCAGCTGTGAAATAATATGAACTTTGTTTGTACATCAGTCACACCCACTGACAATTGAAGGTTCTTTTTAATTATCACGACCTGAGAGAAAAACAATAAGCCATACAATCTCATCCCGGATTTCTTCAGTGGGGGACTTCCAGGGGTTTACTTACCACAGTTAAAAACTTACACAGGGAAAGTATTAAATTGGCTTTTTCGGGTATTTTTTAGATTATAAAACATTCAATTTGACCACTTTTAGGCAAAGAAAAAATAAAGAATTAAAGAATCCTATATTTCTTCACCAGGATTTATTTCACAAGTCGGTCATTTTCTAGGTTTTTTTAACATAAGGTAAAAGAACATAAGGTACTAAATAAAGGGAAAATTGATAATGATCTGAGACAGTTATTTCAGTAAATGTTTAGTTATTTGACTGTATGAGCATTTGATCAATTCCAGCGGAGGAATTCCCTTCAAAGTGCTACTCAATGTTATTAATTATTGTACAGAGTATAATTGAACCGCTAACTCAATATATGAAAAATGAATTCAGATGGGAGACTTCTGAATAAGGGCATTATCGAGATTGATCCTTTTCTGTAGTTTCACTTGTTATGAATAATATTTTATCCTATTAGAGCACTCTAGCAGTATGTCTGGTCCTGGTTCATTTTGTCCATTTGACTTTGAATTTGATCTGTTTAATAATCTAATTTTATTCAGTTTTAAATTATTTTGTTGCGCAAATAAAGTTGCCTTGCCTTCAATATACTGGAAATTATAACAAGTTGATGGAATGGGTGCATTTTTTTCTCTCACCAAAAAGCCACGTGTGCTTTTGTTCAGAACAATGAAATACTGAGGCTTTGCATTAGATGAACTGACTTGTTGAAAAGGTTTTTTTTTTCAGTGCGCTTGTTTTTGCGTAAAGAGCTGCTGCTGCTGCGCACGGAACATCTCCCTCTCTCTCTCTCTCTCTCTCTCTCTCTCTCTCTCTCTCTTCCTCTCTCTCTGGTTGTGTCGATTTTTTCATCCGCTGCTTCTAACCATCATCCACCCCCTCCTCCTCCTCTCCTCTCTCCACTTCTATCTCAGCTCTGCGAAGAAGAAGAAAACGAGGAAACCAAGGATTGATGTGTTGCTCGACTTGAAATTTTATAATTCTTTTTTGCGCACATAATCCCCCCTCACGTCTGACAGCCTTGCCAAAACAAAAAAAATCATTGCTTTTGATGATTTTCTGATGATTTTTATGTGATGACAGTAAACGGCTGTGTGTGTATGTGCGCTCGCTGTGCTCCGGTTGGCCGTGATAAAACCGTCTAGGATCGTTTGGATGCTGGAGGAAGAGGCGCTGACGCTCCGGGAAGCTTCGTCCATCCCTCCCCGTCCTCCTCATTCCTGCGACCGGCTGCATGACCGGTGATGCTCGGCCTCTCCGCCTGGATGCGCCCCTCTCTCCGCGGTGTTCCGTCGGTACCGCTGCCTGTATCCCCCTATAGCAGATTTCCACTGTCGCCGGAGAAAGGTCTAGGGACCACATATGGAAACTGGGGATCAGAATTTTAGGAAAAAGGAAAACTAAGCGGGCTGTCGTTTGATTTTCTTAACTTAATATTTTTTCTTCTTCTTTTTGGCTTGATTTTTTTTTTTATTTGGAGAGAGGGGTTAATCGTCCCTGGTTGGTTTATTTTCCTTCATCTCTTAAGGAATGGCTGGTTTTCATGGCAGTCATGGTACCGGCTGATTATTTGCCATTATTTATCATTCTGTCCTTGATTTTGGGGGAGCGCTTGATTCTGCTGGTTTGAATTTGTTCTTTCGTTTCTTTCAGCACATCCAGTCCTTGTTTTTTTCCAACATATTCTGGGCCCTGCCTGTCTGTCTTCCCTGTCTCCCGTCACCCTCTTCCCACAGAATACATGTGATAGCCTGATTCTTCAGAAATGCCTGAGATGAGCCTCCATAATTCACTGATCCACTGGGTAACATCAAGGTAGTCAGATCTCATCCTGAATTGTGTCATCATCTGTTGGAGGTTTCTGCTTTTGCCTTTTTTGGGGCCATTTTAAAGATATCAGGCCGCCAACTGTGTTAGTCTTAACCACCCTCCACCCCCACACCCCCATGTTTCTTCATCCCTTTTCAGTATGAATTAATTCACACTGCGTGCATGCGTGTGTTCGTCCATGTACAGGTGTGTGCGAGTGAAAGTTTAGCTCTGTGAGCATGTGTGTGCGTGTCTGTGTTTGTGTGTGAGCCGGAGAATAACAGTGTGGGCTGTATGTGACGGCCTATGTGGGAAAAAATCAAGCGCTACATGCACATCATTCCATATATCACCGTCGAAGCTGTGAGGATTGTAATACATGTAACTGCTTTAGTCAGCTCAGAAAGCCAAATTCAGGCCTGAGACGACCACAGAGAAACAGAGCAAAATCCTCCATCTTCTCATTATCTTGGCCTTTTTCAGAGTTTGACGTTTAGAGGCCTTCCAAACTCAACAAAGTAGGCCTAGATCCCAGACCAGGTCTCTTGTGGGATCTGCTAGAAGCCTGTGTTTTTAGGTCAACATTTTTTTTCCAGAGCAGGGCAACTTACTGCCACTTGAGGACTAGAATTTAGAAACCTTTGTAGCTGAGGGTTCTATCATCCTCGCCAAAGTCTGTTTGACCCGTCTGTTGGGCCAAACAGCCGCCCCCAAACCTTCACCCTCTTCTTAATTTTCACTTGGTTGCTGTTCCACCCCAAAACCAACCATACGATTTCCCCCGAGCTCCCCTAATTCCCCCGCCCCCCCAGCCGCCCCCCGCTATCGTCGTCCACCCGACGCCGCCCACCCCCCGTTTTCCGAGCTGGCGTGGCGACGCAAACTCACAAATATTTACTTCCTATACATCAAGAGGAAAGGGGGCCCCCCTTTCGTGGAATGCGGCAACATGGGTGTGTTTGACCGCGGAGTTCAGATGCTGCTGACCACGGTGGGGGCCTTCGCCGCCTTCAGCCTTATGACCATCGCCGTGGGGACAGACTACTGGCTGTACTCGCGCGGCGTCTGCAAGATCAAGAGCACCAACGAGAACGAGACCAGCAAGAAGAACGAGGAGGTGATGACGCACTCAGGCCTCTGGAGGACCTGCTGCCTGGAAGGTGAGCCAGAGATGAACTGAAGAAACCATATATATACATATATATACACACACACACACACACACACACACACACATATATATATATATATATATATATATATATATACATGCACAGATACACCAACAGCACCCCGCTCAGGCACACAGGCAGATCGATTCCTACATGCCCACACACACATACACACAGTCCTGCATTTGCACTCACATGCCTACACATACGCTCACATGCCCACACTATTCTGTATGTACTCTGCATCCATTTCCACACATACAAACGCTCTAACCTCCACACACCCCTGCTCTATCTATCTATCTATCTATCTATCTATCTATCTATCTATCTATCTATCTATCTATCTATCTATCTATCTATCTATCTATCTATCTATCTATCTATCCATCTATCTATCTATCTATCTATCTGTCTATCTGTCTATCTATCATACTTCCTTTTGGATGCCTGCAATCTGTGACATCATATCCATATTTGCCAAGTATAACAAACCCCACTCTTTCATTTCACAAGGATTTGCTTTCAATTTTTAAAAAAAAGCAGCATAGTTAGGCTTAACCTGGTGTTCAAATGTTGACCGATGAATGCAGCTACTTCCTAACTGTTTGATTTCATTGGGGTTTGGTTGCTTTTCCGTTCAGGGTTTGGGTTGTCATTTGGGTCTGACGACTCGTGGCCGGTGTACAGATTGGCCTTTTAATTGTCCCAGCAGAGAGCAGATCGGCTCACTTAGCAATCTGCCACACCGGACCCCAAAGGACACACATGGCCCAGCGAGGTATGCAGCTGACTCATATGGCCACCAGTCCTGCTATAAGCTTATTATCATTTCTTTCAACAGTCTTTTGAAAGAAATGTTTTGTAAAACTTCTCGTTCGTCTTTATGACGGGCTGATAAATGTCTCCGGCACCATGAACAGGCACACTAGAATCCATAGCAGATCTTTTAAGTCCACCTTATTTTTATATTCCTTGCCCATGTCTATGAAGGGAGTGTTTGAAACTCTCAGTAATCCTTCCTCCTCGGCATACTAGTCTTGAAGCCAACATGTACAATTCTACTGTGGGAAATGAGGAACAAAATCCCTAATCCCTTTTCCATGTAAAAATGTCGATATGAAGCTTCAGCAGTTCGATGAGGCTCATTCAGGAGGTTATACTTACTTCTCTTGAGAACAAATTCCCTCGTCATTGCGTCTTTTTGGCTGTGTCTGTAGCAGGAATCACTTACTGGTGTCAAAAACCTGCAATGTTTTGGGTGTTTTGTTTGTGACTTGGACATTGAATGAGTTTTTGTGTGGAACAAGGAATATGAATTTGATTAAGAAAAAGATTACAGAGCCAAAACACATATTTGTATTTGTCAACGTGGAAGTTTGGGTTAAAGGTAAAAAATGTTCACATTTGTCCATGGGAATGTTCCAAAATTGTCAAACCTGTTCAAATTTTTTTGGTTAAAATCTGGACGGTTTGCATCTGCATTTCAAATAGTGACTGTAAAGAAACAGTGAAACTGCTATTAAGGTTGTTTAGAAGCTCAGATGGAGAAAAATCTATTTGTGCCACAAACTGACTTTGCCCTACATTACATATCATTGAAACTTATGGACAAAGAAAACTGTTGTGTGTGCATGAGAAAGAGAGACAAATGAGAGTGAAAAAAAAAGTTAAATCTTGTAGTGTTTGATCAAATTAGATTTCTTTGGTAGGATTCGAATACTCCGAGACTGTCCAAGTCCTAATCCCAACAACTTCCACTATATACCTACCTAACTTTTACACTTAACTTCAGCCTGTTTCTAATTCTAACTGTAACACGCACGCACGCACACACGCACACACACACACACACACACACACACACACAGAGGGTCAGGACACACTCATACATACACCATGCCTGTGTGATCCATCTTCATCCTGAATCACAAAACCCTGCCCCAGATTCACCCGATTCACAGGACAAAGTCATGTGCCGATGACATAGTTTCAGTGCATTTGTGGCATTTCTCCCATGATTCAGTTGGTTGTCTTTCAGTGATTGCAAGAATAGAAAGAAAAAAGAAACAGAAAGAAGAACAGACGCTGTCCTGCCATTATAAATGTGGGTTTATGAGAGAAAAAAGGACAGCGAGACGGACAAAGTTTACTTTCCAGTTCCAACTGTGAACAAACAGTTTTGCGCATGCACTAACGCTGTGCTCATGCGATGTAAATAAATTATAATTACGACATGTAATGACACATGTTGCTGAGTGAACACTCTTCCCATAGTTTGATGCATGTCATAATAGGCACCTACCTATTACTCATGCACTGTGTGTGTGTGTGTGTGTGTGTGTGTGTGTGTGTGTGTGTGTGTGTGTGTGTGTGTGTGTGTGTGTGTGTGTGTGTGATGCATGGCCATGTATTACTCATGTTGTGGGGACCAAAATATGTTCACACAGTCACGTTGTAGGGACTTGCCTTCCTTAAGGGAACAAAAAACAAGTCCTCATACCATAAATCATTCAATTTTAGGGTAAATATTCGGTTTAGGTTAAGGTTAGGAGAAGTGGCAGTTTGGGTGTGGTTCGGAAAAATCTCCAGGAAATTAATGTAAGTCAATGAAATGTCCTCAAAGTGATGGAAACTCAACATGTGTGTGTAATGTGTGTGCATGTATTATATGTGTTGTTGGGACATAAATCTGTTAACACAGTCACATTGTGGGGACCTGTCTTCCTTACGGGGACAAAACCAGCAACAGACATGTAATATGACGTAAATCACTGAATATTAGGGTAAATACTGGGTTTAACATGAGGTACGTGTTAGGATTAGGCACATTTAGGTTAGGTCTAGGGACAACGAATGAATGTAAGTCAATGTAATGTCCTTAAAAGTGATGGAAACTGTACCTCCTTTATAGTGAGGACATTTTTGGGAAATTAGGAAATTTTGGCCTAATTTTCCTCACTTCTTCAAAGGCCTGTTTGAGGGTTAAGACTTGGTTTTAAGGTTAAGTTGGCAGTAGGGTTTATGTTAGGTGTACGTTTAGGGAGTTAGGCAATTAGTTGTGATGATTACAGTTAAGGTAAGGGGTCCTCACAAAGATAGATAGAAGTATTGCATGCAGTCATGCATATCCACTTGTGTTGTGGACGTTGTGACGTGACTCTCTCTTATTGTGGCCTCACGTTGTCACACTGGTCGAGCCGTGCAACCTGATCCTGTCAAACACCTGGTTATCCAGTGTCACGAGGCCTCACTGTAACATTAAAATCTATTATAAGAGAGACTGTAATGAGCCCCACGCCTCACCTCCACGTGTAATCATTCAATGACACAAAGCACTTTACATCATGCTAACCGAATTTCCAGATCTGACATTACAGAAAAACGAGCAAAGGTTGGAGATAAAGAAAAGTATGTGACATTTAAATGTTTTATCTTAAGCAGTACAAACTAGTTTCAACATAATGTCAAGTCACACATCATAAAGTGAAATAATGATTACTTAATTTATTTAAAAAAATGTAGATCATGACTGATTTTGCCTATTTTAACACTTTCTACAGTCATTATAGAAGTGTCACATTACACAATGCTCCCTTCTAGCAGCAGTCTTGTCTCATATCGTTGTCAGCAGGCAACACTACACTTGACTTTATTAGATTCAGCTCCAAATGCACAATCTATGCTCACATAATTCCTTGCTAAAATCTCTGCTATGTTTTGTTTCCTTGCGTTTGGTTCAGCGCAGGTTAAACCATCCCTGAATCGGAGCATTTTCAGGTTCAGACAGGTGATTGTCTGCTGCTGACAGGGCAGATATCACGGCACAAGATGTGCGGGTGAAGCTGAAACATTATAATAGACGGACAGCTGTTTGAATAAATCTCACATTACACATTCAGTATTTCTTCACTGCCCCAGAAAAAGAGATACATTTTCTCCGCTTCCCTAAGTACTAAATCTTGGCCTCCTTCCTTTGCTAAATATTTATTCTGCAACTCAATTTTTCTATGACTGTGAAACAGATTGAAACATATTTGTATAAAACCCTCATATACCATATTATGCACCATTATTTAAACGGTAGTTTTTCAATTGATTTTACATTTTTATTGATGCTTCTCAAGCTTTGTCCAGGCCTTGCCCCTGGCTACATCTCTGACCCTTTGACCCTCTTTGGAGTGAACAGGTCAGGCCTTGGGGCTCGTCAGGCTGAGACAGCATTGCCTTTGCTATTCCTTTTCCTCCTAAGTGTTAAAGCAAAGAAAGTGGTGACCAGGCCTTTTACTGCTATGTCCCCAAGCCTGTGGCAAACCCTGCAGCCCGTCTTAAACAAGACTCAGAACTACAAAAAGAGTACAATACAGTTTATCCACATCTATTAGTGATTCAAAATCTCCAGAATGTCGAGCAAGAAATCAAACCTGATTCACACTCTATGAGTAAAACAAGAGTTATTAATATAACTCTGGTTCTATTAATTCTATAATAGCAGTAGACAAGCAGCTGGCTAGTGTCCTGAGACAAAAGGCCTGTGGCAGCCTTAGCAATGTTTAAGATTTTTTTTTTTTTTTTAAAACCCTCCTTGCTCTGCCTAACATGCAAGAATTGAATGATTCACCAACTTTTTAAAAAGTTTGTTTCCAGAACTCTCTGTGTTCCTGTCAACAATGACAATGTGCTGTGTGTGTGTGTGTGTGTGTGTGTGTGTGTGTGTGTGTGTGTGTGTGTGTGTGTGTGTGTGTGCGAGTGTGTGTGTGTGTGTGTGTGTGTGTGTGTGTGTGTGTGTGTGTGTGTGTGTGTGTGTGTTTGTGTGTGTGTGTGTGTGTGTGTGTGTGTGTGTGTGTGTGTATGTGTGTGTGTTAGTTTTTGGACTGGGCAAATCACAACCAAGTTAGTTTTAAACTTGTGTTTAAATCAACTCTGCTGTAGCCAAAACTCTTCTATACAGTCCATGCATGATGCTATTGTGACAGTAAAACAGCGGACAAATTGTTTGGATAATCACAACCTCTGTGAAATGACTTGTTTCACTGTGAGAATTTGTTTGATTCAACATGATAACATTTGAAGGCTCGTAGAACTGCACGATCCATTATGTTATGTTAACATAAGGCTGAACCAGCTGGGGGCAGTCTCCTTTTTTAATCTTGAATACAAAATAAAACATCACAAATCGTGCATACTTACTCATTCTTCCCCACTGAAAACATATGAAAGTTAACCTAAAATAAAAACAAAACATTGCCTCCATATGAAGTACAATTTTCAAATGCATCGTAATGTATTTGGAGGAAGGGCCCAACATAAGCTTCTGAAACTCCTCCGGATGCTTAAGTCTGCACAAGGCTGGTTGGTAATAAACAGCAAGAAAACACGGTGTCGGACCAACACTTTCTCATCCCACCTCAAAGTTTTGTCACAGCCCTCTGCATCTGGCATGTGATACCGCACACAGAACCAATTTGCTTCAGTGTGGGTGGATGGGTCAACTTTACCCAAGTATAAAACCCAATGCATATATATATACTGCCACAGTTACCACATTGGTATCAGTAGTTGTAGTGAAAGAAAGAAATGCAAATGTTTTGTGAGATGAGCGCTGCAGCGTCTGGAGGACAAAAAGAAATCTCCAATGAATCGGGTATAAGACTGCAGGAATGGGTAGCAAATGCTAGCTGCATGTAACCTCGGAAAGAAACAGGGAACTTGCTGGGTGTCAAACTCCGTTATCAGGAAGCTTGATTCACCCAGCATGAAATAGAACTAATGATTGTTTTTCTTTGAGAAGGAAAAAAAGACCCACAATAAAACTGCTGATTTTTGTACAACTCACGGAACTAGAGTTGTGCTCTTGTTCTGCACTTTGTGTTCATGTTCTTTTCATCCTTCATAGTGAACTTTCACTCATTCCAATGATTAGCTGGTTTCATTTGAAAATTACCTCAAAAGAAAACAGTGAGCAACTTGTTTCGCTGCTTTTTCAAGCTCTGTTGGAAAATTTGGTGCACGTGTGATTAAAGCTACCTGTGATCAACCATGTGAGCGCATTATGTAATCATATTAAAGACAAGGTCATGGGAATAAATTCATCGCTGCAAGTTTGAAACTACTAAGACACCGGTTTGTTGAGAGCTTAAGGACAAATTGTGTTTATTTTTCAAGACAGAGAACATGAAGTCTTGGCAGAGGTTGCAAAATTGTGTCAAATCACCAACACATTTGTCGATGTGAATGCAGCCACGCCAACTCACTCCATGTGATATGCTTATTTTCCCTGCTAAGTGGCTTTACTTTTCACACTCTAAGCTTGCTCGGTGTCCTTGGCACTGGAGATTTGAAATGGTTAAGAGCAGAGAGGAATCTGAGAGAGATCCAGCTCGCTCTGTGTGCTTCGCCTTCAGAGCTACAGTTGCTTTATAGCTGCGTGGTGCAGAGAAGAGAAAGAGGGAGAGAGAGAGAGAGGAAGAGAGAGGAAGAGAGAAATTGGGAGGTGTTGAGAAAGAGAAAAAAGAGGGAGAAAAAAAGAACAAGAGAGAGAAAGAGCAGGCAGCCCTGGTTTTCTGTCACACCCCCTCAGGCATCCTGTGCTATCTTTAACACACAGGCCTACGTTCTATCTAACCTATCTTGCCCCGGCTTTTAACATAATACGTCACAGTATATGCTTTTATTTTAATGCTCGGGACATGATGTGCATGATTTGTAGATACCAGTGAGTGACTGTCTGTCAGTGGCGGACTCAGACTGTTTCAAGGGCAGGGGCGAAAATATAAAAAGGGCATAACATGGGCCCCCACCAGCAGCACGCAAAAAGCTATGATACATCATGTATGATGAAATAATCCTCATCCTTGATTACGATTAGCATTAAGTTAAAGGAGATCCAGATCAAAGTAATTATTGATATGGTACTGACAATTAAAACCATAGAACCAAACCATCTATGCGGGTCTGGGGACATGCCCCCTGGGAGAAAATGTTTACATTTTTAAGTAAAATGCATCAATCTTGTGCACTTTGAGAGCTAAATGAGAGCAAAAACCTCACATAACATATTTCACAGTTGGGTGCTATTGTATTATAGAATCTTTATTGATATCCTACTGTTACATTTTTGCAATCACTGCACATAATTTTCTTCACTGGGATTCACTTTATCGTGTTTTCTAACTTGGCATCTAATTGTGCTTTTCTACCACGGGGACAGGTTGACCATTAATCCGCTTTTTGCTTCATTATCCATTGCGGATTTTAGTATGACTCGATGTAGCTGTTCGTCTTAGCGACGCCACATGAAACACCTCTTTCACATTCCCTGTTCGTCGGCTACCAAAGACAAGCACCATGGAGGCACCAGAAGGGCAGAAGGGCACTAAAAGGGCACTCATTAAGACACATTATCAATTTTTTGTGCACTAGAGGGCACATAATTTATTATATGAAGGGGCACCCTAGAGGGTACCCATTCATTTTTTGCATGTGTAAAGGGCAGCCAATGAGGCACTTCCTCTAGTTTTCACCACTCTAGAGGCACTTTAGCACGCTTTTTGAGCGCATGAGGGGGGGTGGTCGCCCCTCCTGCCCCCCCTCTGAGTCCGCCACTGCTGTCTGTCATCACAGTGACATGTTAGCAGCACAAAACAGGAAAGATGACACATGACAGTTTCATGTTGAGCCTTGATATCTTTATAGCAGATTTGATGATGCCTCTGCCTTCATGCTTAGGCCTGTTTACAAATGTAAGGGTGTTTCAGTGTGTGTGTGTGTGTGTGTGTGTGTGTGTGTGTGAGGCAGCCTGTCTCAGAATTGGAGTGCATTACGGCGATGACATTAATTATGCTAATAGCCATCAGCTCCGTTAGCTTTGCAGTGCTGATCGTCAACAGAGCCTCTCCACGCTGCCTCTTTATCTAAAGCTCCAGCTAGTGATACGCCAGGATAGGGAGTAACTAATTACATGGAATCAGATTACAAAAATAATGCACACTGCCTCTTTATCTAAATCTCTCAGTGGTTCAGCGGATAGGAGTGCAAATTACATGTAATCTGATTACTGTAAGTAAAATCATATGATCTTTCAAATCAAGCACCAGTCAGACATATTATGAGAAGAGATAAGGACCAGCAACTTACATGTAATCTGATTGCAAAAGAACACACACTGGTGCTTTATCTGAGGCTCCATTACTCGATATGACGGGATGGGAAGCGATGATTACACGCAGATTTATTTGAAAGTTGTCTGATTATAAGAGATCTGGGATATGTTGGGCTGACAGCTGACAATAGGGACAAATAAAATGATGATTTAAAGAGAAAGTTCTATTAACTCTGTTCAAATAACAGCCTGCAGTTGTCAAAATGCAAATAATCATCTTTCATTTTGTCTTGTTCTGATGGGTTCTTAGTCAGAAATTGGTGACGTCTTTTGACTTTGCATCATGGAATACAACTTATTCGGTCTGAAATGCAGATTTTGATAAGATGCACCTGTTCTGATATATTTAGGCTATATTATCTATAGTACAGATTAAAATTATTATTAAACACCCATTTTTAACATTTCTGTTGTTGTGCATTGGTTTAAGTCACAAGAAAGTTGGATTTCTAAGTGGAACATAAGTCAAAAGTCAGCAATAACTAGCATTCCTAACCCCTTACCATTTCAGCAAATCATCCCCTTAAAACACCTAATTGAAACACATCAAAGACATACCCAAACTAAATTGAATGCTGTTCTTGAATAGTTTAGAGTAAATCTGTAGTGTTGGTCACATTTGAAAGGTAACACTCTGGAGTTTATTCTCAAAGAGTCAGAATAACTGTAAGTGATACTGTAATTGAATGGTGAAAGTTGAAGTGCACTGAAAAATATGTTTTTTTTTATTGTCCGTCTGAATATTTTTGGTAAATACAGGCCTGCAGATCATTAGACTTAGTATAAAATATTACCTACTCCCAGTTCAAATTTGATGAAGATATCTCAAGATGGCCTTCAAACTTAAAGGATATTGTAAAATAGCCTCCATGACCAAATAGGTCATAAATTAGGCGTTAAAGGCAGAAAGACTCCAATGGGAAAACTGTATAAGACAAGCCACCTTTGGTACCAGAGTGTCAACAAAATGTATATAGATCATAAAATGTACCAGTGTAACCCAAACTGACGGTGTAATACAGCTGATTATTCCTGTATTGTTGCCATAGTAGCCTGTAAGGTTAGGATTATTATTCCCATTGTCCTGAGAGGACTCTCTGCTGCAGACCATATCTCTCTAGGTTCATCATCCCTCATGAGCATTTCACAGACTGCATCCAACAGATTTTTACTGTGTTGGAAAGTCATTCAGCATTTGATCTGAATAATAATGTTAATGGTTGACCACCATGTGGCACTTATTGTGATTCAGAGATGAGGAGACTCCCATCCTGACTGACAAATGGGTAACATTAACCAGAAGGGCACTTGGAGAGCGCGGACCTCGGCCAAGGCTATGCCCTTTTTTTGCAATGTAGACAAATGGGAAAAATAATTAGTCTGTCCGCCAATGTGATTCTGATCTGCTCCAAAATGTAATGGGTTCTTCCTTGGCGCATGTTACACCCTTCTATCAAGTTTCATGAAAACTGTCCGAGCAGTTTTGTCATAATCCTGCTGATAAACAAACAAAGTGAACTCTGTGTAGATAATAATATGCATTTCTACATAACAGCCCCTTCACAAAAATGTATTATTTCCACATATTTCTGACATTGCAAGTAATACATTTTGTAAGAGTGCAAAGGTCAGAAGGCCTAGTCCCTTTTGTAAAAATACTAAAAGATGTAACACACTATTTATGGTGTGTTATGGAGGAGTGCTGGGTAAGGAAATAAGAGCCATTGTTCTGCCTCTGCACTGAGGCTGGCAAACAGTCAGCATCCAGCAGCGCTCAGTGGGCGTGCTGTTGTTGATACTGTAATAGAAGTGACTGACAGGTCACGGCAGCTGTCAAACCTCAGCCGTCAATGTGCCGCAACCACCCAACCAACTCCTGGAGACTCTTCTTAACAAAGCAACAAAAAACTATTTGAAATTATTTATAGCTTCATAACTTATTTAAATAGCAGTTTTAATCTCATCTCATGTAAAGTCTAAGCCCACCAATGTTTTTGCAATAACAGCCAATGGATCACTATTTTATTTATACTACATATTACCTCCAATTGATTTTAAACAACATGTAGTGCTCTGACAGCTTAACACCTTTTAACAGTAATTGCAGCATTGCAGTCATATCAAACGGACCTGATCATATGTAAAATGCAAAAAAAAGTCCCTTTGTAACACCATAATTAATTCCTTCAGTTTGGCTCCAAATGGTTTATAGCATTTTTCCCCCCAGTTTAATTTGAGCCTTGTTGGCGTAGCTCCATATACGGCAATTAATAGTATTAATGTCAATGGAATAGTAAAAGTATTTGTGCACGACTGCTTGATGAAAAAACAAAAACTCTCCATCAGTTAACAGCTCGCAGCAGTTTCATTAGATACCACATAGCTTGTCTGTGTTACAGCTTCGCTACATTTAACAAGAATTGTGCACTCTTTACCCATGAACTTTGTGATTGGCCTCCCAGTGGCATTTAACATGACAAAATGTAATTCCCATGTCACTTGTGAGGTGCCACTTGCAATAAAACCAGTAGGTGCACACCAGTGGGACAGTTCAAAACAAGCTTTACTAAGCTTGTACAAAGGTATTCAAAGGGTACAGGCTAAATAAAAAGCAGGGTCGATACATACAAACACTAATCATTATGGGAATGCTTCTCACAAGGGAAAAAGCTGAACTGGCAACAAGGGGAAGAATATATAAACACAGAGGACAAGCCACAGGTGAAACTAATCAGGGCTGGGTATGTAATAATCACAGAGGCGGGAAAACACAGGAAGCAAAATTAAAGACAATCAGGAAACACTAGGATTACAAAAATAAAACAGGAAATACAAAAACAACCTAACACAAACAGGGGAACCTGACAGATATGACATTGGCTAGCTTCCTGCAGCTGCCAGTCCTAACCTGACAGACACTTGTGAGGGGCTGCAGTTTGACGCAGTATCAAATTAAATTGGTTTAAAAAGTGAATGGATTGTAATGGATCCCAGGGGATTATATAGAAGATATGCTGCATTTCTTTCATGTTCAGGGGCCACATGAAATGTTTTTCAGGGCCCCTGATCGCTGTCTGGCTGCACTGTTAGCAACTATGTTTTAAACCCTTAATATACAGTTTCTCCATTTATTCCCCTCCATTTCTTTAAGGCTGGAAAAAAAATTATCTTATTCCACAGTGTGTGGCAATATCTGTATATTCTGTAACATCTTATTTCAATTGTCCATTGATGCAATGTACAATATTTAAAAATATTCTAGATATGCATAGGTTTATATGCTGTGCATTTCACATAACTGAGCTTAAAACATTTGGATGCTTTGAGAAATTTTGGATCTAAACTTTTGAGTTTGAGTGACATGTACTGGTGAGTCAGTTCAGAATTGGACTCTCATGCTTTGTTGGCCAAGTTTGACTACAATTTTAGTTGTAATAAAATAGGAGCTAAAAACAAGAACAAAAAAAGACACACAAAAAAGGACAAAGAATAATTTGTAGCATTATTATTATGCAGAATACAATAGGTGAAAAAATAGGTGTGTATGTATAAATATACATTAAAAACAACAATTATGAGCATGCAATGTTTATGTAAATGTCAACCAACTAATCTGGTTGAACTGGAGATGAAAACCGCATAGAACATCACAGACATAATGGATACTTTATTGCTGCAGTTGAAATCTAAACAGAATAGACAGTCCCAAAGTGTGAGAGTGATGCATACAAAGGCAGCAATATGTACACAGGATAAACATCACATTAGGTATCTAAACTTTGAAGAGTGTATATTTTTGCTCAAAGCGGATGCATGCACTTCTTTTAAAAGTGCCTCACACACTCTGCCACACGCACGTCTCAGGCTCCAGCCATCACACGTCCCCTCGGTCCCCACACTCCTCCATCCAGCAGCTATCGAGTCTGCTCCAGTTGGATTCACTCTGTGTGCCTGTCATCCTGGACGGATGGCCCCGTGTCGGTGGTCCAGCTGTGGAGGCTGGCTCCAGAGATCCAGCCTGTCGCGAACTTCCATGATGGATCTTGCCCCAGGACAGCCTCTCGTTCCTAGGCACAGACCGGAGCTGCCCTGGGGGCCCCAGCCTTGACAGGTGGAGCTCAGCAGGCTCTAAATGCTGCTATTAATCTCCATCACGGCGGGTTTGAGAGCGAGCGAGGTGTGTGTGACAGGAGATATGTTTCTGGGAATGAGGTGTGAGTGTCTGAAAGTGCGTGCTCCGTGTGTGTATGTGTTTGTACCAGCATTCAATTTTAGCTTTCATCACACTCAAAATCATTTTGATACTGAAGAGATCTGAACCTTTTGAACCTTTGAAAACCTCACCACGTTTAGTAATTTCCATCTAAGCAGCGGTGGCCTGGTCTGACAAAACACATTGCCCTATATGGTTTGGAAAAACAACCTTATGGGCTTATGAAACATATTTTACATAAAACCCATTAGGCCCTTTGCAAATTCTCAATTGTCACTTTGGGAGCAATGTTAACCTTCTGAAGCCATGACATGTTACGTGGTACATGTTTTGGAGATGTAAGCTCTCCTCCTGACAGCTGTGATGGAAGCATTTAATATCTATGTGTAAAGGTGATGTTTAAGTCCAGACAGTGTTATTGAGCCTTGAGACACATAGGTGCTGTAGTTACAGAAACATGAGTGTTGCTGATGTATTTCATACTTTTATGATGTATTTCGTAGAGGTGGGAAACCCCAGAGATTTTATCCCAATACTTGAGTCGCGATTTTTAGCATTTTGTGATGCGGTGAGTATTGCGATGCAATATGTTGCAACTTAACTGCTTAACTGCATTTTGTGTCAGCAAAATTAAATTCAATCAATAGAAACTGTTTTGTCAAAGTATTCAGTTCAACTGAACTGAACTGATATCAAACATGTATGGATGACGACAACTGCAGCATTTTCTCAAACTTCAACTTCCCAACATGATATCCTGAAACATGTTGCCTATAGATTGCTTAGATCTTTTAGTTATATATGATACCGGAATCTCTAGTATACTCATCAAAGTGAGCCCAACAACAGCGCAAATACTGATGCTAAATAAACGCAAAATATTGATACTTGGCAAAATATTGCAATACCATGCTGTATCGATTTTTCCCCTCACCTCCAGTATTTTGTGTATGCTTTGCAAGTACATAAAACATGTTAACAGGGGACTTATTGTCAAGATTCAACCCCAAATAAATTTGATACCTCAGGTTAGTCACTAAATACTTTGGCACACAGTTAAATGAACATTCTGATATTTAAAATCTAAGATAATATGATTTGGAATTATTAATGTAAAAGTTTAATTTATTTTATATCTATTGCAGGATTGCTGCCTTCTTGTTTCCCAAATCCCTACAATGAAAGAGAGTATGTCAGTATTGCCACAATTACAAGAATAACACCTAGGTTGAAAATAATCTTTCAGATTAGTTATGATTAATTAAATTATAGCATATAACATACACGGTGTACTTGCATAAGTTTGTGAATACTTGTGCACATACAGAAAGTGTGCATTGAATGCACTGTAGATGCTGAACATGCTCACACAGTTCATGTGGGAGGATTATCTGGCTGCACCATGCACACTCTTGCACATGCTTCTGATTGCTTGTTTACATTCAGTATGTATTGTATATGTGGTACTGTATATGCTGGAGTATATGCCATTATAGATAAGGGTTATAGTGCCAAGTTAAGTCATGGCTTTGCACAGTATCATAACGCTGCTATAGTGTTTGTGTATACATTAAACCTGTTTAACTCGACCTAATTTAAAGTATTCCCACCCGTCTGATAAAATCTAAGACAAATAAATACAACAACTATTTAAACTCAGCACTTTAGGAATAAAAGATGCACAACCTGCAGCACAATTGCTTAATTCTTACCTGAAATTGATGAAATTGATTTGAGTGAAGGGTTAAAGAGATTTTTCCCCCTATAATTTACTTCTATTTTTATCCATAATGTGTTCCTTTTTTAACAGAAGTCCAACAACACAGTGACAGCCCAATGGGTGGTACATTAGTCAAATTAGCTGAAGGAAGCTTTCAATGAAGGAGCAATCATTTTATCTGTCTGCTTCAAATGAATCACAGTTGTGATTAAAGGAATTCCTTTTTTCTTGAAATCGATCATATGTTAGATTGCAGTCATTATGTGGTAGGTCATTCCCTTAAATTCCTTTCTGTTCATTATTTGCTTTCTATGCATGACTGACAGAAATCACTTATTTAGAACAAAAAGAAGATGAAATTGCTGAGAACAGTTTCTCAAACAAAACGATTAATTACACAATTGTTTTCAAGTGGCACAGAGATAGAAGGTAGCAGCTGGTACTGAAAGCCTTGTGCAAATATTTGTTAAAAAAATACTGTAGCACTTAAATTAAATTACAGTGAAAGTGAAGATATTTTGTATTTATTTATTTTTTATTTAATTTTCCCCAAGACACAAACATACAAACCATGACACTACAAGACTAGTCTATAAAAGACAAAAAGGAAATAAATAAATGAATCACAAGTAATGTCTCCAATTCAGACATCTCTTATATTTACCATATGAATCTGACAGTTGTGAAGACATTACAGTAATTCCTCGACAAAGTAGGAGGTAAAAATTAAAAACTGTTCTTAGTGCTTAATAAATCTGCAATGAGTTTTTTCAGCTGGTGTTATATTTTAAAAAAATTTAATTTTTCTCCTACCCCTCATCAGCAATTAAAATATTAATATCAAAGCCATGCTACATGTATAAACTGGTGATCACGTTTGTGCCACAAGAGAGATTACATAATTGCATAGTATTAATTTAAATATTAATTAAGGAACCTCCTTTTCTTAGAGTTATATGTTTAGTTGTATATTTGTAATTTTATTTTATTTGTAACTTAAAAAACAAACATTATTTTATATTTTATTTTGAAAGACTAGGAGAGGAAGTGGCATACATTTTGAACCCTGACTGTAATGTAAAGTGTACGGAGTGGTGTCAGACAAAATAGTATCATGTATTTTAGTGAAGTGGACACCACTGTAATTACTGAACATGTGATTTTACATTTATCAGTATGTATGTTTTTACAGTATACATCATATTTATTATCTTCCATCACCCAGTGGTGGCTCAATCCCTAATGACCCTTTCCTCATTAGCTAATTAATGCAATCAGTCCACCTTCAATTTTCAGCAGCTCTCCTCTTCCTCTTTCATGGCAGCGCGGGGTATCTGCAGCCACATGGCGCTGCGTAACTATGGCGATTCAGCGATCTGTTGGCGGCACAAGGCCGCCTGTCAAACAGGCATCACGGCCTCTCAATCAAAGAGACTGTTTACGAGCACTCGCACACCACCTGGGACTGACACACACTCTGCTCCGCACCATGGGAGGGACATCCATCACACACACACACACACAAACACACACGAAGGAGCACACAGAGCACATTTACATGCAGGAACATGCACACTTACAGTACAGACATGAGGACATAATACAACATACAACTCAGCAAAAGAAATTTCTTTACACAACACCTAACACACGATTGTTTATCCAGATCCAGATTAAAAATGTATAGGCATGTTCTATTATTACTGAAGATTGTGCTTTCTAGTCAACAGCCTCCCTGATCACTAGAAAGCACTAAACTAAATGCTGGAGGCAGCTGTTCCAAAATGCATTTAAGAAAATGGTACTGTGATGCCAGAGTGTATAAGCAAACTGTTGTTGCAATCCACTTTCCTGCACTCGTACAGATGTGATACACACCGCATGTGGACAAATAACAACACAAGACAAATATGACGGGTTGCAACATTTTCTCTTTGTGCTTTTTATTTAATTTCAGGCCCATCTGAAACGAGAAACTATTTGGTTGAACTGGTCATCACCATGTGCAAACTGTGATTGTTACATTGTAAATGATCACAAACAAATAGGTTAAGCGCTACAAGTGTTTTATAGTATAGAGTTTGTAAGTCCAGTGTTTTACAGTGCAGGAACATTTCCAGTATCCAGTGCACAAGAATGCTGGTCATATAAGACTTGATTATATAGATAATGATGTTTTCAGACCAGAAAGTCAAATCCTGACTTACTCATTCTCATTTCAGTGATTGTTTCAGTGCTACAGTTTGTGCACTAGGCTTTGGGTTCCCATTTTATATTTACATTTTTCCCACTGGATTTTCACTTTATGCAGGAAATAAGGCCACACAAGTCGACCAACACTTTTTATGTGTCAAGAACAGTTCTGAACAACTTTCATTGTGTTCTGTTTATTAATTGTGTGTGAAAGGAAAAGTGATGTGATTTGTAAAAAAATATCTCAACTGCAAACTTATAGCAAAAATGAGTGTGTACTGTAATAACGCAGTATTTTACAATGGAAATTGAATACTTTATTATCAGCATGGTTTCCAATGTTTTGAACATTTATAGCAACAAAAAAAATGTTTAGATCACCAAAAATGTTTCTCAGTCGGATACAAAAAGTAGCAGATGTACAAATAGACTTGGTGTTTCATATTCTACAGTTTTGAAGTCTTGCTTTTTATAGTCTTCTAATAATTTATAGTTGGTTCATAACTGAACAAACAAGCAATGCCCCTTGTTGATGTTACATCCTTGATTTCAAGTTTCTGTCAAAACTGGTGTTAATGTGGGCTTGTTTGCTAGCTAGCATTAAGGCTCCAATAATCCTGATCAGAACTGGTTCAAGAACCAGAGCCTATATGGTAGAAAATGGATATATGTGTTGACATAACTTGGGAGTAGTTAAACCAAAATTTTTCCAATATTCATTCACTCATTTCAAGGAGCTTGCCTTGCCTGAGGAGATATCCAGTTTGACACAGGAAAAGTAATAAAAGAAGAATTAGCATGAAATATCTCGAGACTACTCAGATTTATTTATTGGAGTTGAGAACCCACTGTGTTACAGTATAGTAACAGAGTGTCATGTGCTGTGTTTCACAGTGAAGTCCGGTGTTTTACCGTAGTAACAGTATGTCACGATCTTTGTTTTACAGTATAGTAGGTTGAGTGTGGTGTAGCAGAGAGCTGTTGGCACCTCCACACAGTCTGTTTAACGCCTGGTGGGAGAGGTGCTGACAGGCCCAACTGCTCTCTAATCCTACAGACATCAGGAGCCAAAGGGAATGACCAGGGAGCTCAGTGTGAGTGTGTATGTGTGTGTGTGAGCAATACGTATGTACATCATGTTTCCCTCTACATAGACAGACACACTGGTGATTCCAGGGCTGTCAATTACCTTGAATTAACCATTTACGGGCTGTCGGAATCATCTGAAAGAAGTGGTACTTTTACAGTTGTTGTTTTATTGTTTTTTTTTTTCAGAGGCCGTAGTGGGGCTCACTTTTAGGAATATACTGGAAATTCTGGTATTACACAAACCAGAAGATCTACGGAATCTATAGGCACCACATGTCAGTAATGTCAGGAAGTTGTCAAAATAACGCTGCAAAGCAGTCATGTGACCTCTGACGTCATGCTATCTCAATGAAAATAGGATCTCTGGGCTCCCACAAGTCTCTTCTTTACATACATTTTATCCTGATAAAATGCAATTCAAGGCAAAAACCGCATAGTTTTTCTCATTTTTCCACTTCTATGTGGTATTTATTGTTGACCTGCTATCTCCACCTAAACATCCACTGCCCACAACCACCAGTTCTCAAAAAAAGGACCTTAAATGGGAACTGGTTAAATCACTTTTGCAGTCATCTGACAACAGAAACAGGAAGATATAGAATCTCTTTAGTCTCAAGACAAAGATACATACATCAGCCATCTTCGTGAAAAGGGTCTATTGATGTCGGTCACTAGATAGATGCCACCGGAGCCTCCGGTTCCCCCCGACCATCAGTCACGGTAGAATGACAGATCGACCAAGCTGCTCTCAGTGTGAATGCAGGGTAAATCCGCTGCTGCTGCTCCATTATAGTTTGTCTTAGTAGTAACATATGGTCAAATTGATGGAGTAACAATGCTGTCATCTGTAAGCTGCATGAGTCATAAACACAGTGTCATAAACATAGTGTGTGTGTGTGTGTGTGTGTGTGTGTGTTCCCAGTCTGACTTGCCTGTACGTATGTGATACATGAGCCCATTGATTACTGCTGTGCATTAGAGAGTCAGATAAGCACGGTACAAAACACAAACACATTTTCAAACACATACATGCATATTCTGTTACATAAAATATAAGTGTATGTCATTTATGTTGTCACTTACTGCATGAGTAATGGCAGATTGACTATTATTTGTTGTCAATGGAGAACCAGGGTGAATCAGGAACTTCCAGGTCCTGTTCCAGAAGTAAGAAAACCTCAGAAATCCAACTGACATGTGTAACTACCCTTCAGTCACTAAAAATACAGTCTTGGAACAGAGCCTTTCTCCACAATATGCTGCGTGGCTCGCTTCATATGTCGAGATAAAGATGGGAGCTTTTTGAAAACGATCTGTTATTGTTGTTTATTTAATACTTCTGTTTTTAGCTGCCTTAAGCAAACACCATTTCCCAGAAGCCTAAGACCTTCACAGGCTAAAGGTAAAAAAAAAAAAATAATAACAAAAAAATGTGGTCAATGGACCGTGTGTTTGTGTTTCTCTGACATTAGGATGTCCATGCTTCTACTTTTCATCAAATAGGTCAGAGTTCAGAGGTTAAAGGTCAAGCTTTTTGTCCTATAAGGTCAAGTGATGTATTAAGTACAGGCACACACACTCAGACAGTACTCTAAACTGGTGTTGAAACATAATCATGGCTTCTTTAATTTAAGAATCCACCATTCAATAACTATATAACCATGGATTATCATACACTGGTGTTATGATTTTTCAAACAGGTTATTTTACATTAAAATTACTCACTTGATTGAACACTTAAAAGAAACAAACAGACTGTGCTGTGTTGGAGGTTCATGTTCTAAAAAAATGGCATATTGGAGCATTGTGGAGGTTCCTCTGGATAGTGATACACCTAACTGTAAACAGGATGATCTCAAACTGAAAGATGATATTCTTGTAGTTGCAGATGCACTATTACAGAACAATATGCCACCCAGTACACTGTCTAACAAACACCAAAGTTCCCCCTAATATTGAGATATTTCACTTTATTTGAGACTGGATAAAATGACGTTTGGATGTAATGTGTGTGCCTTTGGCCTTGTTCAGACTGCCAGCTCAAAGAATGTTTACAGATTGTTTTGAGAAAATCTGGATAGCGAAAAAAAACTGTTTTTGTAAATCAGATCCAAACCTCATTTGGAGTTGGTTTAGAAGTGTGACTCCAAACAGATTTCTACAGATGCATTTCAAAGTGTTTTGTGGTTTACTTGCAACGTGATAAACAATGACGATGTCAAATCTAGAGTGACAGAAGTGCTGAGCAGAATCCATGCTGCTTCTAGCAGAACACTATGGAGGACAACATTTGACAAAAATTGTCTGTTCCAAGACCGGACAGACAATTTGTTTTGCAAGGAAAAATTATGTATCTCATGCTTGTCTCATGCTTCTGCATTGGAAAGCTGCATTGCCAGCGTAGCTACGAATTTAATGATGCCTGTGTTGTTACAATAGCAACCCATGCAGATAAGTTGGTGATGCATGGACGCAATAATATGATCTGATAACTTGCAAAAAAACAGAGCTAACAGTCTGCCTTAAAGATCTGATTTGAGAAACAAATTTGATTTGCCTGCAGCCTTTGAACACTTCTGGTTCTAGTCACTGTGCAGTTTCTACAGTAGTAGCCAGAACAGTTCTTTTGGGACTCTAAGTTAAGGCTACATGGTGACACCATGCTGCCTCCCCACTTTAAAATTCTAATTGATGGATTTAAATGAGATACAAGTGAGTCAGACCAAATAGTTGCAGAATTTAAACTGCAACAGACAGTAGTAGTGTAAACATGATGCTAAGGCAAATATTAACCGGAGGCAAGCACTCACATGTAATGCTTGCAGAGATTGCATTTCAGTGTTAATAAAATCCACATAAAGAATCCATAAAGAAGCCCATTTGGCTGAAATTCCACAATATTTTGGTTCCAAAACAAACTGAATAATAGTAATTTCTGATATAGTTTGTCAGTTTTCCACCATTTAGTTTTCCTTATCTCGGTGCAAAAAAGTAGAGGAAAAATATGTAATGACATGATGCAAGAAGAGAAAAAATACTCTCTGCTAGTCCATTAAATGTAACAGTTGCACAAGTGTTTATTATCTCTGCACAAATTCCATCTCAAATAAAGTCAATATGTAGTCAAATCTACCTAATCTTCATAAATCTGGGATCTGCTGGAAATACCAGTGCACAAAAAAGGACTTTTAGGACTCATTTTCCTGACAGCTGTTTAGTCAGAATATAATAGTGTATGTAGTTTACAACTGTGACAATTTCAAGCAATTATCTGACAGTATAGCTTGTGTTTTTTCATTCATTCAGTCAGTCACCCACTGAAACTGTGGAAGCAAATAGCTCTATAATCTGCTGCTTGTCTGTTAGAGAGGCACCTTGATATCATAGTGCCCCCTCCTTATGACACAGAGTGAAACCCAGCAAGGTGTCAGGTTTTGATTCATCAGATTTTTATGGTCAGTGTGGAATGAGTTTACAGCTACGCGCCAGATGTGGCTAACTCCCGTTAACGGTAATGGTGCAACATTAAGGAGGCCATGATAAACTCTGGTGTCTGCCTTTTATGACTGGTGGGCTGCAGTAATTCCTCACTGTATAGTGTGTGTGTGTGTGTGTGTGTGTGAGGTTGCATTTGTGAGTTTGCCCTTGCTTAGATATAGTTATATGTGCCTTGTGTGTGTTCCTGAGGAGTGATTCTGTGCACAGATGCATCACATAGTTGTGTTTGTCGGAGTGTTCCTGTTTTTCTACCTTTGTGAGGACCATGTTTTAAACGGTCAGAGTGAGGACACCTTGGTAAGTCCACACTGGTTCAAAGGGCTGTCTGAAGGTCAGTTTTGATAACTTATTTTTTCAATTAACAATCAGATTTTTCATTTTTATAGCTAATAGTGATAGGCGTAACCATTTATTTTGAGTGACAGTACTATAAAGGTTGTGCAAACAAGCTCATGATACAAGATTGTCAGGTTGATTGTCTGAACTGGACAGAAGTAGGTGGACAGACATGTCATCATATTCCTGAGAAATACACCTGTATCCATTTTTGACCAATAATCATTACATTTTCAATTCCATCAATTGTCTGATTTTTATTTTTGCTCCTACAAATCAGATGCTAGTTGTATGGAGATGTAGTTGCCGTCCAGTTGTGGCACCGTCCACACTCACTGCCTCGCCTCTCAGCAGGGTAACACTATCAGTGTTAACCCCTAAAGACCAGAGTAGGTAGTGATTATTATAATTAGCAGGTGAGTGTTTTCCTGAATTAATCCGTCATATCCTCAAGCCTTTTTGATTTCAGTGCCACAGTCACAGAGCAAAGGCTTATGTATGAGGAGGAAATGGTATAGAGGAAACCGAGCCTGAAGAGATTAAAATAGACCATTATTCACATTTTGTAATTTGCATGAATTGGCTTGAGGCTGTTCTCTCACAAAACAGTTACCATTGCGTAGCCTTTGGGGCATGTACAGCGTCTCAGGTGTAGCTTCTAATGGTTTCATCTACATTTATGAGTTGAGATGCTGGTTCCAGCAATGCCCTGGATTTATTTTGAGCACGAGACAACTCCATTTGGGTGGAGGTAGAAGGGAATTCATGTGTGCTTCAGCACTGTTATCTTTCATGGATTCAGTGAAAAAGTTGTATGATCACAAAGTTTTAAATGGCTTTCTGTAAGAGCCGTGTGCACTTCATTTGTGAAGTGCTCATCAACCCTGCAGGACTGAATCGGAGAGTCACAGAGAGACGTACAGTAAGTAGCTGGAGAGTGAATCAGTTACTGACACTTTTAACAACTCACTGATCAATTGCAGCTGCTAAATGACCCAGTAAAAGACTGTGGTTGTATTGGGCAGGTGGTGTTGTGTGGTGGTGTGTAAACGTAACAATGTGATGGAGTGTGTTGCCGGAACACAGCTTGCCTGCTCATCTATTATTCCCCTGTTTGTAAAAGCTACCTTTCTATCATTATCTTGTTGTTAGTAGCCATGCAACAGCCCTCCATAAAACATCTTAAGAAACAAATTGCCTCTTGTATTGCTGGGGTAAGAACTCAATTTATTTTGTGAGCTAAGCCAACTATTTCTGCATCTTATTTTTGAAAATGAATTTTTTTTACCCTTTCCATTAGAGGTTGATGAAAAAGTTGATTCCTGAACTTCTGAAAAACATAATAACATGTCTATTCCCACAGATTTTTTGTAGAACACAGTTTCTTTGAGAAAGAATATCTTTGTCTTAAATTTCAGAACTGACAAAAAAGTTACCAAAAAATATTAAAGGTTCAATGTTTTCCATGTCAATTTAAATAATTTTCCACTGGGGATTATGCTCAAAGGCCCCCCTTTTTTGCGCCCAAACCTTTTGTGGATTCAGGATGATTTCCTTAAACCTTTCTGAACATTGTCCTCCATCATCCAGATGAGGTAAGCTTTGACCTGATACACTCATCCGAGTCGCCTTCAAATATAGCCCGGTACACACAGCAATACGCTTACAGGTACCTTTGCAGACTGTTTTTATTTGTAGTTAGGCCTAATATTGTCCTTGCCAGATGGTAGATTTGAACATCAGTAAAAAATTACGCAGTAAAGTACAGAGTAGTCTTGAGCCAATTGGTGAAAATATTGTATGTAGATGATGGAAAATGATGAGCGATGATTGTTTTTTCCTACGGGGATATCAGACTAATTCTAACTAACTTACTATCAGAACTAAAATGTTATTAAAAAAATAACCTCTACAATCTGCATTCTGCTGTACATTTAGGGATGTTTCTGGTGGACTTCTATGTAGCATCTACTGTTGACCTTTGTAGAACCTGATATTGTAATAAATTCTCGATAATGTAATAACCCCGATAATGTAATAAAAATCTGCACTTGAGTCCATTGAAAATGTAATAAAACCTGATAATGTAATAACTTCCCAATAATGTAATAAAGTGCATTTCCCAATAATGTAATACACTTTTTACCAATAATTTAATAAAGTATAACACCAAGCACCTTTAGATTTCAAGAAGCTGTTGAATGCATTCGTGTGTCATGGATACTTAGTTTGTGAAAAACGGATGAACGGGTCAAAAGTTAATAAACATTCAACTTTGACCTGTTGGTGGCGCTAGAGCTCTTGAGCTAGAGTTGCCTACACAGTATCACCACTTGAACTCAAATAATGGGTGGTCTGCTGTTAAATTATTACAATATTGGGGAAATATTACATTATCAGGACTTGCGAAATGAAGGCTAACCTGATAATGTAATAACCTCCCATTAATGTAATACTTTATTACATTATTGGTAAAAAAAAAAAAAGTGTATTACATTATTGGGAAATGCACTTTATTACATTATCGGGAAGTTATTACATTATCAGGTTTTATTACATTTTCAATGGAAGTGCAGATTTTATTACATTATCTGGGTTATTACATTACCGGGAATTTATTACATTATCGGGTTCTACAACCTTGCTCCCTAAAACTCCCCTGCCCCCCACTAAAAATTCTCTATCAGAGGGGGCAAAATGTTAAAGGGTTAAATGCAAGATGCTACATTTCCCCCCCTAATCAGTACTAACCTGGCTAACACCAGACCAAATCTCATTGGAGATTAGGTCTGGACACCAGCCGTTCATTTCTCCGTAGAGGAGGTGTGGTTTACGATCCTCCAAAGCCGTTTATTGGGCGCTTAGAATGTCTATCAAAAGCGTCTGTAGGTAGCTCTTAGCCAATCAGATCAGTTATACCAGATGACGTAGAAGAGCAACAGAGATGGATGTTTGTTGTGTGTGTGTCTGTGAGAGAGTGTTGCTTGCTGCTTTGCTTCTCCAGTTCTCGCTTTCTGCAAGATTATTTATTTTCACGCTTTATTCCCCCTCATGTCATTCAGCCACACACATCCACTGATTTTATGGGCAATAAACAAGCTGCTGCGGGTCTCTCGGCGGCTCCGCTGTCCCCCAGCTGGTAGCGAGATCACCGGCGGTGACCGGCGGTCTCACCGGCTCGGAGAAACGAGCCGCCGAGACCGCCGGTGAGGCGCTACTAGCCCCGCTACCGGTGATCTCGCTACCAGCCGGGGGACAGCGGAGCTGCCGAGAGACCTTTCGCCTTTCAACTTTCGCTCTAAACTATTTAAAACACCATCTACAGCTAAAGAGAGTTTCGCGTCTGCAGCAGCCATGTTGGATCCGGAAAGCTTCCAAGTGCCGAGTAGTACGCGTCATCGTCTCACCATCCCTCCCCGCTCTGTGATTGGATCCCTAAAACAGGGCTAAGAATGCTTCCTAGTTTCCAGACCCCGCCGCAGTTCGAAATTAAATTCGAGCGCGCAAGGCAGTCTGGGTATACCCAGGCTAAATCAGTACAGCAATTGCCACCAGTAACCATGATTGGATGATTTGAAAATACAAATGTCCACCCCTAGTGCAGAGCTCTTTGTAGTCAATATGCAACATTATCTATAAGAATGTATCAAGTATCTATAAAGGCAACAAAGGCAGGTTACAATACAGACGTTTACATAGAATTTCTTCTTTTTTGTGCTACACTATTATAACTGAATGCACGACAACCTTAGACCCAGTAAATAAAACATGATTTTGATGTGCAAGCCCGATGTACTTCACCCGTGCAAACAGCTGATGACACGGTCGAGAATGTGACCGTGCTGTTTGGAGAGAACAGGGAGCTTCTTCCCCACAGCAGGTACTGTAGCACACGAGTTGAGTCAGAATAAAGTGAAACGATTCAGCAGTTTCCTGAAGCCTCTCGGAGTCTGAGTTCAGGTCAGTGCAGTGACAGCAGCATGTGGACACAAAATGGCCTCCAGCTAGTCTGCTTGTTTGTTGTTTTGTAACTCCGCTCAGACGTGCTGACAGGCAGGTGACACACGCAGAAACAACTTTATTCAGTGCAGGTTTGCAGCGAATATGAGCTGGTGTGTGAGAGTAAGGGATATATTTTGGGGTTTCTATGTGAGCATTATTTAAGTTACATCACTGTGAATGAAGTGAAAACTGTACAGTAGAGTGTCATTTCTCTCACAACATCACATGTTTTAGAGTGCTTTGAAGCTCCAGACTGTTTGCTGGTCTCTCTTTGGAAAGACTTACTGTTAAATATGTAATGTCAGAAAAAAAGGATAGCAATCATCAAACTAGACACTACAAACAGATGGCACATTTCAGCGTTGCTTTCAATCACCAAATCAACTCAACGAAAAGCTTAGAAGACTACCCTGAAGCTGAATGACAAGGCATTTGACCCCTGCCCACCGCCCCCCCCCATGATGAACTGAATTTAAAGGAAAAATCTCATCGTTTTTGTTGTGAATGCAAAACTTTTCCGGCAGTGGTTACACACACCCCAACCTCTTTTTGATTGTTGTTTAGGGGTTAAATTTTCATTTTTTCATTTATCCTTTATTTATTTCTTGAGGAATCATTGAGGGCAACCCCTCATTTACAATGATGTTGAGAGTACAGAGAAAACACAAAACAGAGTACAGAGAAAACACAAAACAGAGTACAGAGAAAACACAAAACAGAGTACAGAGAAAACACAAAACAGAGCACAGAGAAAACAGAAGACAGCACAGACAAAAACATATGCAAAAACATTAAAAACATTTACAGTGAAAGACAGAGTTATTGGTTATCATAGTTTTAAACTGGCCCATAGTTATAATTGTGTTGAGTTTGAGTGAATGTTGTAAGATGTTCCAGGTAGATGCAGCAGAAAAACTGAAAGCAGTTTTTCCAAATTCAGTATTTGTCCGAGGAACATTGAGCATTAAGCAATCACTAGAGACTAGTCTCGCCTCAAAAACATTTCAATATAGGGTGTTTGTACAGGCAGCAAAATACGACTCACATTTATGTTTTAGACTTTTCTCCGCTGCCATCTTGCTGATGTAGTGGTAATGATTGACGGCGATGTGAACTTTAAATGGTGGTTGTCACAGTCGGGTGCGAGGGAGGGGAGGTGGATGGGTTGAACAAACGGCAAACTTTCTCTCAGTAGAACAGGGGCCAGAAAAAATAAACAACTTTTTACGTAACTTCCATTTTTTGCATAACTTCCGTGGCTCGCAGTTTGCAAATTAGTTTTTTTTTAACATAACTTTCGTTGATTGAGTAACCTCCGTTGTTTATGTAACCTCCGTCACTTCACCCTTGTAATTACTTCACTTCTGGCATTTACGTACATTTATTTACTGTTTAAACTGTCTTTTATAACGCCTTACCAGGAAGTTTTTGCCCTAAACCTAGCTCAGTGGTTTTGTAGCGTAAATTCACAGAAACTGCAGCATTTTTACAACCACGAACTGTACGTGTATGTATAATTACATATGTGCTATTTTTAGAACTCTCTGCTCTGTACCGTGAGTCGCAAAACCCTCATTTGTGTCGTAATGGATGGTGTTGAAAAACTATCTATTCTGTCGTTCTTGTGGTAAATGCTACAATAGGTAAAAAATGGTGGTGCAAAATGTTCTCATTGTGGGACTAATTAAGGAATATCTTATCTTACCTCTTATCTTCTGTTCATTAAATAGTGAGAATAAAACTTTCCGAACTTCAGTTAATAAATGTTGAGATGCAAATTTGACTACAAGTTCTGATGATCATAGGTCAATAAGATGCTTTTTCCTGCTACAGTTCCATAGGTATCCCATTAAAAAAGTTTACATCTCATTCTGAAAGTAACCCAGCTCACTGTGTCTCGCCCTTGCTGAGGAAGAAGCTGGTGTTTTAATATGCTCCTTGTGATATTAAATGAGAATTATTCTGCTAATTTTCCACCGCTGTTGAATTAGAAAGTGTTTTGAAGTTGTAGTGAAACACAGCTAAAGGCTGGCCTCTTGGTTTCAAGATATTTATGGAACTAAATACTTTATGAACTTTAGGAGGGGCAAATATTTTTGTTTTTGTTTTCTAAGCATTTCACCCTCCCTCTCTCTCTCTGCCTTCGGTTCCTTCCTGCTTGTTGTGAACACTGGCGTTTGTTGAATATTCACAGATAATTTAGACGGCAGAGGAAAGAGATGGAAGAAGAAAGGGAGAGGGAAGAAAGGGAGGGATAAACAGAGGAGGTAGATGAAGAAGGTAGAGAGAGAGGGATGGATGGATGGATGGAGGAGGATTTGGTAAATCCAAACTCTGCACCCATTGGCTTTTTTCTTAAATGAAGGACCAGAGGCGAGAGCTGCAGCGAGGCGCTACTCAGAATACTGGATGCTCCCTCCTCCCCTCCCTCTCACTTTCAATCCCTCCCACATTCTCAAGGAATCAATAGTCGCAAATTAATCATTCTGCCCAGAGCACACTGAGAAAGAGAGGGAGAAAGAAGAAAGAGAGAGAGAGAGAGATGGTTTGCATAAAGATAGCAAAGCAGCAGCAGTGTGCATAATCACACCTTCAGTGCTTTGAGCCTGATTAGATGTTATTCATTGTTGTTTCACTTGTTTGGGGATGAGTAATCATTGTTGTCATGGCGATTGTTGTGGCGCCCCCGTTAGACACTCTTTATATCATTTCAGGGAGGAAATATCTCTCGCCTGGTCTGGAAATCCAACAGTCGGAGATTTTAAAGCCACACCGACTCTGAAAATACCAGCTCTGCTCACAAAAGATGAAACTGAAACTAGCAAAGTTTGTCTCGGTTGGACAAATATTAACAACCCTGACACATACAGAGGTGTTTCAAGTGATGGAGGCAAAAATTTAAGTTGTGTGATCATATACATTTTTTTAAGTTATTTGCATATTTTCACTAAAGCGTGTACAAAACTGTGTTTTGCCCTACAGCCGAGACATATGCATATTTTACTGAGAGATTGCACAGCCCACTTACACACTGGGCCAATTTTCTTCAGTATTTTATTGATATTGCTTATGTATAAGCAGTCAAATTAAATCTCGTATTTGTCACATTAATGATCATTCACAGTAAAACATGCATTGACATTTTTGGGCCTAGCTGCAGAAAGTAAATTAAAAAAAGGAAAACGTAGAACATATCACTATGAAACAGATAATATTGTGTCCCTTAACTTCATCTCTCTATGCAAGTTCTTTTAATTTAATTTTTGAAAACAGGCAAAAAAAAATTGTCAGCCACATTTTTCTAACTCACTTTTTTCTAAACTGTGAAAACAAGTGAAAAAATGTCAGGCTCATTTTTCTAAGTGTTTGTTATCTTTCTTTTGGCAATACATGTATTTTAATCTGCACTAATCTGTAGCTAGCGTTAAAAAGTATTTTGACTGACAAAAAATGACCTGTTTTCACAAATTAAATATGTCATTCTTATTTGTTATTGTACACATTTTTAGCCCAGCCTCAACCCTGTGACACACTGCATATATTGTATGATTGTATGAACATGTGACAAATAAACCTTTGATGGTTTGCACATTTTACCCAGTCTGCTGTTCGGCTTAGTGAGACAGCTTTCAGTGTTCTTGGACTCTCTGACACATTCTCAGAGTATATTTTTTCCTCTGCCTGCCTGCTGGTATTTCTAGTGTCTTTGCACATTTAACATTCTCTAAATGATGAAAGCAAATCCAGTCACTGCTGAAATTGGTTGAAACAGTATTTTGCTTTTGATATCATCAAAAAAGGTAAAGATCTTTTTTTAGTTACACTCTCTCTCATCCAAGCTGGATCATCTTCAGTCTTTGTGTTTTGTTTATGTTCCTCTGCATTTCTGCTGACTCTCAGCACCTATTTCAAGGCTGATTAATCTATTGATTATTCAATCAATCCTTAAGTCTATAAAATGTCAAAAATAATGACAAATGTCTGTCACAATGTTCTACCCAAGACCAAAGTGATGTCTTGCTTACTTATTCTGACCACTAGCAAACTGAAACAGTATTAAACAGCAATTTTAGATTAGTATAATATTAAGACATGTAAAAGTGTATTAAACAAATTGCATTAAAATTCCTAAAAATGCATGCAAAAAAAAAGTAAATATGCTATTTATCTGTTAACCCTGTTATATCTGTGTTTCAACACACCCTTGCTGCATGGAGTTTGCATATGTGAGATTCAGGGAGCCCCTCACATGGTGGTGCTGCATCAAAGGTTTGGCTTTATGATTACTTTGCAGTCACCTTCCAGAAAATTGAAATCGAAGCAGAGCTGACTCAGGGCAAACACAATGTTACAATTATTATCTACTGTATTATATAAATCATAGGCATGGGTTTTTTGCGCAGCTAATGAGGTTGAGGTGCATAATAAACATTTGTAGTTCGGAACAACCACCCTGTCTTTCAATATGAATCCAGCTGCATCTTATCTGCCTGATAGACTCATTCAGGGTCAAACGTATTTCTCAAATGCAAATTATGTGAACGATGATCAGAAAGTTTAACTTTTTGGGAATAAATTTAACAAAACCCCTCTATTTCTTCTGCATTGACTTCAACATTAAGCCAATGTTGTAAGTTGGTTATTTCCTGATTCTCAGTTTCCAACATTTCAATCAATCCCTCAGATGTTTTGGGACTTAAAGGGGACATATTATGCTCAGTTTCAGGCTCATATTTGTATTCTGGGTTTATGCAAGGACATATTTGGATGCTTTAATGTTCAAAAAACACTTTTTCTCATACAGTCCATCTCAACATGCATGCATTCTCCCTCTGTCTTGTTTTAGTGCCTGTCTCTTTAAGACACCCTCCCAAAAAAAAACCAAGGCTGCTGTCATTGGCCTGCGAAATTATGTATGGCACACCCTTACAAAGGTAGTCCTTACGTTGTGGGTGGAGATACTCACATGGGGGTCAGTATATTCTAATGAATGTGCATGTGACATAATGAATGAGAGCCAAATCCCAATGGCTTGTTGAATCCCATGTTCAAGGCAGCCCACGAAAAAACTCACTGGGTGGTCATATTTCACAAATTCAGGCTTGGTTAGTGAGTTTTCTCTATATGTCTCCTTTATAAACTTGCAATAGCTTTTTTTTAGTAAGCTTGGGGCAGATTAAGTTGCCCACACACCACTGACCTTTTACACTGAAAACAATTGGGGATGCTACATGCAAAATTATGCTGTATACCAGAACAGCAAAGTTGTAGGTGAGACTCCTTTTACATTGTCAGAGTTTTCACATTGTCATTTGATATGTTGCTTTTTCTATGAAAACATTGATGATCTTTAAATCAGCAGCTACAAATCCCGTAGTACATGATGTTCAAACACTATTGCAGCAAGGGTATAAACATGAATACACACACGCACATTCCTGCTCTTTTGCCAACCTGTGTTTCACATGCACAACTTACACAGCTTGCGTGACAGTATGTGTTGCTTTCTTTATCCGGGCTGCTAGAGTATGACTGTGACACGACCCCCTCAGCCCGGAAAACAACATGTACTTCTTTTGCCTTGGGACACTTTTCAGTTTCATTGTCACTGCAGGAGATATCATCTCTGTCCAGAAACATCTGGGGGAGATGTCAGGGTGAGAGGAAGAAGACACTGGGATGAGGAGGGAAGAAAAGTATGGAAGAATAACAGGAGGGAAATGGAGAGTTTGGGTGGATGTGTAAAGGGAAAGTGAGGATGGAACGAGAGGGTGGAGAGAGGAAGGAAAATTGGGAGAAGGAGCAGATGGAAAGATGAGCAGATCTGGTGAAGAAGAGGAGGCGCAGCGAGAGAGAAGGAGTGAAAAGGTGGGGATGAAGAGAGAGAAAGAGAAGAAGAAGACAGGGATGGGTAGATGTGCCAAACAACATCTGTGAAGGAGAGATGAAGAGGACAGGTAGCTGTAGATGTGTACGGGAGAAAGCTTTCCAAACAACATCTGTAATGAGAGCAACATCTGTAACGAGAGGAAGGGAGGAGAGGTGAGGCAAAGAGGAAGAGAAGATCTTAAACTGGGAGTGTGCTGAGGTGATGGCTGACGCTGCTGTGAGTGATTCTTAGTCATAGTTAATGTTGTTGACACAGCAAGCAAGTTGAAAAATCCTGACACTGGAAGCTGTTTCTGCGGTCATAAAACATGAACTCATGACCACAGAGGCATCAGCTGATAGTGACCAACACTTTCAACTTGTTTACTCTTCTGCTGATTTGGGGGAAAAGCTCACTGTACCTGAGCTTTTTTGGGAAACATCATCCATCACCAGCACGGCTTACTAGCTTCATTATTTAAGCCATCTATCACTCTCAATGGTGCACTGTAGAAAAACAAAATAACAAAAATTGTAAAAAAGTTATTTTACAGATAATTTATTTAAAAATATGGATAATATACAGAAAATATCTAGATATATATTTTAATATCTGTAGTTTTATTTAACTTTTATATGACGTAAGTGTTTGGCTTTTTACTGTTTTTTTATTATTTCTTTTTACATTAAATTAAAATGTTCACTGTAACAGTTCTTTAATTTTACATTCACCAATATGATGTGTCTTTTATTGTATTTTTACATAGAATTCACTGAAATTTTACATTGAAGACCACTAAGCAATTGAAAAAAATAATAATAATAATAATAGTAATAATTGTTTGTTTTTAAAAAAAATGCTCAAAGTCCTATTATATTAATTTACAGATTTCAATGTTGATTTTATGGCAAGTATTTGAAACGAAAGTAGAAAAGGCACCATTAGCCTGTAGTACTGTGAAGCTCTTCTATATTTTTTCTGTTTTTCCTGTTTTAGAGTTATCAAGCAAAAATGCCTGTCGATGTATACATCATTGTGTTTCCACCAACACAACAAAAAAAGTGCTGACTCTAGTCATTTTTAATTCAATTTTCTAGGTCCCCAATTTAAACAGATTTATATCAGACTTTGAACTTCATTAGGTTCTGTTTCACAATTGATTCAATTGCACCACTCAGGAGCAAGCAGTCTGAGTCAAAATCAAGTTTATAGGGTTCAAAGTTTGTAAGTGAGTTTTCAGTACAAATCCAATCTAATCCACTTTATTTATATAGCACAATTTTAGCAAACACAAGGTTTCCAAAGTATGGAAACGGAGGGAACAATCTACAAAGACAAGAAAAGAAAACAGGATAACTGGCTTCTATGACAAAAGAACAAGTGATAATCTGGCAGGGAGTTAAAGAAGGAATTAGGGGAATTAGGGGAATTAGGAGCAGGTGTGCAGGCAGGCGAAGCTCATGTGATTGGAGTGATGAAAGAAAAGGTAAACTGCTGCATGGTGAGAGAATGTAAGGGTGAGTAAGGACCGGAAAGGTGAAAGGCAAACAGGAAAGCTGCAAAATAATAAAACTGGTGTAAGGTACAGTTTCTCACAAAAATGTCAAAAATATTTTACTATTTGAGACGTTGTGTGATGCATTAAACCTGCTGATCATCCATGTAAAAACTAAGACCAGGCGTTAAAATACATAAATGGGATAAAAATTGCTGAAATGTTCCATGTTACATATGAATATTTGATTAGTGCTTAAATTAGTGATTCAATTAGTTAATTATTTCACTATTTTGCTTAAGGTTTGAGGTTTTGAACAGGTTCTTTTTTTTAACTTGATGGCAAAATGCATTTGGTTTACATCTCTGCAGTCTCCAATTATGAGATAATGTGTAGAAAACATTTTTTTTTGTACTTTTATGAGATTACCTTTTATTTAAGTGTCTACTTGACAAATGTACAAAGTATTTTGAGCACATCGATTGGTGTTTATATGATTTCCTAGGTCCCTCTGACCTGTTAATGGAGTGTTTATAGGCCACTACACTATCAGCAGTGGTTGCTATGGACCTATATGAGCTTTTGCACAGCCGTTGCTATGCAGAGAGAGAGAGCGAGCAAGCTTGAGCGAGAAAGAGAGAGAGCGAGCTTGAGAGAAAGAGAGAGAGAGAGAGCCAGAGGCCCATGCAGTGGATGAGTCATAGCCCCCCCAGCCCTCCATCCCCTCACACTCATACCCCCTGCCTTCCTTCCACTGACTCAATGGGACCTCACACACACAAACACACACAGTTGGGTGTATACATGTATGTGTGCGGACACACACACACACACACGCACACACACACACACACACACACACACACACACACACACACACACACACACAGCTCCTGGTGGTTTCTTACCAATCCTCTCAGTGGTAGCCAAACCTGTTAACATGTCTTCCCTGTGGATAACAGCTAATGGCTCATATTCATACGCATGCACACATACACACAAAGATGTGCTTTTGGGTGCATAAATGCACAACTGCACACACATACAGTATATATAAATATAAATTTATATATGCACATAGTCACACAGATGCACACAAACATAAATATACTGTATTTTTTTTTTTTTTTTACCACATTTTGCCCTCAACAGCCACAGCTGAGGTGTTTGAGGGAAGCACTTAACCCTCATGGCTGCTTATTGAAGAACTGGTTGAACTTTGAAGCTCCCAGGTGTGAATGTGGGAAACTGGATGAACAGAAGCATGACAGCTCATAAACGCCCAGTGAGCTCTCCCTTTGTAAATTAAGACGAGGGCACGTGCATAATTTAAATTAGAAACAGGGTGGAGGATATAGGGACACGTGGCTGGATGCATGGATAGATGGAAAGTTGACGGAAGAAATATGTGAGGCAGCTACGGCTGGAAAAGAAGAGGGATGAATCAGCAACAAAGTGGGATGGACGCAGAGGAAGAGGAGGACAGAGACAGATGAGAGAAGAAAACATTCAGGAATGTAATCAAGAGTATGACAAAGAGAGCAGATATCACAGAAAGAAGATCAAACTCCAGCAAACTACATGCACCATGACATGGCAAAAAAACAAATAATTTAAATATATAATATATCATAACCACATTTTAACAGTTCTTTCACATCAAGCATAAAAATGCAAAAAAATAAAAGGAAATATCAGAATCTCCAAATGTGGTATCGCCATTTAACCGCAAAACCATTGCACTCATAAAAGCTTCTCAAATGACACCAGATAAGTCTCAGTTGTGAGATAAATCACATTGAACTGAACTGATTGAAGGTGCATTTCCATCCACCTGTTGTTGTGTGCATTTTTAATTTGTGCATTAAAAAAGTGGAAATGCAGTCATTTTGAAATAAATTCTGTAAGTATCTACAAGCAAAATGCAACAAAGTGCAATGGAAACAGATTAAGCGAATAAAATGCTGACAGACACATGGAGCTGTATTCACAAAATTTAAAATTTCAGCCATGCACAGACCTCAGCTAAACTTTACTGCTGTCCACTCTGACTCCCCACCGGATCAGCAACTAGTCGCTGCCTGGAGGCTCTGCTCACTAGATTTAAGGTGCTAAAGCTGCTAACTGAAGATGGAGCAGTCCCTTTTCTTCCTGGGTCTTATTTCATTCTAGCTTTTGTTTGTTTTTCACCGTTTGAGCTTTGACTGGCACGCTTTTAAAGGCATCATCTTTTTGCTCCCTCTTCTTTTGAAATGGTAGAATTATTTCCAATTGGAGAATTGGCGCCACCTGCTGCTTATCTAAATTAACCAAGTCCCAGGATTCGCAAAAAGGCTAATACATACTCAGCAAGAAGAGAGAAATCTGTTCTGTTCTGTTCTTGACACATCATCCGGGCAGAACTTTTTTCTCGTGTGGTGTCCAAGAACTAAAGTTTGTGATTTGTTAGAAATTTGAATTTGACGTGTGCTGGAGTGGGAGAGCCCTGTGACGACTTCCAATGAGTTCTGCACTTGAGTTTCTTGTGTAGTATGAAATGTCCTGACCAGAACTAACTTTCTTCTTGTTCTTGCCACCTCGAGTAGCAAGAACAAATTTCTCTGTTCCTTCGGAGTAGGTATTAGCCTTAACAGTAGTGAATGGAAAAAAACATTGTTGATTTGGACTAAATTAGGTAAATTTATTGGGCCAAGAGCCATATTTGGAGGTCGTAGAACCACATGGATTTCTCTCAGCCAATCAGCGAAGATCAGGTTATGTCACACATTGTGACACCATGGTATCTGACCAATCAGTATAATAGTGATAATAATAATATAATAACTCAATTGACCGTGATTTGCAACATAAAAATGAAACATTTTGAAACAAGTCACAAAAGTAAAAGTCTTGAACACTTGAAATTGGGTTGAAATTTCCAAGTATTTCAATGAGTGCCCTATAAAGGGCTACACGTTGCGATGCATTGTGATGGAAACCTGGAACCTGGAATCATTCCAGCCAAGTATGGTGAGTGTAGCACACATTGACAAGAAAAAATAACCCTGTTCAGGATAGTTTTGTGTTAAAAATGTTGGACTTGAGCTCATAGTGCACAAACTTTAAGATCTTTTACCACATTATTTACCTGTCAGACTGAAAGGGAGGAGGAAAAAAAAACACCAACAGCTCAACAACTCATGAGGGCTGTTTCCTTTTTTTTTGTTTGTTTGGAGTTTTTTGTGCCGAAGCATTTTAGTCGTCCGAGGCGACTCTGAGAAGACAAAAAAGCCCATTGTCTCCTGACAAATTTATACGAGACATTAAACCTCAACCATGGAAAAAAAACAATCCAACTCAACATGATTGGTTTTCACATTAGGAACAGAACACAAATCAACCATATTAAGATAAAATGAGGCCTAATGTGACACATTTCCAGCTATGAACAAAAAACACAAATCAAGATGATTAGCACATAAAACATTTTATCACCCAAAAAGTAAAACTCAGACCAGATGATGTTTGTCATAGTGAATAATGTAAAAACTCCACAACTGGTAAACATCTTTCTGCTTTGATTGGTAGTTGAGAGGATGATTCTGCAAATAAATGACTGGCTTTTTAAAATGAATGTTAGAACAAAAAAGCAAATATGGAGGGATATTTGAATGTCGAGAGGAAAGGGGGGAAAGATGTAGGGAAGTATGGAGAGAAACAGAGAACGAGAAGACCAGTGTTGCTGCTAGTATCTTGGTTATTTATAGTTTAAATGTCCTGGCTCCTTTTGCCTGAATTCATTGTCTGCCCCTCTCTGTCTCTTTCCTCCTCTCCCCCTCTAGCCTCTCTCCCTCTTGTTTTAACCCCCTCTTCCCTCCCTCCATCTCTCTCTCTTTCCCCCCTCTATTCTCTCCATCTCTCATCTCTCGTGCTGACTTCACCTCCGCCCTCTCCCCCTCCCCTCCATCTCCGTCGTCCTTTATTCCCCTCCCCTTCATCCCTCTTCTCTTTCATTAGATATTGGGTCAGTGCTCCCTGCACAACTTCCCGCTCCTCGCCCCCACCGATGCCGCTCGCTGGTGTGGTGTTTCTTTAGTAATGTTACGCAACGGCCATCACAGACGCACTGTGGGGCATGGGAGGGTGGCGGGGTGAGGAAGAGCTGGATGGGGAAGAAAGGCAGAGGATGAGAGACGTGTATGCAGAGCAAGGGAGAGAGAGAGAGAGATTCATTGCTCATTGACCCACTGTCTTACCCGGTCTCATGGTCCCGTCAGTAACATCTCAACCCTCATGAGCTAATGGCTGATTCTGACCCATTTACTCGTGTTTTCCACTGGAGCATGAATGCATTTTAATGCGGCGTAATGTGTGACATTATGACCATCTTTTCATTCAACTTTTTAGTAAATTAATGCACAAATTCCAGATCATAAATATACAAATAATATCCTTGAGTACATGTATAACCGCTGCCTAAATATTCACATTTTAATTGCAGCTCTGAGTCACTCTGTGCATGTGCTGAGGCTACTATTTAAATCATTTATTAGATCAATAGGCCACTGCATCTCATTTGCATGCACTTTTAAAGCAGAGGGGATATTTCAGGATATATTCTAATATTCTCCACATTCAGAAAATGGACAGAAAACTAATCATGATTCTGTCCTAAAAAAACTATTACGCAAAGGATGACTCAGGAGTTTGAATTTACCCTAAGTGGGTTTAATTAAATGCCAAAAAATATTTAGTAAGGGAAGTGTAATCTTCTCAGTCTGGATATCTTATTAGCACAGCAGTAACAATGAGTTCTGTTGGCCTAAAGACACTAAAAGAAATACTTTGTGGTTATGTTTGCAGCAGTGGGCTGTGAGACACTGCATGGGATGATACTGATAACATCACACTTTTAATTGTCATTTCTGTTCTGCTCTAGGCTGAACCAAAAGCATTGACAGACAGATAAAGTTAGACTTTTTTTATTTATTTTTATCTAGTAGCAGTTTAACTACACATGCATATAGCCTTCATCACATGCATGCAGCTGCTTCACAGTAAAACCCTCCCAGACCTGCCAACAATCCCTGCTACACACTATTTAAACATATTTTAACTCAGATCAACCAAAAAAGTCTTATTTTAGCCAGTGGATTAAAGCCTTGAATGCATTTCTGAAAAATTTCCAAATTTCCAAAAAATGTCTCCTTTAAATTATGTTTAAATACTTATAATAAGCAACAGCAAATACATTTTAAAGGAAATAAGACACCTTATGAACTGTGTTTTCTATTAGGAAACTCTCAATTTATATAGTTGCAAAATGTGGATACAAAACGTTACGGGTGTGACGATACACTCAGCTCACGAGTCGAGACGAGATTTTAAGAAAACTACAATGACACAATATATGACTGGACTTTTATTTACCGAGTTGCACATGCATTTTGAAATGTTTTATTATAACTCTTTACATGCATGATGTCAGCATGAGCTTTTAATACATTTCTTCTACAAACTGAAACTAAATCTAAAATTTATAAAAAGTTAAAATAAAATAAATAACATTAAATATTTCTCTCCTTTCTTCAAGTGCAAACAATATATAAATCGTATTTTCTTTAGGGGGAAGAGTGGCTGCTGGGAAAGTCTAAGGCCACGCCCTCTCAAATGTCCGCTCACTCTGCGTGTCTCCATTACAAAAAGGCCCCCAGACGGATTTAGAAACTACGGAAGTGACGTATGGTTTTCGATCGTCGTAATCGATTAGCGACAGTTTAGACCGTGATCACATAAACAATGGATTAAACACGGGAGAAGCAACTGTGGGCGCCGTCGCTAACTGTGCACAACATCAGCAGCTGATCATAAACAAAGCAATACGGCTAATTATGCACAGCGTCTCCGCCGATCATAAACATAGCGATCTTGAAGTAACCGGCATCGCTAACTGTGCACAGAGTGTCCGGTGCTTGTTGTAAACAAACAGAGATCGCTAAGTGAACACCTCCTGCAGCAGCAGCACATACACACTGTACTGCTACAGAGCTAACTGTTAGCCTGTTAGCAATTTGCAGACTCCGGCTCTGCAGCTGGGAGAGACTGCTGCTTCGATTCGTTCTAAACGAGCTGCCGGCCCCTGCGACGTCATTCTGGCTGCTTGCTGCTTCCCCTCCTTCTCTTCGTCTTCTTCTTTTCCTTTTACTGCCCCCAGAGGTCACAAATAGAAGTTTGGATAGCTCATAAATCTCGCGAGACAGATTTTTAACACAATCAGAAATATCGTCAAGTTTAATCTCGTCACACCCCTACAAAACGTATAAGCAGAGATTTACTGACAACTTATGTCATGTGTTTTTCTATTATATCAGTATTTGCCATATAAATTGAACACAACAACAGTCTCCACCTTGAAGTCCTACACCACAATACATCCTGACCCCCTCCCTATGGCTCCCGTGCAGTACATGAATCTAATACTTCCACTTCCACTGAGAAAAAAAAAGACATTACCAGGGAACATAATCACGGCCGCATTTCCATTTTCTTCCAATTGTAATTGGAAAAACAATATATAAACATAATTTCTTTGAGACAGTGTTTGTGCAAAGTGTGAAGTTACTGTAAATAAGTTCTGTGTCATATAAACGCTAAAGTGCCTACGTTTTTTATTTGCATGTTTACTATGATAATTACTAATGTTCTTTATGTGTATTTATGGCTCTGAAATTGAAATTGTACACAACTAAGCTTTTGGAAAGTGCAGAGCTCAATCCACGCCATGCCCTAGCTTTGAATGTTAACAAAATTGAAAAATAGTTTGTATACCTGCCCCGTGATTTGGATACAGTCTAGAATGTAATGGGTTCTTCTTTGGCCAATGCTAGTGTCATGGAAATTAGGTCAGTAGTTTTTTTCCATAATCCGGCTAACAAACAGACAGACGAACAAAACTGAAAACACTTCCTAATGGAGGAAAACATGACTCACACATAAATCTTTAGTATTAGAGTATTATGAGTTGTGTGGCCTCTCATTGCCCTCATTACACAGATCTTTAGTTTATCTTATATAAGATGAGATTTTAAAGGCATCATACGTATCACAGAAATCATGTTGAACTACAGAGAAACAATGCAAAAGCCATAAAACATTTATTTTTGCTGAAACTGTCTACCAAAGACATGGCAGCTTTCACATTAGCATAACATTTTTGAGGATTTTCTGGAACAACCAGATCCAGAACAGGTTTGACACCATCATAGTGTGTAGAATAAACTTTTAGTCAATTTGAATATACTAAAGGGAAAATAATGTTAAATCCAAAGAGACAAATCTGAAGTCGTAACACCAAAATCACAACTATTCTATAATTTTAATTAGCTGCCAATATGATAATACAGTAATATAAATCTTGACAACAACGTACTGTAAAATCTGAGCTCACATCATCAGACTCTCCGAAGCTCTGACTTTGGGATGTAATGTAGAGCTGCAGAATTAGGGCAGGTAGCTGTCCCACATATAGCTGCCTGGTGTAATTTTACACAGGACTAAACATCTGTTGCCTCATTTATCAATGAGCTTTGCTGGGACACCATCGGCTTTGTGAGTCTCTCACATTCTATCATTTCTGTCACCTCTCTGTCTCTCACCTCTCTTCTGTCTGTCTCGTTCCTTCCCGTCCCCTTCCCTTGCCTCTCTCCCTCCTTTTTATTTCCCTCTTTTCGCTCCTTTTCCTTCTCCCTCTGTGCCAGAGAAGTTAATCAGGGTGGGAGGGGGAGGAAAACATCGCAAAAAGTTTCACCAAACAAAACTAGGATAGAGCAGTGAAGGGACCAGAGAGGGAGCTCAGGGATTTCTCAAAAGGGGGACAGTGTGGTTGTTTGCAGGTGGTTGCTGTTACTCCCCATTTAAACGCTTTCAGACTTGTTCATTAACGGTAATTGTTTGACCCCTTTCTGTTCCACGTCCCATCTGCAAATTTATACATTTAAATGGCATGTGTGCACCCGTTGGCTGGGATGCAAATGTAGAATGTAATGAGTGATAGTATCTTAACCGCATCATTGCCTCTTTTCCTTCGTACATACATCTCATCTCAAGTCTGGTCCCTTTTTGTCATCTTGTCTCCAAATTCGGAGCCATGTGCTGTTTTACTTTTTGCCTCTTGTTGTCATTTGTTGGTATCAGCTGTGTATTACCATCAGTGGTTGAAAGTAACTAAGTACATTTATTCAAGTACTGTACTTAAGTATAATTTTTGAGTATTTCCGTTTAATGTAACTTTATACTTCTACTCCACTTGCTTCTCAAATCAGCACAAAACAGTTTTCATCTGTGCTAACATAATGCTCAGGTGTTTAAATGATCAATGAACCTTTCAACACTATAAACGTGGATTAACACAATGTGCCACTGGAACACAGGAGTGATGGTTGCTGACAATATATAATAGATATTTCTTACGAAAATCAGCCGTTTCCAGCTTTAATAGTCATTTACCACATTAACATCTTAATGTCTAGACTATATGTCTGTTATTTCAATTTAAAAAAAATAAAATAAGGACATTTCTAAGTGACCCAAAACTTTTGAGCTGTACTGTAGATAAAGTTGTTACAAATATGCACTAACTTAATGTCTTCTTCGCAACCAAGAGAATATTTATAGAAATCAGTGAAATTCATACCCACAGTACATGAATTTCACTGTGTAGGCATGTAAACTGTGATCCTGTTTTCACAATAGAGTTGTTGTTGTTGTCATATCAAGAGTAAGAATTCTGTAAAATGATTTATTTCCTGCTACAGCTGGCAGTTTCAGATTGCTGTACCTATTTTGGGGGAAATAGCGAGGCAGTTTAATGTGCTGTGAAAAACTGCAGCCCTTGTTTCATACTGGTGTGCACTCACCAAGTTGTAACACTCTTGTCTTGAGAGCGCTACATGCTGGTGACACAGTACAAGTCCTACTTTCAAACGCTGCTCTATAGCTCTTTCCACAAAAAAAGTGTCACTGTTTGTTCAGCTCTTGGAAATTCCTCGGGTAGGTCTGGCGAAAACAAGAACCCGACTTCTCGTTTACAGTGCAAATTTGATTTTGTATGTGCTAGTTAAGGCGAGATCCTTAGCTCTGATCTGGGGCGAATGCGTGAATGTCTGCAGCTGTTGCACTGATCTAATGCTGCATACACAGAGGAACAATGCATGATGGGAACATGGCAGCAGCAGTATCTGTAATGCTAACATTCTTCTACATTATACATGACACAGTGCAGATCTAAGTGACCATGGTGCAGCATGCTGCTTCTAACACGAACATTAGCTTGTAACATTCAGCAGTTTCCTCTTAGCAGATACACGAATGAATGCAGAGCATTGAGGAGGGTAGATAGTTGTGTTCACTGGTTGCTCTTGAGAATAAATACAGCTAAGTGCAAATATATGCATATTTGTACTTACATTTTGTAGAGAACTTTAATCATAAGATTCCACACAGTATAATTACTGTGCATTTCCTCGGATGTGTGCACATTTCATCAGTGTAGTTAGGTTTGGCATGGGTACACAGGGGTCTTCACTAAATTCTTCATACTCCTGAAATTTGTCTTTGCAGTATCATCACGACCCAGTGTAGGCCTAAAAGGGGATATTAAAAAAAGTATTAGGAATGTGTTAATATATGAGAATGCTGTGGCCACTGCAGGAAGAAGTGTCCCCAAACAGTCAGTAGTTTGGAGGTCAGGGTAATGATTCTTCTTTAATCTTCTTTTACCTCATACTTTTTCTAACCCTAACCCATAGTATTTAATTTGCCTAACCTTTGCTTTGATATTAAATAAATACATACTTGCTCAACAATGCTATTACGTTGGCTGAAGGAGGTAATTTCAGGTTTTTGTCTCTCTTTGTCCGTCATCTTATCTCTCTGTCTGTCAGAGAGATTACAGAAAAACAACTGGCTTGATTTTCATGAAACTTGGTGGAAAGGTGTAGCATGGGCGAAGGAAAAAAGGCATGACATCAGATCTGAATCACGCGGTGGATACACTAATTATTTCTCACTTTCATTACAGAGCACGCCTTGGCAGTGGTTCATGTACTCCATGTGCCCTTCTAGTTGAAAATAATTTTGGGAGTTTTGCTGAATCGCCATGTTCTGCCTGTTGATACAGACTGTTCTCCCCTCAAAAACGTCAATATAGGTTGTGTGTACAGGCAGAATACGAGCTATATTTACATAATTTACACCATCCGCTGCAATATGTCACTCACCATCTTGCTGACGTAGTAGTGATTGATGGTGAAACAAAGTTAAAATGTAGTGGGTGGTGGTTGGGTCGAACAAATGGCGGACTTTCACCCAGGAGAGCGCAGTTCACATTCCGTGTGAAAACAAAAGTAAGCGATTTTTAAGTTACGTTGTTTACGTAAGTTACGCAAATCACGTTATGAAAATAACCTACGTAATGTAACTTGTGGTAGTTTGCCAACAAACGCTGGACTTTCACGGAGGGGAGCAGGGTTCGCGTCTCGTCTGAAAACAAACGTTAACGATATTTAACACAAGTTAAGTTGTTCACGTAAGTTACGTGAATCACGTTTGTGAACGTAACTTGCGGTAGTCACATGACCATAGGTGTAACTTATGGGGCGATGGGTGGGTTGCAACCCAGCCAATAATCCAAACCAGCCACCACGACCCACCCAATATGATACCATAATTATTGAAAATGAATGTTTTAAAAACACGACAATGTGGTAGATTTTCTCAATTTAGCAGTAAAAAATAGTGACATTTGTGTGCGCCCCCTCCCGCTCTGAGATTTGGTTTTGCCCACCTCAGACCTGTACGTTATCACATTTGTTTTTTATCAATGAAATTGGGAAACTTAAAGCTTTCCATTGAGCCCATCGTTCTGTCCAATAGCAGACCCGTGTGCTGTCACATGATGGGCTAAAAGCCAATAGGAAAGCTAAGTGTGCAGTCACTTCATCAGGCAAAGATCGTCTGTATACATGACAATGATTGTTCTGTGGCCGTGTATGGTCACTACCATCGGCGTTATCAGCTGTAAATCCTAATAAATAATGTACAAATGTATTTTATTCAGTCTATGGTATAAACAGCCATTTATGCATTTAACACAAGCTGAGAGCAGTAAATGTGCTTGAGATGAAGGAGAACCCGTGTTTAGTGCAGGAAACATGACAATAACTGTCTGTAGCTCATGTTAATGTCTGGGCTGTGCAGGCGATTTGACTTAGGCAAAGAATAGAACAGTACAACAGTTAGCAAGTTCAGAAAATGAACGGTAATTAAAAATGACACAGTTGGATAACAAAAGCCCCTTTCATATTGCCGTCCCGCAAATGTCCCGCTTTATTTCTGGAAAGATCTGGGCCGGCTTTTTGCCTTAGGGCGTTCATAGTGATCCTGCGAAGGCGTGATAATTGGAGGTGTGTGTTAGATGGGTCTACAGCTCAAAGTTACGCCCTTGCACATGACCTTTTTAACTACTTCACTTCCGGCACTTCCATACATTTATTTTACTGTTTAAACTGTCTTTTATAACGTCTTACCAGGCAGTTTTTTGCCCTAAACCTAGGTCAGTGGCTTTACAACATAAATCCACAGAAACTGCAGCCTTTTTTACAACCGCTAACCGTACGTGTATGTATTATGACATGTATCAAAATGGGTGGTACTGACACACAACCTGTTCTGTCATTTTGGTTGGAGATCTGTTGGTTGTTGGGTTTAGTTTGAAAACTTTAATGCTTGCTTCTTCAGTTGTGTATTAATTTGAAGATGTATTAAAATATCTGATATATAGCAGTTTAAATATGCATCACATATGTTTTGACAAACACACATTAATCTGACCAACAGTCACAGTATATTTACAGGAAATTCCTGCTTGATTAAGTTAGGAAATCCCACTGCACCGTTTGGAACAATAACAGGAAAGCAAGAGACCTGACATTCGAACATTAGGTATAATAGGACCAGTAATAGGAAAACTGGCAGTTGCTGTTCGAATCAAGGAACTGGTTTGAGTATCTTGACTATTGTATCTGTTTTGTGATACTTGTCAATAAATCCTGCACAGGGCTGTCTTTCTAGAAACTCTTGTTGTCTCGTAAGATTTTCTACCACACTTCCTGGTTTACAGCACTTTTAGTGGATACCAGTGACTCCAATGTGACCCAGTTTTACAGGAAAACAAATTACTTCAACTTATGGTTTCACACATTACTCAAGATGGTTACCCTGACTACTTGCCTTGTCATCACCACCGTAAAAAGCCTAAATTAGCAACTTTTGTTGTGCTCTGTATTTTAGTGGACTGTTAACAAGTGACACCACATAAAAAACAGTTTATTGCTCATTTTAAATAGCTGAATTAATCTTGTAAAATTGGATTTTATTGCATTATTTGCAGCCATTTTGCAAATGGTTTGTTGAGACTTCTTTAGTTGGAAATATTGGCAATGTCAAAAATTTCTGACTCAGAGTTTCAACTCGGAGGCAGACGGGAAAGTTTTTTTTCCTGCTGCTCGTCTTTAAGATATAAACAATGTCATGTGAACAGTCCACTCATACTTTTTGGCAAGATATGGCTCAATAGAGCACGCTGCATAAATTTCAATCATCATGCACAACCCTATCACATTTGGAAGCAATTGGTTTGCACACATCAGAGTGCTTGCCTCTCTCATTGAGGGGAATTTTAGCAGAGATGAACTCATTTGGATTGAAAGTGCGAACACCTGGTTATGGGATAGTCTCTGACCACCTGGCCTCTTTGGTGCCCTCCACCACACTGCTCATGTCCTGCCAAATTACAATTAACCAGCCAATTTTGCTGCTGTCACATTAGCTGCTTCTTGTTTGGTGCCACATAACAACAGACTGCTACACTCGCCTGTTTCAAAAGTATCAAAGACAAGAAGGAGGTTTTTCTTCTTTTCAGTTTTCACTCTCTGTCAAAACCAGACATCATGAACTAATTTATGTGTTGTGTGCATACACGTGGATGCCCGCTGATAGGAAAAGTAAGTGCTTACTCTAAATTGGTTAGTGCAAGTAGGGTGAGAATCTAATTCCACATTTATTACAATTAACTTTAATAGCTCTCTCTATTGTCAAATGTGTTCTGAAATTGTGCGGAAATGAATTGGGTTGTCGGAGTTCAAAGATTAAAATGAAATACAGCTTACAATGAAGTCGTTTAATGAGGTGAACAGTTTTCACTCGATTCTCTGCATCTTCAGATGGAACACATCTTTTAGTTTTTATCCTGAAATGCTCAAAGAGTTGATTTTAGACTTTATAGACGAATAGATTTTAGGAAATCACAAAAGGAAGAAATGAACTTTGGGATAATTCATGGATCTTTTAGTATTAATCAAGAAGACAAAAGTAAATCCATACATTCACTTTCTGATTGTGTCTATACAGGCTCTTTGCCATCGGTGCCCAGAGTCCATACGTAGGTGGAGTTGTTGTTGTTTTCCAGTCTTTGAGCAACAAAACTTATACTTTATCCAGTTTTTTTAAAAGATATTTGTTGGACATTTTTCAAGGCTTTATTTGATAGTGCGAGAGAGAGTAAAAGGGGGAGACAGGGGGGAAGACATGCGGGAAAGTGCTCCGAGTCGGACTCAAGCCCTGACCGCCCTCTTGTGGGGTCAAAGCCTCTATGGTACGTGCTCTACTAGACGCGGCCCAAACTTATCCAGTTTAGAATAATGATGTTCTGGATGTTCGCGTTTAGTACAAATGGGGACCCGACAGAATACAAGGAAACATTTGCAAATGCATGAAAGGAAGAAAAAGAGAAGAGCACCACTGGTGAGAAAACAGTCTCCTGGATGAATTCACATTAACAGATAGAAGAAAAGAAAGGAACACATTTTCTGTGCATCAAACTAGTAATCAGCTGAACCGAGTTGATACCCATCTTTGCTGTGAAACACATCTACTTTGAGGTCTCTGATGTTCATCCACCTTTGCAGCTGAGCGATTACTTTAATGGCATCTTAGCATACAGATACACTGAGCCATAATTAGCATAAAGAAAAAAATATCTAAGTATTTGCATAAAGCTGGTTCATAAGAGGGCGTTTTTACTTTACATTACATCTCTGATTCACACACATATACACACACACACACTTTCTTCAGTGGGTTACGGTGTTAATACTTCATAAAAGGATGTCTGCTAGTGTTTCATCACACTACATTAACTTATCCTTAACAGCCACGAGGTGGGTCGACAAGCAGGCCACTGATTGGCTCATGACAGCAGGGGGTCACCAGGTCTCTTCTTATTGGTATAAATCATCTGCAGAGAGTCACAGGGGCCCCTCTTGCTGTGAGGATAAGTGGGTGACGGATCCGTCCTGACCCCTGAGGTGCAGGTTGGTCACAGAATAATAGTATCTGCTTCATGTTTAAGCAGAATGTATAATTTAACAGGGGCAATTTGGAAGAGCGACATCTCATAATGACGACTGTGGAGAGAGAGAGAGAGAGAGAGAGAGAGAGAGAGAAGGGGGAAGGAGGGGAGGACAATGGAGTTTCTCAGATGGGGATTTAATAGTCACAGACACAAAGGTTTTGTTTGTTTCCGTGTGTGGTTGATGGATATCAGAAAACATGCAATAATTGAATTTAATAGTAGAGATAGCTCGGTGTCATTGTTAACAACAAAACAGAGAGGCAGTTGAGTACAATTTTGTATAAATGAATCATAGTTTCCTGCAAACATTTCTTCTTCCTGTTCTGTATTTAACCCCCAAATCAACAGTGAAACAACTGCCAATAATTAGATTGCAAATAGTTCTGATTTAAAGACTCTTCGGTGTCTATTCATTCATTTTGATTTTTAATGGCTAAGCAAGTATGACTTTATTTTATTTTCCTTTATCTACCAAGGCTTGCACAGTTGTTTGAAAAGGCATCATGTTTAACTTTCAGACTTCTAGTCGCAGCTCTGTTTATTTTGGCATAATTTAGATAGATTTTTGTCTTAGCTTGTGTTTACATTTGTTTTTGCATGGCTCAGATTTCGGTAACATTGTAATGGTCTCAAATTGATTGCAGAAAACATATTTTCATGACTCTGGAACTGAACCTGGGCCTGAATGTTACTAATCTCTATAAAAAGATATTTGGGTATGAATCGTTAAGCAATGGGAGAAGATCTTGGTATATTAGCTGACATTATCCGTCAATCAAAGGTAGCGACGCCCCAAATCATACAATTCTTTATCATTTATTTCCTTATAAATTGGATCATTATTTACTCAATTAACATCATATTGTCTTGAAGAAGATTTTTAATAGCGATTGAGACCATAATGTTGTCATGACAATTTTTTTCTGAGAAGTGAGAAGTTGGTACATTTTATATTGAGATAGATAGGACCAAAATGCTTCTGCAACTGCTGTCAGCGCCCCCCCTGTTGGATTTTTTGATAGAAAGCACGCTGAAGTCACTTGGGGGTTTGCCTCACTGCTCAGACCCGGAGGTTGCCGCCTGGTGAACACGTGACAATGGCTGTTTTAAACACCAAAACCACCTGTTTAAGGCAAAACAAACAGATAAAAGTAACTTATTTAAGACATAACTTCCAACAACTGGAAACAAAAACACTACCTTTGGACAAACTTCTACTGTGCCTGATTAGAGCTCTTCTCAGCACTGTGTCGGTGCATACAGGCTGTGATTGATTGACATCTCCTTTGGCTCTCGAGCTGCACACCTGTGCTCAATCTGTTTGTGGCTCTTATGAAGTTTGGTGACCTGGTGAAATCCCCATCTTAACTTGCCCCATCAAATTCAACCTGAGTAGAAGTCCGAATAATTGAAAACATGTGTGTTAAATGTTAGATTAAAAAAAACCCTTCTTTCACAGCAGACATTTTGACTTGTCAGAGGGAAAAGCACAGGTGTTACTCGTTGCTGGCAATGACATTAATGACGGCTCTGTTGTATTCAAGTGTCCCAGTCAAGCGGTGACAGTGTGACAGTGAGCCAACATGAACAATACCAGGACCCTGAAACTGAAGCAGCTCAATGAAATTCAGCCACCATTCATTTTATTATTTACACCTGTGCTTTTAACTGTGAATTGTCAAAATGTTGTCCATGACAATCCATCTCTTTATTTCTTTTGAGTCTTACACTCACATTACTTCCAAAGCCAGAATAGCTGAATTTGAAAATGCTGGTGTCATATTGTGGTATGAGATGCAGCTTTTAAAAAATGCTGATCCACAGCTGTCAATCCTAAAACACATTGTTTAATATTTTTACTGGCATCAGTGTCATGTCATCGATCAGTGTATGTAAGTATAAGCGAGTCACCCTTATAACAAGATGGAATATAATGATGGCAATATGGTGAAAGCTAATTTTTTTGGAAACAAAAAGATGAGCAAAAAGGGTTTTTAGGAATTTCAGTGTGGGAAAAAAATGGAAATTAAAAAATCTATCTCATTATAAAGACAGTTTGCTAGCTTTGTCTAATGCTATCTTATGCTAGCTGATAGAGAAAGCACAGTAAGACTATTTCCTCCCTTATATGTATTGATGCATTTATGTAAGCAGCATTTTAATTTTCTCAAGGTAGGACTCATTTTAACACCTTAATATACTGTTACGTGCTTTAATAAAAAAAACAAATGTCTTATCACTTTAAATGTTTTGTGTTTTTATATTAAACATTAACAGTAACAAATATCAAGATCTCCAACCTAAACAACAGAATAGACCCATAATGACACATGAGTGTCAAAATGAACGTTTTGCAGCTCATGGTACCGCAGATCGTTCTAAAAATAGCACACACGAGATTATACATACACGTACAGTTTGCGGTTGTAAAAAAGGCTGCAGTTTCTGTGATTTTATGGTACAAAACCGATGACAAAAAACTTCCTGGTTAGGCGGTAAATAATAAAAACCAGTAAATAAATGTACGTAAATGCTGGAAGTGCAGTAATTACGAGGGTCACGTGACTACCGTAAGTCACATAAAAAACGTGATTCACAAACTGTGAATGTATGTATGAATGTAAGTTACGTAGAAAATCATTAACTTTTTTTTCCCACATGTGACACAAACCCCGTTCTCCTGGGTCAAATTCCCTCTAAATTGTACTTAAGTACAGTAGTTGAGTAAATAACTGAAGAACAGTGTATGTGTCCACTGCTCAGGTAACTAAAATTATACTTCTGATGCTTTCTTGGAGTCATAAACTCTGCAGAAATCTTCCATTCAGTGTGTTTTGGTTTCTGGCCATCTGATAATGTCAATACCAGTGAATCTAATATGATGACGTAATGCTCTGTTCAGGCTGCATAGGTTTCATCCCTGTCGAGACAATAAAGCATGCTCTTAATTTGAATTGCAGAAAGAATAAAGAAAGAAAGAGAGAGAGAGAGGAGGAGAAGAGGGCTGAGCTGCCAGCTCAGTTCAAATGGGAATCTGGTCCTCGGGGTACACGCACATGTATGCATGTGAGAGACAGATAGAGGAGAGAGAGGGAGAGGGTTGTGTGAGAGAGAGATAGGAGAGAGAAGGAAGGGAAAATGCAATTCCAGATTACATGTGCTTGTGCTGCAGCGTGGGTGGGCATGTGTTGGAGGGAGTGAGGGAGAGTGTGAAAGGGAGAGAGAGAGAGAGAGAGAGAAAGCAGCAATTGAGGAAAGAGAGTGGAGATGATGGAGATTCTGCCCGGCAGTGAGTGTGATGTGTTTGACATAATGTGGGATCTTCATGTGGAGACACCAGTAAATTAAAACTGAAAACCAAACGCCGATACGGGGAAGTATTATTATTAAAGTTGAGGGAGTGGTGGTACAGTGATGGTTTACTGTATCCTCTACTCTGCACATCTCCTAGCAACTACAATGGACACCATTTTGAATGTTTTATTATACTGTAGCTATATGTGTGTTGGATGGTTGAGAAAGTAGCAGAACTCACGTGAGCAGATTCATACAGGATGGTAAAAAATTAATGGTCTTGGAGGGTAGCTTGACTTCAAACTGGATGAGCAAGTAAGCTGTCTAGTGCTTTTGTTTCTACTGTAAAACTGTTAAGCAATTATCATTTAAACTGGTGAAATAAACCAAAGGTGGAATCAATTAATAAATACATATCCCTTCTCATTTATGCTAAAATAAATCATGAAAAATTTTTTTAATTGTGCAGAGAGCTTTGGAAATGTATTTCGTAAAAGTGTGGAAAACTTCACTACACTGAAAACTAGATAAAGTGGATTACATGCACTGGGTTTTTTGTTTTGGGCCAGTATTGTTGTTATTATTTCTCCTGCCCACATTGGTGCTGTCATTGACCCAGTTTCAGTTGTAAAAATGTTTGAAATAGTCTAAATGGGGACATCAGGCAGCAACTTGATTGAAAGGCAACAATTTTTAATTTTACCTCCTGACTGTCAACAACAAAACATGGCTTGTCTATTAAGTTGTGATGTCTGAACACAAACTATAATCAGCTCAACAATCACCAATATAACACAGCCAAAATGGGTATCTGTATGTATTTATACATTACAACTTATACTACATGTTAGAAGAAGCTGTGTGTGTGACTCTTTGTATCTCTGAAGAAAACATTTTCCCAATAGTTTGTAGAACATTGTTTTTCTCTTAAACGCTGTGAAGCAGTCACAGTTTTTATCATATGGTTAATGTTGTAAATTAGAACTTCTTTGTTAGGCTTAGGCACCTAAAATACTTGGTTAGGTTATAAAAAAGGGTTAAAATAGACTGTTAGACTCAAAAAAACAACTCCACAGGTACTGTATATACATTTTTAGTTAGATGGCGCCCTATAGTGGCCCGCAAAGGCGGAAGTGACGTTACTGAGTGTAAATGCAAAGGTGGAAGTTAGGATACATGTGAGTATAAAGAATGACAAAGTCCACTTAGGGTGAGTGGATGATGGATTAAACAAACACAGGATTTTGACCCAAGAGACTAGAGTCCAGTGTGAAGCAAAAGTCAACGTGATTATTTGAAGTTACGTAACTTAATTTCTCTGCACTTTAGCTGTGCATTATCTCTGTCTCCTTAACTTCCACCCCGCTTTAAGCAAGTCGTTTTGTTGCCTTAACCTAATGAACATAACTAATGAACCTTATCCACATTGTAACAATTTTGACCTTTGGTTTCACAGTGGACTAATGGTTTCACAGGAGAGCACGGAAAACAGTCTCCTAGGTGTTTTTATGCAGACTTTGTTGCTTTTTAGAAAATGTCACCTGACTTCCTCCATCATAATTATTATGGCTACTAGAAAACAAATGTCAATATTGATCATATTAAGCTTTTTGTAGGTATAAGTATGAATAGTGAATGCGTAAACCCTGCATTATTCAGTATATGTTTGGTTATTAACACACGTCTTTGTATGCAGGAAGGAACTGACATTTATAGATTGGATTATTTCAAGACAAAGCTAATAAGATGTATCAGTTATAAATCTCCAACTGGACAAGCAATATTGTGCAAAACTGATTCAGTCTCAATGGTAAGGCTTCATTCATGTCAACTGGAGGGTCAATTACATCACCTGAGGGACCTCTACTCATCAACACTTAGTACTTTATTTTCTATACTTGACTAAAAGCCTCTTGAGTACACATGGCATGATTCAAGTCTATTTCACCTTGTAGCATCCCCTACATCTGCACAACAAAAAGTTATAGAGGCAAAACAAGAGGCCATGTGAATGTGATATATCCTCATGAAACAAGCAGTGCTGTTGCTCATCTCAGTCTGCTCAGGAACCGAGCAGAATTTCAACACACAGCCCTACACGGTTCATGCCGAAATTATAAAATGATGAAAGCATTTTGCAGCGCGCTGAAAGGTTTCCGAGCCGCTTCCTGGTGAAATATCTTTAATGTATCTATCAAAGTCTACCTGATGAAAAACACTTTGTTCGCCTGAGTGTTTGCTGTGGTGTATTAAAGATATGTAAATATGAAACAGGCTTGTGGTAGAGTCCTGTCATCAATTTCTTTTCACTTTTATGTGTCGAGCTTTGGTATCAAATTGTTCTTTTTCTCTGTGGTCATGATGAAAATGCAAAATATCTGAAAACTTAGCCGTAAGTGCTCTCCCTGTGATGAGCGAGAGAGACAGCCAGCGCGGCTATTGACAATAGGGCTGATGCTACAGTACGTGAGTGTGTGTGTGTGTGTGTGTGTAACCGATGCCCATTTGAAAGCCGGGCGCTAGGCTTTCGTCCTTCAATCGCCAATTAACAAGGGCCCATTTAATTGCAGTGGTTTGGGAGGGCATACAATTACCACTGGAGCTGAACCAAGCTAAACACACACACACACACACACACACACACACACACACACAATTCTTCTTAATGAGCGGCACTATCAGCTCTCCTTTCTTCCTCTCTTTCATTTGCATTTTGCTCACTCTCTCCTCCTGCCTCCGCCTCACCCTCCCACCTGCTCTGTCAAGGCGTTTAGATTAAACTCCTCCTGTCTTCTTCTTCCTCTACTGTCTGTCACTTTCTGTCCTGTCATTTGTTTCCTTCAAAGCTGTTGAAAAATCTCTCTTCCTTTCCTGGTTTGCTTTGTCTAAAATGTTTCATCTCAAGGCTCAAGATTAATTATTTTTTGAAAACTTTTGCAACGTGTCACTGGACACTGATTTTGTACAGGTGATGATCAGCTTCTTTAACAATGCTGTTAGTACTGGGTGATACGGACTGTGTAAGGTCAGGCAACACAACCATTTGTCCAAAGTAAGGAAAAAAAATGGGGTTAGGCTTACAATAACTGCTTACATATAGAACTACTGGACGCGGTACATGAACGCTGGCCTCTTGGGTTGCAGGCCTAGGTTTGTGCCATGCTCCCCACCCTCAATCTGTGGTCTCTTTGCCACATAAACTGACATAATTGTATAGAATAGCTACAAAATTAAGTACATTAAAAGGGTACAAATCACAAATCTCACAAATAATAATAATCTCACAAATAACTGTGAGAATCACCCATACAAACTCACATTTGTCAATACGTTGTTGGGTTTAGTTTTGCTTTAAATTGTTCAATTCCTTCTGTCATATCAATTTTATTAATGAAGTGCTCTGACTTCTGACCGAGTTCCTAACTTTTTGCTTTCTTTACTTCTGTCACACAGGTTCTTTTAAAGGCATGTGTAAGCAGATAGATCACTTTCCCGAGGATGCTGACTATGAGGCGGATGCTTCCGAGTACTTCCTACGTAAGTCCGTCCGTCCGTCCGTCCGTCCGTCCTTCCTTCCTTCCATCCATCCATCCATCCATCCATCCATCCATATTAACACAGTTTATTGCATGTTTTCATCCACATGTGCATTAAGTATTAAAGCTATGGCAAGATCTCTTTGATCATTCATTCACTACATTGTTCTAGAAATGAACTCTTTCAGTGACAGTGTAACTTCTACTGTGTTTCCATACAGTACCTGAATAGCATAATGTTCATTCTACAATTAAAACATGATTTATTGTTGGTACGATAGTAGTTCTTACTCTGCCACCAGAAAACTTGTTCGAACTGGATGTGAGAAGAAAAGAGAGAGAAGATGGGGAGGGAGGGCAGCCTTGGTCAATGAGGACAAAAGAAGGATGAAGGAAAGAAAGAAAGGCAAGGAGGACTGGGATGAGAAATTAGAGGTGGAAGAGAGGGAGCAAAGACAAAGAGTATCAAAAAGCTGAATATGAGAAACTGGAGAGAGCAGTGCAAAAGGTGAGGGAGACTCAGAAGAGGAGGAGGGGTATGAGGTGGAAGTCAAAGGATGAGGTCATTGTTGTGGAAGAGGAGCAGGGAAGGGGAGCAGAAAGAGCGATGAAGTCAGATTCCATGAGGCGAAAGAGGACATGAGGATGAGGTGGTAGGAGAAGGCAAAAGCCAAGGAGAAGGGAAGGTTGGGGAGGTGAAGGACAAGGAGTAGGGTACCAGTGCAGTGCTGTTGCTCTCCCAGCGGCTTGCCAATTAGGACACTTTCTTCTATAAATACTCCAGGCTCTGCTATGTGGGTCACACCTCTCCCTCTCCTCCTTCCTTCCATCCATCCCTTGCCTCCTCCCTCTTGCTCTCCATCCATCTGTCTGTCCATCTCCACCGAGGCCCCGTACGCCTGTCTGACAGCTGGTGGATGGAGGCCATGGGGTGGAGCGAGGGGATGGTGGGGAAAAGGACAGAGAGGGAACCAAAGTTGGTGTCGGAACCCACTTGAAATGTTTTTTAAAGAAACTTCCTGAAAGTTATAAGTCGATATTCTGTGTGAGGTATTTTTTCCCAATGTTTTTTAATAGATAATGACTTGCAAAAGTCTGCTGGTTTCAGGTTCTATGAATTGTGTTGGATTTCTAGGTAAGGTGTGAGGATTCCTAAAGGGTCTGAAGGACTTTCTGATTGTAGAGAACAGTATTTATATAGCGACTTGATAGGTGAAGGTGGAAGCGACACCCGTGCCAAAAATGTACCCATTCAGATAAATAATCCCACCTCTGGTATCATTTACACTTTTGTGGCCACTGAAACGGCAGTTGCCAGTTTAGGAATGGAAGACAGGAGCTGCTATTCATTTTGAATTACTGTATTTTGTCCAGATGAACCACTGATCCTGCATTCCTTCCTTTCCCGCTGTGCGTTGTCATGGCGACCGTTTGAAATATCTGTGCACTTGTGTGTTTGTATATGCCGCCGTGTGAGGTACGGTTGAGCTTGGGACAAACCTGAAGACTATGGCTGAAAAAATAGAAAGGCTGTACAAACCATATGTAAAATTGTTTTCACCAACTTGCACAGATTCTTTTAGTCTTTGACAGTCATTAAAGAAGCATTCAATTATTTCCTGTATGTAATGCTATTTGCACTAAAAAGGCAGAAAAAGCAGGAAGCAGGGCAAAGTTTAGGTGAGACCCTTGACGCAGAAGCATATGGGCTGGTGGATTGCTATCTACAGCATTTAAATCAGCAATTTCAGGTCAGTAATTGTATGTGGCTGTGACCATTTGCACAGATTGTCCTTCTCTTCTTCTTCCGTTTGTTTCCCGAGCACCACTTCTACCGATTGCAGGATTACATAATAATTGTAAATGCACTAACACAGTGACTCCTGCACTCTTTGCTTTTGGTTCCCTGTAATCTTCAGTGATATGGTAATCAAAGCTCATTCTACTGTTGCACTCACTCTGAATAACAGTGTCAGCTAAATTACTGAAATGACAATATAAAGTGTGGATGATGACACACTCTGACAGATGGAAATGATGCAACATTTGTTTATCAAGGCAGGATTTTCTCCATTGCTCACTCATACACATTACCCACCTGGAAGCTTCCCAATACAACCACAGTCTCTTACAAGTGGCAACTGAGCAGCTCTGCTGGACTGGTTGGGTGCCTTGTTGTATAATAGCGGAGAGAGGGGAGACAACTGCTTTCCCTGAGATTTGTCAATCCAGAGACATCTGCCACCTTGAATTTCAGTCATATTGTTTTTACTGTTAGAAGCCTGAGATAATTTTATGAAAAACATTGCCAAGGAAGCTCAGTGAACAGTAGCACTCAGTGTTTGTTGAATAGTGGGCTCCTGATATCCTCAATGTGATGATAAGTGTCCTCAAGTAGCAGTTATTGCAGGGAAATCAACACTAAATCACACAGGACAGAAACCCTAAATCACGGATGTTATGGCAGGTGTTTTACCTTTTAAAGCTGTTTGACATAAAATACCTAATCTACAAAAGAGGTTGCTTTGCAGTGCCTTCCAAAGAACCTACATATTATTTGGAATGTACCACACGAATAGCCTGGGATCGGTAGACTTTTTCACAAACACACACTAGTCTATAACTTCTTAGTTCATTTTGAATTTCCAAGGGACATTATCAACAAGCACAGACCACAATGGCCTTAAATAAACATGGAGGTCTGGTCACAAAGCCTGCCTGCCTTAAACAGGTCATATGCTTAAATTAAAATTATTTATTTAAAATGAGTTTACAAGTTGCTCCTGAATGCACCGTGAAGTCCCTGTCAGGGATCACAAGTGTTACCATACAAAGTGATGGAAAGGTGCAGTGTACTTAAAGATTTTTTCTGCCGCCAAGTTTTTCTGTCCATGAAGGGTTTGTTCAAAGTGTAGAAGCATGGGATAGGTAAGCTATACGTTGCCTTCTTTGAAGTGTTTTTTTTTTTCTTCTTTTTTTGGGTGCAGGCAAGTAGGTGGGGTGAAGAGGAAAAAACAGACTGGTCTTCCCTCAAAAATGCCAATATAAGTTGTCTAAAGGTAGCAAAATACGAGCTGTATTTACATATTTCACCGTCCGCTGCAATGCATCTGCCGCCATTTTGCTGATGTAGTACTGATTGACTGCGAAGCGTAGTTAGTGGGTGGGTGGACAACGGCAGCCTGTCACTCAGGAGAGCGGGGTTCCCGTCCCGTTTGAAAAAAAAAGGAAACTATTTTGTACGTAAGTTGTTTAATTGTTTAGTTATGTGTATCACGTTTTTGAACGTAACTTAAGTTTTTTCCACATAACTTGTGGTAGTCATTTACATACATTTATTTTCTGATTAAACTGTCTTTTGTAATGCCTAACCAGGAAGTTTTTTGCCCAAACCTAAGTCAGTATTTTAATAACATAAATTCACAGAAACTGCAGCCTTTTTTACAACTGCCCCCTTCTTTAGAACGCCCACTGTACCGTGACCTATGATACATGTCATAATGCTGGGTACTGACACACGACCTATTCTGTCATTTAAGTTGGAGATCTTGTTGGAAAAAAATGATTCTGCAATCCTGTGCTTAATTTTGTTGACCAAAACTGAAAGCCCAACATCTACTTGGACGAGTCCACAAAACAGTGCAGTGGCTTGTGGATTCACCCTTCTTACTGCTCCAAAATCAAACTGATGAGATAGGGTAAATAAAGGCAGTGGCTTTTCCAATTTTCCAAAAACCCACTTCCTTAGATGACCCAATCCCTTTTCTGGAAGACACGGACGGAAATGTCACAATTAATGAACCCTCTGCCACCATTCAGACCACTTGTACCAACTAAAACAGCAGTAGACTGATATTATATAGAGGATGAAAGTTGTCATTCTTTTTGGATTCTTTCCACTCTCTCTCTCCAGTCCCCAAGGGTCTTTTCAATCTCTCTCTCCCTCAGTCTCTCGCTCTCTGAGCCGCCTCACCCCGCCACCCCCACCCTCCTCTCTCTGGGTGAATTTGTACATGTGGTTATGTAAGGGCGAGCAGTCAGCCTTCCTCCTGCAGCAGTACTATCAGCCGCAGCCACAGAGAGAGAGGACAGAGCCACCACCCCAATCCTTCACTACAGCATAATATAGAGGACAGGGCTTACAGTTTCGCATGCTGGTGTACCCATCTGAACCAGACAGCAGAATCTTCTGAAATCTGAATGATTCAGTTATGAATAATGACTATTCCATACTGTATATCTCAGCATAACGAATATCCGAGTGAATCCAAGCATACTATCAACTCTGATCACATGCTACATAAAATCACAGTGGGAGAACTCATTTCAGGAAATCAGTAGTCTTCAGAAATGTATGTTATTATCATATTGCAACTATTAATTGCTTGTTAATTGAAAGCGCTTCATGCTGCTGTTTGTGCTTTCTCTTAATTAGGCTAATTTTGGATCAGGTCTTATTTTCCTCTCACCTTCGGATCCCCTTTTATAAAATGCTTTTATGCATGTTGGGTTTGGGTATTTATGCCAAGTTAATTTAAAATAGAGTCCAAAAATCAAGTAGTAGGTCGTAGTAGTGGAAAGACTAATATTTATTGGAGAATAATCTAGTTTAATCACTGTCTATGTTGCTGGCCAGTAGAGCATTTGGGAGTAGGAAGCTCAATTTTTCAAGACTTTGTGCAAAAATATGCATGAGGAAAAATGACAAACTGGGGGTGCATGTGTTACATCCAAATGGAAACTGGCATAAAACGACATTACTATTTAACACTTATTTAACACCTAATTACAAAATGCATCTCACAGCATCAGGTAACTGGTAGTCAGTCCGGTTAAAGCTGGATTCAGCAACATTACACGATACATAACATTGTTTCTTGTCATGATCGCAGACACAGTCAAGGAAAGTTCAGCCTCTTGGTTAAATATTTAAAAAGCCAAAACTGGGCCTTATTCACTAATATGTGTGTCAACTTTGCACACAAAAGAAGTACCCATGCAGATGACCTTCTAAATCATGACACATGCGCACCGGCCAATTGGACATGATTTGACAAAACAGCACCTGACATTTCATACACACGACGTATATAAATACAATCCGCACTGGACCCGTTCATATGAGTCATTTGTCACTCTTTCACTGTTAGCAGACACTTCAGACTGCAGTGTAGTTACTTCACTGATAAAAAATATACCTTAACACTGGCCTTCATGATCAAAGAAAGTTTATGCGTTACATCTACACTTAAGATCATACTCTTCTTTCTCGCCCTCACTCCTTCTCCCCCTGGGGAAGTACAGTACTTAAACTTTATTAAATGAATACTCTGCCAGAACTAAAAACAATTGAGCATGTTCTAGTTACCAGGTCAATTTCATAAACAAGAGCTAAAATTATGTTTCTGTTTGTTGGATTTAGTTGGAATCATAAAAAGTCTTCTAAAACACCTCATTAGTAGATTAACTGTTTAAATATTGTCTATTAAAGCCTTTGTAATGAATGCTGCATGCTATGCATTTAGTTAAAAGTCATGTGTTACATTTTCTAAAGAGCAAGGCAGATCAATTGTGTGTACAGGTTGTCTAAGGGAGTTCTAAATTAGTTCGTAAAGTACATACAAATTTAGGGAATAAAATTATGAGCGTAAAACCTCCGTATGTATGGCTTTGTATGGGCTGTTTGTTAATGAGGTCCTGTGCTCTGTAAGGTCCAACATCAGCCCATTTTGATTATATAGTCTCATGTCAAACATATCTCTTGAATTCTCTTCTATATTTGCGCATGTTGCATTGCATTTTGTTTTATCATAGACTGAGGTGACAATCTGTCTCTTGGTGACAGATAAATTCAGATTATGACAAAAACGACTACTTAAAGCACAATTCTATTCCTGCAAAAATTTGATGAAATATGCAGTGTGTGTTTTGAGGTTACGACTGAGTATATAAGCCATGGTTATCTGTGTGAAGCATGTTTAAGAGAGTCAGGAGTGATAACAAAATAATTATGCGTGTTTGAGGTTTAGATACAATTTTGTGTAGTGTACAACACTTGTGCAGAAGTCATGCGTATGGTTGCACGGTTGTGTGTGTTTGTGTAACAGAATAAATTTAGGATAGTACTCTGTCCATGTGTATGCAGGGTTACAGGGAAAAGGTGTGAAGTATATAACACACAGTGTGTGAATGTGTGTAAAGTGTGTGTGTGTGTGTGTGTGTGTGTGTGTGTGTCGTATCATGCATGGAGCTGTTGAATGGGATTAGATATGGCTAACAGCTCAGCTCTGGCCCTAACTGGCTTGAACAAGACACACACACACACACACACACACACGGTTCTATATTTCTGAGGACCCTCACTGAAAAATGTATCCCCTAGACGTAACCATTACATCTAAAGCCAACTCTAACCAGTGGTGAAAGAAAGAGTCATATCTTTTATTTAACAGTACCATGTGGAATTTTTGACAGCCAAAAGTGCTATGAAGCAAATTTCTTTTCGGATTTGTGCGACCAGGTGGAACATGTACATTTAAGAGCATGTGGCCGAGGCTGTAAATGCTCCTGCCAACAGCTATTGGCAGCTGGTCCAGTGATTGACAGTAGGTGGCAGTATCATAAGTAAGGAAAGCCTCAGGAAACATAGAAATGCAACAGCAAAAGAAAGGGAATAAAATGCATAGAATTAAGCTATGCAGGTCTTAAAAATGTAAAAAGCAGCATGTTTTCAAACAATTAACGAGGAAGGAACTAAACTGTTTGGTAATCAATGATGCATTTTTTTCTTTCCAAGAAAACTCACTGCCACAGAATCAAAAACATATTTTAACGAAAACTGCATATACATACATATACATACATACATGCAGGAGAAAAAGACAAAGGATAGTATTTTCACTTTTCTGTACACTTCGGGGGTCCCTTAACACACAAAAAGTGCATTTACAATAATGTGTAATATGGTATTTAAGTAAATGCATTTAGTTACTTTACACCAGTTACCTTAAATCTATATCTGATTGTTCTCTTGATGCACAAAAAGCCATTTAAACAGGAGAGGCCCTGCTAAGATGTCCTCGCTCATAAGGTGGTCCTCACAAAGACAGAAAGACAAAAACTGACACACACACAGTCCTGGATTGTTCTGAACACTCCGAAGTGGAAACGGTGCGCAGTCTTTTGCTATGATATAAAGCCGTTGCTATAATTAGACCACTGGATCCTCGTACATAATGCTAATACTCTGGATCGAGATGCTACGAGACACGTGACGTCACCCACTGGTGATGTCATCCGACTGCCTGATGTCACTGCAGCTATTTTTGGGAGCCGAGTTGTGACATGGAGGCATATCACGATTTACATGAGTAATACGGCATGATAATGACTGGCAGGCTGCGCATGCACTTACACAGGAATGGGCATACACACATCTGCACAATGGTGTGTGTGTGTGTGTGTGTACTTATATTTGTCTTCTTCCCTCTAAATAAGATGCCTTCATTTTCTATCAACAATTCTACTGGTGTTGCACGTCTGTCAGCTTTACATGGATGGTTACACACACACACACACACACACACACACACACACACACACACGGTTAGTTATTCCCCTGTAGCTGTTTTGCCGAGTTCCCACTACCACATGTTCTTTGCTGCTGGGCTCTCCCACGTGGGCGAAATGTGTGTGTGTATGTGTGTGTGTGTGTGTCCGTGTGTGTGAGCAAGAGAGCAAGCACATCTTTCATGCGTGGGTAGCATACAGTGTGTATGGGAAACACCCCACTTTGGAGCAAGTGAGTGGGTGGGAGGCTGATCGATAAGTGTGTTCACTTTGTAGCTTGTTGAGCTGACGTGCATGTATGTATGTGTGTGTGTGTGTGTGTGTGTGTGTGTTTGTGTGTTTGTGTGTGTGTGAGAGAGAGAGAAAGAGAGACAAAGTAATAGGGGGGTTGCTGCACTGTACTGTAGCTTGTGTGTTTCCGCTAAAGTGTGTGTGTGTGTGTGTGTGTGTGTGTGTGTGTGTGTGTAGGTGTGTGTGTGAACCCAGGGAGCTCCCATGGTGGTGTCCACCCCCGCCTCTATAATTCAGCCACAATTACAAGGCTCTCCTCTGCCGCAGCTAATGAAACCATAAGTCAGCCAGAGACACACACACACACAACCACATAAACACACACCACTGCAGCAGAACCAACCAAGCAGTGGGAGAAATGAAGAGAGGGTGAAAGTGTAACAGCGAGAATGAAAAAGAAAAGAGGTTTGAGAGATAGAGGAAGGAAAGAGACAGTTTAGGTGAGTGTGCTCACTCTGCTCTGCCTTCTGTCTGTGTATTATATCAGAGCCGTAGAGCACACTACATACTGACTCACACGGTGCAAGGATAACACGATGCTATGGGGCGCCGAATGTATAATTCAGTTACGTTTTCCAAGCTGATGTATTTAAATTTTTAGTTCACTTTTGTTACATTTACCTCCTTTTCTTCGCATTTGAGACAGAAATGCATGTAAAACAACATGTTATATATAATTACATAAATAAAAAAGTTCAATCTAAATATAAAATCTAGCGTAGGGCTGGCAATCAATTTAAATACTTAATAAGGATTAATTGCATGATTGTCCAAAGTTAATCGCTAATTAATCACACATTCTCTATCTGCTCAGAATGTACCTTACAGCGAGACTTTTTAATGCCCTTATTAACATTTGAGTAGACAAATGCTTGCTTTATGCAAATGTAATTAGATGTATTATTGGAAGTCAATAAACAACCCAGTGGTTCGAAGACTTTGCACATATTCATAGAACCAGAGTTATGTCCAGTAACTACTTTTTTCCAACTGCTGGTCAAAGTAATAAGCTGCCTATCACCGCAAGGTAACTGTAACTGCTGAGTGTAGTCCAATTGTATTGGATAAGTGCAACCTTCGTAGTCTGACCCAACTCCTCCGCTACTTTTGCAGTCTTCATAAAAGTTGTGTAACTTCAACACAGTGGTGGCTCCCGAGGGCAGTAGTATTGTAGTATAGTACAGTTTTTGGATGCAGTCTGAATAATTTCACATGGACCCTCATGCCCCTTAATGCTAACTAGCCTGCTGCAAGCTACACATTTCAGGGCAAACAGGACCGTCTGCATTAGCTCTATGCCTGGCTAGAAAATGGTATTTTAGACTATATTCAGATCAATAGTAACTGCACATTATTTGGTCTTGTTGATAGACACATTTGCATTATAAACAGATTGATTTTGATAGCCCTAATCTAAATATTAAATCTTAGTCATATAAGTTAAATCACATTGTTTTACATGAATTTCTTTTTCGAGACCTAAATATTCATGATATATCAGCTCGAAAGTCCTGACAAAATGTTTACATACAGGATGCCACACACAGCACTTCTTTAAATTTACTGACAGAGATTCATCAGAAAAAAAAATCCAAGTTAAAACTGACAAAGCATCAGCCAAGCTTTTTACCACCTGTGTGCATATGCAGGTTATGATTTATGTGATTGCACATCAACACACAGACACACACACCTTTATGATTAACTGTAGGCCTATATAATTGAAATATCACTAACAACAGTGTCATTATCATCAGGATGCTGTATTCCCTCCCCTGGATAATTGTTTCAGCATGTACAGGAATGATATACGTAAAGCCGTCCTAACTCTCTTCTAATTTGAAATAGCTTCGGTAAAATAATAAACCTCCATCGCTGCATGGTCCGACAGGGAAACATTACAACAATATTACAAATCACTTACATGAAGATAATTAGCAGACAGGTGGCAAGCTCCCCCGGCAGCCCTGTACAGGATACATGGGTATAGATAATGGATGGATTGATGGATGCAGACAATAAAACGTTGATGCCTTCCTGCTCGCTTATTGCTTTCAAATTGCATGACCATCCACTGACAAAACTGAGTATCTTCAATTGCGCTATTGAAACTACAATGACGTGAACTATAATTGTACTGACCTGGGGTGTGGTAATAACAGGTTTGGGGAATAGTCATGGCTTTATGGGTATTGTATTGCAGTGGCTTAGCAGTGAATCCGAGAAAAAACCTGCATGGCGAGCATGGAATCAATTGACGTGCATCAATTAGCGCCTGTGGCACAGACTGGATGTGTCATACAGGTAAAAGAAGTAGTCAAGGTGCAGTAGCCAGTATGTGCCGAAGATACATGTAAGTTTCTCTGCAAAAATAGGCAGTGAAGGGTGTAAAAGGTGGTTGATCAAACTCCAAAGACTTCTTGAAATGTAGAAAAAAAACAGTTCTTCCCTCAAAAACGTGAATATAAGTTGTGTGTACAGGCGGCAAAATATGAGCTGTATTTACGTATTGCGCTGTTTGCTGCAATGCGTCCGCAGCTGTCTTGCATGACATATTAGAGCTTGACCGTGAAGCGAAGTTGAAATTGTGGACTTCCGCCTTCGGTTGGTGGTTGGGTCATACAAATGTGGGTTTTCATCCAGGACAAATCACGTCTGTAAATCACGTTTTTTTTGTTTTAACATAACTTGCGGTAGTCATGTGACCCTTGTAACTACTTCACTTCTGGCATTTACGTAAATTTATTTACAGTTTAAACTGTCTTTTATAACGCCTAAGCAGTTTTTTGCCCTTAACCTAGGTCAGTGGTCTGAAAACATAATACACAGAAAATGCAGCCTTTTTTATAACCGCGAACAATACGTGTATGTATAATGACGTGTGTGCTTTTTTTAGATTGCGCCGCTGTAATGCAAGTTGCAATACGTACAAACGTGTTGTAATGGGTGGAACTGACACACAACCCCTTCTATCGTTTAGGTTGGAGAGCTTGTTGGAAAAAAAAAACAAGCATTACACTTAAAAAGATGAAAGAGAAAGTCATATTCAGTGGTCGCAGGTACTTCCGATGTGTGTTGCCCATAAAACAAAAAAGTAAATTCTCTTTACTTTCACATACAGTCACTACAATAATATATATTACAATCAAACAACCTTGATTTCCCTCTGTAAAGCTCCTTATAATTTACAGCTAAATGCATTTACTTTACTTAATATTTGACAAAAAGCAATGAAACAGTTAAGGGTGTGTGTAGATCACAACAACCAGAAGCCAATCATGACTTTGGGGATACAGAACTATATGTCTATTTAGTTTATTTACAGATTAAGTGGTAGAGTGTACAATAGTGTGCAGGAGTAAAGTTTCAGAACATGCAGAGACATAAATAAATCGCCAAGAAACAGATATTTCCCCCTAACAATCTCTTGGACAGTGGGTGCATGTTTTACTTGCTAAAACTGTGTTGTACAACGGAGCAGGATGGCCTGAAGTTTACAGATATAATCCCACAACCAGGAAGTCAGAGGTTCAATCCCCACAGCAGCCTCAAGCATCCTCAACAAAGAAACTAAAAAACATACTGTAGTTGTATCTTCGCACTGCTGCTGCTGAAACTCGCTCACTTTCAACTCACCTCTCTCCGTCTCTCTGACTCTGCGCCGTGATGTGCTTGGTGGCAGGGTGCGCCTGGAGGCCAGCGCATTTGGTTAAAAATTCTTCCTTTTAAACTCCCTGCCTTCTGCTTAAAGCGCAAGTGCAGAGAGGAATGAAAAAGGGGAAAAAAAGAGAGAAAGAGAGAGAGACAGAGATTGCTTGAGGCAAAGCAGCTTCACAGAGAAGTGAAGGCCTGCAGTCTTCTCGCTTCTCCTCTTGTCTCATCTTCTTTTTCTTCTTCTGCTTTCATTACCTTTTCTTTCCTATTGTTCCACTTTTATCTCTATATCCCCCTGCATTTCGTGTATTTTAGCTTCCCACCACAGCTGCCTTTCTTGTGTTGTCGTGTATTTGTATCACACTTTATTGAAAGCTGGAGTTCTAACAGTTGTCACCGTTTAACTTGAAGGGAAACTTTGCCAATTTTCAACTGGCGTTCTGTCTTTCCAGTGTGGGTAGTGTGGGCAAATTAACAATGATGTATCATCAGGCATGTGTTTCCCGTTATCTGAGGGACTTTGGCTCTGAACGCAACATGGAGAATATCAAACAACATATACTACCGCCACTGTACTGACATAAAACCAGTTGAAAATCGACAATGTTTCCCTTTAAGTACTTTTATCCATCATTTTGAAAAAGTTAAACGTGTTTTTTTGTTCAAGTTACAATACTGCACTTTAGATTAGATGATAAAGCTCCCATGAAAAATGTCGGCATTTTCAAGATCCTACAGGATTCTCGATTGAGTCAACCAGAGAAAAACAGACTGGTCTCATCTCAAAAATGTCAATATAAAGCGTTTGTAGATGCAGCAAAAGACGACTGACATTTACGTTTTAGACTGTCCTCCGCCAAAATCTTGCTGATGTAGTAGTAATGATAGGTGGTGATGCGGAGGTGGATGGGACGAACTAACGGCAGACTTTCACCCAGGAGAACGTGGTTCGCGTCCTGTGTGGAAACAAAAAGTAAATTACTTTATACGCAACTTAAGTTTTTATGTAACTTGTGTTTTTACGTAACTTACATTTTTAACATAGCTTACATTTTTAACGCAACCTTTTTTCATAACTTTTCGTTGCTCATGTCAACTACTTCACATACATTCACTTATGCATTTACAAACATTTATTTACTTTTATAGTACCATAACAGGAAGTTTTTGCCCAAAACCTAGGTCAGTGGTTTTGTGGTCTAAATTCACAGAAACTGCAGCCTTTTTTACAACCGCAAACCGTAAGTGTATGTATAACGCATATATAATGTATATTTTAGAACGATCCGATGTACCGTAATTTTTGACAAACGCTCATATGTGTGCTTATGGTTGGAGATCTTGTTGAGAGCAGCCAAAGAAGACAAAACCAGCCACAGTTGTCAATTCAGCTGACAAAATCAGTCATGAAATAAAACTGAGTTGGCTGTATTCTGTTTTTCTCAGAAAACGAGAAACTGTTATAGCAAAGTAAGTAAAATGGCCGTACACTCTGCTGGTCAATGTGCCACTGTTGTCACAGTAAACTGCAGATGTTGTGTGCTGACAGTAGCTAAGGTGGGTTAGGCTTAGCGAATGGTCAATACATTTTTTTATAACAAAGTAATAACCTTGCTGGCATATATTACATGCTGTCCAGTATAGTATATGCTCCGTGTGTGTCTTTTACCACCATGGAGACTCTCAACCATCTGTGTTAACCTCTAGTGAGTGATAAATCAAGTGTAATACAGGTGTACGTGTGTGTGACAGGACACATTTCCGCTTACTCCGGTAAAAAGGATGTGTGTCTCTGTGTGTGCATAAAGTATGTGGTTGGTATGCTTTCCACCTTGAAGAAAATTTGCCCTGACAGCACATGTCAATGAAGAAGAGGAGATGGGGTTAAAACAAATACGATGCAGGAGGAGGCGGAGGAGGGGAAGCTTGGCGCAGTGCCAACTCTGAGGTCACCTTAATATTTGATCTGCTTCAGTGAATGGAACCACCACTTTACGGCCAAACCAGAGAAGTAAAGAGATACAGTGATGGAAAGAAAAAAAAGTAGGTAAAAGAAAGTATAAACAGAAACAGAATGAAAAAAGAAATGAGGAGTTATCATCGTTATTAGAAAAAGATCAAGGAAAAGCACAAGCGACATGCTCTTTCTTCCTTCAACAGACATTTTTAGGTTCCTATGATTAAGACTGAAAGCTAACTGTTATTTTGCTTGTTTTGGCCATCAGCTCTATTAGTTACAATATTACTGCACTGTAGGAACACATTTCTAAAACTAAGTTTGACACGGCAAGAAACACAATGCAGATGATCAGAATTTAACAAAAATCTAAATCACTTGAACAACTTTGATAATAAACACTCATTGCAAAGAAAAACTGTGCACACAATGGAGAATGGAGTTAAACTTGAACCAAAAGGTTCATTTTCCAAAACTGTATCAAATCTGACCATTGTTTTTAGTGATGTTTCAAAGTTCAATGTTATTATTACTGACAGGAATAATGGCCATAACTTTAAAAGTGATAGTGAATGAAAATAGAATAATTCTTGAACCTACATTTTGGTTTAATTCTGCAACCTACTATTTAATTTGCCATTTACCCTAATGTTGCATTTGAGAAATAAAGATAACACCAGGGAAAGTGTCTCCAAAGACAGTAAATCTGAAGTTTTAGTTGTTCACAACTTTCTTTGCAAATTGATATTATGATAATACTGAAAAACATTAGCTTAAATAATTATTTTGTGGTACTTAGTAATTTGTGTTCAAAGAATGAAAAAGAGAACTAAAGATGGAGAAAAAAGGGAAAAGAAAATGATATCTTTAACAAGGGAAGCACAATCATGCAGGAAACTGTATCGCCATGAAAACCGCCAAAAGTTCACGGATGTGACATTGGTCGCCTCAGAAACCAGATCGAGCTCCGTGACCACGGCAGCACCGTGACAGCCCCGAGGCCAATCAGCAAATCAGCCATGCAGAGGGCAAACAGACAGACAGCTGATGGACGGACTGATAGGGGAGGAAAAGAGGACAGAGACAGACGGAGAGTTAGAAAGATGGAGTGATAAAGCGATGGAGAGGGGCCTGATAGAAGAAGACGGACACACCGCACAATGGAGGAAAGATCTTTGATACCAATAGGAAAGGAAGAGTCAGAGGAAAAGTGTTTTCTGCTAAACCAATATACTGTAGTGCAAGTAGTCAAGGTAATATAATGCAGAATAAGGATTTAATCGCTGATATGTATTGCTTGTTTTTTCCAATCGACTCAGTTACTGCTGACCATTTTATAGAAATACTCCAAGGTCTTCCATGCATATCATCTGTCATTTGGTAGTCATACTATGTCTAATAATAACAATATCTCTAGCATGTGTCCAGTGGTGATATTATGACAATGACAATTATTTTTGCTTTGTGTGTGTGTGTGTGTGTGTGTGTGTGTGTGTGTGTGTGTGTGTCTAGGCGCTGTAAGAGCCTCAAGTATCTTCCCCATCCTGAGTGTGATCCTGCTCTTCATGGGGGGGCTGTGCATTGCCGCCAGCGAGTTCTACAAGTCACGCCACAACATCATCCTCAGCGCGGGCATCCTCTTCGTCTCCGCAGGTACGAAGGGGAAATGGGGAGGAAGTTGAGAGTGAAGTGGGGGTGAGGGGAGGAGGGAGAGGATGAGCAGGAGGTGTCAAGGTGAAAGCGTGGGGTGCAAAAGTGAGGGAGGAAGAATTGGGGAGAAGAGGGAATTAGAGAGAGTAAAATAGAAACAGAGGACCCGAAGACATGATGAATTGAAGTGGGGGAAAAATTGAGAAGGGTAGAGGTATATATTGGTTGTGCTTTAGGGAAAATGATGGAAAATCAATACTCTTTTGGAATCAACATATTTTTCTTTTGGTACTGTCAAACCAATGGATGGAAACTGATACAGAACTGGACAGATGACAATACAAAGATGTTATCTTTAAACCTGAAATCATTGATTTTCCGGGCCATTTGAGGGCAGAGCAACAATCTGTAACAACACTGACACATTTGCTATCACCTTATAAAGTTGATAGGGCTAACTTGTGAGCAAACAGTGGCTTATTAACGCATCGTGCAGTCAAGGAATGATAATAGAATTGTCTTGGCTCTCTTTTCCAAGGGAATCTTGAGAGATTTAAGTCGATTGTTTAGACTTATTTCAGCTATTTGATCTCCACCACCACTGAAGGAAAGCTGACTCTTTAACTGCTTAATATCCACTATGTTCGCAAGCTAGATGCTAACCTTGTTTGTGTGTTGATTGGAGCTGAATAGACAGTGAACAGAGGGTTTCGAGAGTCTTTTTTCACTAGAAACAGCTGGCTACTCAAGCCAAAAACACCATAAAAGGATGAAACTGGGTTCAAAAAGGCACTAAAATGCTCTGTAGAACTAAAGAGAAAAGCGTCCACAGTACTCACATAGTAGTTGTTGATATATATAAATATGATCATATTTAAATTCAGACGACAAGACTACATTTGACTGACTGGATACTCTGACTTGACCCCTCCTTTATGAAAAATGACCACTATGGACATTGTTTTTCACCAGTGTATAAAAGAAAAGAATAAAGATCCACTGAGGATGAGAAGGCAGATCTGAGAGGAGACGAGGACACAGGTGACAGCACAGTATCAAAGCATTTGAAAAATACACACATTGTGCATTGTGGAGCAGCTGAAAATGAAAATGTCCTGTTTCTGAGACAACAGAAGCCACGATGTCGCTCGCTGACCACCAGGTGATGTGTTGCGTAGCATTTGACGTGTGTATAGCATACAACAATCACCTCAGGACACAGCCAGGGAGACCAAGATAGCGCAGGTTGCCATTTTGCCGGAGCATTTTTGTGTTTTTGTGCGTGCATGCATGTGTGCGTTTGTACTCTGGTTCTAGGCCATGGCCTACTGTGCTGCGCTAGATAACTAGTTCCCCTCCAAGTCAGAAGTGAGAGATGCAGTTCTCTCTGTTTCTCTCTCTTTCTCACTGTCTGTGTCTGTCTCTCTCGCCCTGTTGCTAGGCTAAGAGGAGGCCACTGGGATTACACTCTAAAAATAAGGTGTCCCTGATACTCTTCTGCTCTGATCCATCTCAATCAGGCCCTCACAGTCCTCACACCTCTGTCTGATTTTCTGTATGTTCAAACAGTATTGTTTTCACTGTTTATCTGCATATGTGTCCTTTTGTCTCTGTCTGTCTGTCTGTCTGTCTGTCTGTCTGTCTGTCTGTCCGTCCATGCGTCTATTTCTGGCTACGCATAGTCAGAGTGATGATGTATGACAAGAATGACAGATGATCAAAATAGGGGGAGGGAGAGAAGGAAAGAGAGATGAAGAGAAAGGGTGAGACAGATGAGAAAGATTGGCAGTGAATTTGAACACCGTTGGAGGAAGGAAAGGCTGGGGAGGCTCAACTACAGAGATACAGAGAGAGATATTCAAATATAATAAAAGAAGTAAATCTAAGGTTGGATGTGCCCCAGTTTGCATCTCAAAGAGGAGAGAGAGCTTTGGGAAAAACAGGAAGAAAACTTCTAACTGTCAATAGCCACAGCTGAAAGTCCTGCTTCTGTCAACTTCAACAGATTCTAGTCACATCCCTGCTGCTGACACACAGATGTAATAAGTTACTGATTTATGACCATCGTTTATCAGCTGTCTTCTTCTTCTCTGTCTGACAGCTGTTTGGCTACTTGACTTGATGGACAATAAAAACTTGACTGTAAATGAGCCACAAGGCAGGAACATTTGTACATAAAAATGTCAATTAATAATAAAAACGTATGTTATGATCACACTATTAGGTCTCCAACTATTACATAATTGATTATGCGGTCACTTGTATATACTTTCATGAAAATTTTTTTTTAAATATTGTGCTTTTTAACTAATGTATTTACTATTTTCTGTAAAGAATACAGCAGGTCACTTTCCTAAAAACAGAAAAACTTTTAGAAAAAATTTAACACCGTTGACTCAAAGCTGAGGAGGTTTCTGTACTTTTATCAGTTGACTAAGATAATAACTGAAGATTTTGGTTGTTTTGTGTGTGGGCCTACTTGAGTAGCAGTTTGGCTGTATTATAGTTTTGATCTAATCTCTCTCCTTCTTTCTCTGTCCCAGGCCTGAGCAACATCATAGGAATCATTGTGTACATATCAGCCAACGCTGGGGACCCTTCCAAGAGTGACTCCAAGAAGAACAGCTACTCCTACGGCTGGTCCTTTTACTTCGGCGCCCTCTCCTTCATCATGGCCGAAATGGTGGGTGTGCTGGCCGTGCACATGTTCATCGACCGCCATCGGGAGTTGCGCGTGGGGGCGCGAGCCGCTGACTACCTCCAAGGTGCGGCCATCACGCGCATCCCCAGCTACCGCTACCGTTATCGACGCCGCTCACGCTCTTCGTCCCGCTCCACGGATCCCTCGCACTCCCGCGAGGCATCACCAGTGGGCCTGAAGGCCTTCGGGACGCTGCCCTCCACCGAGCTGTCCATGTACACGCTGCCCAAGGGCCAAACGGGCACCCCAACAGCCACCTATAACTCCACAGAGAGGGACCACAACTTCCTGCAGGTCCACAACTGCATCCAGAAGGACCTGAAAGACTCAGGCGGCACTGCCAACCGACGCACCACGCCCGTATGAAACTGAAAGAGGGACCTCAGACACTAAAAAATTCAGAGGGAATTTGGGGGGAGGCGGCAAAAGACGGATAACGGTGTAAGGAGGCGAAAAAGAGGAGGAGAGGGGGCTTAAATGGATAGATGGAGTGAGGGGTAAGCGACAGATGGGAAGTTCTGAGCGCTCCACAGCACCTCAGATGATCACTGAGTTTCTGTTTAAAAAAAAGGAAACAGAGAAAAAATGCATAAAAAAAGAAACATGCATGATTTTCCCATCTACCATTGTTTAACGAGTTTTGAACATGTTTGTAAAGATTTGAGGGGGAGGATGGGGAAAGAGGAGTTGGGAGGGGGGGTGGCAGGTGGTTGTCTGTCTCGGGGCTGTGGAACCGTGGAGTGGTGGGCTGGGCCAGACTGCCCCTTAAAAGGTGAACTTTATATTTTTTACTCTTCCTCAGTCTGATGAAAAGGGGGCGTAGTTGACCCCTCGGCCCCGCCTATGATCCCGCCCTCGCACTACCATCCCACAAGCCCCCCAACACACACACCCTAACCTCCCTTATACCCCACTCCTTTCTTTAGTTGCTGTATCTTCTTGATTTCATTCTTTATGCGCATTAATACTGTGAACCATTGCGGTGTGGGATTTTAGCAGGGAGCAATTCAGGCCGCAAAAAAAGAAAAAAAAGAAAAAAAAACATAAGTTAATATATGTATTGATTATATATAAATATATGAATATATATGTTAATAAATCATGACTAGACTTCCCTGGCGCAAAAAATATCAACAAGAAAAAAAAGAAAACAAAGTAACTTACAAGTGAAACTAAATCAAGTCGTCATGGAAAATAAACCAAGACTGAGGATTCTTCGTGACTGGCTCATTTGACGGGCAAAGGCTTCAGCCTACTTGATAAACTGATATTGGTTAGTATTAGACACATTATCACATTCTTTTACAACAAAAAAAATCTTTTGGCCTTCCGCCGAAAACCCTGGCAGCCATCCTTGTTCAGGGTCAACTAGAGGTGAAAAGTTGACCTCACTTTTTTTGCTCCATGAAGGAGCGGAGTGAAGAGAGAACTCTGGGTGATGGAGGATCTCTCAGCAAACTTGAAGAAGACTGTGGACAATGAGACGTCACTACTGCCAAAGACACAAAGTAGTGCGTGAGAGAACATGGCTACCAGCAAGGTGAAGCTAAGTGACTCCAAAAAATTAAGAATTTACATGCATGCTAATCAAAATCATCCGATCTGCTTTTAAGGAACCTATGTTTTGAACAATTGAACAATGATACCATGTAAGGGCAGTGGGGGTGACAAAGTAGAAATTAATGTTACAGTACTGTGTCTATTTCAATTTTTCTTTTTCTTATTTTTTTGAGTGGGTAATTTGGGGTGGGGCTTCATTACGCTTGAAACAAAAAGAACAAACTTTGGAGAACGTATCAAGGCTTTTTTTAACAGAAGAAAATCTTATCTTGCCTTTCATTTAATTTTCTTTCTTGGTTCCTTTGAACTCTCACACAGCCTTAGTCTCTTTTCTTTGTCTCATTTTTCTTGTTCTTTGGTTTTGCGTTGTGTTGTTGTAAATGAGAATTTAAAAAAAGCGTAATGTCTTTCAAGGTGCCAAAACTGAATGATTCTGAACTTGGATGCATCAAGTCCTGATGACGAATAAAAATTGAACCCCCCCGTAGGGAACAGAACGAGTGTGTGTTCTATCATGTTTGGTTTAAAAACACGTAACAGAGTCTAGTTGGACCAGAGACAGACCAGACCCAATAAGATTTAAGGTATTTTAGCAAGAAAAAGACAGGAAAGGCAGGTATAAAATAGGAGGGAAAGAGAAAAGGTCTGATGGTAAAGACCTACAACATGGTGCAAAATAAAGCCATAGTCAAATTAAACAAACTCAGCGCCTTCCTTTTCTATGGGACTTAAATGAATCGCCTCTAAAGCACTGTGGATAAGGGGGTCGACGTCAAATCTTCAGCAACACCAAAAAGGAAGGTGGAAAATAATGTCAGGAAGCCTGGTTGTGGTTTGTCAATAAATTGTCAAACTAAATGCACTTGTGACCAGAAAGTTTCATGTTTTTCCAGGTGTGGAAAATGTCTATGGATGAGAACATCATTATTGAAGTTTCTGGGATCCATCCAGTATGAAGGTTTCTATTTACACAATTCTTTTTACCAAGCATTGTAGTTGCTAGATTCCAAGCCTTGACACGCCCACAGAGACAAGAGAGAATTGGCGTAGGCATTGTTGCATGACTTGTTAGCTTCTCTATCAGTTCAATCCACACTGGCTTTCTAGCTTAAAGGCCGACTCCATCAGCATTATTCTCCAGGTTTTTTAAATGGAAATGCCCACTCAGCCTTAGCAAATGGCAGTGACGTAGGTTCCCACAGTAAACAGTAAACTGTGAACTGACTAAGTAAACTTTGAGTCAAAGTTTAGAAATCACGGCAGAGAATTTACTGCTGTCAACGCCAAGTTAAATTGCTGGTTTTGTCAATGGAGTCTGGTGGCATAAAGAAACCATAGATAACGGTTTCAGTTCCCCATTCTAAAGGGCTGTCAAACAGCAAGGTAAACCCTCAAAAAATAAAAAGGAGGGAAAAGTGCACTGCTAACATTCATTTTGCAGGCTAGATAGCTTATTTAGTCGGCTGTCGTAAATGTGTTTAAAAAATGTCTTTGAAAGGCAATGCTGGTCAGTGTGGATTCTAAATAGTATTGTCCTTGTTCTTCATAACAACTGTTAACAAAACACTTTTTTATCATTGACCTGTAAGCTCCGCAGCTGAGTCAGCTGTCACTCTAATATAAACTGACCCAGGTACATTTCTGATGTGTCTCAGATATTTGTTTAACTCCAAAACGAGTTTTTTGTGATTTCAACGTTTAAATGGAGCAGCTGCCATAGCACAGAACGTCACCACATTCACACATCACAATGACTAGGTTCTCTTATTATAGCACAACCTGCCTCTACTTCACCATTTCATTGCACAAAATTTTCTCCCAGAAAAAAAATTGAAATAAAAAGAGCTTAATCTTATTGGGTTAATAGTGGTAGAAAATGCAGCAGTACATTGCAGCACAGGCGAGACTTCCTCAGGGTGCAAACAGTGTGTACCGCAACATGTTGGTGGGGTTTATTAATATTGTTACGCAGCATTTTAACCCATGGGCAAAGTATTCTGCACAATGAACACTCTGTCCTTTGTCTTTCTGTACTTTTTTCCACTCTTTCATCCACTTATTTACTCTGCCATGTCCTTGTACACTCTATCACTTTCTCTCCATCTATTTCTGTCATTCCCTCTCTCATTCTCTCCCTCTCTATCGTCTTGTTAGCCGGCTCATCTGCCGTTCCGTCAGCTGTAGAATAAATGTCAAATTTAACATCAGCCTCAGTGTCCTGCTGCATGATACCCTGTCTCTATGTATGTGCTCTCCCTCTCTCTTTCTCTCTCTTTTCCTCTATCCCTCATTCCCTCCCTCCCTCCCTTACTCGCTCTCTCTCCCTCTCTCTCCTCCCCTGGTGCGATGATCAAAGTGGCTGGCATGTCTCTCTGCAGTACTGCTGTGATCACTGAAGAGAGGCGAGCGAGGGAGGGAAGAGGAGGGAGGAAGGAGAGAGAAAAGGGAGTGGAGCAGCCTCATTCGAGAAGCACCACACTGCCCCCTTCTGGTGTGGAGGTACATAATGATTTTCTCACATTCGTGCTCGAACTCGTTGACCTCGCCAAAGTGCACGGAACATAAATCTTCCACAACAGTGTCTGTAAGCAGCATGAATATAATGGAGGGTCAATTCAGTGGAATCATTTCTCTTCTGGAGACTGACTTTCCCTTTAGGGTTTACATCAACAGGACTTACATTGATATATCAATCTGTGATGTTCTGCCAGAATAATTATAGACTTTAACAGTATTAAATTATCATCAAAAAATAATTCCTGTTGTAAAACGCTACTATGAAGCGACTAATTCAGTTTACATTTAAAGCATGCATCATGACACTCCCACCAACACACAACACCTGTCCTGGCCAATCAGACGCTGTGCTGCTGCCCTGTGATATATGTCTTGAAACTAGAGGAAGCTGTCTTTCACATACAGAAACTAAAAGAAGAAATTAAAGTGATAATGTACAAAATTTGATAAGCAAAGATTTACATGTAAAATTTGAAATTTTGTGTACATGTATTTTACTATAAAGAATTCAGTCTTTTATTTTTGATTTAAAGACAAAATAAGAAAACAGAAATGTCATATTTTTTTTGGCTGGAAGAAGTTGCCAGACCACCAGCAAAGACTGCAGAAAGTTACTGCTTCCAGCCAGGAGACGGTCCAGAATACAAATCCTCGTAAAACCAGCTTTTTTGCATATCAGCTTTTGCAGAGATTAAACAAATGAGATACAGTATGTTAATTGATGAGTTTTAGATGTGGTCCAGATGTTATTAACAGTCTTTATGCTAAACTAAGCTGACTGCAAATTGGCAGACATAACAGTTGGATTCATCCTCTTAACTATCTATCCACCAGAGAGCCAGTAAGCACATTTCCCAAAATGTTGAACTATTCCTTAAAAAGTTAAAAATAAAAACATAAAAAGATAGGGAACTACTGATTTAGTATACATTTGGGGGTGCTGCTCTACCATCCATTTTACAATACGTGCCACCAGGTGAGGTTCCACAGCAAAAACTAAGTGCCTACAAGTGATTTACTTAACATTATGCTATTTTGGGATGCTACTGGACCGTATCTGCAAGACAGGGCATCACGTTTATGAAATGTCAGACAGCTAATAGTATAATTAAACATTTTTGTTGTTATGCAGGGGAAATTGGAGGCATTGTGACTAATTTTTGCCATGTTGCAGTTCAGACAGGAGGGTAGCAGATCTAGGGGAACAGCTGCTGTGTCCTCCCTCACCTGCAATTAGCAAGCTTTTTAGGTCACGGACAGTTAGGGGCTATGGAACAAGCCATGCTTGCACACACACACACACACACACACACACACACACACACACACACACAGAACAAAAGGGACAGAGAGAGACCGAGGTTGAGGTCAATTCATCAAATTACTCCATGAATATGAGTTAGCATAATTTACGATTATGGTATAATGGCATAATTTGGTCGTATCGCTATGGGCCATGACTGATGTGCAAAGGGACATGGGAAAGGGCATGCAGGAGAGCAAAAAGACAAAATAGAAGAGAAAGTCACTAGACAGACTAATAGATGATCTGCAGGAAAGGAAAAAGACTGAGTGTAGGTGTAAGATATGAGCTCGAACTCTTCGCCCTGTGCTCAGGCTGTGTCATGAATACAAAACTCTGTGTTTTGTGCTGTGTGAGGAGCACTGCAGTGAAATAAAGCGGAAATAAAACACTGATGTCCCAAAGCAGCCCTTGTACAAACATGATATGCAGAGATGCACAGATAGGAAAGCTACACTTAGGGCAATTGCATTTGTTGATGCTGTAATGGTGTCATTGACTAATCAACAAACATGCTATGCACACTTTAATATGATGTAAAGGGATCATTTGTAAAATTTGAACATATGGTTGCATGACATCACTGGGTAATCAAACTGTAAATACATGAGGTGTTATCCCAACAGAGTCATTTGTGCTAGAGGCCTTTACTCAACTTTTGCAATGTGTAGCCATTGAGAAGATTTTTAATGCAATGGCTCAAGCTGCGCTCTCAGCCCAGCATATTAAAAATATTTGTATTTATGATAATTATCTTTGCACTTCTACACTCATGAAAATTGACCTGTTAATAGCACATAAAAGATCATTTATGTGTTGGGGCTCTGTAGTTAGCAGATGTTAGAGTAACTCACATATGAGTTAAATCACTTGATAGAGCATGGCGGCAATATAGTAGCTCCGGGCCCACATGGGGCCATGAAGGATAAAATGCAATGCATGTATACTTTAGATAAAAGCACCCACGTAATGGCACATGTAACATTAATATGTAAAGGATGAACAGTTTTAAAATATTTATTAATTGTCTGCTGAGCACTGCAGAAAGAGCCTGCATTAATTCCTATATAAAACAAGATCATCTTTAGTTCTACATGGTTATAATAAGACGAAACACAAATATATCTCAAATGTGAATTTAACCAAACTGTGGAAAAATAAGTGGTTGTGTTCTGCATCAGTGATCTTGACAGGCATGAAAAGCATCTGAATTAGTACTTATTTGACACTGACACACACTTAGTGGAACATCTGACCCGTTCCTAACAGTCCCACTGTCAGAAACATCAAAGTTGACCTCTTTCACCTCCTATATGTCCTTCAGCTTTGAATGGGAGTGGCAGTGACCACTTTTGCCCTCTCTTGTGGCTAAAAGGTGAACAGCAGTTGCTCCTCCTGTGACACAGGTCTGTGCCAAGGGAGCCAACCTGCTTTGAATACTAATTGAGAGTGAATTACTTTGTTTTAATGGGAACATATGACACTCAAAGTGAATTAAGCCACCAAAACAAGCTTGTCTCAACATTTCTACCGACCGTTTCAATATCTGTGGAAATGAAGAAGTCTCTCCCAAAGCAATAAGCAACAGCCCACTCTCTTTCCTGAGATGTTATTAAATGATATTCCCAAGATATGAGGCTCCATTTAAAATGAATAGAAGACAGACTGTAGCATACTGCAAAGTGCTAAGAGTGATTTTTCAGGATGGTCAGGAGCTCATGTTACATCTTTGTGTGTGTGTGTGTGTGTGTGTGTGTGTGTGTGTGTGTGTGTGTGTGTGTACAATAATGGCTCACATATACGTCAGAGCTCTAGGAAAGCACTGCAGCTGGCAATGCCACAAATATTACACACATTTAAATGCACGTTGGTGGGTACAAATAAAGGTAGAAGATATATAATCTCCATACTGATACACAAAGCAGCCTAATGTGACAGACACTATTGCTATTATTTGGATTTTTTTCCCATATGCCTTGGAAGAAAACAAAGAAAACAACCAGACACACCAGAAAACATGCAAACACCCTCACACACATACACATTATGGACACAAAAAACAATGAGGACAGAAAGAAAGAGAAGGAGAAAGACCCTAATTGCTGTAATTATGATCACCCACTCAAGAAGTACGAAAACATTGTGCTGACATAACAATTGCAAGCTGTTAAATACAGATTCTGTAAAGAACCTAAAAATAAGTTTTCATTTTGAGGAGGGAAAAAAGTTGCCCATTAACTTACTTTATGTGTTATCCAGTAAGTTTGCGAATAAGGATGGTTGCGGTTTTTAAAATGCCCTACATTCCTCGACAAATATGAAAAGAAAGCTGGTACGGTGAAGTGAAAGAAGCCTCATATCAAAAATCAAATTCAGTGACTGCATTTACTAAAGAGGACGGGGACAGTCTCATGATTATTACACGCCGCAGTCACTTTTAATGTAGCGCATAATGAGATAAAAACCATTGTGTCTGGCTTGAACCAGCGCGCCCTCATTTGAATGGTGGCAGCTGGTCTGAGAGGCAGGGAGAGAACAAGGACACGGCTTTGACCTGGTTTGAATGGGAGACTGCTAATTAGAACAGTGATTACTGGTTGTTAGCGCCGCACCGGGGACATGACTGAAATGATGTGAGAGGGTTGCAGCTGGGGAGTTAGCACAACAAGAGAGAGAGTTAAACAGAGAGAGGGGAGAAGAGATAGGATTGGAAAGAGAAGAGACGGTGAGCAGGAAGGACGAGTGATTTTTCTAAAAAAGCAACAAAGCAGGGTAAAACCGATAAAGGAAGAAAGAGAAGGGGAGACAGAGAGAAAAGAACATAGCCAGTGCGATGGAGAGAGATGAAACAGCGAACAAAGTGACATTGAGATTACAAGAACATTTTAAAAAGGGGCGGGTAGGAGGCAATAAATAAGGGTGAGCTCCCGCCTAAAATCAGAAACAGCCATCTATGCAGAAGAGAGGAGAGGAGGTACACACTCTTCTCTTTCCCCCACATGAGCTGGAGTCTTATTGTGGTTTCGGGAACGACCCCATTATCATAGAAAGTAAGCGCACTATCTGGGCAAAGAGACAGAATGAGCAGCATAAGACACACAAAGATAACTGCTGATTATCATAGAAAAACAACTTTATTCATGGTCATATTAAAATATTATTCTGAACAAACCATTCTCTGCCCGGCCTGCAGCACGGTAGGTACGGAATAAATGACGGTTTCTTTGAGTCAAGATGTGTGTGTTTGTGTGTGACTGGGGAAGGGTCTAGCCTGGACAGAGGTTTTGGATGGTCTCGCAGCGTTCTTGGTAGAGAGAGTGGAAAGCGCGGGCTAAACTGAGGAGCGGCGTATCACAGTTCTCCATCTCTTTCTGCAAAAGATAAACATGAACATGTGGTCGTGGGTGAAACTGTTCTCTACTCATACATAAATACAACCATACAACCCATTTCATGCACTTTACCCACAAATCCAAACAAGAACACAACATAACACTTACTGCGGATGTCTCATGGTACTCCAGCCCCTGGCTTTGGGCCCATTCCTGGGCCACGGATGCCTGGACCTCCCTTCTACCAGACAGGTCTGACTTGTTGCCCACCAGGACACCTGAGACACACACATACACAAAATTACACAAAGAAAGGTGACATGGAAAGCCTTGACTAGGGCCGGCAACAAATTCTAAATTCAAACATTAAAGACTCCCGCCACTGGCAGGATACTTCGCCCGGGAAAGTGGAAAAAAGATCAGAAAACTGAATTTGGTGCAGCTCTAACACCAAGCACAGCTCAGAGAAAGATTTTTTCATTTCATTCATTTTTAGCCAATTTTGACACACCTAGCGTTGACATCGAAACATGAATACCTGTAATATGTAATGTATTGTCAGAATGAGGCAAAGTGAAATATTTAAATATTGCTTTGAGGGTGTCAAATTTTGACAAGCTTATTTGATTCTACTAATTCTATTCTATAATGCATGAGAAACAAAATAAAAAATAAAATAAAACACATCTTAATTGAACCTAAAACTTCTCTGGTATCTGTCTGGAAAAAGAAAGAGAGCTGCTGCTTGAATTTTTACTTCCCTAAAATGGGAGAGAAATCAGAAAGGAAAATATGATAAGGTGTTATTTATGTCTTCTGTTTCCAAAGCCCCCACCAAGTACCCCCCTCCCCCCTCCCCCCACTGGTTAAAAAAAACACAATGTTCCACTTATATTTACTTGTTCCTGTTTTACAGGTTTCATCATTATCAGCTCAAGTCGCAGATATGTCAGTGTCGATTTGTGCTGTGGTGTGAGGTGGCTGTGAAGTAATAACAGATTGCTGTACAAAATATATTTGAGATGATTTGTTTTCTTTCTTTTCCTCTTAAATATGTATCTCTGTATTGGCCTAAAAGTCCAGTACTGAAGAAGAAATATCAAACGACCTATCAATTTCACAGTCTGTCAGTGTTCCACAAATCTTTTAACCTTTAAGGGCTGTTACCTGGAATGTTTAGACCTTGACAGTGAGCATGAACTCTCTCCATCCAGTGGCTGCAGTTGGCAAAAGACTGCTCACTGGTCAGGTCAAAAACCAGGCACAGCAATGACACCTCACCCCACTGTGGAAGGAAAGGTGATGGGTAGAAATGGTTGGGAATGAGAGAGACAGAGTTAGTATCACATCGACTTACTTCTTTTACTTCTGTGACAAAATAAATAATACTTCAGTAGCTCCCCTGTGTTTGTACTTTATGTGAGGATGTGGAGCCCTGGCTGGTAAATTTCACTAGTTTCATGCAAATGTAAAAACTCTAGAGAAGCAGTCTCACCATTTTCTCGCAGGCTTCTACTAATGTCTGCTTCCCTGCAGAGTCTATGATGTAGAGCTCCTGGAGGGAAAAGGCGAGAAGAGAAGAGAGAAAGGAAGGGAAGAGGTGTTATACATGAAGATTAAGTCAAATTACATGGTTTTAAACTTCTTATTTTCTTTGGCAAGGTCATTAATGTTCTTATTACAATGCTGCCCTATAGCTCAGTGAATACAGATGAGAAACTAATAATATTAAATGTCTGGGGAAACTTCTTTCATACCGAGTGATGGATTCCAATTCTCACCACCCACCTTCTGTGATTTAGCGACTTTTATAATAAAAAATAAGTCCAAACTGTTATGAACAGAGTGGTCAACACAGGATGAAGAAGAGACAATGGCTGGACTCACCACACTGTCATTTGTCTCTGGGATGTTGACACATTTCATCAGAAGCTCCACTCCTGTTGTCTGCCAAACAAACACAACCAAGATGTTAATTATACCGCTCTTTATGTAAGACCTTCATAAAACCTGTAGTTCATGTCTCCTCTTTGTAAAGAACAACAACTCTGTCAATGTGATTAGGAAAAACATCTGCCATTGGGTGTTTTTTGTACAAAGCACCTCACTGTTGTGGTGTATTTTCAGCTAAATTTTCTCATGTGTAAATGTTTTTGTTTCTTTAATTCTCTTCAAAAGCTGCAGTCAAATCATATTGTAGCTGTTACTGACAACATGCATTTTCCAGCTCCAGCACTCATACTACTGTGGCTTTTATAGAGAAGAGAAGAGAAGAGAAGAGAAGAGAAGAGAAGAGAAGAGAAGAGAAGAGAAGAGAAGAGAAGAGAAGAGAAGAGAAGAGAAGAGACATTCGCTTGTCACAGAGTTGACATTAAACACAGTGGCACAACAAACTGTCTGATGTGATTTATTGTTAATGTCTAAACATAAGCATCACTAATTAGCAGCTTGGCTAGCCTTGAAAGCAGCTTCACTGTCCTGATGTTAAATTGAGTATGTTCGTTCGAATGATACAAGCCCCCTTTGGGCCAAGCAATGACGACAATTAAGACATAGTGAGAGTCTGAATTGTAAATGAGTGGAGGTATACATTTATGCAGAGTTGACAGGCACCACAAGCTGATAGTTTGGCTGTGGTGTGTAAGTCTCTGGTCATTTTGGCAGATCAAAGTTGCTTTCTCTTCTATCAGTTTTACTTGTTAAACAGCGAGTGCAGACTATAAAGCTTAGAGCTGAGGGAAAGTGCAGTTGGCTGGATAATTGATTTGTCACTTGGAGTGACCTCTTTCACATACAAGAAGCTGTCTGGTCCATTATTAAAATAAACATATTGATTATAGCTGCTTCATCTTGTTCACTAATGTTTAATTTAGCCACACACACCTTAAACTAACTTACCAATGCTAAATATTAAATGTATACATTGACATGGTTTTGCATTGCTGCTGGTTGACTCTAGAGGTGTAGAAATAGAGTCTATCCTGATTAACAGGTTACTGTGGTAGCATCCTGTCAATCACAAGATAGCCATGCCATAAAGTATACCCTGTTTTATCATCTAATTACTCTAAATAAGACCGTGATTTACAAAATGAACATCATGCTGTATTGAAGAAGACTTTAAACACATGATTGAGACCCTAAAGTCATTAGGAAAATGTTTACTGATGTAATAAAGTATGTGAGAGGTAGGGTCATTATCTCATAGACTTCTATACAACCTGGTTTCTTTTTGCAACCAGTGGAGGAACCCCCTGCTGGCCATTAGAAAGAATGCAGATTTAAGGCATGCCTGCTACATTCACTTTTTTCTGGTCTAAAAGTAGATGTAGTATTAAGTATTTAAGATTTTTATAATGAATACAGTGCAAATAGAGGAGGTAGCAATAAAAGTAGAGGGTAAAGAGGATATAATAAATATGGTCTTATCACAGATGCACGTTCTTCACAGGCCTGGAGATCTAATAAAGTCCTAAGTGGACTGGACGGTTGCAGGCTGCCTTTCGCCACTATGTATCCACTGGTATGAGATCAGTGGTGACCTTGAAGAAGCAAGCTGAGGTTTCTTCACATCAGCACCAAAGTCTAAATTGATCTGATCTCCTGAGCTCACACTTAACTGAGCGTGTCAGAAATGCCAGAGTCTCAAACACACACACATACTTTTCACGCTCACTGCCTCTGTGAAACACACACACACACCCTCATACACACACACCTCAGAACAACATTTACCTGATTCACACAGAAACAGTTCATAACAAGGATCCAATGGTACACACACACACACACACACACACACACACACACAGACGATGCGGCAGTCCTACTTCGGAGCGGTCTAATGAGCTGGTGTGATGCATAGGAAGCCTCTCGCTGGAATGTCAATGAGGGCCTATTAGTAACAAATAAGCTTGGAATATTGCTAACGGGCCGTCTGACATTTTCAAAGGAGGACGTGAGCAGAATGGCCGACAGCCTCCCCTACCCTTCAAAATCAAAAGTTGAAGAACATAAGGGATGGCATCGGCGTCTGCACAAGGAATAACTCTACACAGCGCTGGTTTCTTTTTCTTATCAGGTACAATGGAAAGGACATGCTGTTCCCTGTTTCCATCTGCAGTGAAATTATAAAGATAAAATCCCACCTGATACATTTAACACTGCTTAAAACTGCTAGCTGTGATGCACCTTACATGCATATTATAATGGTGTAAGTATGCACAAAATGATAAAAAGAAAAGAAAAAAAGAAAATTGTGAAGCTCTTAGAGCCTGTTTACACGGCTCAAACAAGTACAATATAAGTTGAAGAGACTAAAGATGGCAAAGGTGGAATACAAGAAGAAATTGGAGAGAAATCTACAGAACAGCAACATCCGTGAAATGTGGAGAGGAATCAACACCATCTCTGGTTCCAACAACAACAGACAGTCAGTGGTGGCTGATGTAGAAAGATCTGATGAACTCAACCAGTTCTTCAACAGATTCAATACAGCGTCCTCACCTAATTCCAGTGTTGCTTCTCCTCCTCCTCCTCCTCTTCAACATGTGTACATCTCCAAAGCAGCATCCATCCCCCCTCTTACACCTGAGCCTCCACCCTTGTCTGTCACAGAGATGGGGGTGAGGTTGGAACTGGGAAGACTTTGCTCTGGGAAGGCTGCTGGCCCAGATGGTGTGTGTCCAAGGCTGCTCAAGGACTGTGTTGCCTAACTGTGTCAACTTCTCCACAAGATCTTCAACCTCAGTCTACAGTTGGGGCGAGTGCCGGCACTGTGGAAGATTTCCTGTGTTGTGCCGGTACCAAAAATAAAATGTCCAGCTGAACTTAATGACTACAGACCAGTAGCCCTTCTCACATCATGAAGACCTTGGTGCGGCTCATTCTACGCCTACTGAGAGCTGAAGTCAAAGACAATCTCGACCCCCTGCAGTTTGCATACAAACAACACATTGGAGTGAACAAAGCTGTCCTCTACATGCTTCACCGTGCCCTTGCTCATCTGGAGGAAAACCAGTGCTTATGTGAGAATCATGTTATTTGTTTTTTCAAGTGCATTCAACACCATCCAACCCAACATGCTCAAAAACAAGCTCACAGAGATGGGAGTGGATCTTTCCTTCATCTCCTGGATCACATATTACATGACAGGAAGACCACAGTATGTCAAGTTGGGGAACTGTGAGCAGCACAGGAGCTCCACAAGGCACTGTTCTGGCTCCATTCCTGTTCACACTGTACACAGCGGACTTCAAATACAACTCTGAGTCCTGCCACATCCAGAAGTACTCGGACGACACTGCTTGTAGTGAAGAAACTGGGACTAGGCGTTAGTTCAGGGGTGTATCACACAGTTCACACCGGAGTGCCGGCCAGAGCACCAACTTAAGGCCAATTAACATATAGAGGGTCCAAATGATGAGGCTGGTGATGGCTAGTGCAGGTGATTTATTTCTCTCTTTGCAGGCAAGGCCTTTGCTACACTGCTATTGTGGCGTGTATCAGGAATGGACAGGGATCTGAATATAGGGATCTGATAAAAGCCTTCAGTGACTGGAGTCACAAGAACTATCTCCTACTGAACACCTCAAAGATTAAGGAAATTATCATAGATTTCCTCAGGTTCAAGCTCCCTTTCAGCCAGTGAATACCTGTTGGATGGACATGGAGGTGGTGCCAAATTATAAGTATCTAGGTGTATACCTGGATAATAAGTTGGACTGGTCCCTAAACACTGACACTCTCTACAAAAGCAGAGACGCCTCTTTTTCTTAAGGAAGCTCAGATCTTTTGACATCTGTAGTAAGATGCTGCAGATGTTTTATCAGTCTGTGGTGGTAGTGTGTTGTTTTATGCTGCAGTCTGCTGGGAGGCAGCATCAGACACAGAGATACAAGGAGGCTGGTCAGACTGGTCTAAAGAGCTGGTTCTGTGATTGGAGCCAGGTTGGACACACTGGAGGAGGTGGTGGAGAGATGACCTGTCAACATGTTCCAGGCCATCCTGAAATACCCGGATCATCCGCTACACAAAACCTTTATGGACCAAAAAAACAGCAGTGGACGGCTCCTCTCTCTCCGTTGCAGGACGGAGAGATAAAAGAGATCCTTCACTCCTACAGCCATCAGGCTGTCTCATTCTGTCAGAGTTACCAGACTAACTGAATTTCCCCTCGGGATAAATAAAGTAATTTTGATTGGTTATCTTTATTGTGAATGTGCTCAACAAATTCAATGGCAATCTATGGATCAGAATATGAGGGTTTTTTTTATGTTTTTGCCCAAGAATGGCACTAAATTAAGCGTATGGTGTATCCAAAATGGAAAACATAAATCCTCTTGGGAGCAATAAGGAGCTCAGTAAATTTCATGTCAATCTCTCTCATTGGATTTTGATATTACGTGTGCATATGTAGGAATTCTGAGATTTTTTGTTGTACATTTGAGGGAAGGTCACTGGTCTTGAAACAATAAACAGATTCAAAAACTGGTCAATATTACAACACTTACACATAGTAACAAATTAGAAATGGTTGGTGTAAAGCTTTAACGTTTTGGAAGGTGGACTTCGTTTTATATGAAACACTTGGCGCCAAGTGAGCAACAAGTTAAAAATATTCCAGCTAATATCAAGCAAGCGGATGGCTTCAAATAGGTATTTTAACAGTTGCATAGCAACAGCAGAGACCGTGACCAGCAATTTCCCATGAGCATTTGTTTCAGTGCATCCAGCTAATAAAGTGGTGTCTGGTGGACAGGGCTTTGATCTTCAGGTACACAAGGTAACCTGCATGTTTTTGCTCTTTCTTTCAATGTCCCCTCAATTTCAATCCCTTCTCATTTATGTATTTGCTTTATTGTATTGACTTTTAAATGTTTATACTTTCAAATTATACAGTCGTAAAGATGTGTTAAGGCCTGCGTGGAGTTCAGTAAGCACAAATCCTAGGCCAGTGCAAATTAAAAATGCAGCACTATTGCAGCACCTTTCTACTTTGTTAATACTCTACTAGTCCAACATGAACAGACACGCACAGCATCACAAGTGAGTGGGTATAGGTCTATGCAGTATAGAGAAACTTAACACTGTTGTGTGTGGTTGTGTATGTGTGCACGCGCTTGTTAAGTACCTGTTCTGGTGGCTTTCCAGAATCCTGCTGTATTAATTATCGACGTTCCTGTCACCTCAGAACCCCCAATACTGCTGACATAGCAAGAGCTGAGCAAACACACACATACACACACACTTGGCTCTTGTCCAGTACTTACCCACCAACTTGTTCTGTACCCTAACCAGCTACAAGGCTCAATAGTAAACTCCCGAACAAACATGTACAAGCTGTGCTAGTGCATTTATTTATGTTCACAAATGATGCATGCTGTGCACCTGCATTCACTTGCATGTACAGTGCATGCATTTAGTCACTAGCCCTTGAAGCATTGACAGAGGGAATCAGTGAGCAGCCATGACCCCATATATCACAGAGTCAGGTTAATGACACAGTTCCCTCCCTCATGCAGATTAGCATAAATAATGCAGATTGGCCTTCTCTGCATCAGCATTAATTGGTACATTATGCTGTTTTGCACTTCAGTGATTCTTGAAGTAGACTTAAGAGACCTCTGCAGGTCCTTAAAAAGCTTGCAAGGAGTGAAGAAACTATTTATGCAATATAATCATGATTATCAGCTACCATTATTAGCCTTGATGATTTGCAATTGAATTCATTCTTTGCTAAAGTGAATGTTATGACCTCAGGCAAAATGAACAAATATTAAATTGGCTATTTAAATAGTTGCCTAGTTCTAAAACGATTGACTGGGAAAATTTGAAATATGTGACTGTAAATGATTAAGTATGCAACCTTGCTCCAGCAGTACTTTATTACTGCTAAACTGCCCTGTCTGTATCTATGGTGGCGCCTGCTAAGCATCCTACAGGTATGAATACTCTGGGCATTCCTGGAAAGTAACTCTGGACAAGCACGAGGTAAAAGTGTGCAAAGTAAAGCAGCAGATTTGGTTTAGATTTTTATATTTGTTTTTTTCATAACTGAATACTGGATAAATATTGCAGTACTTCATGACACATGGACCTCGGAATGCCAACATACTGCTGTCTATTCTGGGCTGGCAATGCGCCAGAACTAAACTTGAGTCACTCCTACAAGCCCAATTCAAAACCTCAGTTACCGTACCTGAATGTAAAAGTATAAGCCTTTGGCTAGTCCCCGACTCAGAGCACAGCTCAATCCCTAAATCCCCAGACCAGATGTTTTACAACCCAATTCCTCTGGTGTGATTGTGTGATGTGAATACAATAAAATCTGTATTACAAGGAGTGTTACAGTGGTAGACCATATACCATGCAGTATATTAGAGATACATGCCTATGCTGTAATACTAGCAATTTTATTTCCTCTGCGTTAGTGCTCTCACCATACTGTAGTTTTTCTGGAAAAGAGTGCCGTCACTGTGGAACACATGGGAAAGGGCACTTTTCCCCACTGCAGCATCTCCTACACAAATACACACATACAGAGAGAGAGAGAGAGAGTTGTTGTGCTCCATAATTCATCTTTTTTGATTGTCAAATGTGTTCACTCAGTGCTTTGTCAATGAAAATTCACCATTCACATCCCTTTTGTTTGTAGGTAGGCACGAGTTTTTACGTTGGCATTGCCAAACAAATAGACGTGATTTGCTTGTGATGAAAACCACTGTCAAAACATTTTGAGTATTTTAAGTGGTGCTGAAGTTGCGGAAGAAACGGTAGCCTCGCGGTACTTCAATAAAAATATTTGGGATACTATCAGACAGTCGACAGTTTATTTAGCTCTATTGTTTTAACGCATACAGTGAGCTGACTAGCGAGGGTTTAAGGATAGCTTTACTGTTAGCATTTATATCGCTAAGTAGCAGAAGCATGGAATGAACTCACGAAACCTTACCGACAAGCAGACATCTCGCCCTCAACTTCACCATTACACTCGATAGCTACCGGACACTGTAAGTAAACTTCTTGTTGCGTTAATGGCGCTAAATATGCTCTACTTGTTTTGTTTATAGGTGTCTCTCTATGCATGAAGTATCTTCTTCCTTGGACCTCGGCAACATGGACACAACCCGTCTCTTAGCAACCAGCCACAGAGGTGTTTCATTGGTCCAGGCAGTGGGCGCGTAAGGAGTGTGGCTGTGCTGTCATTGGCTGGTTGTGAGTACGTATAAGCGCATTTGCTAGGGGTATTTTCCCCTTTATCAAGTCTGTAAGGTAAGCTTTCTCAAACTGTGTACAATTACCGCCACGTATGATGCTTTTGGCGTATATAAACTAGACTCCAACCATAGCCACGATCAGTTAAATGGGCGAAGTTTGGTAGTTGGACATGGTGGTGCGGAATATAGTTTCGGAGTAAGGACTACCTGAAAGTCAAATTCAGGGTAACAAAGACAAAACATATCATAGCAAAGCCCTGTATGACCACTAGAGGGCGGGCTTTCTTGCATCGGCATTACAAATCGCTCATCATTATAACACTGATTTATATTTTTTGTTTCATTCTATCTCTTTCAAATGTATGTGTGTGTTTGTCATATTTCAGATAGAAGTCAATATCATTATTAAGACAAATTTGAGTTTTTTCCCCCTCAGCACCCTGATGGAACTTAGTTACATAACTTAATATTCAATAAAGCTGTTCTGGTTGAGTGAACTTGTTTTCCTCGTCTTTCTCTCTTGTCTGCTGTCTATTTGGAGGAAAAGGAAAAAAGAAGCCCTTCAGACAAATGAGAAAGCGCGTGACTCCTTGTGGCAACCCTGTGAGCACAAGCGCGCCCCTAATAAACGCGTGCGCGTCCTCGCTGCTGTGTGTTGTTTTAGATGTGGAGCGCTCCGGCCGAGGCGTGACAACGGAAGCGCGTTCACGTGTTCGCCACCGGCTCCCTGCGCCGAGAGAGAGAGAGAGAGAGAGAGAGCATCATCAAAACACTGGCATACAGCTTCCTCTGCCCGGATATCGAAAGAGGACAACAGGGAATTTAGAGGTTAAATTAAAAAACAACAACAAGAGAGAACAGGGAGGCTTGTGCGCCAAGGTGCAAAGGAGAAACCAGCATCCATCCTTGCAGGAGCAGCAGCAGTGGTTGTAGTAGCCGAGAAGCAGGAGCAGATTCGAGGATTTTTCCGTGTCGGTCGCCCGGTGCTCCACACACCCTGTGCCTTTGAACCAGCAGCGGGGAGGAGGGGAGGACCAGAGAGGAGGCTGTGCAGAAAGGAGGAGGACCATGGAGGGGATGCAGGCATACGGAGCCGGGAAAGCCGGAGGAGCCTTCGACCCCGTCACCTTCTTCCAGCAGCCTCAGACCATTCTCCGCATAGTGTCTTGGGTGAGTGACCGGTCCAGTAGGAGACATAAAAATAAGTTTGTTGGTTATTAGCTACAGACTGGCTTCATAAGCCAATTATAAATAGCCTTATTATAGCATAAGTCTACACGTGCAAATGTCAAATGTGTGTTTGAATTAGCTTCTTTTTATTTGTTTATCTTAAAAAAAAGGGCCCAGGCAGGAATTTATATCAGGGAGAAATTTTGTTTGCATTGTAGGATCCAATAGACACCATTTCCTGCTTTATGTTATTGAATTCTTAGTATTATTTTCCTATATTTTGTACAGGATATAGGCCTACAAATATAATAGTCTCTGATATTCTCATTGTATGTTTATGACACTCAACAGGGCGTTTATATGAGGCTCATGTAGGCCCAGAATGGGTCCTGATCACTGTTTATAGGCCTAACATTTACAGTCATCTCTCCTGATAATATATGAGTTATTGGCAGCTAATGTTTTCTCATAAAGATAGTGAGAACACACAGGCACACTTAAATGATTTCATATTAATATAGAAAAGGGAATAGTAGCCTAAGTACTATTAGTTACTATCTACTTACTATTAAAAGTAAGTAGCTTTAGGAATAATATAATATATATAGATATATTTCAAATAAATGCCATTCAATTTAGGACTTAATTCTTTGTTTTGGAATCCATCAATCTACGTTTGCGTTTTTCTTTCCTAAAATTATCTTTGGGAATTTGGGATGAGGACTACAAAAATGCATCATAAAAGTAGGAAAGATGAACAGTATCTGCCACTAATGGACAATCACAATATAATTTCTGTGTTTTTTTATTTTTATTAAGTAGAATCTGTGCTGTGAAAACCAATGGAATATAGTTGAAGGCCACCTTAATTTCTCATAATATATCTTCTCCTTATATAAAAGGGAGTTTATTGGTGCTGAAGCACTCCATGATGACGTCCACTTAGACGTCACACTTTTAAACTGGCATGCATATCTCTCCATAAGCACTGTCGAACTGTAAACAAGCCCTTGCCTTTGTTTTTTAATGGTAATTAGGTCAAGATTAGTTATCACTATCTGGAAGTTGTGTTTCCTGTGTCTGCTTCCAACAGTTCATCACCTTGTTTACACTTCTTGTTGAAGAATGTGTGGAGTTACCCCTTCAGATAGATGGTTTTTGTGAAATGCACACAGAAAACAAAGTCTGTTTGCTTGTGCCGTCCTGCAGCCCTGCTTACTATAACATTGGTTTAATCTGTGAGGTTAAGCATAAAATGTCATTCTTTACACTCTCTCCACTTTCTGCAGCAGAAAGTGGCACAGTTGGGATTATTTCTTATTTATAGGCGCGTGTCTGTGTCTGCATGTCCTTAAATAACGCCAAGAGCTTTTTCCAGTTTGCTGAAAGTATAAAAATGCACGCATATTCATGTGGATATACTAATAGTACTTTTCAGGAAAGATGCAAGTCTTGCTGGCATGCAGGTTGTTATGAACTGATCTGTACTGGACAAAAAAGACTCATGCTTTGGGTAGTTTTATGTCACCCTGTGCTTGGGAACAGGAAAAAACTTGATGGATTACTTATGAAAGAGTACAGTATAGGGTTGTAACACTATATATGGTCCTACATATCTCTGTACCGTGTCACTAAGTGTGACTGATAGCAAACCTAACGTTCACTTAAAAATGAACTGCATCTAAAACACATGAAATAAGTGTGCAAATAGGTTGTGAGCATGTAAGCCAGTGGAGTCTGATTGGCTGATGCAGGAGAGTCATGTGGCTTTTCAATGAACCGTAAAAGGGTTCATATTCATGTAAGCATCAGATGTAGCTGTATTAAAGTTATGAGGTCAGGTCTCTGGTTGTAGATAAATTCATCAGAGATGACGCCTCTTTAGTGGATGACTAATCGGTCATTTCGGTCTTAGTTGACTAAGATTTCTTTAGTCAGTTAGTCATTCTTATGCTTTTTTCATGCTGAATGACTTATTTCCAAGAAACTCCAAGCCTACCTCTGATGAACACAGGATTTAAAGTGGCTCTTTGCATTTTTCTTGTGGATAAACTCAGTTTTACAGATAAGATGATTAAATCAACTGATTATATGACGAAATTGTTAGTTGACCAAGAAAATGTTTGGTTAAGGTTAATTTGCAGATATCCTGTTATATGGTACGAATAGTTTCACATTCATTTGGTGAAACGTGACATATCACAATGTGGTATTGTATTAAAAGTCAACAGTAAAAAACAGTAGAAACGTTGGTATGCAGCCTTTTAAAGAGTTTGGGCAGTCGAGTTTTCCAAATATATGATATAACTCAGCAGATGTCTTTATCCAAAACTGCTCTGAGAGTCATCATTGCATTTGTGTTCACCAGGGAGACAATGAGGGAGTAAAAAGGGGACAGCTTTCTGGGCCCCAGCTGCTACAGGGGGCCCATGGAGGACAGCAATAATCATGTTCATCCTAAATATAAGCAATGATAACAAATTTTGTACTAAAATATTCACCATTATATAACTAAAACAATAAAAAAAACATTGTACACAAAAACAAACCATTGTTGTTTTAGTGAAATATAACCAATTTGCTTATTAACGTAATAAATAAAAAAATAATAAGTGATTTATTGATGTAAACCAACTTCTTCAATCCTTAATGTTGGAGTGAATATTTATGTACATTTTTTGTGGAACCAACACTCTGGTAATGAGAAAGGAAGTGGACCATTTCATCAGTAACACGCCTCGCACTTGAGTCCGAACAAAATGCAGAAAAACTTTGCTTGAGTATGTAGAATCTCTACCGCGAGAAACAGCATCACATGCACTTTTTCAGCCATCATTGTTTTGAATGCACTCGCTGTTTCCGTCGCTTACTGCCGCTGCTCTGTTACACGCCACTACCTCTACATCTCTTCCCACTTTGTTCCACAAAGCCGGATTGCAATGAACACATTGTGGAATCAGTATGACTTCAGGTTATTATAGTTTGGGATTTTTCATAAATTCTAACTTCACTTCACTTAGTTTTAGTGTTAGTTTTAGTTTTTTTGTAATGGGGTATTTGTTGGATGCGAGATTCGAAAAGGTCACAATAAATTTCACCTTTATTTCCTTTGCCTTATCCATCTCAGCCACAATAAGGTTATTAACTCTTGCAGCTCCGGGTGTTTTGAATGATGGTTTGAGTGAAGTGCTGAACTTTTTGAAGGCGAACGACTCACATAGTGGTGTAACATCCCAGTCTCAAAAAACAGACTCACCAATGTGTTCCTGCATGTTCACCAACCAGCAGCTGTTTGGTCAGAGCTAAATGAATACATTTCATATCAACCAAAAAGGCTTATGTATGAAAAAAGTTGACAAACACGAAAACAAAGGACATTTTCACCATAATCTTAGTTCCTTTTACTTCGTTGTAACCACAAAATGCAGTTTCAGTTAGTTAACGTGTTTTTAAAAATAACCTTGGTATGAATGTCCTAAGGCGAAATGACGGCAGAAGTTGTTGCTACACTTTTGCGGAAGTATAAAAAGGGCTTATGACAGGTGTGAGGGACTTTATGGCCCCCTGTGAGATGCCTCGCTCCCTGGGTGTCACCAGCTTAACAACACGTCTCCATAGTATCGGCACCAGCCCGAGTTGTGGTGTTTTGTGTGATGGTGGTAACACTCAGTCTGCTGTGGATCATGAGGGAGGAAACTATCAGCACTTTAAACATCTGGTGATGTTAAATGTGTGTGTGTGTGTGTGTGTGTGTGACACAGAGATAGAGAGCAGTTTATGAATGACGGTTGAGGCTTTCTCTCTCTCTCTGCCCTCCCCTTTCTGTATCTCCCACTTCTTGTGACTCATGAGGGCTGTGTGTGGAGGTGATAATAAGTGTGTGTGTGTGTGTGTGTGTGTGTGTGTGTGTGTGTGTGTGTGTGTGTGATTCAGCCTCAGGGAGTCCGTCCAGTTTGTTTGTGGTGATGCACAGTGGAAGGAGGAAGAGGGCGGGGTTGAACATAGTCACAGATGGAGGAGAGCACCTTGTGTGTGATAATTTTCTAAATGAAAAAATAATAATAATCTCATATATTATGTAATTTAACCAAATGGGTTCAACCTGACTACTAAAGTTGAGCTAAAATCTTTTTGCCTGCAGTTCTACTTTTGATCTGTATGTAAAACAGCCTTACTTCTGAAGCTTGGATGTTTGCTTCTTTTTTCTTTTTTTGCTGCTTTGAGCGTTGTTGTTTTTTAAGTTCTGCTGCTGTTCAAGGATTTGGGTTATCACCAGGGCAACTTTAAAAAAAAATCCATGAAATCATTATGCAGCTAAATGTGGTGTTTAGTTCTGCTCCGTGCTTTAAAGAACATAGTTACTTTCAGATGTCGACTTGCCCAAAGCGGAGGTTATATTTCTTTTCTTTTTTTTTTTTTTGTTGCCATTGGGAGAATTTGCAGATCAGAGTTCACCACTTATCTCTCCAAAATGCAAGAGAGAAAGTGATATTTGCTGTGTGGGTGTGTGTGGTTTTCTTTGAAACAGTCAGAGGGTTAAGACAGATATTTGCTCAATTTCAGTGTTAATGTCTCTATAGTGCAACAGCCACCTTGGTGCACATAGTGATAATAGCATCCCTCTGCATCTTACAGTTCATCAAAAGTTGCTTTCTATTCCATCAGATTCTTGATTTTTAACACTGTCTTGAACACAAACAACATTTTGAAACAGACTCACAAATAGGGTTGCTAAGGGGTAGAACATTTCTGGTAAATTTCCAGAAACCTGAGTTAAGCTGGGTAATTTTTGGAAATTTTAAAAATAAAACATACCACCACATTTATTTGTAAGTAGAACTTAATCAAGTTTTGATTATGTTATTATTGCACAATCATTTTTTATTATTGAATAACAAAACATGAATGTTGAGTTAAACATTACTCATCTCCCCGACCCCGCCAGCTCAAAAATAAAAAAGTAAAATGACCCCAAAAACCTGCAAAAAGTCCAATTCAAAATGTTAAATGAAAAAAAAAGAAACAAGCCCCTCTCCCTCCAAAAAAAGGCCCATTCAACACATAAATGTAGAATTGAACATGCGATGGAGGAATGCACAGTCCAGGTAGGGTGTGTGGTCTCAGTGGGGGGCGTGGCCTCAGCAGCCCTGCAGTAAGCAGTGAGCTGTCTGCATGTGAATAAGGAATAGCAGAAATTTCTACTTGCATGAAATCTGGTTATTTTAGTCAAGATTACGATAAAATATATTTTCCCAACTACATTTAAGTTCCCAACCTTAAATTTAGTAAATTCCCAGTTTATTCCCATGTATTCTCATAAATTCCTTAGTTCCAATATTTTCCTGTCAATTCCCGTTCATTCCCATGGAACGTTTACAAATTAGAAAATTCCCAGAATTTTGCAACCCTACTCATAATAAACCTTTTTTACTCCAAGTCGATGTGCCTTGAACTGCTGCAGAAAACGCAACTGTTACCTAATTCTTTCAATTTATTGAAATGCCCTTACATAATAAACGTGGGTTAACGTTTTTAAATTTAGCTGTGATGACGTTAAGCAGTTCAGAGGTCAGATGATTTTGTAATTGGTGAGTAACTATTTGATATTAGCAACACAAACACACTCTGCAGCGCAGCACATTCTGTCGACTGTGTAAAACAGGACCACACACACACACACACACACACACACACAGACACACACGCTCACAGTTTGTGCCTACATGTCAGAATTTCAGTTTGAAAGTTATTTTAATTTGCATGTTTGCATCGTGTAAAATCCTTTATGTGCTCACAGTAGTCATGTTGTAAACATGCATTATATATTTTTGCAGGTTTGTGGTGAAGTTGATAATTCTATCTGCAATTACATTTACAACTGAGCCTAAAGTAACACCCAACTGTCTGTCAAACAGGACTGTTAATACATTTTGGCATTTGGCTGGTCAGTGTCAGAAAGTCTGTACAGCCCCACTGATTGGTTAACAAACTGCAATAGGGATATATGGTGTTGTCATTTGTGGTAAACGTCATTAAATCAATAAGCTTATGTGTATTTTTAAACAAAAGACGTGATCATATGTACTGTTTTTTAAATTTGGTTTAATAAAAAGTTTGTTGTACATCTTTTCTTTATCCATCCATCCAATCAGGTGGTGCAACACACACCACCTGATTGGATGCATGTACAGTAATCCCTGTGTCTTTAACTGCAAGTTTTAGCTCCCTAACTATCTGACTCGACATTTTCAGTTTAAATGCCTTGTAGGGCTGCAACTAATGGTTATTTTTTAAATTAATCCATCATTTGTTTTTGGATGAAAAATGTCATAAATAGTGAAAAATGCTGTCATTTCCCACAACCCTTCATCAGATGACTTGTTTTGCTTTAAAAAATACTAGAAGTCTTTTCAACATAAAAATATATCAGCAGGCTCTTGAAACTTACTATAATTGTGTAAACAGTACACTAGACATTAAGTATAAATTCATGAACATCATATTAGAATAAGAAGATGTTGCTTCATCTGTAATAATATAATCATATAATAATAATATAACTGTGATAAACATGCACATAGACCTGATTCTGAAGATTCTGTCCTTGTTTAATGGATTTGATGGCTTTCTGATAGACAGTATACTAACAGTGAGCTGGCAGATGCAGAGATTTGGTCACAGTGGGTGAGCTACACCCACAACATTGAAAGGGCAGCACATCTGAACTGCTGGTCAAGAGTTGGTGATCAAACAGTGAGCAAAGCAGCTGTAATCAAGGGATGAAGCAGTAATGCGTTCAGACAATTAGAATTGCAGTTTACAGTGATGAAGCGACTGATGCAATCAAAGAGTGAAAACAGGGAAGGAGAGGATGCTGCTCTCGGACCATGTGTCGTTATCACTATGTAAAGAATTACCAAACTCGGGTTCAAAACCTTTGATCAATAGCAACAGGATGTTACAAGGAATAGTGTGCTGATTGTCAAGTCTGGAGACGATCCTAAAGATGAGTATCTGGGCCAACCTAGGGAGATTTTAATGGACTGACCTCAGCTAAAACCTAACCCAATCACATAGAGTTGCAACACTGGAGCACTTCACTCCATATGCAAGTTGAAATTGGAGTGTGTGAATGATAACAAATATTTAGATATACACGGAAATGCATGGATTATGGGTTGAGAACAAACCAAACTAAAACTTTCCTGTACCCAACCAAAGATCATTGATGTCAAAGAAACTCCACTATGTAACACCACTGTACGATTTTGAGACTTTTTGTAGTTCCAATCACTCCAACAGAGTGATACGTTTTCTCAATAGATGATCGTCACATTGGTTTCTGGAATAGTATTCTCCAATTTAAGCTTTCATTTATATCATATCAATAATTTAAGCTGGTCATGTCTATTTTATTAACCTGGGCCTTCAGTATTTTAATAAAGCAGTCTATGAAATATAGGGTAGGCTCCACATTTTATGTTATTATGGCAAATACACACTAAATCAACTTTTATGTAAATATAGGTATCAGATCAGACTTTATTATTATTATTTTATTGGAAGATGGCCACTATTAAAGTACTCTGATCAGGATCAGAGCCAAAAAAAGTTGATCAGAATTCAGGGGACTCCTACTTGGTTACAGTGTACTTCATCATTGTTCACTGTGATGGATCATACAACTAAAGCAATCTGCTAATAGACTTTCAGACCATGCAGGAAAAATGGAGAGCAGATGCATGGAAAAAACACAGCTGTGAAATTAGTAATTTGTAGTAAATGTGTCAAAACATGCAAAACAAACCGATTTGATGCTTTATCATTAATATAGCAGCTAGTAAAACTTCTCTTCAAGCATGAAGAGCCAGTCTTACTAGTAAAAACACATGCAGAAGTAATTGAACGAGCCCCAGTCCAGATTGCATTTCTACTCTCACTTGATTCTGTTACGCTCTGCTTTATAAGATTGAGGAAATGTCTGTTTCCTAACAGCAATACAACCTTGTTCTCTGTAATCATGTGATCATGTTCTCACTAATTGCCTCCCAAATTCAAACGACGAGGGATATTAAAGCAAAAAGAGGAGAGTGATTTTGAGGAGAACAGTGTGTGTGGTGGTGAGTGACTGAGTGGGCAGAAGACAGTATAAATGTGTGGATATTAGTGTCGCTGTGTCCTGGACTTGTGATTATGTCTGTCTGTCTCTTTGTGTACCCTTGGTGCTGCAGTGGCTCTCCTTGAATTGTACTTTGACAAGGTCCCTCTATCACTCTCTCTCTCTCTCTCTCTCTCTCTGTCTCTCTGTCTCACTCTCTCTCTCATTACATGAGCAGCTGCTGCCATGGTGACAGCAGCAATCAGGTATCCCCAGTCCAGGCCAACACGCTGCAGCAGACAATAAGCCCACACACACACACACACACCCTTGCACACACACAGTATATCATATCCTCCAGCAGTGATCCTGTATCATCCGGCAGTCCAGCTAACTTACTGTTGATATGTAGTCACTTTTCTCTGTCACATTTTTCTCCTCTTAGAAGTACATTTTATGATTTTTTTTTAAGGGAAAAGCTAAATCTGAAGACTAATCCCTTGTTAATATTGCTGTCTTTGAGGTGGTTGGACTCATATTGTCAGTAAAAGTTTTTTTTTCAAAACTTGAAAGTGACATTCATATTCCCACCTTTCACCTTTGCAGTATTTTTTTTTCATGGATGGCATTTTATTTCAAGGCCGCAGCCACAGAGACCTGCACAATGTGGCGCTAGGCCGTGTGTGTGTGTGTGTGTGTATGTGTGTCTGTCTGTCTGTCTGTCTGTGTCTGTGTCTGTGTGGTTAGTTCTAATGCAGGATTTTGCGTGAGGTACAGTGTGTGAATACTGGGGTGACATGAGGCCCGGCTCAATTGTCTGGTCTTTACAATGGATCCAAAAGGCCTTTCAGCCAGCACAACAGCAGCTTTAAATCATTCACAACCGGCTAGACTGGACCGATATGATTTAGGCTTACTCAGTGGCTAAAATGGCTGTGTGTGTTGCATGTAGCAGTCACTGAAAAGCCAGAACTTCAGGTTGAAATTTAAAGCAAAAAGAGGAAAGGTAGATATCGAGAAGGTAAGGTAGAAGTCAAATTGACATTCTGCAGGAAACGTGCATTCACTCACAGTTTCACAAGCGAGCATACACAAGTACACGCGCTTCTGCCAATCGGCATACTTAATGTGCAATTTGTAAGTGACCCTCTGATGGTCACAAGATCAGAAACCCACGTGGTGTCTTTCACAGAGCCTGCTTTATCACCAGCAGGAGCCTTGTGATCTGTCTACGGATCAGAGGGAAGAGGGAACCTCCCCACACGCACACACCTAAAGAAGTCGTATATCAAGAGAATCACGGCAAAAAGGAGGTGGGGGAGGGTGTGTAGGAGGGGAAAATATGAAACCGTATCACATGCTCCACTTTTCATGGCTCCTAAGTAAGTGAGGAATGTTTAGGTGCAGTGAGTTCAAGTAATTACCACTTTTTTGTGTGCAAAATATCCTCAAAGTGCGTATTCTTGTGGGACACAAAAAGAAGAAAAATGAAACGAAATGCAGTATTTGAAGGATGTGCTCCTGCTGCAGCCTCAACAAACCAGGCTGGGTTTTCGTTCGCAGCTGGAGAAAAAGCTCAGTAATTCAATCTGCCCCCTGCCATGTGACAGCAAATATAATTTTGACCCTGAAGACGATGTGTGTCTTCAAACCCAACGAACTAGGTCATGCCAAAACCAATCCTTATTCCAAGTAATGGGAGCGTGTTTGTTTGGTGTTTGTGTCGCTGGAACAGGCAGGAAAAGAGAGGAGTGTGGGAAATAGAGTCACATAGAAAAAGATAATCCCTGGTGGTGAGTTCATTTCCCGGTGGAGTTTCTCAGGGGAGCATCATAAAACTGTGTCACACTGCTAAAAACTAGTGGCCCTGCAGGTCTTGCTGCCCTTGTTACAGAAACTGACAAACTCCCTACTGCATGCAAATAAAAACAGCAGGGGGTACATGCCCCATAGAAATTCCAGTAGTTCACAATGTGAGGCGAACTGCTGTCACAATACATATGTTTCTGGACAACTTTATGCCCTCATTAACAGGAAATTAGGAAAGAGATAAACATGACATACAACAAAGATCCCTGGCCAGACCAGTGATGTTATAGTTTATGGTCCGTTCCTTAACCTCATGGCCACTTCTTTTCCAGGACTTTGACCCAGTATTATGGCTTTGTTCAGCAAATGAAACATACTCAGTGTCATTGTATGACCTAACCCCTAGAGGCCCCACGATACCATTTTATCCCAACACTTGAGTCACACTATTCAGAAGAAAACACCATATTAATTTGGATTTTTTTTTATTTTCCACTTTTTTCATATATCTGCTACTTTTTTCTCGTAGATTTTCCACTTTTTTCATATATCTGCTACTTTTTTCTCATAGATTTGCCACTGTTTTCATATATCTGCTACTTTTTTCTTGTAGATTTGCCACTTTTTTCATATATCTGCTACTTTTTTCTCGTAGATTTGCCACTGTTTTCATATATCTGCTACTTTTTTCTTGTAGATTTGCCACTTTTTTCATATATCTGCTACTTTTTTCTCGTAGATTTGCCACTTTTTTCATATATCTGCTACTTTTTTCTCGTAGATTTGCCACTTTTTTCATATATCTGCTACTTTTTTCTCGTAGATTTGCCACTTTTTTCCTCACAAAATATTTGCTTTTTTCTCGTAGATTTGCTAATTTTAATCTCATACATCTGCTACTTTTTTCTTCTGCATGAGTGGCATTTGCCACTTTTTTTCATAAATCTGCTACTTTTCTCTCGTGTATTTGCCACTTTTTTCTCATAAATCTGCAACTTCTCTTCTCGTAGATTTGCCACCTTTAAACATATAAATCTGCTACTTTTTTCTTGTAGATTTGCCACTATTTCCTCATAAATCTTTTACCTTTTTCTTGTAGATTTGCCACTTTTAATCTCATACATCTGCTACTTTTTTCTTCTGCATTTGCCACTTTTTTTTTCATAAATCTGCTACTTTTCTCTCGTGTATTTGCCACTTTTTTCAGCATTTTTATTAGCTTCATGGCATTATGCAACACATCAATCCAGTAGAGAGTGAATTTACTGACATATTTCAATATTAATCCAGCTCACTAAATTGTGCTACTAGACAAGTGACTCATGTCAGCAACCAAACTAGCGTATACAATAATACAATATCCACCGGTGCTGCAATATGTATGTGTACAAAATAATACACTGCAGTTCCTGTAAGCTGTACATCCAGAGCCACAAACTCAGAATGTGGGCGGCAAGAAAATATAAGTCGATTGGAGAGAGGCGTTTTCTAAAGAGAACAAAAACATAAAACATACACACACAACACATCTCCTCTGAGTATATTTCTGTAGCATAGGTTTATTACGTGGCTCTATTGAGCAGACAAAGCGTTCTGACATCATGTGATGGACTGTGTGTGTGTGACTTTGTGCTTTCTGACCTGAATCTTAAAGTAAGCCGAGCATGTGAAGCAGTGGACAAGCGGTGCGTGTGTTTGAGCTGTATATGGTTGAGTGCGTGTGTTAGCGTGTGTGTCACAGCTCGCTCATTTTTCTCAAGAATGCTCGTGGGCAGAGGCAGGGCCAGTAATGAGGGGAGATGGGAGAAGACGAGAGTGGAGGGAGCGAGCGATGATGCAGCCAGTCTAAAAATAACACCGCCTCCATACCCCTTCTGCCCCCAACGCTTCCCTCCGCAATCCCTCCGTCTATTCCTCCATCTCTTCATCATCTCTCGCTTTAATGAAAAAGGCTGCAGGTAGTGGGAGAAGGGGATGGAGGTGTTACTGTCCTCCTCCACATGTTTTTTCGCTCCATGGAGAGGGAAGTGCACGAGGCAGACCGGAGATCAGAGAGGCAGAAAGGGGGATGGAGGGAGGGCGAGGGAGACAGAAAGGTTGTGCATGCTTGCTAAGACAAGGCACAGACTCCAAATGCCAGCTCATGTTTCCTCTGTGGTGTCGGAAGCAAAAGAGCTCCACTTGCTTTGTCTTTGTAGTGGGAATAAGTGATGTTTTACAGACGACCACAATGTATTACACCGTACCGTATGCATGCATAATGGGTCATTTGAGTCATTGCTTATTAATACAAGTGACTCAGCGATAACCTCATCAGATAGTAAGATTTATGGCTGTCAAAACTTACTGTCACATTAGTCATGAACAAATTTGGACACATTTTATATATTTCCAGAGATGGCATGGGATGAAAACTAAGTTATAGTCATTTATCATAAGAAAACGCATCAATGTTATTAAAAATCCAATGGCAGGATTATGGCAACGTTGACCAACAAACCAACAAACATCAGAGCTAAGCCACTACTATAGCATCTTATTATCCTTTTACAGTGCTTTCAACCACATGTCTGTCTTCCTCAGCAGATGTAGTTTGCTCAGTAGTCTTTGCATAAACTATGAGTGCCATATGACAATCCATATCGCATGACCCATATTTTTCTCCCACATTTTTTCATTAATAGCTCTTAATTAGCATTTTTTTCTGCCACACAGCATCATTTTTTTTCATTAGCTGCATACCATTAGGCAACACAGTAAGAGACTGATTTTTTGATATATTTCAGTAATAATCCAGCTCACTAAAATGTGTAACTAAACGAGTGACTCGTGTCAGCCACCAAACTAGTGTGTACAATAATGTTATACATATTGCTGCACCGGTGGAATGATGTGGCTCTTGATCCTGTGGAAAATCAAACAGGTTCTGACAACTGTGAACCAGCTCCAGCACAAGAACTAGGTTTGCATTGGTCGAACAGGGCCAGCACTGGGATAAAGCAAGGTATAGACAATGGGGAATTCCCTCAAAGGTTGACTTGATTTTCATGGTTTTCGCCTCTTGCAGTCAAATGGATTGTATCGCAAAACTCTCAGTCTTGAAAAACGAAGTCAGTGTGAAGTCAATTTAACAGACTTATATTCTGCCTCAGCTGGCACTTCAGATGTTGAGCACTCTGTGTCAGCGGCAAAAATGTGGTTTCCCAAGTGTGAACCAGACAGTGGAAAGAAGGGCTCGAACACAGATAAAGAGTGGAAGTGAAAAACTGCTGTAATCCCCGTCCTGACTGACATCCCTTCTCCCTCCCGGCCTGGCTGTTGGCCTTCATGGCCCAGGCTGTCAGTGGAAGTACAGTCTATTGTGTGTTCTCCCTTTGTATTGCTGTCATTTATCACATACAAACACAGACACAACAGCTGGGTAAACTATCCACGCAGCTCACCAACCCGAGGCTCGCTCGTTCAGAATCCATCACTCAACGCAGCAAAATCCACACACAGACTGCAGACGAACATAAACACAGTCAGCCTCGGATTTATCCAGACAGAACCAGCTCCCTGGAGGTTCGGTCTGAGGGTTTGTCAGTTGGATGGAGTTGTCTGATCCACTGTTATCAGCTGAAGTACAAAGTCGACTGCTACACTGCACTGCAGGGTGGAATACTAACACTGTGGGTGTTCGTATATGTGTGTGGTCTCATATTTATGGCCTCAGAAAGGGTGTTTCTGTGATGCTGTATTGAGAGGAGAGGAGAGGAGAGGAGAGGAGAGGAGAGGAGAGGAGAGGAGAGATTAGATGGTATCTTAGTAACCTGCTCCTGTTATTGACTCCATTTTGTAGCCACCTGTGTCTCCACTCCTCGAGGCAAAGGCACACAGGAGAAGGAGAGGAAAATAAAAGAAAGGACAGAGGAGAGCGGATGAAAGAAGAGGAATGCAAAGGAGCGTAAAGGAGTGAGGGATCAGATGCGATCATAGTAACCTGCTCCTGCAGTATCATTGACTCCATTTTGTCGCCACCGTAGCCAGACCAACCCCGTCTCCAGCATGTCCTCGCCATTAAATTTCAATTCACTGCCATACATTTTAAAATTAAACATACTAGTGCAGTGCCCATAGGAAGTATGTATTCGTACATTACATGCCACATTACAACGTCTGCAACTCCATAAAACACTTGCTTTTCATAAGGTACACACACCATCCAGCACATACACATTGAACATTGATATTTGCTGGGAACTATTTGAATATTATTGGAAAATCGAACCTTGTAGAGCACTTTAAAACTCTGAAAGATAGGTAGGCTAAATAGACTTACGGATGAGTCAAGCGTGGAAATCCAGAGCGAATTGGGTTACTGGGTTACTATTATATTATTATTCTGTAAAGAACAGTTAACTATACTTGGATGTCTTTGAAATAATTTTCAATGCCTACATGAGTGTAGTGTGGAAGTAGTGTAGTGTTTTCAGCGGCTCCTTGGTACAAATTATGCTCCAAAAGTTAGGCTACATTTATGCGAGAAACTAGCGTGACCATTTTCAAAAGAAGTCCCTTTACCTCAAAAATTTTGAAACTGAATTAAAATGGGTTCAGTGGGTGCCCTCAGGCCTCCACCTTTACAGACATGGCCACTTTTTATGCAAATCTTATGCAGTTTTTTGCATGCAGTATCAAAGAGTTATTTCACCTGGTGTATTTGAATATTTCTGCATGCTTGGATCCCTAATGTGATAAATTCTGTACTAAATCTGTGCAACAAGTGGTGTCAACCCAACATATGCTGCAGCAACTTATGAGACATAATCAAGCACAGAAATGGCCATCATAGTATTCTAAGCTCTTATTCACTAAACTTTATACATTGAATAGGCACTCTACCAAAACATGGTCGAGAAAAAACTTGTCACAGAGTGCTGAGCAGCATCTCAAGTCAATTTTCAGGTTTCCAGCTTTCCAAGCATGCACATCACTTCGAGGTGGCTCATACTTTGGACCTGCTATCTCCCCCTTAAAGTTGAAGGATGCTTGTTATGGATTGTTGATAACACGAAATTAAAAGATTGAGGGATTTGTAAACGATGAATTCTGTCATTTATTTTTTTATCAGGGAAGGACGATACACAATTAAAATCATTGTACCACAGTCAGGTAAATTGAATCGTCAGTCCCTGGGCTGAAAAGATAACTAATTAGTTCAAGGCAATAATACAACAGGATGTGATAAAGTTTAATTTCACAGACATTCAGCAGCAATAAAATCTGGAATTTGAAAAATGATCGAAAAAAATGCAGTTATTTGTTACCAGAGATGATTAAATCCTATTTCCACACAACTTCAGCAGACTTTCTAATGTATGTGATATCCCTGACATGTCCTCACATCACATCATGTATTATTTATATCACTGTGTGTTCAGTAGCTGTCATACTAAATTGCAGAATAACAGAGAATTTTTCCACAGTCAAACTCCATATTTTAAGAGAAAACCCAGAGGCACATTGAGCAAAACTGTTTAAAAAAGCACTGGGGATTATTCATAAAACTCCCCTGCAGGGTTGTCGTGACATTATGGGCTGAGAGCGTCACGCAGAAGTGTTTCCTTATTCATAAATTACCCGCTCAGTCTAAATATACCATCTGAATACAGCAGGTGGTATTTTTTGGGGGGCTGTAAAGGGCGTTTATGAATTATTGCCAAACATGCAGAAGGAGAACAGGGTGAGCTGGTGGTGTACAAACACAATAATGAGCAGGGAGTTTGGAAATACAATCAGCTATTCTCTTACAATACACACACACAGGAACAAAGACGTATAATTAGGATGGACAAGCAGACTCCAAACACAGTCTTTGTAAAGCCAGACAAATGATCTTTAGATTATCACTTTCAAAGCCTGAATGGGACTGGCCCCAGGGTATATCAATGAATGTTTGAAGTGTTGCCTGAGACCCTCCAGTGGGTCCCTCTTAAAGATTCAAAGGTCTAGATTGAAGCCAGGGGCGAGCTGGAATGATCTGCAGGGGGAGATCAGACTAGCCACATCATTCTCTTACTTCAAATGCATATACATTTATATTTCATTTTAGTTTATTATGTATTTAATGTTGTTTGTATGATGCTTTCATTTTTTATTTCATTGAATACTGTTTGTTATGCTATGAGGCACTTTGTAACTATGATTTGAAAGGTGCCATACAAATAAAGTTTATTATTATACATATTAAAACAAGAACCCCTTACTGCCTAAATGTATTTACAATTACATAAAAAATGAATTGTGTTTTTGTTTTCAGGCAGATGCTAAATAAAGTGCAGATTGTTAATTGAAATTTAGCACATACAATAGATGTACATTTAAGTATGATGCAAATTAGGCATTAGTGGGCATAATAGTAAAAAAAACAAATTTTCCAGTCTCAGGTTGATGTAGATTGATTTATTGACACTGCTTTTGCTGATACAGGGCTGTTTCTGTACAATTGTGTATGTGGTTGAAGCGGATTGATGAGATTGATGAGGCGAAGTCGTAACAATCATCTACATTAAATGAAATTGTTCATAAACTCCATCTGCAGTAAATTTCACAAATCTATAAGAAATGTTTTAAATAAGATGAATACACAAAGGATGTAATAACTTCTCTAACTATATTGAACCAAAGACATTCTAATTGCTTCTGTTTAGTAAGAATTGTAAGTTTTAAGTTATTTTTCAGTTATTTTTACCTATCTTGGCATATTTTTCAAATGCCAGTAAGATTAAGTCTTTTGGTTTGGTTTCTTGGTTTGGTGGGCCAAGAAAAAACTAAATACATTTTGGAGCGGATCTGAAAGGTTGTCCTGACAGTACCATGAACTTCTCTCACTGTTCCATTCTTCTTCTTCTTCTTCTTCTCCTCTGCAGCTCTTCTCCATTGTGATCTTCGGCTGCATCGCCAACGAGGGCTACATTAACCGCCCCAACGAAGTGGAGGAGTACTGCATCTTCAACCGCAACCAGAACGCCTGTAATTATGGCGTCTTTATGGGCTCTATGGCCTTCCTCTGCTGCATGGCCTTCCTGGCTCTGGACGTCTACTTCCCCCAGATCAGCAGCGTTAAAGACCGTAAGAAAGCAGTGCTGGCTGATGTCGGGGTGTCAGGTAAACTTTTTTTATCTATTTCTAAATCAACTACACTATTTAGTAGACATTAAAGATACAACATAGTGGATGCATTGCAAAGCAGTAGTTAGTCTCAATAGAATCAGCTCTAAATTCATACACTCTACAGAAGAGTGAAGCTCCTTAAAAATAAGGAGAAATGTTGACGTAGGATGGGCTCAAAGACAAATGCACAAACAGAGATACAATGGCACTGAGTGCTGGGGAATTTGGTACAAATGAACCTGGAACAAATAATTCCAAGTTGAATAGCTATTTGAAAACAGCTTCATAAAGTGCTCAACAGCTTGTAAGGCAATAACACTTAAAAGCTAATAAAATAAATTAGTACAAGGCAATCAGTGAGCATGTCCCATCAATGCATTTCTCTAGCTGGCTGTACCACCCAAGGACATTACTACCATGATTTACAGAAATAGATTTTTTTGACCGCAAATTGACTCCAGAGATTAGACTGCACACCAATCAAAATCAGATTTTGTGAAAATGTCTTCATAAGGTTTTAAGATATCTTCAATTGTACAGCCTGTCTATACAAACGGCAGTAAACAGCAGTCCCTAATTAATGAATCAAAGAGCTACAAAATAGTTAGTCGTGCCGGGGACTGAGGAAAGAGCGGAAAGAAAAGATTCAGAAGAGATTCAGTCGATTATCTTGGTAAAATAAAAATCGGATAAAACCAATTCAAACCTAAATTAACTTCTCAGACTTGAATGATGCCGTATCAATCCCATAAATGGGCATGTTTGTATAATTGTCAGTTTCTGAAAGTTACAAAATGTTGGATCCATAACCCACAATTCTGATGTTAAAAAGATGTAGGGTGAGGGGTTTTAGACATTGTTGAGGCATCAGGATGAAAAAAATAATAATAATACTTACATATGTCCAAAGGTTTATTGGGTCCCATTCATGCCTACCTCCTAGGACCTACAGTACTATTAACTTATTCATGTGTGTTAGCAGTGATTACAGCAAATGCAGGGTATTTGAGCCAGTCTCTTGATCTTCAATGCTTTTCTAACAGGTAACTTGTCAGGTTATATGGCGTTTTATTCCCATTCTAGACAGATTTTCTCAGCTGATCAGAAGCCCCAGAATACCCCACCCCCAGAGAAAAATATGAGTCTATAAAAACATGACAGTTAGGTTATCATCACAACAAAAGGAGTGTAGGTGTGAGTGGGATAATAAGGAGAGGAGTTCTCTTCTGGCGCTAACAAGCCTCTGAGACATTGTGCTTTGGTGTCTCAACCGGACAGTAACTTCCACTTCTTTCCACTTCTGCAGTGAACTCAGACATGATGACAAGATAGTCAAGTGTCAAGTCGCTTAATGAGGCCGTTCCTGTCACAGACAAGATTCTCCTTCCACATTTTCATCACTCATGCACTTTTTGTCTCACTCTCTTTCTCCTACTGCCTCTGTGTTGAAACATGACATGCTTTGTACCTTACTGAGACAAGGGAACAGCTTGTACATTGGTCCTGATCAGACCTGGATGTTTCTGATCAAGTTTTGGTTCCGTCTCCTCCACTGCCACTCATCAGACTGCAGTTGGATATGATGGAATTATATTGCAATCTCATTAAAACTGTGGTCCTTGCTGTTTGTCTTCTAATTTTACATGTGCGTTCCACAAGGATCGATCCTTGGTCCCTTGTTCTTTTCAACTGACCCACAATAGTGTCCACAGTCTTCACGACTGTTTTGCTAAAGATATACAATTCAACATGTGATTTTACACTCTACACCTCCACTTTTAGTTCTATTTGTCTGCCTTCCTGTGTCAGTGGCAAATCAAAGTATCAAAACTAAAATTTACATATACCAACAACTCAAGGTACTAATTGGAATGTGACAAGTTTGTATATTTTAGTTTTTGCATGTATCTTTCAAACAAAATAACACAAAATGTTATATATCAAGTATTGTCTTGGGGGTTTAGGGTTATATTCTAATCCTTGCGCGTGGGAGTAAGGATTGAGTGCACCATAGAGTTACTTTTTATTCTAACATTGAGTATGGAGTATACACAAACATACTTTATCATGTGGTCATTTCTATCTATTTACTGAATTGCCAAGTTATGAAATTACCTATATTGGGATAGAAGATTTTGGCCATTTCACACAGCCCTAGTGTCTTATTCCATTTATATCATTATTTTAACACCATCTCTGTTCCTGTCTCTCTTCTCAGCATTCTGGTCCTTCATGTGGTTCGTGGGTTTCTGTTTCTTGGCAAACCAGTGGCAGGTGACCAAGCGTGAGGACAACCCTCTGAGGGAGGGAGGGGACGCTGCCCGGGCAGCCATCACCTTCTCCTTTTTCTCTATCTTCACCTGGGTAAGGGCACTGTATAATGCAACCTGATATCCTGCGCCATTCAACGGTTTCTCACTCCTGACTCATCACATAAAGGTGTTTGGTCATCACCCCTTGGTCACACGGGGGGTACCACTATAGCATCAGTTTTGGATGTGCAGGGGTGCCTTAGGAAGTCATGTGACGTTGTATAAAGAGCAAGAAAGTCTGCATAGGGTGGAGTTGTAGTGGTCAAACACATGACTTTCATCCAGGAATCTGTTGTTCCTGTCCGGTAGCAGGCTGCTGTTCCTGTCCCCTGACTTTCACCATGGAGACCACCGCTCCTGCAGGGTATACGCAGGGTCTTAGTCTTCAAAAGTCTAAAATACAATCATTTGAATTCAAGGCCTTAAACTGTCTAAAATTCTCACAATTTTAAAAGGTATTAAGAAAGTATTAACATTACTTTTATTTAAAACAAATGCATAAACTTCAGTCTCGCATTAAAATGTTACGATTTTTTAGGACGCTTTAACACATCTACAAAACAGAATTAAGTACCTGTGCAACCCGGTAAAGTAATTCCGGGCCTCCGATTTTCCTTCATGTCTTTTGTGCTTTTTGGCCAGTATGGATGTGAAATAGGTCTTACATTGTGTTCATTATGGTCTTTAAAGGTCTTAAAAAGCCTTAAATGTGACTTGTTGAAACCTGCAGAGACCCTGTCCTGTCCTCTATGAACTGTAGTAAATATACCAAAACCATGATCTTTTCCTAAACTTAACCAGGTACTTTTGTGTCAACTCTGACTACGCTGGACTTCCAAAACTGATGCTTAAGGGGTTCTCTGTAAATTAAAAAGTGAAGCCAAGTGCTCCTGACCAAGCATTTGTATTTGATGACTCATCAATAGATGGCCTAACAAAGCACAAAAAACCTCAGATTGTGGATCAAATTAAATTCCTCCTTGATGAGCTATTGAAATATGTATGCCTTGACAACTGTTCCTCCATCTTCTTTTTGGTCAGTGTTTGGATGCGTATCATCTTTATAATTTGTGCATGTGGACTCATACGATGTTGTTCCAACAGGGTGCTCAGACTCTTTTCTCAATGGAGAAGTTAAAGAATGTGTCGTTTGAAGAGGAATACACCAAGCTGTTCCCCCCACAGCCCCATCAACCCCTTGTCTGACCCTGCTCCGTCTTTCCTCCTGCTGCCTTAACCCTCCACAGCTGCTCCCACACACTCCTGTTACTCCATTGTGAATGCACTTGTTAAATGCCGCCCAGTAACATAAAACACTGCTGTAAGCTGTAAGAGCAACAGTTGTACCATCATTGTTGCAAGTACGATGCCTGCAATAGTTCAAAAACATATTTCCTGACCCAAGCAAATTATAATTATAAAGTACGAGCATGTGGGAGGGTTGAATTGTTGATCGATATGCATGACTCAACAACTACAACTGCTGAATGCTGAGATTTCTGGTCTCAAACACCTACTTAAATTCCTGTAATCCGTTTTGGAAATCCCTGCCCACTGGAATTTTTAAATGCTCCGAACCAAAAACGAACAAAACATATTAATGGAGAAGTATTTACAGAATTTTGATGAAGAAAAGCATGTAAGCTGAATGTTTTTATTTCACATTTAAAGCAGGCAGGTCAGCAGTTTGTTGCTGAGTTGACTTGTCCATATCTGGAACTTTTAAACAAGTGCAGTCCCAATTTACAGAACAGGCCACAACTTCCTTTCTTCATTACATAGAGGTTTACAAAGTGATTGGTGCTTTCATACGTAACAGTTTAGTTTGAAACAAGATGTTACAGTTTTTATACATTTGTCAGAGTGCATTGCTTTTTGGTTAACACCTTATTTGAAGGGGTATGCATAAGACTGACATTATACTGTATCTGTCATTAGGATGGAGGAGGCGTTATGCATACTTGTGAATGTTGTCATTAAGTGTAATTCAGTCAGTTATGTCACCTTTAATGCAAAGTTGACATTGTTTGGGATCTTTGACAAGAACACAGGATTACTTCCTCAAACAGAGCGCCCCAACATATTCACATACATGTACATTTTGTACTTTTGGGGACAAAAACAAAAGAGGATCACTTTTTCTTTTAACATTTGTGATCATGTATGTTCAAAAAGGAAGTGAGGAAGTAGTTAAACCGATTATAATACTGATTTATAAACACCTTAGTCAACAGCTTAAGTGTACTTTTACATTTTTGGGAGGAGTTTTCCACTTTTTTCTTTGCTGTGATAGTTTCAGCCATCTCAAACAATGTCAGCTTTGCATTACATGTGACATAATTGACCAAATGACACTTAATGACAACATTCATAAGCATGCATAAAGCCAGATAGATGTCATGTCAGTCAGTCATGTCAGTGTTACCACTTTTTGTTATGTTTTTTTCTGTTCTGTTTTCAATGAAGCTACATTCAAAGTTTTCTCTTCAGTTTCCTTACTCCATACCTTAAAGGAATAGTTCAACATTTTGGGAAATACACATATTTGCTTGTTTCATATTGAATAGACAAGTGGTATCAATGTTCTCATCTAACTCTCTGCCACAAAGTTAGAGAAATGTATTTCCCAAAATGTCAAACCATTCCTTTAATTTCTCCTGTTTTGCACATCAGTTTTATTCTCTGTAACTCTCATTTCATTAAGTTTGTTGGGTTTTTTTAATAGCTTTTTGAGATTGACAGCACACTTTAAGCAGACAATTTTTAAGACAGTTTTATGAAGAATCAAGCTGTTTTTATTGCATATAAATGTGTAGAACTTTTATGGCTTGATGGATGTTATTGGGTCATAAATGAGTTTTATAAGATGACTACTACATGAAAATGTTCCACATCTATATTAACAGAAAAGCTGGTAAGTTTCAAGGTTCTGTCTGTAAATGGTATTATTTTATCAGTCAGTAACAACATTTTCTTGTTAAAAATGTTGTTAACGTTTCATATTGTGCAATCTAGCAACTCAGCAAAGTACTTTATGTCCCAAGACAGACTGAAAGAGTCGAAACTCCACAGATTCAAACTGTCTGCAACATCTGATCGAGCCGAGACAAACCAGTAAATCAAACACTCATGAAACTTTCAAGTCTTTCTGTAGTTGTCTCTTTCTCTCTGTGAGTGTGTATTTGCTCCTTCGACTCATTGTATCTTTGGCCTTCGTCCACTGTTGTCTTATAACCTGTAATTATCGACAGAAATGAGATTTGTGGTGTTCTACAGTGCAGGGCCTCAGCTGTTTAATAATGCACACAGACAAAGTTTCATTGCTTGCTCCCTATCCCACTGTGGACTCGAGTGGCGCTGAGGTGGTGTTTCTCATTATGGACCTGAACAATTGATAAATAGCCTTTTTGCACTGCTGCCTATAGAACTAACTTGCTGTGACCGACTAAACGACTTGCTCAAACTATCTAATAAGCTTCACAAGCTTCCCAAGCCACTAATCAATGTTTCCTTCTCTCTCTTTGTTCTCTCTTTCCTCCCAAAACTTCTGCTCTAACACCTCTGCATCTCTGCTTCCACATTTATTAATTTTACCAAATCTTTCATCTATCTATTTATCTATTGCCTTCCCGTCATCTTCCATCTCCAACCCCCTCCCTCCCCCAAGGCGGGCCAGTCTTTCCTGGGCTTCCAGAGGTACAAGCTGGGGGCCGACTCAGCCCTCTTCTCCCAGGACTACACGGACCCTAGCCAGGACGCAGCCGGAGCTCCTTACACCTCCTTTGGTGGGGACGACCTGGAAAGCCCAGGAGGAGGGGGCCAGGCCAACAGTGATGCGGCCTTTGACGGCACCGGAGGCTACCAGCGTCAGGACTACTGAGAGATTAGGGGGTAATATACTTGGGGGAGAATATCTTGGTGAAGTTGTCCATAGTTCCTAATTTAGAGTGAGGTTTGTATAGTTTCTACTAAAAAAAACAGTTTGGGTCAATATAGCACAAATGCAATACCAGTACCAAGGGGTTGCTTTGACACAAACAAGATTACGTTTTTTCAGTGCAAAATAATGTGCATATGACATTAATCAGACATTATCAGTAGCAAAAGTGACATGCCGGTTTAAAAAGAGCTTTAGAAGATTCGAACAGGTTGCAGCCATACCATATTTGAGTTTAGGTACATAACCCAAATGGTAAATATGAAAAATAAAACTGTATCCATGTGTGCTGGGTTAAGTTAAGGATGCTGTAAGTGACATACAGAGCATTAAAGTAACTGCAACTTGCACAGCAGTGTCTTAAATATGTACATGAACATTTGCTAAAAAACAAAACACAAGCTTGTCGGCAACTTCAGTAGCACAGCCAAACATCAAGCAGGTGCAGCAACACAAGACATAGCAAGCCAGCTAGTCCAACATAGCAGAAAACAACTACTTGCTATGTAAAGTTGCAGTAGACTGATGGTCCTGTCCAGAGAATGAAGTCACACTCATTCTGTGTGTTTTGTAATCCGAGCCTTTCTGTTCTTAGTTGTGGTAGCCTGTCTACCTTGGCAACACATGCATGTTAGTGCATGTAAGTCACATTGAGCTATCCAGTACATTAAAGAGTCCTGACCAGGTGTCAATGTGTGATAAATTGGGAATGAGAATAAATAAGCTGTGGAGCCAATTATGACTCAGACTCTGAACCACTGATATGCTCTGAATATTGTGTACAGAACCTTTATAATCGCATTGATTTGGTGCTGTATTGACCCAAATTGGGTCAGTTTTGACATTTTTGTGCGTACATGAAACGATTGATACATTTTAGCTGGGGGGATGAAGTTGGTGGATTTCATACCTGTTACATTTCAGTTACTGGGCTGATTTCCATAAAAAGCTAAATTTATCTCTAGGTCAGAAATTGTGGGCAACTTTCCAGATTTTGTGACAAGATGTCAATTAGTCTGCAGTAGAACAACAGCAAGGGGTTCAGAACATTGATGGGAAGGGGTTGTGGGATGGAGTAAGACATTTAAAGATAAAAGGAACAGTTTATGGGAGAAATACAGGAGTGTGGGAAGAATTGGGAGGTCAAGGGGTTCGCAGAAATGGTCACTCTGTAGCTGATCAATGCTTGTGACCACATTGCCTTCATCCTTTGAGGTATACTGTCAGCAAAATGACTGCGATCAGTGTTAGTTAAAACACACACACACACACACACGCAAGCACACAGCATATAGATTTTTAACAGACAACACAAGTTTCTGCTGACAAAACTCCTAAGAGGTGCATAACAGGATCTTAGCATAGACAAACAAGCAACAGTGGCATATCTGGCAACTAATCCCCTCAACTGTAACACAGGATTGTGTTTGTGTGTGGGCTGAGAGGTCTCCTTTGGGTTTTTTTCTGTTGTGTGAATGTGGGACAGCGTGTGTTTTCTCTTTCTCCCTAAAGAACCTGCTATTTCTTTACTCAATTGTTGCCTTAGTGCTGACTGCCAAGCAAAATCCAACGAACACAGGGCAACATATACCCAACATGCACAGTATCACAGTTCTCTTTCAGCATCTTTAGAACAAGAGTTTAGCTAAATTCAATTTTGTCTTGTTTTTGTCCTTAAGCACATAAAAACCCTGAACAAAATCAGCATTTGTCGTCATAATAAAGCATCGCAACTGATACAAAAATGACAGTTTCCTATCTGCAGGCCAACAGACAATTAACCACACTGAAGTACTACAGGTTATAAACCTATTTCCACTTTCAAAAAATCTACATGAGGCAAACATGAACATCTTGAGTATTTATGAACATGCATTGCTCCATTTTCTTAAAGAATAAAGTATATCTATCTCTATAAATATATGTAAATCTGTAATTCATTATATTAGAGTGTTTGAAAAAAGATTATGCTTTATTTTAGGGCATTATGCTAGTTCTGTATAAAAAAGAAAAGGTAAAAGAAAGAAGATCTATGTTCTGTCGAGTGTTATTGTGATACAGTAAGATATATGGTGAGGTCATCCATGCCTCATCCTTTATGTTGCTTTCAGGGTCAGGAGATGTTTTTATTTTGGGATAATAATATTAACTATAAAAAATACACCAACAAAAAATGTGACCAAATTTATCAAAGTATATATGCACATATATACTTTATACCGTACAACCATGTAGACGTATAAATGTGTGATGTTCCTTTGTGAAATCTGTTTAAAAAGCAAGGTTAGATTTAAGAAAAAGGTTATGTACAAATGTATGTTTTTGCTGTGTTTGATTTTAACCAATAAAAATAAAGAAAACAATGATCAAGATATGAATGACTGGTCTGGGATTTTTAATAACCTGCTAAGTGAAGTCAGGACCAGGTAGGAGAAAAAATAATGAGACAATTTTTGTTTTTTTTTTCATTATGCAGTTCGAGGAAAAAATGACGAGAATAAAGTAAACTTCTTGAAATGACGAGAATGAAGTAAACTTCTTGTGTGAAGTAAAGTTGGAAAGATTCAGAGTGACATTGTTTTCAGAGCAATAAGTACAATATTTAAGGGTGTAGTAATACTAAAAAAAAAACTACACATAATTGAGCTAACTATTGTTTTGGAAAAAATCTGCTTTTATGTAGGTTGATATCAGCTAAATTTGGCCACTTTTTGGTAAATCGCTTGGGACAATATTCTCGATATTGTATTTCGACTTTATTCTCGTAATTTCGACATTTTTTCTTGAACTTAATAAGGATTTTTTCCCCCTCCTACATGGCCCTAATCCTCTTCAGTAGTATGAACCATATTGCCGTGCATATTCAAATAACGACAATTTGTCTGGATTGTACAGGAAATGCTTATGAATTCTATTACAAACAGAATGTAAGGTAAAATATATCGTGCAGACACAAAGCCATGTCAGGTGTTTTCAGTCATGTTGTGATACTGAGCAGCTGCAGTGAGACGGAAATGTGGCAAATGTCTCCCTCTTCAGTTCAAACCTGCATTAACATCTAAGTGATTTTACAAGGAAAGCTTTTGATTGTGAATGAGATGGAATAGCAATGAAGCAATTTTCCTCACCCTGTGAGGGAAACTAATGGCAACATTGTTTAGTGCCGTAAATCGAACAGTCTAAACATCAATGGTGTCATTTCGATACCCATTACATGTTTTAACCAACATTTACTTAATAAGGATTATACTGAATTGGGTAAAAGGGCTTTTGTCCACTCTGCACCTTGCATGGAATAAGTTACAGGATGACTGGAAACTAACAGAGTTAATATCATTAAGAGCTTTTAAATCTAATCAGAGAGTACTTGAGGACGACTCTATACCATGTACATGCTTTTCATAATCTGTTTGTAAATTTCATCATTTTTGCTTTTTTGTTTGTTCCTGTTTTTTGGTTTAAACTGTGTAATTTTGTAACTGTTTTGTACTTGCTGCTGCCTATCTTGGCCCTTGAAAAAGAGGTTCTTAATCTCAGTGGGATTTCTCTGATTAAATAAAGGTTATAATAATTAAACAAAATAAATTATAAATGTTCACGTTAAGCTTTAAAAACTTATTTTAGACTCAGATTTATTGAAATGCATTATCCAAATATAAACTTGCTCCCAGAAATCAACTGATTAACCCTATAAGGAAAATGTAAAAACAGGCATTATTGTCTGTATTTGGCAGTCCTTGAATGAAAAAAAAAAGTGTGTCGAAATCACTTTTATTTTTCATGTTTCATATAAGATATAGCCAAAACCATATGGAATAACTAGCTACTTTCAATTCTGCACTTCTCAGCGACTCTGTGAAGCCATGATTTATTTTGCTAAAACAAACGCTCATGTGATAAATATTCGCTGAGGTTGGAGACAACAGCAAGAGGTTTACACAGAGCAGAGAGGGCAAGATAGGTTGTGAGTAGATGTACAAATGTAATTCATTATAATAAATATAATTGTGTTATTCTGCACAAAATACATTTTGTGCTGATTCCATAAAATGTAAAAAGAGCCAAAAAAATGCCCTGAAACGGCTTGTTTTGGTTCAGATGGTTAATAGGGGAGCAAACTAAACACAACTACATTTCTTAATCAACATTTACTTAATGATGATTAATTAATTAGATACATACATCCATTATAATTGTACCAAAATATAGACAATGCTAAATTAAATAGAAATTGCTATTAAAGTAAGGGTAAAAGTAAAACCTCCAAGTGTACTTCTTTAAATTAACTTTAAAACTCACGAGGATTATGTCGACAGTGATCCCCAAAATCCCGAGTAGGGTGTGTCCCCAGCAGCCGTCAGCAACATGTAGTTGCAGTTTATTATTGTAGTTCACAATAAACACACAGGGTGGCGATGTTGTCAAATAAATCCAGAGCAGCAAAAAAACGGAAGTGGTGTTTGTGAGTATACAGATGCTGCTTTAATGTGCTGTCGGAAATTTGTAAGAGCGTTGATGATTGGGAAATCTCACTTTAAAACACAACGAGACTCCATAAGGAAAGTCATTAAGAAAATAGCGGTTAATATGTGTCAACATAGTATGTGTCATTATAGTATAGTTATAGTTATAATTGTTTGCGTTCACTAGGAAAGAAAATGCTAAATTACATGTTATGCTTTCTTGTATTAATAAGAATACATTATCGCACAGATATGGGGCACATATTTGTATTCTTTCTTTTTTACATTTCAATTCATGTTTATTATTTCCACTAAATTGCAATGGCAGGTGTGTTTATAAAATTGAAACTTGGAATTTGGACCCTGCAATGAGTTCATGAACGCAACGAGTATCATCCAACATGGCGGCCCAGCGTAGGAATTTGATGCAGAGCGTATGTTGAAACGCTATTTATCACACTTACTTACCTGTAATGTCACCTTTGCCCTACTGTCGAAGCGTACAAAGGTCTCCTTTATATCCCCGGGTGGTCTTTGTTTGTTTTGTTTCGTTTAGTGTTGTTTCGTTACATTCAGTAATGCTAGTGCTAGCTAATTTAGTTGAGCTTCCTAAGTGATTTGCTAATAGTTAGCTAGCTAATTTACCCCAACTTTAATCTCAACGTAATCTCTCTAACGCGATTTAATTGTGTCTAACCACCAGAAGCAGCTAATGTTACTAATAGCAGGAGGTGGTAACTATGTAAACGGTCTTGCTGTCACACACCTAGAGTCAGCTAACCGTACACTTTGCTTTGGTAGTATGTGTGTATGTTTTTGCCAGTGACAACCAGTCTATTGTCACAAGCGCATTTCACTTGTGTACCCTGGTATTTGTTGTTCAATGATCCCATGCGGATATGATGTTGGCCTCTAATGTGGACATGGAGAGTAGAGGTTGAAATCATAATCCTCATTTTGTTAATTATTAGAAGTTGTACATCCTGCTACCCAGTTTGTAGCCGAGAAGATTCGAGTTGTTTAATACAGGACCACACAGCACGATAATCGTCACCCCGTTAAAATAATCGCCTAACTCATTTTTTTTTGCAGGAAACACAAAAAACTTTACCAGAAGTGTAGCATATGACATTTATTGATCATTTCACTCAATAAGGATGTAACAAAGGATGGCTATTGGCATAGTAATAACACTGTGTGTAAATTATGTAACTTAAGAGAAATAAATGACATTTTATTTTGAAGGTGTCTACATAAGAGTCATACAAGAAACAGAAACATGTTTCATGTCAGAAACATGACATGATAAGTATTGTGAGCATTAATGTTACTTCAAAGTGCCATTAATATTCATGACACATCCCATGTCATGTCTATGACACGCTCATGTCACTCTTATGTAGACACCTTAGAGTAAAGTGTTACCAATATTAGTGTCACCAATAAAACACTGATAAACTAAACAGATAACTAAACAATCTCCCTCTAGCTCTTCTTTGCTGGGTTCTTATCTGATGCCTATGAATGTGGCAAATTGTTAAAGAAGTGATGATCTTAAAGGGGGAAAAAATCACATGATCTGATCAACTGAGGATGTAGAAGATTTTACCATAGCTGGCCGGCATCATGAGGAGATGATTTAGGCAAAAAAAACATTTTTGACAAAAAATGACATAGGCAATTATTTTAACAGTGTGACGTAATGCTTTTAAACATGTCAGACCGATACTGATTCATTTAATAAGGTTCTGTTACATAACAAGCTTTGATAGAAAACATCATTATGCATTATGTACAGGTGACAGTAATTGGTACACAGTGAAATGTGGCAAAAAAGTAACATACATACCAGTGAATAAAAAACGGAACTAATATAAGGCCACTTACCTTCTAGAGACAGCAGAGAACCACTAGAAAAGTTTCCAGTTTTACACTATTATTATTCTTTAGGTAGACCTGAATTTTGAAATTGTATTGCATGCAGATGGGTTTCTTATTAGAACTAGATGTTACCTGTCCCTATCTATCAGCACAGCAAATTAGGTTGGAGTACTCATGGGTGGGGGGGAACTTGGCCAAGATCGCGGGGTGCCCCCAGTGCAACACATCGTCAGTTGTGTGCCCCAGCTTCATTAGGTGTTTCGGCCACTTATCTCAAGACACCTTCTGCCAAGGTTGGCCCACCACAGGCTGATCAAAACCTGGGTGTGTGTCACATGGTGGCACCTCGTGACCATTTGTCTAGCAGCCCAATGTTGCGTCCCTACGTTTCAGCCACAGCCAGTGACTGCTCCTTTCTGCGACATTGCTAAGTTCTTTGATTGTCGGGGAATACAAACTGCAGTAATTATCTGTTCTGTGTTTGTTCACTTGCTACCCAGAGGTTTAAAGTTATAGATTATTAGCATTTTCTATAGGGAAAAATGTTGTCGGTCTTACTGTTTTATTTGTATTTGAAAAGAAAGTTAAAAAAAAATCTCGGGTGAATTAAACCACAACAATGCAGCAGGACCACAAGCAGATGTGGTAAGGAAGGCCTGCAGGCTGTCTTGTGGTGATGATAAGTAAAGACCGTGAAGATGTTCTTTGCTCTCTAGCATGGAAGGTTTCTTGTACTGTTCTAACCTGTGACTGAGTAGATGTATAAAAATAGGATTTTAAAAATGCTCCCTTATTCCATTTTTCTCTTAACAGCATCAGAGCTGGACAGATGACCTGCCGCTGTGTCAGATGTGTGGCGTTGGAACAGCGACCAACTGTGTGTATGGCCCTGATGGTAAAGGAACGCTGAGTCACCCGAATGAGGATGGACACCTCAGGTTCAGGTGCGATATTTGGAAACACAAAAGCCCTGTAGAGGAGGCAGCAGCAGTCATTCAGTTAATATATATTACATGCAATCAACATTAACATGATTCAGTTCAACCGACTAACACCAGGATCCCTTGCCAAAATAGTGGTATCCTGAACAACTTCTTATTTCATATCTTATACCAGGGGTTCAGGTGAATTATGACCATCAGGTTTGTGGTCACACTTGAAGTTTTCCATTTCTGATTACTTAGTTTTTGCCCAAGAAAGTGCACAACAAGCACAATCAGAGACAAGTTTTGATCATGTTCAACATGTTCCCCTTTGTGACAGCAAGGCATTGCTTTCCTAATCATATAATAAATAAATCACTTTTATCCAAACACTGTTATACATACAGTGCATGATCCTAGTATTTGACGTTTGTTAAATGTAAACATACTGAGCCTTGTTGCTACAAGCATCACTTGAATGTTATATTAAGGCAGCAATGCTTTGTAGTAGGTATTAACATTCAAACTGCAATAATAAACCACATTAAATGCTATGTGTCTGTGACTTTAAACAAGCCCACAATCCAACATTAAGTGGAACTTTAAAAAATGATACAACAGTTTTGACTATGATCTATTTATTTGTTCTCAAACATGACATGTCACAGAACCCCAAATGGAAAACCATTAGACTACCCACACCTCTGTACCTTCAAATTTACACAAGAAATACTGAATCCTAAGCATTTTGTAGGAAAGTTGTTTTTTTTAATTCCCGCCATCTTCCCTCTTTGAATTGAAACAGAAGCCTCATGTTTGTTGTTTCCTTCTCCACCAATCAGAGGTGAGGATGGCTGTTTCCTCTATGGGGTTTTTAACGGCTACGATGGCAGCAGAGTGGCTAGTTTTGCCTCCCAGTGTCTGACAGCTGAACTGCTGCTGGGGCAGCTCAACTCCAGTCACACAGACAACGACGTCCGCAGGATCCTCACGCAGGTCTGTGTTTGTGTACATTACGCACTGCATGTGATTAGAAAGGAAGTAGTGTCATATATTTGTATTGTAGGAAGAGTGAGGAATACACTTTTATTCTGCAGCCTTTCTTTTTCTCCAAATGTAAGGAGGGTAAACCCACTCTTTAATTTCAAAACACTATCACTCCAGCATTAATGGACAGGTCTTTAAATGTTCAGACGAACTACAAACCCTTCTTACTTTCTGACTAGATTGTTAGTCCAAAAAAAAGGAGACAAACTGTCAAACTATAAGCTACATTTATTTCAACAAAGCACAAAAATAGGAGGGGGTTCTATAAATAGTATTTAAATGAAAAACAAGTTTAATCTCTTGTTTCTGCCCAAGTCTCATGAAAATGATCAAACCTCAGAAGGGATGCAGTATTACAATATATTGCAGCCTGCACATCTGATATAATCTGTGTTTACAGGCCTTGAAGCTCCAACAACATTCTGCTTCCAATATGACAGTCTTGTCAACCCACATGGAATATTAAAGCTAAAGTGATGAATAGGCTAGCGGGGCACCCTTATCTATTGTTTTCTTATGGTGACATGGTATCATCTCAGACAGTGTTTTTCTGTACTATGCAGCTTCAGTAAGTACAGGGTAATTGGCGGAGTATAAGTATAATAGTATTTTGGATCTAAACATAGGACACGGCATAACAATAACTGTGATCTGTGGCCATTCTAGGCACACAGTCTACTTTATATTTGTGAATTCATTACCTTTATGCTGTAAATCTTTTGCATTTTGCAATGTTTCTCATGCTGGTTCCTTGGTTACTGTAGTGCTTTGAACACAAAAGCATTTTCTTAACCAGAGAGAAATTGCAAAACCTTATTAATAATTATAGTCCTACAGATGTGTGGTTCAGCTGATATTGCCCTATCACAGATACATCAGTATTGATGTTTGTGTTGTCCATTGTGTACTGAAAACTTTTTTTACAGAATATAATACAGGAAAAGACAATTGGGTAATTTAGAAATGTCATCATATAGTTTTCCCAGCAAAACAAGCTCTGACTTACAATCCGGTAGCAAGCAGCACAGAATGAGAAACAAAAAACGGCCCTCAGAGATTTGACAGTGTTTCCCAAACATCTCCTGGAGGGCCACTTGTCCTGCATGTTTCAGATCTCGTCCTGCTCCAACACAGCTGACTCAATTGATCATCTTGCTATGAATCCCTGAAGCTGCTTGATGACAAGGAGATCATTTGAATCAGCTGTGTTGGAGCAGGGCGAGATCCAAAACATGCAGGACAAGAGGCTCTCCAGGAGAGGATTGGGAAACACTGCTGCATAACACAAATAGAGTGTAACAGTAACATTATACATGCATATATATATATAGATATACAAAAAAATATCTGCCAATATTTTCACTTCAGTATGGATCAGGCTCCACTATACATATCGTAAACTGTATTTTCATCACTGCAGTTGGTTAGAAAATACTGTTTTTTTGTATTTACATACGCATATGTGTTGGATGCAGTGCAAAGTGTGTTACATTAATTACATAAGAGCTGTAATTGTGCAGTTTATTTCTACATATTGAATCTATTTTGTGGTAGTTGGCTGCAAAACAGAATTCCATTCTCAAGCTGACCTCTTCAGAGAAGATGCTAGTTTACTGCAGTGTGGATGTGTATGCCTTAATTAAGACAATGCATCTTTACACAAAGCACCCAGGGGCCTAATAACCCCCCTCCCCCTTCCCCAATTCAGTTGACATGACTGTGGCTCATTAGTTGTGAACTCTACAGTAAGGACACTCTTATTCAGATGCATTTCTACAATATTTAGAGCATGTACTTGGCATTGATGTGCTGTACTGTGCAACTGCCAACATTGTGTCATCCAGATATATGTTGTTGTTGTTTTTGTCGCAGGCCTTCGATGTGGTGGAGAAGAGCTACTTTGAGACGATAGATGATGCTCTGGCTGAGAAAGCTCACCTGTCAAACTACCTCCTACCACACAATGAGGTATACACACATACACACCCTGCAAAGTATATTGACAGTTTTGGCTGAAAATGAGAGGAGGAGTTCTCTGTTGGTTTCCTTAGCAACCACAGATTTTGGCATTGGTGTGAGCTAATGCTCAGCCATTGGAAAATGAGCTTGTTATGTTCTAATTGGTCTCATCAGCCTGTTTCATTAGATAAGCCGGTCTCAGTTTTCCTTCTGTGGATTCAGCTCTCCGTGCTCTTCTGCCTCTGCTTCTCCCTCCTCCTCTATCTTTTTCCTCCTTGTGGCCATATCTCCTTTTCATTCAATCTCTCCACCTCACACAGTGTTATATCCAGTTCTGATATTGCTGTTGGTGTGGGCGTTTTTGTAAGATGATGTTAGTCACTTTTTGTTGCTGTGAGTTGGTTCATTAGGAACATCTAGTCATAATCTCCTTTTCTCTGTTCTTACACTTGTTTTCTTATCTGTCTCTTTCAAACCCACTATCTCATGTGTCCTTACTCATCTCTTATCCTCTTTCATCTCACCTCCTGCCTGCTTCCTTTTCCCTCCTCCACCACTTCTCCCTCTCCCCGTGTTTCCACTCGCCTTTCACCTTGTCTTGTGTCTCTTGCGCAATGCTCTTTTTTTTACTCACCTCCTCCTTTATCACTTGTCTCATTATTTTTCTCCTTTAATCTGCCTACTACTGATTCTTTCCTATTTTCCATCCTCCCCTCCCTCCTCCTCCTCTCACTCATTACGTTTTCTTTACTTATCTTCGTCACAACTCCCCCTTCCTCCTCTCTCTTCCTGCTGGTCAGAATGTGTCATTCCACCAGCTTTCTCCTCAGAGTCAAAAGGTGCAGGAGCGTCTGAAGGAGCTGGAGCAGGAGGTGTCAGGAGGAGCTACAGCCGTGGTGGCACTGATTCTCAACAACAAGCTCTTTATCGCCAATGTTGGTATGGACACACTTATGTTGTCTTGATACTCAAAGTCTGACATTGGCAGCAGTGAGATGTTTATGTTAACACAGAGTCAATATTAACAACTTGTCATTTATACTGTAACTTAGCTTCACCTTATTGTTCATCTTCGTATTAGTGCTCGAAAATATGGTTTGCACCAAAGTCCAGCCAATAGTCAATGACATTCTAAGAATCTGCTTTACACCAGTAGATGTCAGGCTTACACAGTGGTTTAGGACTTTGAAAAATCTTTTTTTTTTTAACTCACTGGGAGATATCCACAGAAGGATGATAGTAACTCATGAGCTCATATAGGCCATATCCACTGCAGGAACATTCCCAGCGGACAAAGAGCCTTTAGAGGACGTCAGGCTCTTAACTTAAATTTCAACTGGAGAAAGCAATGGTAAATTTAGTTCAGGTGGATAAGACCATCCTATCAGGTGAGCTCAACATTTCAGTTGAGTCTAAGTGATTGTCTGGCCTTTTACCCCTTTCACCTCATTTCAAGGAATTTAAATGTACCCGGGCCAATCAGGGACTGTGCCATAGATGACAAGGACTACATGGTAGTTGATGATGTATAAAACACAAAGTTGCTTGCCAAAGAGTAATGGCAGCTCCCGGAGGAACCAGCGCTAACTCTAGCGCTAGTACAGAAATAGTTTTTGCTTAAATAGACGCAATAACAACCATTAAAAATGAACTGGAGTAGGCACTTATGTGTTTTGTTACGCTGATCGGCTAATGGAGTTTGATCACATGATAGGATGGTCTTACCAGGCTGTAGGAGTAGTACTTTCCAAAAAGAGAAAAAAGAAAGAAAATTAGAAAATTTAGGTTAAGGACAGACCATCGCTGATTGGACAAACACCTACACTGCAGCAACCACAACTTGTGGGTTGGGTAATTGAAGGAGGGGAATAAAAAAATCTGCTGATCCTTCCATTGCAGAAATAAATCACCATCACACACTCAGCAGATAAAGGTGATCTGGAGGGTTTCTGTCTCCGTTTCCACCTCTATTTCTCCTTTTCATTCATTCATTTTTATTAACTACAACTCAAATACTGGAGTTATGCAACAGTAATTACAAACAACACAGACTCATTCTGAAGTGAGACACTGCTGTGCATTTTTTAAGTCTCCCATCTCGCATGCTCGTTTTGCTTTTCTGCCAAGAGGACACCATTTCTATTTTTAGTCGATGTAAGCTAATGCAGGATGCACAGTATCAGCTGCAGGCAGAGCATGTAAGGGCTCGGTATGCCTCTCGCGAATCCTGACGCATTAAGAATCAGTCAACCCTTTTATGACTTTGTATCTAATTTGTTAATTTTATTTTACAGCTTGTCTGTAGCCTTTATATTAAAGGTGCTTCACAGCATTAATGTATCATGTAAAATGAGTTACAGATGTGCTTAAGGACAAGGTCAACAGCAGCTACAGAACAGTGCTCTTTATGCTGTTAGGGATTCACTGTCTTGCTTGAGGGCAGTTTAGCAGGGTGGTTGCCCATTGACATGGGCGGTTAGTGACACAGGGTTTTTTTGTGAGGTCATGCAAGTACGAGGCCAATACTCCATTTACATTTTCTAAGGTACTTTGACGTTATGAGGAAGAGAAATTTGTCATTTTTAAGACTCGTTGACAAGATTTCAGGTAGTTTTTTTGTGTTTAGAATAACATGCTAGTGTTTAAAAGTTTGGGGTCGCTCAGGAAATGTCTGTTGTTTTCCATGAAAACAAACTGTTTTATTCATGAAATAAGTTACAAAATGAATAAAATATTAAAAAAAAACATTGACAAGGATAGAAATAATAATTTTAATCTGTACAAATCTCCAACTTTACCTCTAGATACTCAACCAGCCTGAGGAAGGATCATTTTACTGCTTCTCAAATCAGCACAAACAGTTTTCAGCTGTGCTAACATAATGCTCAGGAGCATTATGCCAAACTTTTGGGCGGTAGAGTACATAGTCAGTGCGTTTACATGTACAGTTTAATCGAGCTACGCTTAAAATTCGATTTTGGCGTCTAATCGGACTTCTGTCCTTGTCCCAGTTTACATGCAACTAAGAAAATCGAAAATATGCGTCTTTTCAGCGGGTTAATATGGCCCCCTTTCCGGTTGACCTATTAAGTTATAATAAACAAGTTGAGAAAGGCGGGAAACCGGCATTTTGGAACAACAAGATGGATATTCGTACAGTTCTGTTCATCATTTGAGGGGCAGACAAGAACGCCGGATGCTGTTGGAGCGCTACAACAGTATCCTGTCTTCGGTTCGACTCTTTGTGCCGTCTCTACTGACCCGGACCACTCGTTCTTGCCGGCTTTTTTGGATGTTTTTGATCCGGGGTCATACAGCAGCGTGGGCGATGGAGCATGCGCACATGTGTTGTCATGCCGGTGAAAATCCTATTCCAATCACATTATATGGGTGTCTGAGTTTTAGAACTCCGTCATTAGTTGGACTAACACGTTTACATGCACTTCATTTGTCCAGTTATAGTCGGATTAAGGTATTCATTTTTTTTTTCGAATGTCATGTAAACGTACTGATTGTCTAGTTCAGTTAAGGATCACCAGGCTCAACCTTGTTATACTGGTGCAGTTATTTTTTATTAATTTGTTATGGTTTTTAAATACATAAAATTAGTCTGACAAAGACGAGATGAAATGCCAAAGAAGGGTTTTTTTAACATCTTGCACACAACATGACACATTACTTCCTGAATTAACATACTCATTTCAACCCGAACCATGATCTTTTCTCAAACCTCACCAAGTAGTTTAGTGCCTAAACCCAACCAAACTGCGGCTGTTTCGAGGTGTTTTAGTCGTGTCCTGTACTTGAAACGCTAGCCAACATGTGCTTCACATACTGTGCAGAAGGTTTATTTGTTCCCACAGGCTCTTGTTTTCTGTGGCCTTCAGACAGTTGTTGGAAAAATAATGACTTGCTGTATTCAAAACAAACCCACAATGTCGGTCCTTGTTTTTATATCCCTGGTGCCAGATCAGGCTGCAGGCACGGTGGCACGGTAGCTTGTACTGTGCACGTGTTTATAAAAGTGTGTACGGATTCCTACCT